>NC_034198.2:8134886-8843780 GCF_002021735.2 Oncorhynchus kisutch
TGTTTTGGATCATTGTCTTGTTGGAAGACAAATCTCCGTCCCAGTCTCAGGTCTTTTGCAGACTCCATCAGGTTTTCTTCCAGAATGGTCCTGTATTTGGCTCCATCCATCTTCCCATCAATTTTAACCATCTTCCCTGTCCCTGCTGAAGAAAAGCAGGCCCAAACCATGATGCTGCCACCACCATGTTTGACAGTGGGGATGGTGTGTTCAGGGTGATGAGCTGTGTTGCTTTTACGCCAAACCATGTTTGACAGTGGGGATGGTGTGTTCAGGGTGATGAGCTGTGTTGCTTTTACGCCAAACATAACGTTTTGCATTGTTGCCAAAAAGTTCAATTTTGGTTTCATCTGACCAGAGCACCTTCTTCCACATGTTTGGTGTGTCTCCCAGGTGGCTTGTAGCAAACTTTAAACGACACTTTTTATGGATATCTTTAAGAAATGGCTTTCTTCTTGCCACTCTTCCATAAAGGCCAGATTTGTGCAATATACGACTGATTGTTGTCCTATGGACAGAGTCTCCCACCTCAGCTGTAGATCTCTGCAGTTCATCCAGAGTGATCATGGGCCTCTTGGCTGCATCTCTGATCAGTCTTCTCCTTGTATGAGCTGAAAGTTTAGAGGGACGGCCAGGTCTTGGTAGATTTGCAGTGGTCTGATACTCCTTCCATTTCATTATTATCGCTTGCACAGTGCTCCTTGGGATGTTTAAAGCTTGGGAAATATTTTTGTATCCAAATCCGGCTTTTAAACTTCTTCACAACAGTATCTCGGACCTGCCTGGTGTGTTTCTTGTTCTTCATGATGCTCTCTGCGCTTTTAACGGACCTCTGAGACTATCACAGTGCAGGTGCATTTATACGGAGACTTGATTACACACAGGTGGATTGTATTTATCATCATTAGTCATTTAGGTCAACATTGGATCATTCAGAGATCCTCACTGAACTTCTGGAGAGAGTTTGCTGCACTGAAAGTAAAGGGGCTGAATAATTTTGCACGCCCAATTTTTCCGTTTTTGATTTGTTAAAAAAGTTTGAAATATCCAATAAATGTTGTTCCACTTCATGATTGTGTCCCACTTGTTGTTGATTCTTCAACAAAAAAATACAGTTTTATATCTTTATGTTTGAAGCCTGAAATGTGGCAAAAGGTCGCAAAGTTCAAGGGGGCCGAATACTTTCGCAAGGCACTGTATGTATGTATGAGGCAACCTTAATAATAATCCGATTAACCTGCTGTGTAACCTTGGTGCTGTGTGTGTTGGGGTTGACAGAGACCTGGGTGGAGAAGCCGTGCTATGGGAAACCCTTAGAGGAGCACCTTGCCCTCAGCGGGCGGGACATTGCCTTCCCCGTCGAAGCCTGTGTCACCATGCTGCTGGAGTGTGGCATGCAGGAAGAGGTCAGTGTGTATTCCACACTATCAGTATGTCTTCCCATTACCAAGTGACAACATACTGATTAGCCTAATCTCCTGTGTCCCTGTCCCATTCCAGGGCCTGTTCAGAGTAGCGCCCTCTGCCTCCAAACTGAAGAAGCTCAAGGCGTCTCTAGACTGTGGGGTGATGGACGTGCAGGAGTACTCTGCAGACCCTCACGCCATCGCAGGTGAGTTGGCAACCCAACACCCCCAAATACCTCACTTCATTTCACTCTTGCACTGTATTATCATGGCCCCTGACATTTTCACGGAGATCGTTCCGAATCCTGCCCCTAGTCCGTTCGGGTTATCAAGGGCTCCCTGTCAACCTAAGAACTTCAACTTAGGTCTTGTCTTATACACAGCCTTCTTATGATCCTGGCTGTGTGAGTACCTGTGAATACACAGACCCTGAGTTAGCCTTGAAAAGAAACCTCTCTGAATCCTTTTCCATGTTCATTTCTATTGATTCCATGTCAACCAGTTTGATACACAGAACCAGCACCAAAAGGAAAGCCCATTTGCAACCCTCTCCTGAGGGGAGAGTAGTACCAAGGCTTATTCATGTCCCACTTCACCCAGTTTAAACATATCAGAATCAAGTCAACAGCATAGCGCTTTCTAACAAAGTGAAAAACATTTTTTAAACGTTTTATTGTCACATAGGTGCAGTGACATCTATTGTTTTACAGGGTCAGCAATAGTAAAGATGCTCCCTGGAGGGATTCAAACTGCTTTGCATTTAATGTGTTTATCGAGTGCAGATAGACACATACACTGCCATGCCTACACATACAGTTGAAGTCGGAAGTTTACATACACTTAGTCATTAAAACCCATTTTTCAACCACTCCACAAATTTCTTGTTAACAAACTATAGTTTTGGCAAGTTGGTTAGGACATCTACTTTGTGCATGACACAAGTAATTTTTCCAACAATTGTTTACAGACAGATTATTTCACTTATAATTCACTGTATCACAATTCCAGTGGGTCAGAAGTTTACATACACTAAGTTGACTGTGCCTTTAAACAGCTTGGAAAATAGAAGCTTCTGATAGGCTAATTGACATCATTTGAGCTATTTGGAGGTGTACCTGTGGATGTATTTCAAGGCCTACCTTCACACTCAGTGCCTCTTTGCTTCTTGACATCATGGGAAAATCAAAATAAATCAGCCAAGACCTCAGAAAAAAAATGATAGACCGCCACAAGTCTGGTTCATCCTTGGGAGCAATTTCCAAACGCCTGAAGGTACCACGTTGATCTGTACAAACAATAGTGCGCAAGTATAAACACCATGGGATCACGCAGCCCTCATACCGCTCAGGAAGGAGACTCTTCTGTCTCCTAGAGATGAACATACTTTGGTGCGAAAAGTGCAAATCAATCCCAGAACAATAGCAAAAGACCTTGTGACGATGCTGGAGTAAAACGAGTCCTATATCGACATAACCTGAAAGGGCGCTCAGCAAGGAAGAAGCCACTGCTCCAAAACCACCATAAAAAAGCCAGACTACGGTTTGCAACTGCATATGGGGACAAAGATCATACTTTTTGGAGAAATGCCTTCTGGTCTGATGAAACAAAAATAGAACTGTTTGGCCATAATGACCATCGTTATGTTTGGAGGAAAAAGGGGGAGGCTTGCAAGCCGTAGAACACCATCCTAACTGTAAAGCATGGGGATGCTTTTCTGCAGGAGGGACTGGTGCACTTCACAAAATAGATGGCATCTTGAGGATGAAAAATTATGTGGCTATATTGAAGCAACATCTCAAGACATCAGTCAGGAAGTTAAAGCCTGGTCGCAAATGGGTCTTCCAATTTGGACAATGATCCCAAGCGTACTTCCAAAGTTGTGGCAAAATGGCTTAAGGACAACAAAGTCAAGGTATTGGAGTGGCCATCACAAAACCCTGACCTCAAGCCTATATACAATTTGTGGACAGAACTGAAAATGCGTGTGCGAGCAAGGAGGCCTACAAACCTGACTCAGTTACACCAGCTCTGTCAGGAGGAATGGGCCAAAATTCACCCAATTTATTGTGGGAAGCTTGTGGAAGGCTACCTGAAATGTTTGACCCAAGTTAAACAATTTAAAGGCAATGCTACCAAATACTAATTGAGTGTATGTAAACTTCTGACCCACTGGGAATGTGATGAAAGAAATAAAAGCTGAAATAAATCATTCTCTCTACTATTATTCTGACATTTCACATTCTTAAAATAAAGTGGTGATCTAACTGACCACCACTGAACTGACACCACAACTGACACCACTGAACTGGCCACCACTGAACTGACACAACATTTTTACTATGATTAAATGTCAGGAATTGTGAAAAACTGAGTTTAAATGTATTTGGCTAAGGTGTATGTAGTCTTCTGACTTCAACTGTACACTCTACAGTATGGTGGCACAGCTGTTGTGGTTTCCTCTGTATCGTCAGAATGCAAGGGACATCCTGAAGTCCTCGTCCATTCTTCACATAAAATACACCCCCAGGAGAAATAGTTGCATTAGAGACCTACACCCCCCCCTTCTCCATCTTTCTGTGTCTGTGTGTTTTATGACGTGTTTCATCCTTTGGCACTGACGTCTTTAGGCCTGACGTCTTTAGGCCCATTTTACAACTTCTTACTCCAAGCTCTCCCTCTCATTTTCAAAACGCACACCACCCTCATCCTCTCTGTTTATCCATCTAACTTTCACTCACCCTCCTATTGTCTCATCCCAACAGGTGCTTTGAAATCCTACCTACGGGAACTCCCTGAGCCACTGATGACCTTTGAACTTTATGATGAATGGATCCAAGCTTCTAAGTCCGTATCAGTTTGTAATGGTGCCGCCATTAGTTGATGTTTATTCATTGTGTTTGATTCCTACTCTATGCTGCTGATTCTTTATTTACTTGAAAAGTATGAGATCATTGGATGTGGGGTTTCTCTTTCACACTAAGCTGTTATTTTATGGTTTGTCTGGCAGCATTCAAGACCAGGACAAGAGACTCCAAGCCCTCCTCACAGCCTGCGAGAAGCTACCCCTGGCCAATGGCAACAACTTCAAGTGAGTCGCCCTATCTGTGTTTCGCTTTTTCTCTGCCCCGCACCCATTTCACTCGCTGGTCTTTCTTGGCACTTGCCTGACCATTAAATTATTTCCGTTTCAATCACCTTTCACTGTTTCTATCCTTCGCTACTCATTTCACATCAGCAGTTGCACTGAACTGGTGAAGAGTTCATCATAGCCTTTAAGCAGCCAGAACTGGGTGTGCTTTCTGTGTTTTTCTGTGTTGGCTGCTTGATCAAGGATAGCATCATGGAATATTGGTTGCAGGAGCTTGACGTATGATCAAAAGGAGTGGGAGTAGAGGGTGTACGGGTGAAACAGAAATCCAAAGGCTGACAGACTCCGGTGCTTGTCAGTGTCATCGTTGAATCTCACTTAATGGGCTTATTTTTAGGTTGTCTTCTTTTGCGAACACCTGTCAAACCTGTCCTTGTCATAGCCCAATTGAAATGAGCTGCCTGGGGTTCTGTCTAAACAATCGGTTCATCTTAGATGAGCCAGAAAACAACAATCTGTAGGATTCAGAGATTTGTCAGCCAATGCAGTATACAGTACATGAATGATCATGATCGAAAAAAACAAACGTATTGTTAGTTTAATTGTTTCTTTTTCAGGTATTTAATCAAATTCCTCGCCAAGTTAGATGACTACCAGGATGACAATAAAATGACTCCTGGGAATATTGCAATAGTCTTGGGTCCCAACCTGCTGTGGACAACGCAGGAAGGGTAGGACTTCACCTATCTTTAACACACTATTTAGTCATACCATAGAGACTATACATCAAGTACCTTTTTTTAAAATAATATCCTGGCCATTGATAGTGACTTAAAGAGATAAAACAGTCCAAATTAAATAATACTCATATCTCCAAGGTTCAAGTTAATAATTGCCAGTACTGAACAATTGCATTGAATTCACTGTCTGGCAATCGCTCTTCATCAAATTAAACTAACTCCTCCATATCTCTTCCTCTCTATCCATCCAGGAACATTACTGAGATGATGACCACTGTGTCCCTGCAGATTGTAGGCATCATTGAGCCCATCATCCAGCACGCTGACTGGTTCTTCCCTGGAGGTGAGAGAGGACACAGTGTCTGTTCAGCCTCTGTAAGCCACGACCGCCTATCTCATCCATTAGAATATAATGTCCCTGTATCACCCTCTGTATGTGGGTAAATGGAAACCGGCACCTGCTCGTACATATACAGTATGACAGGGGGCCGTAGGGGGCCGTAGGAGACCTATTCACAATTTTAAAAATCAGTTCTTATAACGGGATACATGTTTATTGTCACAAAAGTAATCGCCTCACCTATCGCTTTCCTCTCTCTCAGAGATTGAGTTTAATGTCACAGGAAACTATGGCAGCCCGGTCCACACCAACCACAACGCCAACTACAGCTCCATGCCCTCTCCGGATATGGACCATTCCGATCGCAAGCACAATGACCAGAGCCGACGTCCGCTCAGTGTGGCCACTGACAATATGATGCTAGAGTTCTATAAGAAGGATGGGTAAGAAGATCCGACTCGTGTTGTACCTCTCTTGCCCTATCTTTTCCATCTCTCTTAAATCCCTCTTTCTGAAGTCAACTACCTAACCACCTGTCTTCCCTTAATGTTCTTGCTGAACATTCTTAATTGGAACATAAACCATTGGACAACAAGGATTACTAGTGGTATTGGTTATTGAGTTCAGAATTAAGGATAGTTGTGTTGACATGTTAATGGGGACAATGGGCCTTTTGAGGTATGGATGAGCCGATGAAAGCTGATGGATTGATCGACTAGTGAGAGGTTTGAGTGTTTTGTGAAAGCTATATTCCTTTAGATATAGCATCATGCCACCTTTCCATGTCAATAGTTTTTGTTTCTATAATAATATAACTCTGTACACCCAGTGAAAAGGAGAGCTTAGTAAAGAGTTCAGTCTGGGTGTGAGAGGGGTGGAGAGAATGTCACTAAATTATTCTTCATCTTGGGTGAGAGCGACAGATAGAAATGCACTAAGACAGACAGACAGAACAGGGAGCTCAGAGAAACATGTTGGTCTATGGTGGTGCAGTAAGCAGTCTTGTGCTGTACGGAGGATTTGTTTCAAGTCAATCATGTTTTCTCTCTCTCTTTTCAAATGACCTCCCTGTTCAGCAGACGTCTGAGCCCCTCAGCTCATGGGCCACGTAAACCCAGCTAATTAAACTTGGCTGTGGACTGTGTTGGGACCAATCAATAGAGCGCTGCTCTCATTAGAAACACACGCCCCTCCAGATAGAGCAGGAAGATCAGGACAAGGAGCATTCGGCCCCCTAGTACAAACTGAGACCAATGAGGAAGTAGCATTCCCAGATTTGATGTCCAAATTCAAATCCATACCTCTGTTATGGTTTTATTCATTCTGGGCCTTTCTCTAAAGCACTATGGGAGATGTCATGCCATGTCCTTGACTGTTTCTTTGCTTGGTGTGTGAGATTGTCATTGATTCCAAAAATATCTGAATATTAAACAAGCACATTGACCACTGCTGCAAGTAACTTCCTGTATGTTGGTGTTATTTGGGGGTATTTATTATGTCGGTGGGGAAACGTTGCCCTAATTGGTTAACTGGCTCACTGGTAGGACATGCTTAGACCTCATTTGGGAAGGAATATCTTCACCCCTCAAATCCCTCACCTCATTACTCTCAGCATGACTTCCATCCCGCGTAACCTCCTGCAATCCAAGCCTGAAGGCTCGACCTGGTGATCCTCCATCTTGGGATCCGAACCCTGACCCGACTGCTCCCCCAGTTGCTTTGATATACACTACATGTCGTGATGCTTTGAATCAATTAACAGAGGTTCTCATGATCCTTACCTTTTATTGTGATGTTTTTGTCCTACCAAGCAGCGTTAGGAAAATTCAAAGGTACTGTACTTACTCTGTTCTTCTCTCTGTTTACTCTTGTCTGAACTGCCTGTGGAAAGAAAGCCTCTCTCTGTCGTCATGTGTCTGTCAGTATTCCAGTCATGATTATTCTATAGTCCAAATGACACACTTGTAATCCTATAGTTCAGCGTTCCCTACAGAGTGCTGTTGACAGACAGTGCTGCCAACTATCTGTTGTCAAGTTCCTGTGTGTACAATGTTATCACACTGTGCAGTCTATTTACTTAAAATGCATCTTTGCAATTGCTGGCATTAGATGTACTCGTCTGATTTGCTTTGACAAGTACTAATGGCAATAACAGGTGCCAACAGTTGTTTGTCACACAGTGACCAACCATACATACACCCACACTGTGACACATTATTACAAATGTCTCCTTTCCCTAGTGTTTCTATGCATATTGTTCGGTAAGGAGTGTCCTGACGATTGTGAGTACTACAGGATGAGGCTCCCTGGGCTTGGCTGACCTCTGACCACTGTATTTGATTGACTGTGTCTCTGTCCCACTGCAGCATGGGGGTCAGGGTGATGGACACTTCTTGGGTGTCGCGCAGGGGCTCGTCGTCAGTGCGTAAAACCTCCTCCACGCCCCCGAGTATGCAACCCCCCCTCCCTCCCTCAGACGCTCTCATACCTGAGCAGGGGGAGCTCTCTGCGTCCCCCTCACCAACACCTCCTCCCGCTGGCAGCGACCGTGCCAGGTAAGGCTGTTGTTCCCCCCCTCTCCAATTTACCCCAATCCTCGCGTCCTGAAACTGACATCGACACGGCGCTGTCTACTTTTTCTGTTTACGTCTTCTAATTCTCTTTCCCATGCATCGTCTTCACCTTTCTGTGAACCAACGCCCAGTTTCATCTCAAATTTGGTTTGACCTTGTGTGATGTTGTTTTCATTGTGGTTGATTGTCCTTGTGTTTGATTTTCTAGAGCCCTTTGAAGAAACTTTTGTGCTTGTTTAGTTTCATATACACGTTGTACCAGAGGGTTGTTTTTTGGTAGAAGGACATAAAGTATTCGTTTTTTAGTTTTTCAGATAGCACTTTGTTTTTGATCCATTGTAACAATGTGAGCAAAGAAAAGGCTCTCCTCATCACAGAGGTAGCTTGCCAGCTTACATGTTTTTCCTTTCTATCTATCAGAACAGGTTTCATTAACACTGATCATGGACTAAAGGAGCCTAACAGTACTCCTTATAGTCCAAGGGCAATTACACGTTCTGCTTGAAGACGATTTGTCTCTGGAAGCCAAAACAGCCAAATACTCCATCTAAACTTGAATCGATTTTCAATCAGTCTTACAAACAGTCTTAGAAACATAAATCCCTCTACTTTCATGTCACATCAAAATAATTTCACAAATGCAAAATACATACTTACTGTTTTAACTGGTTTTAACACAGTTGCAGCCGACAGTATTTTTCAGTGACAACACGTTTGTGGCTTCAGTCTTCCGTTTACACACAAGTGTTCGGAGATGCAGATAGCTTATTAGCACACCCCTCTGTCTTTCGTCTGTTTTCCGTAAACATGGAAATATGGCCGTGTGGGAACTCTAACCCTATAAAGGTGTAACAAAAATTCCCTGGTCACGGCCTCCCGAATGGCGCAGAGGTCTAAGGCACTGGTGCTTGAGGCGTCACTACAGACCCTAGTTCAATCCCAGGCTGTGTCACACCTGGCCGAGACTGGGAGACCCATGAGGCGGTGCACAATAGGCCCAGCGTCGTCCGGGTTAGGGGAGGGTTTGGCCGGCCGAGATTTCCTTGTCCCATCGTGCTCTAGCGACTCCTTGTGGCGGGCCGGGCGCCTGCAAGCTGACTTCGTTCGCCAGCTGGATGGTGCTTCCTTCGACACATTGGTACGGTTGGCTTCTGGGTTAAGCGAGCAGTGTTTCAAGTAGCAGTGCGGCTTGGCAGGGTGGTGTTTCGGAGGATTTATTGCTCTCGATCTACACCTCTCCTGAGTCCGTAGGGGAGTTGCAGCGATGGGACAATTGGATTACACGAAATTGGGGAGAAAAAGGGGTAAAAGTATATATAATAATAAAAAAATATATATAATAGTAATAATTCCTGTTCAGAAGATACGATCGTCAATAGGCGCTAAGGCAGTTAGCGTCTATGAATGGGGTATGCTCATGTAAGATGGGGGAATTATTCTTGCATTTGTCAAGCAGTTTTAGGATTCGTGCTGAATGGCATGGCCTGTATTAATGTTTTTCCTTTGCTCTTTTTTCTTTTCAATTTTTCTATTTCCTAATACGTCTCTGTTCAACGTTGGTTGACTAATTCCTTCCCTGATACAAAAACCCACACTTTTTCTCCTTCACACTTAACTGCACTGGTTATTGAGTGTTCACGAAAATGCCAGAATGGCCCACTGGACTTCCTCACATACAGTATAATTTTTTATACAATGCTTTTCGTTCCACAACAAGAACGTGCCAATATTGGCCTCTTCCTGACTCAGAACAATTCAATTCCCTGTGAAACCATTTACATTTTTATCATTGCAGCTCCGATGATGCGTCATCCACTTGGTCGGACTCCTGTTATGCCTACCCCTCTCCGGAGGAGGAGAGGCCCCCTCCCCCTTACCCTTCTTCTTCCTCTTCTTCCTATTGCTACCCACCTCCTCACCATTTCTACCCCCGAGCACCGCAGTGCGCGCGCCCTGTCGCCCCCGGTCCCGAGTCCGTGCCCCCCGGGCCGTCTCCCCCACCTCCCCCACGCTGGTCTAACTACAGCCCTCACCCACTGCCCCCCTCCTCGTGCCCCTCTCCCTCTCCCTCCCCACAGCAGCTTGATATTAACTCTAACCCCAAGCCCAGCACCCTGCACCTGCCCAAACAGAATTCCCTGGCCGAAGCTCTGCATGCGTCCCCACCGTCAGAAACTAACGTCTCCCCCCTCTACATCAAAACCCCCCTCGTGCTAACCCGACACGACCCGTCCCTCGTTCCCCAGACCCCTAACATTCCCCTGTCCACACCTCTACCGTGGGCCGCCTGTGCCTGTAGCCGAGAGAGAGGAGCCAAGCTGACTGGGTAAATACTATGCCACATCGTCCGGCCACTCCTAGAACCTGGACACAAACTCAGTCTTCGTAACACACACAGGCCTGAGTGGCTCATAATGACAAGATGAGAGAGGGATATTGGGAGACAAACGGGAGAGTGAGAAAGAGGGAGCTGCCTCCAATATGCCAACATCCTGTTTTATACATTTTGTTAATTTTCTCATTCTGTTCTATTGGAGCGTTTTAGTACCTTATTTTATAGGAAGATGTTGCCAAGCAACAAACAATATTCAAAGCTCTCAGCGATAGCAGAATATAGTGGGTGTTAATGAGTCATTTTAGTGGGCCCAGTTGGCCTTGGATGGTAGTTGGCTAGTTTGGTTTTTGAATAGGAATTGGATTTAGAGTGACTAAGTGAAAAATATGGATGGGCTGGGCATGATTCCTAACCAATCATTGGCTTTACATCAACAGCCATAAGGAATGCCTCATTGGATAGCTCCACCCCAACTCCAAATCCCTCCAGTCCCCCCGATCACCCATCCTCATGTGCTGTCAATAGGAGGGGGAATTTGGGGCTGGGAGAGCTGTCACTCCCATCCTATTATAAACTGGTTAGGTTTTTTCCTTCAAGCTCTGTACCCATTGGCATTCTGGCTGCATAGTGCCATAAAAGGCAACAAAAATCTATTAAGCCTACAGGCTTGGGCTTGGATTTTTTGGGGTTTATGCTCCACTGCAATATAGCTGGTAGTGCGTATACTTGCAGTAGTGAAAGTGGTCACTCAGATTATTTGACGTTGAACTACAGGGATTTTCATTCCTATGGATGTCATGACAGGAATAAGGTCAATATATTCATCCTGATTGGCAATTGTTAGCTACATGGCGTTCACTGCTTACTGACAGGCAGTGAACACACACACACACAGTCTCACACACACACACAGTCTCACACACACACACAGTCTCACACACACACACAGTCTCACACACACACACACACACACACACACACACACACACACACACACACACACACACACACACACACACACACACACACACACACTACCTGAAGAAGATGCTATGAAAAAATGACATATTGTTGTTCATATATCCTTTTCGCCTCCCCAGTACTCTGATGAACAAGGAGCTCTCTCCAGTGATTGGACAGAAGGGATTCCAGGGAACAGCACCCTCTGGTGGGCCATCACAGTCCTCTTCTGAACATAGCCCTCACACCCTGAGAAGAGGTACTGATGGAAGAAGGTTGTGTGTGTGTCTGTGTGTGCGTGCGGGCGTGCGTGCGTATGCATGTTGAGAGAGACTGTGCCATGTACAAAAGCAGCCAGAGTGTTTTGTTTTGGCTTGTCACCTCTCAATTACAATCTGTGTTGCTTTTCTCTCACACTTGGCATTCTGTCTGGTCACTCCACAGCTAAAAAGCTGGCCCCCATCCCACCTAAGCACTACTCTCAGTCTGGGGGAATGTCTGATCAGTCCACAGGTCAACCCTCTCCAGTCAGCCTGTCCCCCACCCCTCCTAGTACCCCTTCCCCGTATGGCTTTGGCTACCCTCAGGGCTACGCCACCATCGGCTCTCCTGGACAGGCCCAGACCGCCACCCTCTCCTCCCCTCCCTCGCTAGCCGGCACCCTCACCAAGGCCAGGCCCACTCCCAAGCCTCCCAGGCAGAGGCCCAGCCTGCCCCCACCGCAGCCCCCCAGCACCCCTGGCTCCAGCCCCCAACCCCTGGAGCACAGTGATGTCCTGCTGGATGGATTGTCTCCTGGGGAGAGCATGTCCACAGGTAAATGCTTCAATGCAGTTTCTACACACTAGGAGCCCGCTTATACACTCTCATCTCTGGTAAAGGTGGGGTGTCTCATTCTCCAGTGTGCCTGACAGCATTTTAATCATATAATTAATTTAATAGGATCTCTGTGGTTTTAATGTGAACTCTTTTCTGTCATTTTTTAAATGACTGATACTTTTTGTGTAAAACTGCAGGGAACAGGTTCAAAGATTCTAATCAATATCTCTTGTTCTTCCATATTTTTCATTATTTTGTCTACTATTATCGTCTGCCTACAGCGGTATGAGGCGAATGGTTCAATATGGGCTAAATGTGAAAGGGCCTTTTAGGGTAAGCAGGAATTCCAGTACTGTACTCACCCTCCCGCCCCTCCAACCAACAAACCGTCCGCCATCCTGGCTCACTGTGGAGCTGCATGGCTCCAGCTCTCTGTATATACCTGTATACATGACGTCTCATATGTATATATCTATATATCTCTGAATTGTCCAGTCCACCACTAACCAATTTCGTTGCCCTTTGCATGGTGGCTGAGACTGGCGCGATGCATGGCTTGTGGATATGTCTGAAAGACCGTCCACTGACTCCACTTCACACAGAAGATCGATGTCATTTTACTATCCCAAGAAGCTTTCTTTACTGTTCTTTCCCCGAAACCATGCCACATCCCACCGCTGTCCCCTTGCTTACACTCTGCAAAGTCACCCCCCCCCCCACACACACACTTCCTGTTGTCCACTCACTGGTTGTTGTCCATTTCAAGTGTTACACAATGGATGTCATCATTCTCACATGACTGTGAGATCAAAGATACAGTATTAATGTTTGTGGTGACTGCACTGGACACTGTTGGGGAGTTGTTGTTATCCACACCTCGAACAAGTGTTCTTTCTTCACATGAAATTTGCAGTATTACAAACCTACCCCGAGCACCTCCCTGCTGTGTGTAATGCATCATTCAGCATTGACTTAATCATGTCTGGGAACAGACTTATTCTAAGCAACCCTTATTTTCTCTATCTCTTATTTTCTTTCCTCTTCTCATGTTGATCTTTGACCACTCAGACTCTTTCTGCAACCTGGATATCCCCATCATCAACGTGGAACTGGATGGCATCTTCGACGAGCCTAAGATGGTCCCCTACAGGAACTCAGTGGCGGTGGTCCAGCCTACCCCCAAGACAGAGTCAGAGGAAGAGTCTGAGAGCACGATACTATGACATCACGAGTTTCCACCCCCAGCCCTACTATTCCAGCCTGTTCCCAGGACCCGTTCTCTGACCTTTGACCCAATGGGACTCACTCCAGACCTCACCTCCACCCATAGAGACCAAACACCGGGTTCAGCCCTGTAAAACAAAGTTAATCTTATAACCTGAAATATATATGAATACAGAAAATACATCCAGTATATCCACATCCAGAGAGTTTCTCTTTGAGACTGTGGGGGGAGGAACTTTTGATACACCGAATCGGACACAATGCTTTGTTTTTATGTTGACTGGATTCCTTTGATTCTGTCTGTGGTGCATTCAATTTAAAAAAAAAAATCTTTTTCAACAATAGTGTTTATTTTTCTTTCCTTTTGGCTTATTTGAGTCATTTGCAATATTGCCTCTAACTTCACATACAAGACATGAAAACAATTTGCTCGGTGGAATGGATTCTACTCTTGTGAGTGTAGTAGTAAAGGAAAGGGACAGTAGATTTCTGATTTCCTCTCCCTGTCATCCTTTTGATGCCATCCTAAACCATTCCTCGTACTTTGAGATCACTGGCAACCCCTTGTTCCTTCCTGGCTGAATGTGTGTTTGTGAATTGTGTGATGTGTTTGGAAATGTGCTGCATCATTAAGTGGCGAGTTCTGCCATAGAAAATATATATGGTACTGCAAGACCAGTTTGAGATTGAATCTCCAATCACACTCTTCGAAGGGAGATTAAGATTACATTTGCTGTTAGACGGGAAGTTAAATCTGGGTAATATAGTATTTACTATTTAAAATGACTGTTTATACTGTACATTTCAGAGTATATTATATTAACAGTGATACAAGAGATATTATATGTGTCATATAATATAAGAATACAACCATAGGTATACAGATATAGAATTATAAATACGGTATACAGATATTCTATAGTATAGCATGTACTTAATTGTACATTATCATAGGAGAGGCTGTAGAGGGAATGGGACATAGAAACATAACAAACAGAATAATTCTATATAAAAGGAATGGAATGCTGAAAAGTGAGTATGAGTGGAATGTGCAGGGTGGGACCATACCTCCTCTCTGCACTCAGCCTCAGCTTCTTTAACGAGCGCCCTGAGAGCCTTATCTGGCAAGAGCCTGTCACTGGGGAGCCTGCTCAGCTGTTTGAAAGCCAATATTGAAAGCTTTTTTGTTAGAGCAAGTGTGTATATGAGTGTGGTCCTGTATGTGTGGGTGTTATCCGGAATATAGATACATTTCTTCTGGTGCTAGAATGTGTGTTTATATTCTATTACACAGGGAATAAGAATAGGCTCTCATTGAAAATATACGGCAGTTGCTGTTTCAGTCCCCTATACCCCCATATTTAGTAAGAGGAATCCATCATATAAAGGATTTGATGATGAGGAATGTGATACTTTGTGCTGAAAGTATTTATACCGATGATTACGGTGCAGAGGAGTATGATTGACATCCACAACACATAATAGCAATGTTCCAAACTGATGATCCAGTGATGAGGTTCAAAGGTGAGGGGCCCGCCCATGACCAACACAAACCTATGGTCTCCTTAGAAACGTTCCATCCATAACACTGATTAGTGTTTGGAAGCCACAACAAACGCTGCTCTTTCATGCACTTATGTTCAAGTGCTATATATTTTATCCATCACAACACTATTGTAAATACTGAAGGCTCTGTGTATGTGTGTATATAAAAAAGCGAGAGGATGAAATATAGACAGTACCATGTAAACGTTTGGACAAATCTACTCATTCAAGGGCTTTTCTTTATTTTGACTATTTTCTACATTGTAGAATAATAGTGAAGACCTCAAAACTATGAAATAGCACATATGGAATCATGTAATAACCAAAAAAGTGTTAAACAAATCAAAGTATCCTCCCTTTGCCTTGATGACAGCTTTGCACACTCTTGGAAAGAATGTAAAATCTAAAATGTATTTTGATTTCTTTAACACTTTATTGGTTACTACATGATTCCAAAGTAGGTAGTAGGAGTAGGTGTGCCCAAACTATTGACTGGTACTGTATATATTTCATCCTCTCGCCTTTTTATATACACACATGTATACAGTTGAAGTCGGAAGTTTACATACACCTTAGCCAAATACATTTAAACTCAGTTTTTCACAATTCCTGACATTTAATCGTAGTGAAAATTCCCTGTCTTAGGTCAGTTAGGATCACCACTTTATTTTAAGAATGTGAAATGTCAGAATAATAGTAGAGAATGATTTATTTCAGCTTTTATTTCTTTCATCCCATTCCCAGTGGGTCAGAAGTTTACATACACTCAATTAGTATTTGGTAGCGTTGCCTTTAAATTGTTTAACTTGGGTCAAACGTTTCAGGTAGCCTTCCACAAGCTTCCCACAATAGTTTGGGTGAATTTTGGCCCATTCCTCCTGACAGAGCTGGTGTAACTGAGTCAGGTTTGTAGGCCTCCTTGCTCGCACACACTTTTTCAGTTCTGCCCACAAATTGTACTGTATATAGGCTTGAGGTCAGGGCTTTGTGATGGCCACTCCAATAGCTTGACTTTGTTGTCCTTAAGCCATTTTGCCGCAACTTTGGAAGTATGCTTGGGGTCATTGTCCATTTGGAAGACCCATTTGCGACCAAGCTTTAACTTCCTGACTGATGTCTAGAGATGTTGCTTCAATATATCCACATCATTTTCTACCTCATGATGCCATCTATTTTGTGAAGTGCACCAGTCCCTCCTGCAGCAAAGCACCCCCACAACATGATGCTGCCACCCCATGCTTCATGGTTGGGATGGTGTTCTTCGGCTTGCAAGCCTCCCCCTTTTTCCTCCAAACATAACGGTGGTCATTAGGCCAAACAGTTCTATTTTTGCTTCATCAGACCAGGGGACATTTCTCCAAAAAGCATGATCTTTCTTTGTTCCCATATGCACTTGCAAACCGTAGTCTGGCTTTTTTATGGCGGTTTTGGAGGAGTGGCTTCTTCCTTGCTGAGCAACCTTTCAGGTTATGTCAATATAGAACTAGTTTTACTGTGGATATAGATACTTTTGTACCTGTTTCCTCCAGCATCGTCACAAGGTCCTTTGCTGTTGTTATGGGATTGATTTGTACTTTTCGCACCAAAATAAATTAATCTCTAGGAGACAAAACACGTCTCCTTCCTGAGCGGTATGACGGCTGCGTGGTCCCATGGTGTTTATACTTGCGTACTATTGTTTGTACAGATGAACGTGGTATCTTCAGGCGTTTGGAAATTGCTCCCGAGGATGAATCAGACTTGTGGAGGTCAATTAGCCTATCAGAAGCTTCTATAGTCATGACTTAATTTTCTTGAATTTTCCAAGCTGTTTAAAGGTACAGTCAACTTAGTGTATGTAAAGTTCTGACCCACTGGAATTGTGATACAGTGTATTATAAGTGAAATTCTGTCTGTAAACAATTGTGTCATACACAAAGTAGATGACCTAACCGACTTGCCAAAACTATAGTTTGTTAACAAGACATTTGTGGAGTGGTTGAAAAATGAGTTTTAATGACTCCAACCTAAGTCTATGTAAACTTCTGACTTCAACTGTATATATGAAGATATGAAAAATATAAATATTGATTTAAAGTATGTGTATACAGTGGGGCAAAAAAGTATTTAGTCAGCCACCAATTGTGCAAGTTCTCCCACATACAAAGATGAGAGAGGCCTGTACAAAATGAGAAAAAGAAATCCAGAAAATCACATTGTAGGATTTTTTATGAATTTATTTGCAAACTATGGTGGAAAATAAGTATTTGGTCACCTACAAACAAGCAAGATTTCTGGCTCTCACAGACCTGTAACTTCTTTTTAAGAGGCTCCTCTGTCCTCCACTCGTTACCTGTATTAATGGCACCTGTTTGAACTTGTTATCAGTATAAAAGACACCTGTCCACAACCTCAAACAGTCACACTCCAAACTCCACTATGCCCAAGACCAAAGAGCTGTCAAAGGACACCAGAAACAAAATCGTAGACCTGCACCAGGCTGGGAAGACTGACTCTGCAATAGGAAAGCAGTTTGTTTTGAAGAAATCAACTGTGGGAGCAATTATTAGGAAATGGAAGACATACAAGACCACTGATAATCTCCCTCGATCTGGGGCTCCACGCAAGATCTCACCCCGTGGGGTCAAAATGATCACAAGGACGGTGAGCAAAAATCCCAGAACCACACCGGGGGACCTAGTGAATGACCTGCAGAGAGCTGGGACCAAAGTAACAAAGCCTACCATCAGTAACACACTACGCCGCCAGGGACTCAAATCCTGCAGTGCCAGACGTGTCCCCCTGCTTAAGCCAGTACATGTCCAGGTTTATTTGAACAGTGAGAGATAGAATAACAACAACAAAAAAACAGAAAAACGCATGTCAAAAATGTTATAAATTGATTTGCATTTTAATGAGGGAAATAAGTATTTGACCCCCTCTCAATCAGAAAGATTTCTGGCTACCAGGTGTCTTTTATACAGGTAACGAGATGAGATTAGGAGCACACTCTTAAAGGGAGTGCTCCTAATCTCAGTTTGTTACCTGTATAAAAGACACCTGTCCACAGAAACAATCAATCAAATTCCAAACTCTCCACCATGGCCAAGACCAAAGAGCTCTCCAAGGATGTCAGGGACAAGATTGTAGACCTACACAAGGCTGGAATGGGCTACAAGAATATCACCAAGCAGCTTGGTGAGAAGGTGACAACAGTTGGTGCGATTATTTGCAAATGGAAGAAACACAAAACTGTCAATCTACCTCTGCCTGGGGCTCCATGCAAGATCTCACCTCGTGGAGTTGCAATGATCATGAGAATGGTGAGGAATCAGCCCAGAACTACATCTTGTCAATGGAGGATCTTGTCAATGATCTCAAGGCAGCTGGGACCATAGTCACCAAGAAAACAATTGGTAACACACTATACCGTGAAGGACTGAAATCCTGCAGCGCCTGCAAGGAATCCCCCTGCTCAAGAAAGCACATATACATGCCCTTCTGATGTATGCCAATGAACATCTGAATGATTCAGAGGACAACTGGGTGAAAGTGTTGTCAGATGAGACCAAAATGGAGCTCTTTGACATCAACTCAACTTGCCGTGTTTGGAGGAGGAGGAATGCTGCCAAATCTTGGGTGAGGACCTCCTTCCCTCAGCCAGGGCATTGAAAATGGGTCGTGGATGGGTATTCCAGCATGATGACAATGACCCAAAACACATGGCCAAGGCAACAAAGGAGTGGCTCAAGAAGAAGCACATACACTGAGATGTGTGCAAACCTGGTGGCCAACTACAAGAAATGTCTGACCTCTGTGATTGCCAACAAGGGTTTTGCCACCAAGTACTAAGTCATGTTTTGCAGAGGGGTCAAATACTTATTTCCCTCATTAAAATGCAAATCAATTTATAACATTTTTGACATGCGTCTTTCTGGATTTTTTTGTTGTTATTCTGTCTCTCACTGTTCAAATAAACCTACCATTAAAAATTATAGATGGATAATTTCTTTGTCAGTGGGCTAACGTACAAAATCAGCAGGGGATCAAATACTCACAAGCTTTATACAGTACAGTAATTGTAATAGCAGTGACATAGTTTCAAGGTTAAATCTATTTTAGAGGAATGTTAGATTAAAAGTGCCGAGTCAGCAGCCTAGAGCTTAATGATACAGTATGTCTAAAGGGAAAGTGCTGCATCACAGTGTGCAGCAAGTCTCCACTAGTCCATAAGCCTGACCAGTAGAGCTATTATAAGGGATGTTTTCATGATTGTCAATTGGTAAGTAAAACGAGGACCACCATCCCTCGAGGCAAAAACCAGTTGAGTCAACATAGTTTCCTAGTTATTCCAACCTTACAGTACAGAGTATATTCCCCAGTGGAGAATACTAATATTATCCTCTGAAAGTAATACATTTCACCCAATGCTTACTAGACAGTTCCAGAACAAAAAGTTTGAATTTCTAAACGATAAAACAAAGTGCAATTACAGTATTTATGAACAGAGAAACCTCAAAAATTAAGAGGGTCCCATGTTTTTTACTGTTTATACTGATGGTTTTTTGCTTTTGTCTTAATTCTGCCTGTAGTGATGCAACAAATGCTAATCATGCCATATTATTTTGAGGAATTCAAAAAAGATATAATATAGACAAAATTGTATTTACATTATTGAAAGCTGTTCTTACAATTTGGATTGTGCTGAACTGAATGGCCAGTTCTGTGTCTATCTGGACGTTTGTCGGTGGTGATAATGTGCTGTTCTGTGGCTGTTCTGTTCATGAGTAATGGTTTGTACATATTGATTGAAAACACAACTTTATTAACATCGGAAATCCTGTCTATCAAGGGCAGTAGTTGGTGAGAGAGATTCCACAGAATATTTCCACTGTTACAGTTTTTTTAAACATGCCTTTTGAGTTACTGTAAGATAAAAACATGTTTTTTCAATGAATAGGAGGAATGTACTAGTGACTATTTGAACTGTTTGCCTCAGGTTGCTTTAAGGGGGAATTCCCTGTGTTGTGGATGTAGTTTTAACAGGGTGGACAGGTGTTTGGCCGTGATGTGAACAGGCTTGGGGATTATGACTAGACATTGTTCTATGTGTGAAAATCAGCAGCATGATTTTTCATCATGCTTGTGAAATTTGTCTTATCTTTGGTCCTATTTACCTGTGCTTGTCATATTTATTTTTATATGTGAAAAGAAAAAAGAGCCTTGCAATGCAGGTAGAATTATTCCGTTTTGCCCTATGATCAGTTTATCAGTCCACAGTTCTTGTATTGCATTTTGCTCCTACTTCCATCCTGTCAATCAACTATTCACCTCAGCAGAGTCAAATAAATATGATGGAGGCTACTGTACATCTAAGCATGACTTAATAATTGCCAAACTGAATTACTTTATGCAACTTGGAGACAATATAGCATCTAACTTTTAGCTTTTTTGCCTAATGAGTCAAGACAGAATGACACTGAATGGATGACTTGTATTTATTTTTGTCTGTAAACATGGAATGTTATTCTCTGAGGATAACCTTTATATCGGCATAAATCAATCCAATTATCCATCAGATGAACAAATCCTCCTGATTTATATTAGGCAAAACAAAGATACACCTTTTTTCTTGGCCAATCAGGCAAGCCTGAAAAAGTGTGAGATATAACACACCTGGTTTGCCTGTATAAACATTTGCAAATGGTGACACA
The DNA here is from genome assembly GCF_002021735.2 of Oncorhynchus kisutch. Lineage (NCBI taxonomy): Eukaryota > Metazoa > Chordata > Actinopteri > Salmoniformes > Salmonidae > Oncorhynchus > Oncorhynchus kisutch. The sequence continues at coordinate 8,155,610 of NC_034198.2, forward strand.
GTGGTGCATGCAGCTATTGTTTGGTAAGCAAGTACATCTTCATGAATGTGTTTGCATAGTTATGTTCAAATAATACATTTATACAAGGGGGACAAAATAAAAGGGAAGGTTTGATGATCCAGAGACATTGTTTTTAGATATAAAAAGGCCCTAATGTACATGTCAACTGCGGTGACATTGGGGACACTGAAATAAGACATACCCTCTCCCAGTCAGAGCAGAACACTTGCTGTGGACAGGTACTGTAAGATTGGAAACAATCCTCGTCAGAATGTTAAAACTATTAAAAACATTTTTTTGTATGATTTGGGTATGGTGTGTATTTAATCATGCCTTGTGAGTATGGTGTGTGTGGCAGTATGTTAACAGGAAAGAAAATGCATCCAATGCCAGTTCACATTGAGTAAAATATTTATTAAATATTTGCAATATACAACAAAACCAATCCCGCAGTCTCTGTGTATTTTAAAGCTATAGTTTTAGGAGCAAGGAAAATTATTTTGAGTTTAATGTTCCACACAGTCCAGATTAATGGCAGTTCTCAATAACACATACAAATAACCAGGCATGAACCCTGAAAACATATTGAGTAGGAAACACATGAAAATGTCCATTTGTATGACATCAGAAGTCAGAATTCACATCTAAGGTGCACAGGTGGAGGCCAAGTACGCTCTGTGGAAATAATATAAAACGTGAATGAATCATCCTAACAGACAGTGTCCACAAAATCAACCCTTATATACAAGTCTACATGCAGAGGTCTTTGTCAAGGACAAGAACACAAGACAAAGACAAGGAATAAGATGAGTAAATAAATATAGCTGGGAGCAGCAATGAACAGGGTTCTCAGAAAGGACACAAGATCAGTTGGATAAAAAAGCAATCTATAGGTACTGTGTGGCCATATTTAAATGCAGCAACAATTTTTTCTCAAGACCATTAAAGACTGATTGAGTCTAAATAACAAATCTGAAATCTGAGGATAAAAAAAATCTGAGGAGAAGATGATTGCAGATGATTTTGAGCATTATGCAAATGCAAATCATTAGTTGTTAATAGTTTCCTTGCATTTTGAAATATAAATACCACATTAAGTGTGGTTCATCTTATGGACGTCCATGATAGCAAGGACACGTTTCAAGTTGATAGGCGACTGTGGAGTGGATAAACAGTGGTTTAAATGGACACATAAAATCTGATTTCTTATTTGTCAATAACTCCGACATCCTTTGACCAATCCCTTTTCTCAAACTTAGTTAAGACATGTACCATGTGCCCGCATTCCACATTTTGTGTAATTTGGCACTTCATGGGAAGATTTTTGAAGTATTTTTACCATATTTTAGCATATTAGCATATGTTATTTTCTCACATTCTTTAGTGACTATTGTGATGAGTCCAAAGTCCAAATTTGGAGTGAATCTGACTTTCATGAGGAGAAGATTTTTCATGATTATTTTAATTAGACTTGGGTATGTAATTTTAGGCGGAAATTGAAAAAAAGGGTCCGATCCTTAAGAGGTTGCATTAGCATTACATAGTCAAAAAAGGGAATTGTTAACACTTTCCTTATAATTTAAGATATCAATGCCAAACTTAACATGGTTCAACCAATCTATGCTTGAGGTATTTGACCATGTCTAATAATAATAATAGAACTCAGACAATAACAACAGGTATTCACAGGTACGCTGTGAATCCCAAATTATATGCACAGCATAACCTCAGAATCTCTGTGGTACACAGCAATATATTGTGCTGGAATCAAAATATCCTTCATTCAGAGAGAATCCATTCAAAGTCATTCAGGTCAAAAGTGAGATGATGCATGCAATGTTAGACTTGTGCATTGGTTTGATGTGACATGCTGACAGACCCATACCTTTGACCTTTGGGCCAAACACTAAACCGCTTCCAAACACGTGCCCTTTGAACAATCACAGAACATACAGCATGTGGTAATGTTTAGGTATCAAAGTTGTCAGGTAATGTGACCCATGTAACAATCTGAGAGCCATTGACTTTCATTGGCAATTTGTTCAATTAATTAATGTACTGGAACTTCATATAACTTATTAAATTCACTGAATTCAAATGGAGTTAACCAGCCCTGTTGATGAGTGTGTAAAGTCCTGCTCACCAGAGTCCATGAGGATGTGGCGAAGGGTGTGTTAGGCCCGCAGGTACACTCTTAGAAAAAAAGGTGCTATCTAGAACCCTAAAAGGGTTCTTCTGCTGACCCATTGGAGAACCCTTTGAATATGTTTTGGTTCCAGGTAGAACCCTTTTGGGTTCCATTTAGAAGCCTTTCCACAAATGGTTCTACATGGAACCCAAAACGGTTCTACCTGGAACCAAAAAGGGTTATCCTATGGGGACAGCCAGAGAACCCTTTTGGAACCCTTTTTTCTAAGAGCTTGGGGCTTAGAAGTTCTCCACTGGACAGGTGCTGGACCAGGACGTCCGGAGGAACTATCATCTCTGGTATCTCATCCAACGCAAAGCCCAGGGGGCATCTTTAAACCCTGTACCCATAGAGAGATGATGGAGACACCAAAACAAATGGTCAGTCAGTGATAAGGGATTCCAAATTTAAATCTATAGTAGGCCTAATTTCTTTCAAAATTAGCATGTGGCTGATCTATCATTAGATCTTCCCCACAATGAACCCAAGACGTGATTGGATAAGTCTGTCTCTATAGTTTGACCACCAGGGGCAATGTTGCAATTGATGACTCACGTTGGTTGCTTTGAGGAGGTGCTTTCCCAGTGCTGACCAGTGTTTCTGTGTCCTCCTCCTCGTCATCAGCCTGTCCCTACTCAGAGCCCCTCCAACCCTGGGCTGCACGTTCAGCACCTTGCAGCTCTACTGCTGAAACATCCTGTTGGGAATGTAATGTGACATCACCAGGACCCTGGGCGCCTCGATCAGGATGCTGCATGACGATGACAGGGACCATGACAACATCAAGACAGCATGTCAAACAATGTTTATGGCCAAGTTTTAGTCAAGCTATAATGACTTTGGTTGGTCTGTCAACAGAATGCACATGCTTGACCCTCTGAATTTAGTGCCAGAACAGATATAACTATGATATATTGATTCAAATTTGCATGAAGTAAGATACTATGCCAGTGTGGCCGTTCCTGCATGTTTCTCAGATCCTGCAGCAGAGACACACGAATCTCGCTGGAAGACTAGAAGAGAAACAAAAAGAATGGTAATGATTGAAAATCCCATATCATTATCCTAATCAATGGCAAGATGGGCCATAGAGGTTTTACTTGTATTCAAGTAATTGACAGATTTGCATATAATTATTGCTATGGGTTTCATTAAAAGGTGTTACTGGCTAATCTTGGCTACCTCAATGATATGAAGCATGTTGGGTACAGCAAAAGCAGGCTTGTGATAGTGTCACCTTGGTAATACCTCTGCAAGCACTGGTTCAGCTCCTTGTAGTCTACTGCACAACCAGAGGAGAAAGAACGTAAGGTTAATTGCGTAACCCTGGTTCTACGATAACAGAGTGAATAAGCTTTATTGCATGCATTATATTCCGTTTTTTTGTTTTGAGTGTCTTCAATCTGTGGGAGACAAAAGGCCTACACCATAATGTCCTTTCTTCTCATTTGCAGACCTAGGTGTGACAGCCATAAAGTGGCCCATAACAAGGAACTTGTTAGAGTAACCCCAATAAGGATCATTCAAAATTGGAGTAACTGTTGAAGGATTTTTCTAACAAGAGGAAGTTGTAGAGGAAGTATGTCTCAACCTCAGAGACTCATAAACACATTATAAAGAATTTTGAACATTGATTTTGATTTGACATATCAGCTATAAACAAAACCGTGCTTAGGAGGAGGAAGAGAAACCTGCATCAATGTACAGAGAAGATTTATATCAGTGAAAGAGTGATGCCTTCTAATCTGCCCTGGGATGCACACCCTCTTTGTCCTAATAGCTCTTAAATGTGTTCTACAGTAGCGTTTGGCTGACCTCCCAGGTCTCTCCTGTCATTGAGTTGCTGGGGGAGGCTGGCAACGACCATCAACCGGTGTAACAGGAACTTCTGGAGAGGCAGAAAATAATGGTATTAAGGTATCTGATGAGTGGGAGAACAGGTGTCAAGAAATTAGAAATAGCAGTAGGTCTATTGGCCCTACTTAAAGACTTAAGGCTACAAGCCTAGCTAACTCTAGATTGGGTGGGTTGGATTGGGAATGTGCTAATGATAGGTAAATCCATCTGTTGATTTAGGTATGTTCTTTTGTCTCAACTGATTAAATAAACCATTTATATATATATTTTTCAGAATAGTGACATCAACATCAACCCACTGACCCATCACACAAACAATCAAAGAACAATCACTGACATATTCAAATACTGTCACAGAATAGTCCAATATTATTTAGAAATGTAACCTGAGAGGTTATGACAAATCATATAATACCTTTGTAAATGGCATGGTCAACCAATAAACATCCTATAGTTCTCAGACAACTTTATGGAGTTTATAAACTGTTCAAATCTTATACATCAGTTTAAATTGTAGTACATTGCAAACAAATTGGACTCTCAGATAGCATTGAACCTGACTATTGAATATAGTTCCTGTAGTCCTACCAGACAATAAACCCCCTGCCAAAAAACTCTTCAGCCAACTCTGACTTTAGCCTACAGCGCATTGCTATATTTGCGGGTTAGGGTCAGGTGCCGGCCTCAGATTTTCACTTTATCACATATAGTTGGGCGGTTGCAAATGAGCTATTAGCAATTACGGGTGGGTGTGGGTGAACCCATGCACCACTACTATGGCTCACAACAGTGGTGCTATGAGTTTGTATGGAGAGCACCCATTTCATGCACTGAAAAGTTCATTTTTCCAACACTGCAGCGCAATCTGCCAGCACAAACCTTTCTAAGGGCCCTCTAGCCCTGTGGGGATTACTCCAGCTTTGCAAACAGCAATTTTTGACATTAGTTGTTTGGACTTGTTACTAAGCAACATGTGTGTGGACTGGGGATTTGGAAAGAGGGGGAACATTTTATTTAAGCTTTATTTAACTAGGCAAGTCCCGGACGACGCTGGGCCAATTGTGGGCCAATTGTGCGCTGCCCTATGGAGACTCCCAATCACGGCCGGATGTGATCCAGCCTGGATTCGAACCAGGGACTGTAGTGACACCTCTTGCACAAGCCGAAGGCACTTGCTTATAATACAGTATTTAACAATAAAGCATATAATACAGTCTATAATAAACAGCCTATAATAAACAGACGTGTCCAGTGAATAAGTTAGCACAAAAAAAATCCCCCAGAATGTTATACATGAATGGGAGATATGACTAGATCACCCCCAAAAATCAACCAATTAATTCACCACTCAACAACAATATATAATTCTGGTTCGAGATAGGTTATTGTTACGTTCTCAGTCAAACACTGTAGTAGCTTAAACATAATCAATCATATAGAACACTGAGCTATATATTAACTGGTCGGCTATAGAACCGTGTAATTCGAAAAACTATTAATTGAAGACGTGCATTGCAGCTTTTGACCACCAGATGATGCTAAAAATCTATTTTGATGCACTTGCTCTGCTCTAGTGCGTGTCTTGTCCTTGTATGATGAAAGCTGCGGGTGTGTACCAGCCTACACGTAGCATCAACAGTTTCTTCCCAACAGAGTAGTGATGGAAAGTTCTATGGAGGTAAGATATTGACTTCCTTATACAATCATGTAAAGTATGAGTTGCACCTGTAGACTGAGTTTTGTAGTTATTTTGAGAATAAATGCAACACTTGGAAGCGTGATGTGTGAATAAATACAACACTTGCAAACATGTAAATTGATATGTGAATAAATTCAATAAGATTTGCAAGCACGCAACTACATTTCAGAATGAATACAACTCATTGAGTAAACTTGCGACTGGTGAATCTTCTTCTGTGAATCAAAACTACATTTGTCGATGTCGAATCTGTGCACTCAAGAGTTTTGGCACACATTTTGCGACTAACCTGTGCCAAAAGTTTAGCAGTTAAAAACAAAAATCTGCAAGCAAGCACCGAAGGTAAGACATGAGCTCTGGTGGACAGGACATTTTCTTCTGACCAATCAGGTGAGGTGTTGACATTTTTGAACGTGCTTTCACGTTTTACTCGTGTTCGTTGAGGAGATGCGGTGTATGTTTTGGTTATACAAAGCTGTTTTTAATCATAATATTCAATAATCAATTATCAGGTGTAAACGTTTATTTTTCTTCTCTATGCTCATGATCTATTTCCCTGCGCGCATATGACAGAGGAGCGTGTATTAATCCTGCTGTAGGACTGACTCATTGCTGCCAGCACTTAACAGTTACAGTAGGTCAAACAACCCCCTAATATGAACGAGTCACTCAGAAAAACGAATCAGGACTCTCGAGTCAGAAAAAAAGAGTCGTTCAAAAAGAACCAATCGTTAGCGAACTGCACATCACTACAGAGAACCACCGAGAGGACAGCTATGGACTGAAAACCCTCGAAAGGGGTAATACACCGACTGGAAATGTTCAAGTACGTCGCAATATGTATGTATGTATGTATGTATGACATTGTGTTGGGATTTTACACAATGTAATCGTTGTCTTTATTATCGCAAAATGCAAGAAAATACAATTCCTTCGAATTGATGCGGGTAGCTACCAGTAAGTAGCTAGCTAGTTAACGTTAGCCAAGCGTCGCCCCGTGTGGCTATAGCGACTCGAGACCGGGCATGTTTGACAGCTGACAGTTTGGTTTTGACAGTTCATTTTCGCGTACTATCTTGTGACTAATGACAGCAAACTAATGGCAATGCTCTACTTTATTTGTTATAGATGGATAGATTTGTTAAGTATTATTTTTCCACATGCCAGATGGCCTTGAAATGGGCTTGTCATGTCAGTATTTTTCCTGGCAGCAGATGTTCTTCACGTTAAGGATTCCTGTTAGAGATGATGATGATGCAAGAATGAGATCATGATGTAGCTAGCTAACGCGTTACCTTCAGTACGATCCAGTATATTATTCTTTACTATTCTTCTGCACCACATTTTGTGATATCATTTTTGCCAGAGAGGAGAATTTCTCCTTTTCCCACTAAATAATTCAGTGGTAATAGAAAACGTGTCAGGCACTGCATGAATCTTTCTGTTATGTGGGCTTAATATTATAATGCGTAGTGGCCTTCAAGTACAAGCTACATGACCTCTTTCTCTCCTCTCCAACTCCCTTCTCTCAGTCCTAGGGTTGCAAAGGTTCAGAGACTTTATGGTAAATTCTGGAAATTTTCCATGGGAAGTTAAGCCCTGGAATTTGGGGAATTGTGCATACATTCATCAAAAAAGTTAGCTTATAACAGTAAACCTTTTTTGTGGGATACACATAAGGAAATTCTAGGTCTTGTGGCATATTTTGGTTAAACTATCCCCAATTCCAATGGAATTGCTACCCTCTGCATGCACAGTGCATTCTTCCATCACATGTGCAGTGCACTCATCCATCATATGTACAGCTGATTCTCAAGATCTTGCACACTAAGGAGATGCTATTGAGCTCACGCTACTACACTGTCTGAGCCAAGGACTACATGCTTTATGGTAAGTTTTGATGGTAATACTGGGAGGGGTGAATATATTTTATGACATAATGTTTTGTTAATTAGTAAATAGTAGCCTACAGCAAGTGTGTTTAAATCATTTCTAACTTAACCATATCTGCTAGTTAGTTTTTGCTACCATGTGGGTTTTAGCTTGCTTGAGCCTGCTAACTGAGGAGTGTTAATTCACCTGTTTCCATACATGTTTCATTTTAAAACATTTATCTTACAAAGGAGTTGTTTAATCTAACTGCTTAACTATTTATCTGTACATGGATTTGTGTTAGTTTTTTTTTTACTCATTTGTTTTCTCATCTTTACAGGAAAATGCCACGGGCACTATCTAATGTGTGGAGACATTTAACTGCAGCTCATGTAGAAGGAAAAGCTGTGTACATTTGCAAATACTGTGCCAAATCATATGTGAAGAATGCAACAAAGAGTCCCTCTCCTTCTATTCGAGGTGAAAATTATGAATCAGACACCTTATTCGATAGCAACAGCACATGGTCCTCCTGAAATCAGAAGTGTTTTTGACTCAATGGAGGAACGTAGTCAGAGTACTGATGAATGTCTTGCTCAAGCTATGTATGCAACTGGTTCACCTCTGATGCTCACAGGGAATGTGTATTGGAAGAGATTTCTTAATGTTCTTCACCCAGCATACACCCCTCCAACCAGACATGCTTTATCTACTCATTTGCTGGATGCAGAGTTCAAGTGAAGGTCAAGCAAATTATAGAGAAAGCAGACTGTATTGCAATCATCTCTGATGGTGATCGAATGTTTGTGGGCAAGGAATAATTAACTACATCCATCCCTCAACGAGTATTCTACAAGAGCACAGACACAAGGGACAACAGAAGCACCGGTTTCTACATTGCAGATGAGCTAAAGGCAGTCATCAATGACCTTGAACCGCAGAAGGTATTTGCACTGGCGACAGACAATGCTGCGAACTTGAAGGCTGCTTGGTCTGAAGTGGAGGAGTCCTACCCTCACATCACACCCATTGGCTGTGCTGCTCATGCATTGAATCTGCTCCTCAAGGACATTGTGGCACTGAAAATAAGAGAGCCAAGGAATTGGTTAGGTATGTGAAGGGTCAAGCGTCATGTCTGGAGGAATCCTGGCACCATCATGCTGTGGGGATGTTTTTCTGTGGCAGGGACTGGGAGATTAGTCAGGATTGAGGGAAAGATGAATGGAGCAAAGTACAGAGATCCTTGATGAAAACCTGCTGCAGAGCACTCAGGACTTCAGACTGGGACGAAGGTTCACCTTCCAACAGGACAATCACCCTAAGTACACAGCCAAGACAACGCAGGAGTAGCTTTGGGACAAGTCTCTGAATGTCCTTGAGTGGCACAGCCAGAGCCCAGACTTGAACCCAATCGAACATATCTGGAGAGACATGAAAGTAGCTGGGCAGTGACGTTCCCCATCCAACCTGACAGAGCTTGAGAGGATCTGCAGAGAAGAATGGGAGAATCTCCCTAAATACAGATGTGCTTCAAGAAAGTACTTCAAGAAAGTACTGTCTTCACTTGTAGCCTGTGAGAAAGACCTGATCACATGATGGAGAGCCATGTGAGTGAGAGGCGCTTCGGAGCACGCAGCACTTAGGAAGAATGGAACAACCGGCCGCAAAAGGCATAGATTTTTTTTAGGGTGCATTACGGCCACACACAGGGGACGCCGCCTGGAAATTCCAGTCATTATTAAGTGCTTGTCAAATTGTGAATGAGAGACTGATGAAGTGTTTACATACAGCCTGCGCAAAAAACTAAGCAGAGCTCATGCCTTTCAAATCATGATTACTCGCATCATACAGCCTTACAATGTATTAAATTCTAAACATATAGTCCAATGTTTGTGGAACAACTGAAGTTACATAACTCTAAATGAAGCATATAGGAGTACCTATTTCTTTGTTAACCGCTCAACACAGAATAGCCGCATGTGCGCACTCCCTCAAATCATTTAGAGAAAATATCCTTTCTTTTTTATTCAGCTTTGTTCAATTGTATTCTACATTATAAAATAATGCCACAGAATTCTAACCAAATCTTGTCTGCTAAATGAACTAGTGTAGCCCACAGCCATATGACATAGCCAGATCAGGACCTTAAATAAGGACAACTCAGAGTATGCTATTCTGTTCTTCTGAAATAGACTACATTTTCTTCATTAATGTTTCTTTAGACCTGTCTAAAATAAACAATGGATTTATTGTGAAGGTGTAGGCTATATTACATGGATTTATTAGACTTGTAGATGTTACAAAGGTCTGCATCAGTAGGTTGTGTGTGTGTGGACGCCAGGAGATGCTAAATGTGTTTGTAAGTTACCGTGAGACCGACGGTTATTTACTTGATAATCACCGGCTGACGAAATTTCATGACCGCCACAGCCCTACTCCTGGCCACACTTTTCTTTTTTTTTTACCTCCAGGGAAATTAGAATGTCTCGTTTTATACTTCAACCAATTTCAAATTTTTTACATTTGAATCTAGAGTTATCTGGAACTTAATACTGCAACAGCAGTTGACACAGCAGATCTCTATGTATAGGCTAACACATCGCTTTTTAATTTCTGTTTCCTCTTTCCAGGAAACTCAAATATGCGTTGTTACATCCCTTTTTTCTGTGCTAGGGGAAATGAATACAGTTATTTTAATAATCGTCTCTGTTTGAGGCTATGGACTCAGACATGCCCTTTGATTAGTTCCCAGAAAAATCATTGATCTACAGATTTCTGCGTCCGATGGGACCTGATGCTACAGCCCAGGAGTTGATGTCGGTCTTATTAGGCGATAGGCTAACACTTGCAGTCCTGGGAGTCCAACACTAGCTGGCCTGGAAAGTTCAAGAGCTAGGCAACCTGCGGAAGAGCCAACTACTGTGGCTTTGGCATACAGTGCATAATAAATGATTACTAGATAAGAGTTGAAATTGCTGAGTTGAAAATCATTCCAGTGTGTTTTGTGACTATACAGAAGAGAGGGCTCGAGAGAGGACGAGCGGGGGCACACATCCATTACGCATAAACACACCCTATGGCACTCGGCTGCAACTTTACAAAAATAGCTTGAGAGAATGTTGAGAAGGTATTGATTGGAGTGGACAGAGCAGGGTACTTCAGGTCATTATGTTCATTATTTATCTAATGAAGCATGTCCTGTGTCACTGATTGATGCCCTGTGTACTCTACTGTGGTCCTATTCCTTTTTGGAAACATGTCTAATGTACCATATTTGCTCTGGTGGTTGTTCGTCTATATGAAAATGATGTATTTCCACTCAACTTTTTCAACCCAACAGTGCTACTGATAAATGTCATTGTTTGTTTGTACAGTGCTTCTGTTTGGGGTTTTAGGCTGGGTTTCTGTACAGCACTTTGAGATCTGATGTAAGAAGGGCTATATAAATACATTTGATTTGTGTAATATAAATTGTTTCTGTTGATTTTCCAGATCTAAATGTATATCATGAACACAGATATGATTCCAAAATTCATCTCGAAAGATGAGGAGATTGACTTCTGGAAGACTCTTTCCCTCAAGTACCAGAAAAGGTAAGATATGCACAAATCATGCCTTTTTATGGTACATTAATGCTATATCTAAGATCATCAGGCTTCTTTTACTTGAACTCACCAGAAACTCAAAGTATGACAGTATGTTGGAATCCTGTGGTTTCACTGTGTGCATGGTAACCGAGCAGCACTATATATATATCTATATCTCTGTACTTTAAAATCCTGAGTACTTCTGAAAGGAAATTCCCAAGCCAGACTTGTTACATTGACCTCATAGCTGAGCTCTCCTCACTCTTTCGTTTTTAAGAGCATTAATGAATGACCGATACAGTTTAACCTGTGAAAGTCCTTTATGTAAGACCATGTTAGGAATGTCCTTCAATACTCCTTTATACTTCCAAAGGGACAGATCTGGTTTCACATTATAAAGTTTCTTAAGGCCTCCCGAGTAGCGCAGCGATTTAATGCACTGCATCGCAGTGCTTGAGGCGGCACTACAAACCCGGGTTCTATCCCAGGCTGTGTCACAACCGGCCGTGAACGGGAGTCCCATAGGGCGGAGCACAATTGGCCCCAATGTCGTCCTGGTTAGGGGAGGGTTTGGCCGGGGGGACTTTACTTGGCTCATTGCGCTCTAGCAACTCCTTGTGGCGGGCTGAGCACCTGCCAGCTGATTTCGGTCATCAGTTGAACAGTGTTTTCTCCGACACTTTGGTGCAGCTGGCTTCCGGGTTAAGCAGGCAGGTGTTAAGAAGCGCGGTTTGACGGGTCATGTTTCGGAGGACGTATTACTTGACCTTCAAATCTCCCTAGCCTGTTGGGGAGTTGCAGCGATGAGACAAGATCGCTATTGGATATGACGAAATTGGGGAGAAAAAGGGGGTAAAATACAAAAAAATATACCTGAAGTCTACACTGAATGGGATTATTTAATAGTTTTCTTTTCCCATCTGTGCAAGACTGGCAGTGGGCGACAGACGTTCATTGAGAGAAATAGAGTCACATCGTCATCGCACAGCACAGGCACACTGCTATTTTGATACAAAAGACTACTGATAAGATCGCAGTGGACAACAGATACACCCAGCGCTAGGGGAGACTACACTCTGTTATATGAGGCTCTATGGACATTTACACCCAATGGGAATCAAAGCCACTCCCCTTTTGTATCGCTCAATAAATGTGTGTTTAAGATTGTCATGAATTTGGTAGTGAAGCAGCTCCTTAATATCAACAATAGATGCTCTTGCTTGAGGATTCTCCTAAACACTGTTACAAAAATTGTTTGCCAATAAAAGGATGCTCGGGTTCCCTGACAGCTCAGGGATATCCGAAAGGGACATTCACCTCTTGGGCAAAACAAGCAGTTCAAAGACCGTCGAGGGTGCTGATGCTGCGTTTGGAACTAACCACAGATGGAGGAAGTGGTGACCTGCTGGGGTTTTAAAGTTAAAGAGCCCACTTGGCTTTCCCCTTCAAACCACCACTGCCCCCAGGGTAGCAACACAGGACAGACAGCCTATAGCAGGAAGGTAGGTGCTGTTTCCAGGCCCCCCTTCCACCATGTCCCACGTGTCACATGCCTGTAGCGTGCAATGCCGATGGCCCCTGGACACATTTTTAGAGCAGCTGTGTGTCCATGGCTTTAGCGGGCGGCAGACACTTACTTACATAACCCCATTCAGCCCAACCCCCACCCTGAAACACTACCCTGTCCTGGCCACATGCCCACAGTAAACAACCCAACCTTTTGGTTATTTATATAATATCTACTTTTGCTCTGGGTAGCAGACAGACAGTCTGTTGCTGTTTTGGAGAGGCCAGGGTGGACCAGTGATGCAATGTGGTGTTAGGAAAGTCAGAGAGTTCTTTGATTGGCTGGATCACGATCAAGCGTAACCGTGCAAATCCTGTGTGGGCTTTGTGAAGCGGTCAGGATCGGCACTTTGAATTTCCACTGTTTAAATGGCCTGAAGACAGTGTATGTTTAAGTACCTACTGTATGTCATGTAGGATTTTCATGTTATTAGATAAATAAAGATTGGTCATATATGGGTTGCTAGTTCCTGTTACTGTCTACAAAACAGGATACTGTGACTTTAAGAAGTCTTGTAGATCGTAGATACCATTCATCATAGAAGGCTGTAACATGATTTTGTGATTTCTATTTTTAAAGATATGCTCCGGAACTTTGGTGAATACTGAGTATGTTTTAAACCTCCCACTATGAGCAGAATTACTGTCTTACTGCAATTAGCATAGCCACAAAATCCCTATTTTGAAAGCGACTGTTTCTCTGGAAGCTGTGCTACGCCATTTTCCCCCATGTGGTCCAGCAATTTGAGTTCAACCAATGAGCTTCAGCCCCTCACCATATGAGTGACAGCTAGCAAAAGTCACATCATGCACCCACAGCAGAGCAAGAGAGCGAGAGGGCAATGATGTGGTGCACATGTGTGATGTTGTACTCAATTTTCGGGGACCTCTTTTGACTCGTGAGCTCTACTTTCAGAACTACTGGTTAAAAAGTATACAAAAGTACAAGAGTTTCTTTAAGTCTTGTATACTTAACCTGGGTACTTTCATTTCATAGTAAAAACCAAATAAATACTAATGGACTGTTGTACTAACCATGTCCTCCGGTGGTATCTGCCCTGTCAGTTGCCAGGAGGCCCAGGAGGAGCTGCTGGAGTTTCAGGAGGGCAGCAGAGAGCTGGAGGCAGAGCTGGAGACCCAGCTGGGCCAGGCCGAGCACCGCACGAGAGTCCTGCACTCTGAAAACAGCACGCTCAAGAAAGAGGTGGACTCACTCAAGGTACACAAGAGGGACACAATACACTAGATCGGCTCAAGTAAAAAAAAAACGTATTGTTATTGGAATGTGAGTTTACTGCATGAATTGACAAGAAAATATTTTAGAGGCGCCTTTAGCGTTCATGCTCCTCTTTTGACAACCTAAGAAACGCTCCATACCCTTGACATAATAAACTATTGATGACTATTTGAAGCTGCCTTATATCATCATGGCTTGTCCTTTATTGCGGTCTCCAGGGAGGAGGCACGTTTCGTTAGCATGTGTCTGTCAGTATTCCAACCTAATAGAAGTTCTTAATGACGTATCAGGCATGTTCAACAGTAAAGGAGACAGAAATCGTATCAGTCAGGCAGACAAGGAACTCTCTTTCCCAATCTTGCTCTGATCAATACTATGGGGAATCGGCACCTGTGTTTTACTGCCCCTCGACATCCTGTTATATCCAGCTGTGGTTCATTTGCATCAAACTCATCATTTTCATACACAATGCATCAGCAGCACATTCATTCTCATGCCGTAATTAGCGCTGGGATGAGTGTGGCTCCCTTGTCCATGTTCACATTATGACTCAAGCCATGCGAGTCACCCCACCGGTGATGGTGAGATTGTCTTCTGTTCTACTTTTTTTCAACTGTCTGGTGGTTATTCCAGGCAATAAACAATTATTGCTTTCATGCATTTGTTTATGGAAAATACCACAGCAATGACTGGTTTTCTCATTCTGATGCCAGAAACTGTGTCTGAGACTGTCTGTCACCTTGAGTTACGCCTTGTTATGAGCTACTTGACGTAGGCTAGAATGTATGTGCTGATGAATATGTAGTTAATGTAAAATGGCATTTCAGGACAAAGCAGGATTTGTCTGGCCCAGGTTAGTGGTTAATTGATTCAGATGTGACATATCCAGAAGATATAGGTCAGAAAGACTGGCAGACCCAGACACATTTTTGAGCTGAGCTCCAGGAGAAGATAGACGGTCACATCATCATCCCATACCCTGAGAACGCTGGAGTAAACGGATCATAACGGAGTGCTCTGTAAAATAGATGACAGAATGTAGGTTACCACGGTTGTTCCCTCCACTTGTTTGGGTATGCGTGTGACTGCGAGGTCTTAGGAAAATAAAGCTTTAACGTCCTATTTAAAATGGTGTCCCCCCCCCCCCCCCCCCTTCTCTCTCCATCTCTTGACCCCCCCCCAGGAAAAACTGGAGCAGCAGTATGCCCAGAGCTACAAACAGATCAACATGCTGGAGGATGACCTGGGACAGACCCGGGGCATAAAGGAGCAGCTCCACAAATACGTGCGGGAGCTAGAGCAGTCCAACGACGACCTAGAAAGAGCCAAGAGGTCAGCAAAGAGACCAGACCACTAAACAGTATCTAACAGACAGATACTGGATACAGCATTAGAAGAGGAGCTGTAGAAGTCGTCATAACCTGATATTTACTGTATACTTTAGGATGTTTGTTTTGGACGAAAAAGGCAATAGTAGAGACAATATCTATCAGTAGTACTAATTTAACAGTTGATGCAAAAGTATTCATCCTCTTTCAGAACACAAACTCATACATTAACCCCATGCAGAGAGGTGCTGGAGGCTGAGATGCTTGTTGCATGTTTTCTAATTAATTCCCCACTGTGCTCTTCATTGGGAGTAATCAGATGACTGATGGAAAATCCCCATTCCAATTAAAACATGCCTCTGGCCCAAATGGGTCTGATTGCTGTAAATTCCCCGACCAGTTTATTAGGTACACCACCCCATTCACCCCATGCTCCTACAGACAGTGAGTCACTTGGCCGTGGCTTGCTATATAAAGCAGGCAGACGGGCATCAAGGCATTCGGTTACTGTTTGATTGAATGGGCAAACGAGTGACCTAAGCAACTGAGCGTGCTATGATCGTCAGTGCCAGGCGCGCCGGATCCAGTATCTCAGAAACGGCCACCCTCCTGGGCATTTCACACACTACATTTCGTAATACCACGGGGAAAATTCAGTGGCCTCGTGTCCTGTTCGACAATTGTTCCCGTTTTCTAAACGTTATGTTCATGTGCTACACAAAAAAACCTGTCACTGATATTCACACTTCTACTCAATACAACACATATAGCATTTAACTTCACACTGTATAATTCAATACTGCATAGAATGGCATGGACCCATGCCAAATCTTTTTAGTTTCCTGAGGGGGAATAGGCTTTGTCATGCCCTCTTCACAACCGTCTTGGTGTGTTTGGACCATTCTAGTTTGTTGGTGATGTGGACACCAAGGAACTTGACGCTCTCAACCTGCTCCACTACAGCCCCATTGATGAGAATGGGGGTGTGCTCGGTCCTCCTTTTCCTGTAGTCCACAATCATCTCCTTAGTCTTGGTTACATTGAGGGATAGGATGTTATTCTGGCACCACCCGGCCAAGTCTCTGACCTCCCTAAAGGCTGTCTCGTCGTTGTCGGTGATCAGGCCTACCATTTTTGTGTCGTCTGCAAACTTAATGATGGTGTTGGAGTCGTGCCTGGCCATGCAGTCGTAGGTGAACA
Organism: Oncorhynchus kisutch; assembly: GCF_002021735.2. Classification (NCBI taxonomy): domain Eukaryota; kingdom Metazoa; phylum Chordata; class Actinopteri; order Salmoniformes; family Salmonidae; genus Oncorhynchus; species Oncorhynchus kisutch. Next base: position 8,172,144 of record NC_034198.2, read on the forward strand.
GGTAGTACAGGAGAGGACTGAGCACACACCTCTGAGGGGCTCCAGTGTTGAGGATCAGCGTGGAAGATGTGTTGCTACCTACCCTCACCACCTAATGATCTGCATGTCATTGTGGCAATAAGTGGAAAACGCTGCATGAAATCTTCTTTACTCTTCAGTTGGAACACACACACACTTCCTTACACACTCTCTCTCTTATAAACACACACACACCACTCTTTGATATAGTTTAGGCTTACATTAGGCCTATATGAATCCTTTGAAACACGTCTCATGAGTAGCAGACCCTTTTCCTTTCTTCCAGTGCCAATCAAATTTGCCTAGACCTACTGTCAAGTTACCAGGTTGTTCGCTAGCTAGGTAAAATGACTGATTTAATGTTGTTCTTTCTCAAACCAGTAATTATCACCCCAGGATTGGTTTTAAAATGATATCGCGCAGGAAGAAAAAAAGGTAGCTCCGGTTGTATGGCTCATATTTCTTAAATAACTTGAACTAGGGAAGAGCTGTTTTCTTTGATGTAAAGCTGCCAGCATGCCTGTTGAAAAGCTGTTTTTCCTCTCTGGCACTGCTGCATGACAGTGAACTTGCAAGGCTGACACAGACTGGTTATATCTGGGATGAAATGTACAAATGTAACAACAGTAGACTGATCAGTATCTGAATCCCTGCTCTCCTTCACAGATAAATGATATTTTTAAAAACTGATGGAGGAATAGACGAGCAGGAAGAATAGGCTGGAGAGAAGCTAGTGAGGGCTGGATGGGGCTGGCTGATACGCGCTTGAAAGTGACATTATTTGAACTGGCGAATGCTAGTTGCTGTTGCTTAAAGTTTTACTGAATTTCTAAGCAAAGTGTCAGTATCATATGAAATGGTTTTATAAAATGTTGGTATCATAAGTATCGTGACTTTTTGGTACTGTGATGTTGTACAGCGTTATGTGGTATTGTGCGTAGATTGATGAGGAAATAAAATGTTAAAAAAATAATAATTTAGAATAAGGCTATAACGTAACAATGTGGAAAAAGTCTAGGGGTCTGAATACATTCCGAATGCACTGTATATGCTCCCAACTCAGTGCCATACATCATGAACGCTTGAACCAGGGTATGTAGACAATCAGTGCAACCAATGAACATAGCATAGGTCATTCTAATTAGAGTTAATAAGGGATTAAAAAGTTTAACTGTTTAAAAAAACAATAGTTTACAGCATGTTGAATATATGGGACTATTTACATCATATTTCAAAATGAATCATTATTGTATGATACATGATATTAACATAAGTCATTGTTTCATTTAATTTTTGTTTCATTGAAATGAAATCATGTAATCTTTTGGTTCAAACAATGCTTATTAAGCATCATTGACATGGAATGGAATATGATATGTGCAAGCTGGTAAGCTGTGGAAAGAATATGTCCTTTCAGCAAACATGTTAATTGAAATGCTAATTTAGCACTGACCTCTGTTAACCAAGAACAAAAATCATGCATAATTTAGTCAGAGGGTCGATTTATGTTTGCACAGTTTGTCCACAAGAGATTAATTTAGCACTAAATAACAGTACTGCATCACGGTGAAACACGGGTATCAGTGTATGTTTCAGCATGTGCCTTTGTGTGCAGAAGCAAAGAGTCCACTGAACAGTGGTTTCCTTTGAATTAAATTATTTATTTATTTCTGCAGGGCTACAATTGTGTCCCTGGAGGACTTTGAGCAGCGTCTGAACCAGGCTATCGAGAGGAACGCCTTCCTGGAGAGCGAGCTGGATGAGAAGGAATTCGTCCTGGTCTCAGTGCAGAGATTGAAAGATGAGGCCAGAGGTGCTTATTGATCTGTTTTGACTCATTAGAAAATTAGCTGTTCCCTTTTCTCTTTCATCTTCTCAGTGAAATGAATAGAACCCATGTACTCACAGCATTAGCATTGCTTACAGCCACAAATTATTGTTGGGAGAGACTATCACACCATTAACCTCAATCTGATTGTCTGGTCTGACTTAGACTATTTAAGGCTGTCTGTCTGCTTGTCTGTCAGACCTGCGTCAGGAGCTTGCTGTCCGAGAGCGAAATACGGACGTAACCAGGATGTCGGCGCCCACCTCGCCCACCCAGGAGGACAATGACAAGATGGATTACTCTGTCCAGGCCTTACTGTCTCTCCCCGCAACGCCGCTCGCGAAGAGTCTGGACAATGCCTTCGCCAACCCCACAGGTACCCTTTTGCTCTGACCTCAACACTCTCCTTTTTTATGTGAAGTATACTGTATGTCAATTACTGTTCTATTGGCAAACGTACAATCACTGGATAACAAAATGGACGAGCTCCGTTCGAGACTATCCTATAAATGGGACCTGAAGAACTATAATATCCACGTTTCTCGGAGTCGTGGCTGAACAAGGACATGGATAAGACACTATACAGTGGGGCAAAAAAGTATTTAGTCAGCCACCAATTGTGCAAGTTCTCCCACTTAAAAAGATGAGAGGCCTGTAAAAAAAATCCCGAAAATACATTGTAGGATTTTTTATTAATGAATTTGCAAATTATGGTGGAAAATAAGTATTTGGTCACCTACAAACAAGCAAGATTTCTGGCTCTCAGACCTGTAACTTCTTCTTTAAGAGGCTCCTCTGTCCTCCACTCGTTACCTGTATTAATGGCACCTGTTTGAACTTGTTATCAGTATAAAAGACACCTGTCCACAACCTCAAACAGTCACACTCCAAACTCCACTATGGCCAAGACCAAAGAGCTGTCAAAGTACACCAGAAACAAAATTGTAGACCTGCACCAGGCTGGGAAGACTGAATCTGCAATAGGTAAGCAGCTTGGTTTGAAGAAATCAACTGTGGGAGCAATTATTAGGAAATGGAAGGCATACAAGACCACTGATAATCTCCCTTGATCTGGGGATCCATGCAAGATCTCACCCCGTGGGGTCAAAATGATCACAAGAACGGTGAGCCAAAATCCCAGAACCACACGGGGGGACCTAGTGAATGACCTGCAGAGAGCTGGGACCAAAGTAACAAAGCCTACCATCAGTAACACACTATGCCGCCAGGGACTCAAATCCTGCAGTGCCAGACGTGTCCCCGTGCTTAAGCCAGTACATGTCCAGGCCGTCTGAAGTTTGCTAGAGAGCATTTGGATGATCCAGAAGAAGATTGGGAGAATGTCATATGGTCTGGTGAAACCAAAATATAACTTTTTGGTAAAAACTCAACTCGTCGTGTTTGGAGGACAAAGAATGCCGAGTTGCATCCAAAGAACACCATACCTACTGTGAAGCATGGGGGTGGAAACATCATGCTTTGGGGCTGTTTTTCTGCAAAGGGACCAGGACGACTGATCAGCGTAAAGGAAAGAATGAATGGGGCCATGTGTCGTGAGATTTTGAGTGAAAACCTCCTTCCATCAGCAAGGGCATTGAAGATGAAACATGGCTGGTCTTTCAGCATGACAATGATCCCGAACACACCGCACGGGCAACGAAGGAGTGGCTTCGTAAGAAGCATTTCAAGGTCCTGGAGTGGCCTAGCCAGTCTCCAGATCTCCACCCCATAGAAAATCTTTGGAGGGTGTTGAAAGTCTGTGTTGCCCAGCAACAGCCCCAAAACATCACTGCTCTAGAGGAGATCTGCATGGAGGAATGGGCCAAAATACCAGCAACAGTGTGTGAAAACCTTGTGAAGACTTACAGAAAACGTTTGACCTCTGTCATTGCCAACAAAGGGTATATAACAAAGTATTGAGAAACTTTTGTTATTGAAAAAATACTTATTCTCCACCATAATTTGCAAATGAATTCATTCACGTTTTTCACGTTTTTCCCTCCAGTAAGTCCTTCTTCTGTTCTTTTGCCCATCTACTTTTTATTGGCCAGTCTGAGATATGGCTTTTTCTTTGCAACTCTGCCTAGAAGGCCAGCATCCCGGAGTCGCCTCTTCACTGTTGACGTTGAGACTGGTGTTTTGCGGGTACTATTTAATGAAGCTGCCAGTTGAGGACTTGTGAGAGGTGTCTGTTTCTCAAGCCAGACACTCTAATGTACTTGTCCTCTTGCTCAGTTGTGCACCGGGCCTCCCCCTCCTCTTTCTATTCTGGCTAGAGCCAGTTTGCGCTGTTCTGTGAAGGGAGTAGTACACAGCGTTGTACGAGATCTTCAGTTTCTTGGCAATTTCTCGCATGGAATAGCCTTCATTTCTCAGAACAAGAATAGACTGACGAGTTTCAGAAGAAAGTTCTTTGTTGCTGGCAATTTTGAGCATGTAAACAAACCCACAAATGCTGATGTTCCAGATACTCAACTAGTCTAAAGAAGGACAGTTTTGTTGCTTCTTTAATCAGAATAACATTTTTCAGCTGTGCTAACATAATTGCAAAAGGGTTTTCTAATGCTCAATTGGCCTTTTTAAAATGATAAACTTGGATTAGCTAACACAAGAGTGGAATACAGGAGTGATGGTTGCTGATAACAGGCCTAACAAATCAAAATATATTTTTGATTTTTGATTCTTCAAAGTAGCCACCCTTTGCCTTGACAGCTTTGCACACTCTTGGCATTCTCTCAACCAGCTTCACCTGGAAGTTTTGAAGGAGTTCCCACATATGCTAAGCACTTATTTGGTGCTTTTCCTTCGCTCTGCGGTCCAACTCATCCCAAACCATCTCCATTGGGTTGAGGTCAGTTGGTTGTGGAGTCCAGGTCATCTGATGCAGCACTCCATCACTCTCCTTCTTGGTCAAATAGCCCTTACACATCCTGGAGGTGTGTTGGGTCATTGTCCTGTTGAAAACAAATTATAGTCCCACTAAGCGCAAACCAGATGGGATGGCGTATCGTTGCAGAATGCTGTGGTAGCCATGTTGGTTAAGTGTGCCTTAAATTCTAAATAAATCATTGAGTGTAACCAGAAAGCACCATCATACCACCTCCATGCTTCACGGTAGGAAGCACACATGCAGAGATCTTCCTTTCACCTACTCTGCGTCTCACAAAGACACGGCAGTTGGAACCAAAAATCTTACATTTGGACTCATCAGACCAAAGGATAGATTTCCACCGGTCTGTGTTGCTTGTGTTTCTTGGCCCAGGCAACTCTCTTCTTCTTATTGGTGTCCTTTTAGTAGTTGCTTCTTTGCAGCAATTCAATCATGAAGGCTTGATTCACCTCTGAACAGTTGATGTTGAGATGTGTCTGTTACTTGAACTCTGAAGCATTTATTTGAACTTATCCTCTGCAGCAGAGGTAACTTTGGGTCTTCCTTTCTTGTGGCAGTTCTCATGAGAGCCCTTGATGGTTTTTGCGACTGCACTTGAAGAAATGTCCCGCATTGACTGACCTTCATGTCCTAAAGTAATGATGGACTGTCATTTCTCTTTGCTTTTTTGAGCTGTTCTTGTCATAATATGGACTTGGTATTTTACCAAATAGGACTATATTCTGTATACTATCTGTACCTTGTCACAACACAAATGTTTGGCTCAAACGCATTTAGAAGGAAAGAAATTTCACAGGTGACTATTTTTCCAGGTGACTATCTCATGAAGCTGGTTGAGCGAATGCCAAGTGTGCAAAGCTGTCATCAAGGCAAAGGGTAGCTACTTTGAAGAATCTCAAATATAAAATATATTTTGATTTGTTTCACACTTTTTTTTTGTTGGTTAGTACATGATTCCATATGTGTTATTTCATAGTTTTGATGTCTTTGCTATTATTCTACAATGTAGAAAAAAATTAAGAAAAACCCTTGAATGAGTAGGTGTGTCCAAACTTTTGACTGGTACTATACGACTTGGTACTGGTACCCATGTAGCCAAGTTATCGTTAGTCATTGTGTATTTATTATTACGTGTTCTACTTTTCTAATATTTAGCTATTTTCATTCTCTCTGCATTGTTAGGAAAGGTCCGTAAGTAAGCATTTCACTGTTAGTCTACACTTGTTGTTTACAAAGCATGTGACTAATAAAATGTGATTTTGATTTGTATATTGTAGAGTTGTCCAATGGCCTTGGTAACTCACTGACTCCCTCTGCTAGAATATCAGCCCTCAACATCGTCAGTGACTTGCTACGGAAAGTGGGGGTGAGACATACATTTTTCTATTTGCACACATTCGCTATTCACTGTATACTCTGTATACTGGTACACTAAGACGGTATCTTATACCATATATCGACCTCTTGCTAATAGTGGAAGGTCTCTATCCTTTTGCGTTCTCTACGTCCATCTCAGGCTCTGGAGTCTAAGCTGACAGCCTGCAGGAACTTTGCCAAGGACCAGAAAGCCAGGAAGTCTTATGCCATCACGGAAAACGGGAACGTGATCAACGGCAACACAGCCAAGTTCTCCCATATACTCCACACGACGTCGTCATACTACGACAAAACGTAAGTCGAAGCCAGATTCAACTACACCCTCTCTGACTCTCTCTCTCACACACACACACACACACACACACACACATTACTCATTTGTGAGGTACAGGAGATTGAAGATATGGTTTTCCGAGAAAGCCACTTTGTAAAGGACAACAACATTTCTTAGATGTCAAATCTTTGTTTTGGTTATAAGCCTAATGCATTAATCATTTTCTCGATGTATTGTTTGCTGTGTTAAGACCCCTCTGCCTTTACAGTTAGATTTTTTAATGGTGATGTTGATCCATTTGACAGTAGAAATGTGTATTTGAAATGTTTGTTTAGTGTTGGGAGAACATGGGAGTGTGTTGACGTTGGAGGAGTTATGGAGGTTGACAAGGTCTCTCAGACCCTTTGTGTTTTTCCCCAGCAGGAGAGAGAGGGTCATATTCCCTGCATTAATTCTGGGTAATGATCTTCCTCCTCTCATGATGTGTGGGTCACCTGCATGCTGTTTGATTAACAAGCCTCCCTACTTTTCTCTTATAGCGCTGGGGTAGATTCACTCACTGTGGGGCTAGATATCTGCTCTGGGTGGCGGAACATTTCTCTGCTTCTTAACACTGCTGTACAGTAGATATATCTCCTTCCCATTGAATATATCTGTAGGTCTGCTGGTGTGTTGGTAGCTTTCATGGTCTTTGGATCAATAATCATTTTGGGGATATTGATTCTCAGTTTTGTGGTGTGTAGGAGAAAGCATGTACTGTAGTGCAATGGAAAGTTGGTTGTGGTACACTTTTTGAATTTTGTGCTCAATTATTGTCAATGAACTACAAACTACTGGATGTGAACAATACATTTTTGCAGCTGATTCTAAAGTAAAAAGTAACATTTTCCTGTTCTTATGTAGCCGGTGCTGTCCTTCTGTTTTTCCTTATTGAGGTTGTCTTTCAAGGTATGAATACTATGTCCCCTGTAGAAGTGGTGTGACTGTGTGTAGAGGTTATAGTGCCATGGCGTTGTTTCTACTGTGTGAGGAACTATAGATATGAGCATGTTGAGCAGGACATGCTCACAAGGACACGGTTTGGGTTTCACCGCAGGGAAGGTATAAATATAGCTCTTTTACTAAAGAGCACACTCACCACTGTGCCATACTATTCATATTACTAGCTAGCTAAATAGATAAGAAGGAATCTGATTCCAGACATGGGTGTTTTGAAATGGAATACATTAATACACAACACAACTTTTTTTAGAATGAACTTTTTTTTTAAGGAGTGGGGCAGTCCCACTTCTTTTGTATTTTTTTTTTAGCTCTATTGTAGAGAGATTACAGTGGAAAGATGGGGGAGCCAAAGGGCAGTGGGCCGGATTCGAACCCATGCCGACTCTGGAATTAACTTTTTTTTATATGGTCAAAACTAGGTTGAACAAACTCCACTAGGTATTAAAAGAGAGGGGAGGGAGCATGTGTATGGTTTTACATTTGACTGGCAATACCTAGGTATTAGGCTAGGCAGATTTGATGTTTGCTATGCTAATATACCTGTTTTACCACCCCATAATATGAATCCAGCAAGGTTCATTTTGTAAGTAGCAATAAGTGCGATGTTGCCTAACCGTCAGTAGACCAGACTAACCCATGTTGTGTTTGTGTTTACAGCAGGGCGGTGAATGGCCTGGACCCTGGCACACTGACAGCCATCACAGCACCCCCCTCTACCTCCCCCCCTGACCTTCTGCCTCTCATTGTGTGACGGTGACAGACAGTACCACTGCCAAGCCCCCCCCCCCCAACACCTACCTTCTGCCAATGGACAAGACTATGTCTTAAAACAGAAAGCATCGTGTTGACTTTCAAATGAGGACATAAAAATGGCCGGCACGATTAAACACTTTTCACATACTGTAATACTGGCCCCTCTTTGCAGTCACTACATATTAACAGGCTATCTTTGTGTCATTCTGACCCTTTAGTGATTGTGGGACTATTCTAGAGGAAACGGTGAGGGATTCAAATATACATTGAGTGTACAAAACATTAAGAACACTTCCTAATATTCAGTTTTACCCCCTCCCTTTTGCCCTCAGAACAGCCACAATTTGTCAGGGCATGGACTCTACAAGGTGTCGAAAGCGTTACACAGGGATTCTGGCCCATGTTTACTCCAATGCTTCCCAGAGTTGTCAGGTTGGCTGGATGTCCTTTGGGTGGTGGACCATTCTTGATACACACGGGAAACTGTTGAGCGTGAAAAACCCAGCAGGGTTGCAGTTCTTGACACAAAGCGGTGTGCCTGGCACCTACTACCATACTCCATTCAAAGGCACTTAAATCTTGTCTTCCCATTCACCCTCTGAATGGCACACATACACAACCAATGTGTCACTTTTCTCGAGGCTTAAAAAAACCCGTATTTAACCCTTCATCTACACTGATTTGAAGTGGATTTAACAAGTTACATCAATAAGGGATCATAGCTTTCACCTGAATTCTTTCACCTGAATTCACCTGGTCAGTCTGTCGTGGAAGGAGCGGGTGTTCATAATGTTTTGTACACTCAGTCTATTTTATTTAACTGTTACGATTTGTTAGTGCGTGGCAACTGATACTGTAGCAGGTGAGAGACTATAGATTAGCCAGAGTCAGAAGAAATAAGATGCACATGTCTGTATTACTGTATCTAGAAGCTTTGCCTCAGGCTGTGGAAGAGACCCTATCTCCTGCAACTTTCCATCTGTTATTTTCCATTTATGAATGGAAAACTATGGTTAATGACTTGGCAGCTGGCACAGCGGTGTAGATGTGTTTAATAGCCTGGAATGATCGTTCACCACATGGACCTGCTCCTAACAGGCTGACATATTGCCCATCAATAATTGATGGTGGTTTAAATATCCTATGTCAACCTCATCTGCCTTTCTGACCTTGAGTTTAATTCCAGTAACCATTTGAAGAATCTAATATTTTACAGTTTTGTTTGTGTTAAAATTGAATAGAAACCTTAAACATGTGTTGGCTTAAAACATGTTCAGAAGGGATGATGAAGGAAATCCTTCTTGTCTTGTTGTGGTGAGTATTCTGGGCTTCCTGCCCTGTTAACCATATGGTGCACAGTATTGGTCATATTGATCACATATTTAAAGTTGTCCACTTGAGTGGTGTTGTCATGGTGTTTTAGACCACTTTTGCCAGTTTTCAGTTTTGGGATTTTAACTGAAAGTTTTTCTTAATTTTCAGTGTTATCTTATTGAAGAAGAAAAAAAAAATTATACAGTGTATTCGGAAAGTATTTAGTTAGACCCCTTGACATTTTCCACATTTTGTTACGTTACAGCCTTAATCTAAAAGGGATTCAATTGTTTTTTCCCCTCATCAATACCCCATAATGACTAAGGAAAAACAGGTTTTTAGAGTTTACATTTTTTTTTTACATAAAATAAAAAATGAAATATCACATTTGCACAAGTATTCAGACCCTTTATTCAGTACTTTGTTGAAGCACCTTTGTCAGCGATTACAGCCTTGAGTCTTCTTTGGTATTAAGCTACAACCTTGGCACACCTGTATTTGGGGAGTTTCTCCCATTCGCTGCAGATCCTCTCAAGCTCTGTCAGGTTGGATGGGAAACGTTGCTGCCCAGCTACTTTCAGGTTTCTCCAGAGATGTTAGATCAGGTTCAAGTCCGGGCTCTGGCTAGGCCACTCAAGGACATTCAGAGACTTGTTCCAAAGTCACTCCTGCGTTGTCTTGGCTAGGTGCTTAGGGTTGTTGTCCTGTTGTGCTCTGGAGCAGGTTTTCATCAAGGGTCTCTCTGTACTCCTCAATCCTGAGTAGTCTCCCAGTCCCTGCCGCTGAAAAACAACCTAACAGCATGATGCTGCCACCAACATGCTTCACCGTAGGGATGGTGCGAGGTTTCCTCCAAACATGACACTTGGCATTCAGGCCAAAGAGTTCAATCTTGGTTTCATCAGACCAGAGAATCTTGTTTCTCATGGTCTGAGAGTCCTTTAGGTGCCTTTTGGCAAACCAAGTGGGCTGTCATGTGCCTTTTACTGAGGAGTGTCTTCCGTCTGGCCACTCTACCATAAAGGCCTGATTGGTGGAGTGCTGCAGAGATGGGAGAACCTTCCAGAAAGACAACCATCTCCACAGAGGAACTCTGGAGCTCTGTCACAGTGGCCATCGGGGTCACCTCCCTGATCAAGGCCCTTCTCCCTCAATTGCTCTGTTTGGCCGGGCAGCCAGCTCTAGGAAGTCTCGGTGGTTCCAAACTTCTTCTATTTAAGAGTGATGGCCACTGTGTTCATGGGGACCTTCAATGCTGCAGACATTTTTTGTTATCTTTCCCCAGATCTGTGCCTCGACACAATCCTGTCTCGGAGCTCTACGGAATATTCCTTTGACCTCATGGCTTGGTTTTTGTTCTGACATGCACTGTGGGATCTTTATATAGACAGGTCTGTGCCTTTCCAAATCATGTCCAATCAATTGAATTTTACCACAGGTGAACTCCAAGTTGTAGAAACATCTCAAGGATGATCAACGGAAACAGGATGCACCTGAGCTCAATTGAGTCTCATAGCAGAGAGTCTGAATACTTATGTAAATAAGGTTTCTGTTTTTTAAATTTTTATACATTTGCACAAAAATCTAAAAACCTGTTTTCGCTTTGTCATGGGATATTGTGTGTAGCTTTGAGGATAAAAAAAAAAGTAATGCATTTTAGAATAGACTAACGTAACAATGTGGAAAAAGTCACGGGGTCTGAATACTTTCCAAATGCACTGTATATCACACAATTGTGTGTTGGCAACCTATATTTGAAGTAAGTAGCACTTCATCCTGTGCAAATATTTTCACATTTATTTTATCCGTTTTATTCAATTGCAATATTGCCTGTTTTAATGTACATAGTTTTGTTCATTTATTTCAGATTTATTTTATGGGATGATTTTAGATTCAAATAAACATTTTGATTATACATCAGTCTATTAGTCATGTCATGATGTATGATCAGTTGTCTTCAAATGTTGAGAAAATAAAATATATAAAGCCAACTATAAATCAACTTCAGGGAGTCCACAATCTAAATAACACAAATTCAATCCTAGCGTCTTATGACGAGCTAAATACAGATTGTATATTGGAGTTTTCCTTTGATCTAGGCCAGGTTTCAATCCGATCCACACTATAGACAGACGAAAATGTGCCTTTTAATTATATTTAATACAGCTGTTGGCTGTCTAGTGCAGTTGCGCTACAGGGCAGCTTGGATATAATCTGGCCCTAGTTTTGAGGGCAGCTCTGCCTGAACAACCTGGACTCGGGGGTAGATGTAACATAGTAAACGAAAATCAAATTAGTATGATATCAAGTTGTATTTGTCACAACAGGTGTATACTAACATTGAAATGCTTACTTACAGCCCCTTCCCAACAATGCAGAGAGAAAGAAAATAGAGAAATAATATAAAACATTTAATAATAGATACACAATGAGAAACAATAACTTGGCTATACAAGGGGAACCCGTACTGAGTCAGTCTGTTGGTTCCAGACTTGGTGCATCGGTACCGCTTGCTGTGCGTTAGCAGAGAGAACCGTCTATGACTTGGGTGTCTCATCATTCTTAAATGGAAGAAGTTTGGAACCACCAAGACTCTCCCTAGAGCTGGCTGCCTGACTAAACTGACCAATCGAAGGAGAAGGGCTTTGGTCAGGGAGGTGAGAAGAATGGGAGAAACTCCCCAAGTATAGGTGTGCCAAGCTTGTAGTGTCATACCCAAGAAGACAGGAGGCTGTAATCGCTGCCAAAGGGTGCTTCAACCAAGTACTGGGTAAAAAAAATATTTCCGAATGCACTGTAAATTCGGAAATAATTTAGACCCCTTGACTTGTTCAACATTTGGTTACGTTACAGCCTTATTCTAAAATTAATTTAACTATATAATAATTCTCATCAATCTACACACAATACCCCATAATGACAAAGCAAAAACAGGTTTTTAGAAATTTGAGCATATAAAAAATCTAAACATTTACTGAAATATCACATTTAAGTCTTCAGACATTTTACTCAGTACTTGGTTGAAGCACCTGTAACTGTGATGCATCCGGTTGGCGTTTCCACTCAACAAATATGGTAATGGTAGGAAGCCCAGTGGCCGGCATTGGAAGGAAATGGGGCGAGATGGATTTTGGCCTACATTCTGCCAACTTTCTCATCGATTAAACATTTGATCTCCATACAGTTTTCTGTTTCCAAAACTACAATCAGTAACAAACAGAGTGGACTAAGTTTAGTAGACTTTACCCTTTGCCAAAGTTTTATTTGCCATTGTTTAGAACGAGTGCAAGGGCGAATTGAGTAATTGTACACACACATTTCAGAGTGCAAATACATGCTAGAACGCGCTCTGCCCACTGCTTATTTTACCCGCTATGATGAATTAGTTCCCGTTGGAACGGGAACTATCTTGCTATGACTACGTCAAAATGGGGAAGTCCTCAAAGGCGCTGCCCTATGGCTTGAACCAGGGTCCTCTGCCTCACACATGACCCCCCGATTGACAACGTACAAGTACAAACCAATTCGATAGCACCTTTGGCAACATTTCAAGCTAACTGTGGAGTGAGCAAGGTCGAAGGACCCCACTTGGACCTTCTCCATTGCGGTTTGAAGAAGTGAGGAGAGACTGTGCAAGGAAACGAGGGAAGATGCATTGAGAAAGAGTAAGATTAAATAATGAGTGTAAACTCTGCCCACTGACTGTTCAGTCACATTTGTTCTGCCCTCAAAACAGTTATAACGAAAGCATTTCGCTACACCCGCAATAACATCTGCAAAACACGTGTATGTGCCAAATATAATTTGATTCGACTAGGAACAAGACTGAATGAGAAACTCCACGGAACCTTAAATCCACATTGCCACCTGGTGGATGACCTTTGTACTTGTAAATGAAATAAAACTACACGAAAACTATTCAAAATAGTTTTCTTTCTAAATTAGGATGTAGATTCATGTTATTTTATATGTAGAAGGGATCACACAAAATAATTCCCCCCAACATTATCATGTGTTCATTCAAACAGAAAGGAAACCAGCAATCACATACATTGGCAGTGACAATGATCTAAACCAATCTATTTTAAAAGTAGTCCATCTGCCCATCTAATCCAGTTTAACCACTGTCAAAATAACAGGGGACCTCAAATTGTTATTTAAGAGTCTAGACGAAATGTTCAGGATTCTACATGTTTCGAAACATCATGATAATGTTGTCTAGACTCTTAAATAACCATTTGAGGTCCCCTGTTATTTTGACATAGCTGGCAAGAAAATAACAAACCAATGGTGTGAACAACACAGAAATTCCCTTTCAATTATTGGCATTTAATCACATTCATATACGTTTCTAAATGAGTTGCATATACTGAAACAGTCCCTCTCAGTGGGTAGAACTAACAGGAGAAGATAATTCATTCTGGGTGCACATTATGTTTTGCCTGTGTTTACAGTTGGTTTCTTCACAGCTGTAACTTATTATCATACGGAGGAAAAGGGTCCAAAACAATATGCTTTGCTCATTTAACAAGTCTAGTAGTGATGTTTCAGCAGCCAGCAGCAAACGTTTTAAATACCTTATTGCCTTTCTTTGACAATGATTTAGAGGGCCATGAAACACTTTCCACATTGAAAACCTTCACAATAACGATGCTCTTGACATTACTTTTTGCTCACTGTACATTTGTTTGTTGGAAGATTCCCTCACCACAACAGGCCTGTATGGCACAACCCCCAGTTCCCCACCAAAGGGAGGTTGTCATTTTGTCTTCCTAGCCCAGTGTCTGTTATGACCATTGGGTCAATGGTCATCATGCCTTCTTCTCTGCAAGCGGCTCCATCCAGAGCTTTATTTTAATGTTTATTTTATTGAATTTTTAATTACGCAAGTCAGTTAAGAACAAATTCATATTTACAATGATGGCCTACACCGGCCAAACCCGGACGACACTGGGCCAATTGTGTGCCGCCCTATGGGATTCCCAATCACGGCTGGTTGTGATACAGAGGTGGGACCAAGTCACTATTATTTGAGTCACAAGCAAGTCTCAAGTCACAAGATCTGAATCTCAAGTCGAGTCCCAAGTAGAACGAGGCGAGACTCGAGTCAAGTCCTGTGCATTCTAAAAGCAAGTCAAGTCTCAAGTCAAGTAACAAATATATATATACATGCAACAACTTGTTCAACTACAAATCTTTGTCTATTTATTGAGGCTACCAGACAGCCCTTTTTATGATTTTGTCTACAACACATTTTGATTAGCCTATGTAATTGTAAAATAGGGACCATGTAACAGTCATAAGGGCATGTCAGCAGCAGGCAAGGCAGGTTGATATGCTCAGTGTAGATTTATTTACAGGCCTTGGTGCTCCAAATGGTGATAGTGCCATATCATACAACATATACAATTAGATGTATCAAATATACACAGACAATATCTCAAAATAAATAGTTTTATAACAAAAATATAAACCCAACACGTAAAGTTTTGGTCCCATGTTCCATGAGCTGAAATAAAACATCTCTGACATTTTCCATACGCACAAAATGCTTATTTCTCTCAAATTTGGTGCAAAAATGTGTTTATATTCCTGTTAGTGAGCATTTCTAATTTGCCAATATAATCCATTCACCTGGCAGGTGTGGCATATCAAGGAGCTGATTAAACAGCATGATCATTACAACACCTTGTTTTGGGAACAATAAAAGACCACTTTAAAATGTGCAGTTTTGTTACGCAATGCCACATGTTTCAAGTTTTGAGGGAGCATGCAATTGTTATGCTGACTGCAGGAATGTCCAACAGAGCTGTTGCCAGAGAATTTAATGTTCATGAATTTCTCTACCATAAGCTGCCTGCAATGTAGTTTTAGAGAATTTGGCAGTACGTCCAACTGGGCTCACAACCGCAGACCACGTGTAACCACGCCAGCCCAGGACCTCCACATCAGGCTTTTCACCTGTGGGATTGTCTGAGGGAGGGAGGACACATTCAAGGGTTTTTCATTATTTGTACTATTTTCTACATTGTAGAATAATAATGAAGACATCAAAACTATGAAATAACACATGAAATCATGTAGAAACCATAAAAGTGTTAAACAAATCAAAATATTATTCAAAGTAGCCACCCTTTGCCTTGACAGCTTTGCACACTCTTGGCATTCTCTCAACCAGCATCATGAGGTTATCACCTGTAATGCATTTCAATTAACAGGTGTGCCTTGTTAAGTTCATTTGTGGAATTTCTTTCCTTCTTAATGTTTAGTCTTAGTGTTTGAGCCAATCAGTTGTGTTGTGACAAGGTAGGGGTGGTATACAGAAGATAGCCCTATTTGGTAAAAGACCAAGTCCATATTATGGCAAGAACAGCTCAAATAAGCAAAGAGAAACAACAGTCCATCATTACTTTAAGACATGAAAGTCAGTCAATCTGGCACTCATGACGACCGCCACAAGACAGGAAGACCAAGAGTTACCTCTGCTGCAGACGATAAGTTCATAAAAGTTAACTGCACCTCAGATTGCAGCCCAAATAAATGCTTCACAGAGTTTGGTTCCCAATGGGAAGCATGGAGGAGGAGGTGTAATGGTGTGGGGGAATGCTTTTCTGGTGACACTGTGATTTTCTTTCTCCAACAGGACAATGACCCAAAACACACCTCCAGGCTGTGTAAGGGCTATTTGACCAAGGAGAGTGATGGAGTGCTGCATCAGATGACCTGGCCTCCACAATCATCCGACCTCAACCCAATTGAGATGGTTTGGGATGAGTTGGACCGCAGAGTGAAGGAAAAGCAGCCAACAAGTGCTCAGCATATGTGGGAACTCCTTCAAGACTGTTGGAAAAGCATTCCTCATGAAGCTGGTTGAGAGAATGCCAAGAGTGTGCAAAGCTGTCAACAAGGTAAAGAGTGTCTACTTTAAAGAATCTAAAATATATAACATATTTTGACTTGTTTCACACTTTTATGGTTACTACATGATTCCATATGTGTTATTTCATAGTTTATGTCTTCACTATTATTCTTCAATGTAGAAAATAGTAAAAATAAAGAAAACCCCTTGAATGAGTAGGTGTGTCCAAACTTTTGACATGTACTGTGTGTATATATGTTTTTTTAAGAGCAGAAAAAAAATACTCCTCAGCAAATCATCCTGTTGTCCCGCATTTGGGTATCATAAATGTGGTCACCCTATTTACGACAGACAGTTGATGTTGTTTCATGGTAGTCAACAACCACGGGCCACGAAATTTTGCCAAATGTTCTCGTTCCACTAGTATCTTGCAAAAACATGGGAAACATATCTATAGTGACCTCCCCCACTGAGGTATAATAACAGTACCTCTCTAAGCATGCAAAAGCTGCACTTACAGTGACTTTATCCGGATACGCCCCCTTCATCACGATTTAATCTTGTGATAGTTAATTTAAACTATTTAACTGATAAAGCATACACATTAATATAGTTGCCACCTATTCACCAATAAAGTATAACACAGTAATATCCTCCTCCACAAAACCATTAAAGGGGCAATCAGAAGTTGCTACATACATTTATGGACTTAGAAATTAATTATTTGTACCCATTGATTCTTGAAGAATATAACTTAGAAATTGCCTCATGAGCTTAGTTCAACTGTCGTACCTCATCAGAACCCCAAAACATACACTTGTTTTCCTCCAACATTTGTAAACAAAGAAAATGTAAACACTATAGCCTTAAAACATGGTTAAAACTATCATTTGTGTATCATGGTTGGTCAGTCCTTGCATCCATAGCGCTATGAATTTGAGAGTGGTTCCATTTCCCCAGCACCATCCATTATCTTTTCACCGAACCAGGGGCAGGGAGTCGGTTTTGTTATTGTTTCAACTGCTGATTGCCACTTTAAGGACATATCCTGGTAGGGAAACAATTCTAAGACAGACCAATGCATCCCAAGCATCCAGCAACAACACCTAAGTGAAAAATTCAAAGATGAATGTTTAATTTATCTGGAATGAACGTCGTCATTGTAAATAAATTAGTCAATCGTTTAATCATAGTACCTGTGACATGATGTCGGAAAAAGGACGTTCTGTGACGAGATCTGATCGGTTCACTGAGTTTCGGGACACAGACGGTGACGGTACGTTTCTAGCTTAGTTATGCAGGCGGCCATGTGGTTAATAGAATGTGTAAATATTGGTGTAACTACAAGAAAGAGCAAGTGTTGGCAAACTTCGCCTACAATCCGAGGAACCTGGAGGACCTGTGAACCCTTCAGGTGACTGAACTCTTCTTGGACATGCTCACAGAGGAGAATGAGAATGGCTGAGTATGGCACAAGTGACACATGTTGTGATAAATCTAGAGAGAACGTTTAAATGATACATACAGTTGAAGTCGGAAGTTTACATACACCTTAGCCAAATACATTTAAACTCAGTTTTTCACAATTCCTGATATTTAATCCTAGTAAAATTCCCTGTCTAAGGTCAGTTAGGATCACCACTTTATTTTAAGAATGTGAAATGTCAGAATAATAGTTGAGAGAATGATTTATTTCAGCTTTTGTTTCTTTCATCACATTCCCAGTGGGTCAGTAGTTTACATACACTCAATTCGTATTTGGTAGCGTTGCTTTTAAATGATTTAACTTGGGTTAAACGTTTCAGGTAGCCGTCCACAAGCTTCCCACAATAGGTTGGGTGAATTTTGGCCCATTCCTCCTGACAGAGCTGGTGTAACTAAGTCAGGTTTTTAGGCGTCCTTGCTCGCACACACCTTTTCAGTTCTGCCCACAAATGTTCTATAGGATGAGGTCAGGGCTTTGTGATGGCCACTCCAATACCCTGACTTTGTTGTCCTTAAGCCATTTTGCCACAACTTTGGAAGTATGCTTGGGGTCATTGTCCATTTGGAAGAACCATTTGCGACCAAGCTTTAACTTCCTGACTGATGTCTTTAGATGTTGCTTCAATATATCCACATAATTTTTCATCCTCATGATGCCATCTATTTTGTGAAGTACACCAGTCTCCCCTGCAGCAAAACACCCCACAACATGATGCTGTCACCCCCGGGCTTCACGGTTGGGATGGTGTTCTTCGGCTTGCAAGCCTTCCTCTTTTTCCTCCAAACATCAGATCAGAGGACATTTCTCCAAAAAGTACGATCTTTGTCCCCATGTGCAGTTGCAAACCGTAGTCTGGCTTTTTTATGGCGGTTTTGGAGCAGTGGCTTCTTCCTTGCTGAGCAACCTTTCAGATTATGTCGATATAGAACTAGTTTTACTGTGGATATAGATCATTTTGTACCTGTTTCCTCCAGCAAGTTCCTTTGCTGTTGTTCTGGGATTGATTTGCACTTTTCGTACCAAAGTATGTTCATCTCTAGGAGACAACGTGTCTCCTTCCTGAGCGGTATGATGGCTGCGTGGTCCCATGGTGTTTATACTTGCGTACTATTGTTTGTACAGATCAACGTGGTACCTTCAGGCATTTGGAAATTGCTCCCAAGGATGAACTAGACTTGTGGAGGTCTACAGTTTGTTTTCTGAGGTCTTGGCTGATTTCTTTTGATTTTCCCATGATGTCAAGCAAAGAGGCAATGAGTTTGAAGGTAGGCCTTGAAATACAACCTCCGATTGACTCACATTATGTCAATTAGCCTATCGGAAGCTTCTAAAGCCATGAAATCCTTTTCTGGAATTTTCCAAACTGTTTAAAGGCACAGTCAACTTAGTGTATGTAAACTTCTGACCCACTGGAATTGTGATACAGTGAATTGTAAGTGAAATAATCTGTCTGTAAACAATTGTTGGAAACATTACTTGTGTCATGCACAAAGTAGATGTCCTAACCGACTTGCCAAAACTATCGTTTGTTAACAGAAGATTTGTGGAGTGGTTGAAAAACTAGTTTTATTGACTGCAACCTAAGTGTGTGTAAACTTCCGGCTTCAACTGTATCTACATACCTTAGTCCAGATATTCAAAAGGGGAGGAGAGCGCATATATGCGAGAAGGAATTATACAACGATCTCGCTGCTTTGAAAGTGAACTGTGTTTGCGTGTGATCAGGGGTGTATTAATTTCGTCGATTCTGTTGAAATAACAATCTTAAACAGGAGCAAATGAAACGAGGCTAAACATACCTGAATTTGTCCAATAGAAACTCTCGTTTGCAACTGTTGGACTAATGATTACACGCTAGATCAGCTCGATGCAGGCGAGAGTGTGCAAGGCGGAATTGAATGTGTCAATGTGTGTCACTTTGATGACAAAAATTGTTATCTTGACCTGTGCACCTATGTTGTAAACTTTCATTCATATGCTAGGTTGTAGCAACCTCAAGATGGGTATGGAGAAAATGTGAGTATCATGTAGTAGCCGAAATCTATCGATGTTACATTGAACTGGTTGAATCCAATATGCTGCAATAGAAATAAGGCCATGCTTATACACCTGCATTGCTTGCTGTTTGTGGTTTTAGGCTGGGTTTCTGAACAGCACTTTGAGATATCAGCTGATGTAAGAAGGGCTATATAAATACATTTGATTTGATGCTCATAAAAAAAAAAATCATCCTTATCAACGGCACCGACCACCACTGCTCTCCATCACTCCATCACTGAATACTTCTGTGTATTTCTAGGGGTCTATGTGACCCAATCAGGAGTACAGTGGCCAGATCCTACAAAGGGAAGCCATCCCTTAGGTAAAGGGTTGTCTATTAAGCCGGCGTGAGGAGACTGTGCTCACGTGAGGAGACTGAACCTTACCATGGCCGCCTCACGCTCCCAAATCACCAACGCCGCACTGCTACAATGCATGCTGTTCTTCTCCATCTCCCATAGCCCCGCCTGCGTAACTTGGCCTCTGTGTTCCTCCAGGACTGCTGCACTAAGGAGCAGGTGGCCAGGGCAGAGGCACCTATGCAGGGATACTATGCTACAGTACTGGGATCCCCATTCCTAAGAACTAGGCTAGTCTGGAGACATAATAGCTAGATCAGATGTCTGATCTAATAAAACAGGACATTTGAATATATATTTAATTTGACATTTTCATGATATACAATTCATAGTTACAGTCTTGTCCCATCGCTGCAACTCCCCTTCCCTCTCGGAAGAGGCGAAGGTCGAGTGCCATGAGTCCCCTGAAACACGACCCTGCCAAGCCGCACTGCTTCTAGTGACACACTACTCAGTGACACACTACTCACTTAACCCGGAAGCTAGCCGCACCAATGTGTCAGAGGGGAACACCGTCCAGCTTAGAGCCCAATGGGACAAGGAAATCCCAGCCGGCCAAACCCTTCCCACATCCCGGATGACAATTGTGCATTGCCTCATGGGTCTACTGAGTCACAGCCGACTGTGACAAAGCCTGGGATCGAACCCAGGTCTGTAGTGATGCCTCACGCACTGCGATGCAGCACCTTAGACCGCAGTGCCACTCGGGGGGCCTGGATATTTGAAATTATATTATGCTCTTTATGAGAGGAACAGAGAATCACACATGATGCAGGACTTCGTAGCAAACATACTTTCCAAGATTTAAAATTGCTTTACACTTCAATGCCACATGAGGGAGACCAGTACCACTGGTTTGCTTTGCCACATTGAAGGCTGTGAAGTGAACTGGCTCTGTTGCTCTCAGCTACTGACAATATAGACTTTAGACTCTTCATCCCAGTTAGTCATTGCTGATTTAGAGATGACATAAGCTATTATGTCCCTTTGATTGGATTTACTCAGCATGTTCAAGGGGATTGGACTAAGCAAGGCACTGCACAGAATCAGTGATCTACAAATCACAATGTATCCCAAACAGCTTCTGAAGAATAGCCTTGTTTAGTGGTCCTCTGGAATGTGGGGGTTGTCTGAATATCACAGGTACTGCAGTGTCATACTGACTGGGTGGTTTGGGCTGTTCTGGTGCTCCACATCCAAATTGTGGTGTAGAATGACAAATACTGTTGGCCTGGTCATAGTCAACAGTGTTCATAAAATATATTTTGGATCAGTCAACATCACTAAAGCTGGTTAATATTGGGCCAAAATCTCCAGCAGTCATGTCTGTGATCCAGTACTTTGCTGGTCAGTGACATACAGTATTGACATACAGTATGGTCCCAAAGAAAAGTCTCTGCATTCAGTAAACAAATCTCAATATTTGTCAAACTCAATGCATTCCTGAGATACCCCCACATGTATTTTCCATTTGATTTTCAAGTATTTGACTAACCCTCAGCAGGCCTCGAAGGCACCTGTGATCTTTTTGGCCCTCTGATCTGTTCCAGGGCAGGGTCTGGGTCTCTCATCTAGAAGAATTGCAGACCTGACTCAGACAAGTGTCATGTGCAGAGCATATGTATTGTGGAAAAAAATGAACCTGAGAGGAAATCCTAACCAGCTGTATGTCTGCATGCCTCTATAGGAATGTTCGAGAGGTGTCCCACAGGCTTAACAGCCTTCCACTGAGATCAATGGATAAGCAAAAAACGTCTGTCCTCCCAATAAAAACATACACACCTACGCCTGACATTTAATGGTGCAGTTTGTTTTATTTTAAGAAAGTATTCAGATCCCTTCACTTTTTTCACATTTTGTTACAGACTTATTCTAAATGGATTAGTCTACACACAATACCCCATAATGCCAAAGTGAGAACAGGTTTTTTAGAAAGTATTCAGACCCTTTGCTATGAGACTTGATTGGAGTCCACCTGTGGTAAATTCAATTGATTGGACATGATTTGGAAAGGCACACACCTGTCTATACAAGGTCCCACAGTTGTCAGTGCATGTCAGAGAAAAAAACAAGCCTTTGAGGTCTAAGGAATTCTCTGTAGACCTCAGAGACAGGATTGTGTCGAGGCACAGATCTGGGGAAGGGTACCAAACATTTCTGTAGCATTGAAGGTCCCAAGAACACAGTGGCCTCCATCATTCTGAAATGGATGTGGTTTGGAACCACCAAGATTCTTCTTAGGGCTGGCCACCCGGCCAAACTGAGCAATTGGGGAGTAGGGCCTTGGTCAGGGAGGTGACCCGATGGTCACTCTGACAGAGAAGCAGAGTTCCTCTGTGGAGATGGGAGAACCTTCCAGAAGGACAATCATCTTTGTAGCACTCCACCAGTCAGGCCTTAATGGTAGAAGGAAGCCATGGTGAATGGTAGAAGGAAGCCTTAATGGTGGCCAGAAGGAAGCCTCTCCTCAGTAAAAGGCGCATGATAGCCCGCTTAGAGTGTGCCAAAAGTTACCTAAATGACTCTCAGACCATGAGTAACAAGATTCTCTGGTCTGACGAAACCAAGATTGAACCCTTTGGCCTGAATGCCAAGCGTCATGTCTGGAGGAAACCAGGCACAGCTCATCACCTGGCCAATACCATCTGTAACGGTGAAGCATAGTTCTGTGGGGAAGAATGGGAGAAACTCCCCAAATACAGGTGTGTCAAGCTTGTAGCGTCATACCCAATAAGACTCGAGGCTGCAATCGCTGCCAAAGGTTCTTTGACAAAGTAGAGTAGAGAGTCTGAATACTTATGTAAATGTAATATTTCAGTTTTTTAATACATTTGCTAACATTTCTAAAAACCTGTTTTTGCTTTGTCATTATGGGGTATTGTGTGTAGAAAAAAAACGATTTAATACATTTTAGAATAAGATTAGCATTAGGAGAAAGTGAAAGGGTCTGAATACTTTCCGAATGCACTGCAAAAAGGCAGGTAGAGGTCCTTCAACTCTCAACTCTTGGTCCCTAGAGATTTGGTAACATGGCTAAAAAGTGTAAAACCTTTATTTGGTGTAAAAAGCAGCTTGTCACAGATTGTCACAGCTTGTCACAGTCACAGATTGATGAGGTGGTTTTCAAAGCTGTCACAAGATAATCAGGGTTGGTCCTAAAAATAGTACAAAATCTTTTGGCTGTCGGTGTTTAGTTGACTGTGCTGTGTAAAGCACTTTGCTGTACATGGCCTCCCTTTCCTGTTAACCTGTGCCTGCTAAAACATAACATTGGTCCAACGGGTTCTGCAAAAATGTTGGTACAATTGAGCTCAACACAATGGCTTTGATTCTTTGGTGATGCACTCGTCTGTCTTGGCAACGGCCTTCCCAGTACTCCAGCATCATACAGTAGTCCCTGAAGAGGCTTGAGCTCTCCAGAGCCAGGGTCAACTACCTTAGCCTGAGAAACAGCAGTGGTAAGAACAACAGGGTTAAGGGTCTACTCTACTCTACTGCAATCATTGGTAATAAAATCATGCTCTCAGCAGTTCTATGTTTGTGGATAAGACATATACATGTGTAGGCATGCTTAATAGACATACCTTTGAAGAAAGGCATTTCACTGTACTCGTGCACGTAACAATACAACTTTACAATATACAAGAAGTATATTTAAGTTTAAGACATTCAAACATATGCACATAAATTGACTCAGGTGGATGAGACGTACCTCTAAGTTATTGGTAATGCATCCAAGTTTGTGACTTTCTCACCAAGTTGTCTCATGGGAAGCCACAGAATGTCACAGGTCTGTTCTCCATAGTTCCATAGGCAATCTGTCAATCAAAAAATAAGCCACACTGTTAGAGCACAATTAAACATACAGTATCACCACACCACTATTCATGACTATCTACAACCCTGTCAAAAGTAATGTTATTTGCAGAGGTAGTCGGATAAGGTGACTGAGGGGGCATGGAAAAGTATGCCTGTATGCCAGTGCCCAGTGTCTGGTGGAGAGTTCCCTGTCAACGCTGGACTTCACAGTTCACACACCGGGCCCAGCTGAGTCAGCTAAGAGCAGGAGGGGAATCAGCAGGCCAGGGCATGGGAGCTCAGTGAGGTGTCACTGTTTACATCCCTGAGGGAGTCTTCCTGATAACCTTTTCTTGATAACTGCTTTTAAATTGACACATTTTAACTAGGTCAACTTGTAAATAGAGTGAAGTGAAGACAAAGACTTGGCATCTGGACCAACAGAGTCACCATCGGTAACAGCCTTTTTGAAGCGCTTGCTAGATGATTGATCTGCTGCCACATGAGCCCATCCCTCTGGGGGTGAAATGTTCAACTCACAGGTGTAAGTCCAGTAGTGATAGAGTGGCTGAGTAGGGTCATGACTGGTGAACAAAGAAGCATTGCAGGAGCTGTTTGGGGATGGGGACGGTGAGAAATTCACTTGGACAGCCAGGAGAAAGATGTTCCCGATAAACCGCTAGATTTGTTGAGTAAACTCAAGATTTCACTTATCATGAGAGTGTCCATCGGATTCATAAACGCAACCATTGTTGTGAATTGAAAAGGAGTCCAGCCTCTTGCCAACCATCTGGGGACGATTACGGGCTCCTTTTCCTCCGACCACAGACTGAAAAACAATAGACATCTGGAACCCTAAACACTGCCACCTTAACCTCTTACCTGCCGTCTGACTGCACACTCACTAACTCACTCAGGCAGATATTTTAGAAATGACTGACAATGACCACGACCAGTTGAGGGCTCCTTATCTACCCAACAAAAACCCTGGTAACCTGTACAGGTATACAGACCATTGCTACTGTATAGTGGCAGTCAAAAGTGCCTGAACCACCAAGACACTGTATTTGATTTCTTGCAATGTTTACACAATTGTTCTGCTTATATTACTAAAATGACCAAGTATTAATTAGAGATCGTTTGCGTGCTTAACATAACAAGCAACAGAAAAGTATGCACGCACATAAACTATTTGCTTAAATGTCTCATGCAGAAGATCTGAAAGCTTTTTACAAAGTTTAACCAGAAGTTAGTCAAATTGACTGACTATGGTCAGTGGAAGATCCCGACCTGTCCTCCTGCATGTGCAGGGTTAAACTGTCAAAGACACTTGACTTCCTCTTGCAGCCCCGCGGTCTCCACGTAACACCCTGGCAAGCCCTTCTCAATGTTTTCCTTAAATAAATGTTATAAATAGTGCTGTGTTCTGTTGACTGCCGTTCCATCCTCCTCTCAAAGCCCGGAGTGAATCTTTTGTGCACTGCCCTCCTCTCTCAGTCACGTGCACTCTCACTCTCCCCCTCTTTCACACCATTCACCTCTTGCCTTCCCTCTCTGAATCCTTTTGCTCTGTCTTTCTATCTCCCTGAGGCTTTCTGGAGGAATTTCTAGCTTAGAGTGCCTGTCAAGCAGTGAGAAGAAGCTCTCAAGAAGACAGAAGACAGACCAGGTGAAGAGACTGAGTAGTGGCGTCAGTATGCCATGTGTGAGCTTCCTGTTGGTGGGGACTTGCCTGCTGGTCCTCGGCCCGGCTGTTTGGGGCGCCCCCAGCCAGTGCCCGGCTCAGTGTCACTGCCATGGGGACCTGCAGCATGTCATCTGTGACAACGTGGGGCTGAAGAAGATCCCGCAGGTGTCCGAGGCCACCCGTCTGCTCAACCTGCAAAGGAACAACCTGGGCAGCCTGCCGACTGGCTCCTTCGCCAGCAGCAAGGGTCTCATCTCGTTGCACATGCAGCACTGCCAGCTCCATGAGATTGGCGGCCAGGCCTTCAAGGGACTCAAGAAGCTAATCTACCTCTACCTGTCCAACAACGAGATCACCAGCATCAAGCCAGGTGCCTTCGAGGACCTCACCGAGCTCACTTACCTCTACCTGGATGGCAACCGCATCAGCGACCTGCCCAAGGGAATCTTCTCACCCATGATCAACCTGTTCATCCTGCAGCTCAACGACAACAAGCTGCGTGACATCAAGCCAGGCACCTTCGCCGGAGCCAAAGACCTGCGCTGGTTGCACATGAGTGGCAATGAGATGAACTCGCTGCAGCCGGGCTCTCTGGACGATGTGGAGAACCTGGCCATCCTGCACCTGGACAGGAACAGGCTGTCCACCTATCCTGGCCTGGCCATGAGCAAACTGAGAGTGGTGGAGGAACTGAGCCTGGCCAAGAACCCCCTGAGGAGCATCCCCGACAACGCCTTCCAGAGCTTCGGACGCTACATGGAGAAGCTGAACCTGGATGGCATGGGGCTGGAAAAGGTCAGTCTCATATTGTTTTAGGGGAGGGGGGTACTTTTATGGCTGCACAAAGAGCTTATTGAGTTGGGAAGGGTGAGTTTGGCAATTGAGAGTTTAAGACAGGGCTGCCCAACCCTCTTCCTGGAGATCTACTGTCCTGTAGGTTTTCAGTCCAACCCTAATTTAGCATATCTGATTCAGATAGCTAAGGTCTTGTTGACAGGCAGCTAATTAGCAGAATCAGTTGTGTTAAATTAGGGTTGGACTGAAAACCCACTGGACGGTAGATCTCCAGGAAAGAGGGTTGGGCAGCCCTGGTTTAAGAGTAGGGCAATGCAATAGTAGGATGGCGTAGAAGCAGTATATGATTCTATTACTATGAGAGAGCATTGCAAGTTTAATTTCATGCAACACAGGTCTCAACGATTAGAGGCACCATGATATAAAAAGCTATATTCTTGTCCTAAAAATTCTAGCAGCCCTGCGGATTAGGGAGGCTTGTTGTTTGTTTGTTTTGGTTCTGGCTTGCCATATTTCATTTGCTTATGTACATGTACATTCTGGCTTGACACTGGCCAACTCCCCATTTTCCAGTAGTCAAAAGTTGTTTCTCTTCTCCCAGTTCCGTGGTCACATAACGTAGGCCAAGGGCAGGTGGTAATGGGAGGTGGTTAAGCCGATCTCTACCATTCATCATATTTTGACTGACCTTTCAGGTTTACGAGAGTGTGGGATACGAAAACAATATTTATGCTTTGGTTGTTGTGCTTTCTCCCCATCTGTCTCATTGTATGTTAATAAAATCCTTATGATGACATCCACCCATATGGGAAGCACCCATATGGGAAGAAAGCAGGCCACACGTGGTCAGGATGAGACCAGCGGGATCTCTGTGTCTGGTTGTTGAAAAACGTTCTACTTGTACTGTAGATGCCTTGCTTAAAATAGATTTTTTTCTGCTTCCCTGATTGCAGAATCATTAACCAGGTTTCCATCCAACCATTTGATGCGGATAAATTAGCTGGTGCATGAAAAAGTTACGATCGGGCTGATGGAAATATGAAATGCCGGTACAATTCGTTCGATATGGTAGGATCTTTTTGTCTGTAAAATGAATTATGTGATAAATGGTGGTGGAAATATTATATCGTGACTCCAAAGTCAATTTGGAGTCAAGCTAAGATATAGTGTATGGTCTTCCCACTACGAAATCGGGAAAGGGGCTCCCAAGTGGCGTAGCTTTAAGGCACTGCATGTCAGTGCTAGTGTCGTCTCTACCTACACCCTGGTTCAAATCCAGGCTGTATCACAACCGGCCGTGATTGGGAGTCCCATAGGGCGGCGCACAATTGGCCCAATGTCGTCCGGGTTTGGCCTGTGTAGGCCATCATTGTAAATAAGAATTTGTTCTTAAGCGACTTGCCAATTTAAATAAAGGTTAAGTAAAAAAATAAAAATAATAATTGCAGTTTATTAGGCTACAGATTAAATAAGTTGTGGTGAAGGTGATAAGCTTGATGCTCCTTTCCAATAAATATCAATAACATCATCAGAAAAAAACACATTGAAAACACATTGAGTCCTGTCTTCCTTGATATTACAAAAGGTATCCCACAGGGATCGATTTTAGGTCCTGTACATTTGACTGTCTATTTAAACAATGTTGGTATATCTGCAAAAACAATTAACATGAACCTGTATGCAGATGACACTGTTGTGTGTGCTATTGCATCCATGGTTGACCAGCTTCTTTTTTTGGAGCTTCAATCTGCCTTCATTGCTTTGCCGAAAGCCTTTGTTGAACTGAAATTGGTACTTAATGCAGGTAAAACCAAGTATATAAGTTATTCTTCAAACCACTTAAAAATGTATCTGATGATTTATGCATATGTACATTGTATGGTGCCCTCATTGATCATTTCCCTGCATCTGGATCTGGATTGATGAAATCTTTCAAAAAGCATGTTGATGAGCTACAGTAGTTAAGAATTAAAATGGACTTATTTTATATGAATAGGTCATGCCTTTCATTAAATAACACAAAACATATCATTCAGTCAACATTCATACTGGTTATAAACTATGGGGATATTGTCTATATGAATGTAGCTGCTACTGTATTGAAGCCATTGGGCGCAGTTTATCATAGCGCACTACACTTTATTACAGGCAATAGGTTCTGTACACATCACTATACTCTGTGTCAGAAAGTAGGCTGGCCCTCATTAAAATCTTGTAGATCGATGCATTGCACTCTTTCTTTATAAAGCCTCCTGCATAAACTTCCGTCGTACCTTACTTCATTGTTAACTTATAGACATACGAGATACCCAGACCCGGTCTCAGGGATGGCGAACTCTGGAGATCCCTTCCATCTCTATTGAGTTAGGTCGATCTGCTTTTAGTTTTTTTACCTTGCTCTCAAGGCTCTCTAAAATTGTATGAATTGGTGCCTCTGGGGCAATTCAAAAGGCTGATTGAGGACCTTTTTACTGAACAATGTGTTTATTTTCTATAGTTGTGTTTTGCTTTTAGTGTATTGATGTGTATTATTAATATGTATAGTGTATATTGATGTTTTTGATGTGTATTGATGTGTATTGATGTGTATTGATGTGTATTGATGTGTATTGATGTGTATGCAGGGTTCATCTGAGAAAGAGACTTGGTCTCAGCATGACTCCAGGTTGGGAAATAAAAACACACAAAAAAAGCAGTTGATTGTGTTATTTGATCGTGATTGCTCTGCTTGGGGTATGGTGTGGTGAAAAGAGAGCATCTTTCAAAAGTCAAGGTTATTATAGTTTTGTGTTATTTCTATTCATTTTTCGATTTTTTTTTGAATTCAGTTTAGTTCCAGTAAGTTTTCAGACCTGATTTGCTAGTTTTTATTTAGTAAAAATATTTCTATGTCGTTTTTATATTATTTAGTTGCAGTGTTCGACAGAATTCATTGCCTGGGAGGCTGGGGTTTTCAAGCTACTGAATCTAGCGGGTAAATATGGCTAGGAGACGGTGATGTTACAAATAGGCCTAGCTTGTGCATCACTATCCCTAGCTAACATGGAAACAATCTGCTAGGTAGCTAACTTGATTGTTCTTACATGTACTAAGTGAAAAAGCATTGGATGGGTGTAAACATGGGCGAGAGAGTCCCCTTTCACCAGTCTCGGCGCTATTCCTTTTAAATCTAGGGCTCTAATTCAACGCTTCAGCATTAGAGATTCTGCGATTGAAATTTTAAGGTAATTTCCAATTGAGCTGACATACAGTATGCAGCGGTTACCGTGAATGGTGTCTCCGCTATAAAGTGGAAACATTGCCTTTAAATTTTAATCACGCTGTAAAGCTGATTTTATGTGATGTGGATTTAACAGAACCCCTAATCTATGACCTTACGTATACTGCCCCCTCAGATGCAAGATGTGACCCCCCACCCCCATACAAAAATAAAAAAATTAACTATACAACAAAATGTAGCAACCCCATTAGATCTAGAAAAAAAAACTAAAATGTAACATAATTCATAATGTTTTTATTTAACTTTTCTTTGGAGGCAAACATAGTTTCAGTATAGTGTTAGTTTTTCAAATGGGTTAATTATTTTCTATCAGTTTACAACATGTTTTTTTCTTGATTAGTTTTAGTTTTAGTTTACTCTGCATCTGAGATTGTGTGGGTCTGGAGTTTTGCACAGTGGTAGAGAGCATTGGTGTTTTAGTATTGTGTAGCTCCATTCCCATATGTAGTTGGTTGGTGGACAGCTGGTGTTGAAGATTGGATGTCCAATCTAGCTTTGTGAGGACAAGAAGTGGAGTTGGAATGCTGAGGTCCCTGCTCTTTACATTAAGGAAATACATGGGAATGTACATCAAACATACAAACAATCACCTAGTAGCATCATAACAAACCGCTGGTATGGCCCAAACTCTTCAGCATGTACTGTAAACCCAAACACACCATCACACAGGGGTTCCCCAAGGCACATACGGATAGCCCAAGATATCATTGACCATACAGTAAGGGGGCGGTGTTAGCGCAGTGATTGATCATTCCTGAGGTTCACGTTGGTGTTTGAGGTGGGTGACTGCCTCATTACACTTAAGTGCAGTCTGAAGAGGCTTTTAAGATCTGGCTAGTTTCCATCCTTTGGGGAGTCACTATTTACAAATAGAGTGATGCATAGATGTCCCTTATAATCGCTCCAGTCTATGGCAGAGAAGTTTGAACTATCATACAGACACCCCAAGGCTAAAGAGTTCATGGAACAACAGCAGGCACAGTCCAGGTATCACTGGAAATAGTTTCCTATCTAGAGATAACACAGCCAACCCTTCATCTAGTAACTCATAGCGTAACAATGTAAAATGTAACGAGGTTGCACGATCACTATCTCCCTCGGCTGACCAACCCCAATCCAGGCCTGAGTGGAGAGATGAGAAGACCTCGAGAGAGACTCCGATGAGAGCTTTTCTGCCTAATTCCCAATGAACACACTGCCCACTATAACTCCATATACTGATGGAGGGACTACCTTGCTGCATACATTCCAAACTCAAAGTTCATTCAATTACTAGAAGTGAATCTAATGTTTGAGTGCACAGTATCCATGCTACAGTATGAAGACATCTCTCTGGCAGACTGTATACCTGTGAGTTAGGGTGAGGGGAAAGCAGCGAGAGATGTTGAGGTTTTTGGGGTGGCGGGGGACATGGTTATTTTTAAGGTGTTTTGTTTTTGCTTGGCCATATCCAAGCATGTCCCAGCCTAATTCTTACACAAGTGTTATTTTCAGCTTTGTGATTTTTTTTGCCCTCAGCACGAGGATCCTGCAAACAGGTCAGTAAGGTTTAGGAGAGAGGTAAATAGAGGCAGGGTGTTCCGTGGCCCATGAAGACAGGTATTTTTAGCTTGTACATCGCCCCTGTTGAATGGACAATTGGACCCTTTGCAAGCCTTCCTGGCAGAGTAGCTCCGAGAGAGAGAGAGAGAGAGAGAGAGAGAAACCTGACCATGCTGGAAGTCATCCATCTTCCATTGCCTCAAATTACCAGAAACATCCACCTCGGTGCTCACGAACCTCCGCAGTGGAAATTTCCAAAAAGACGCCTCAATCAATAGCTTCATCTCTTATAGACATACATAACTCATCCCCCCCAAAGCAAAGTCCACCCTCCTCTCACAGCTGCCCCCGGACCTCCTTCCTTCCCTCTCTCCTCCTGCTAGAAGGCTAAGAGCCAAACTTGACATGGTGAGCATCAGTTCATCTTGCACCTCTGTGAAGTTTTTAGCGGCCTCACAAACACATATGAAGTTTAGGAGAAGAGAGGGGTGAGACAGTCAAGTTTACATAAGCAACGCTGCAGGAACCAGTTATGAGTGGAGGCTTTCATGACAGAGTGACTCTGCTGTAGGAAGAAGAAAAAAAGGATTCCCACAACCAAACATCTCAGTCTGCCCTCTGACAGATATTAAGGATGAGGTCTAACTGCAAGGGTAGAACAAATTCTACATCCATCTATCAGCAGGCTTGGTGTGATCTCAATGCCCTGTGAGAGTGTCTCAGTTGGTAGAGCATGGCATTTACAATACAAGGGTTGTGTGTTCGATTCCCATGGGGGACCAGTACGAAAATGTATGCACTCACTACTGTAAGTCGCTTTGGAGAAAAGCTTCTGCTAAATGAAAGGGGAGATTTACCTGACATATTGGTTGATTTTAGGGACTTCAGTAGTTGAATTCAGGGATGTCAAATGAGCCGTGGGAAGCTATTATACATGCAATAAATTACTTTTGGATTTGAAGGACAAGACTGTTCTGGGTTATGTTTTGAATATCTTGTCAAAGTCTATCTTTTCAAATGAAACTAAAAAGCCTCTTATACTGTGTCTGTATCTCTGCCTCTAGTTCTCTGACGCTGCATTCAATGGAGTGACGGCCATCAAGTCTCTGCACCTGGACAATAACAAGCTCAAGTCCCTCCCCAACAGCCTGGAGTTCACCACTATCACCAACCTCACGCTCTCCAACAACCCCTGGAGTTGCACCTGCATGCTTGCCCCTCTGCGCAAGTAAGGCGCTCATATTTAACCTGGCTAACAAGACAAACGTGGTAGCCATAATGTACCACACTTTTCCTTCAGTAATTGGAAAATGCCCTCTCCTTTTCCGAGACCCTGTGTCTAATTCTCTCTGTTTCCCCCCACTAGGTGGATGGACTCTAGCCGCCAGCGCCCTGATGCGCTCTGTGCATCTCCATCCTCACAGAGAGGAAAGCAGATTAGAGACAGTTCTGCCTTCAGCAGCTGCAAAGTCAAGACAAAGAGAGCCAAGAAGGGCACGCGCCATTAAAAGAGGTAATCTGACTGTCGATGACTCTACAAATTACAAAACTAGTCCGCAAATAGGAAAGTAAACCTCAGTTAAGTGAATTTATGAGCTGAAGCTAACTGGACACAATCTGGTTGAATCAACATTGTTTCAATGTAATTTGTCATCGTATTGTGTAGTGGAATTCATGTGGAAAATACATTGGATTTGAAAAAGGTCTTCAACCTAAACTGTTGTTTTGAGGGTGAAATTTCAAGCACAGGATTGTCATCATGTTAACCAAATTTCAACATAGAAAACCCTATAAAATATGTTGAATTTGTACCGTTAAAACCATGCCAGATCTTCAACGTTATATCCACTATCAGAAAAATACTATGGGCTGGGCTGCACCTCCTGGATAATTGATTTATCTACAGCTACCCTATGGTCTCCCTTCCAGGGTTTTAACCAAGCACAGCCCAGCTATGATATTTTCACTGGCTATTACCAATGTGCTATTGTGAGAATGATAGTTGAGAGATCTCCACTTAAAAATAAAATAAATTTGACCAGCCCCGAGTGAAGCAGCAGTCTAAGGCACTGCATCGCAGTGCTGATGTGCCACTACAGCCTCGGGTTTGATCCCAGGCTGTGTCACAGACGGCCATGACCGGAAGCCCCATGGGGTGGTGCACAATTGGCAAGGTGTCGTTAGCGTTAGAGGGTTTGGCCGGGGGGGATTTTCTTGGTTCATCGTGCTCTAGTGACTGCTTGTGGCGGCCGGGTGCCTGCAAGCTGAACTTGGTTGTCAGTTGGATGGTGTTTTCGCCGACACATTGGTGCAGCAGGCTTCCGGGTTAAGCAAGCAGTGTGTTAAGAAGCAGCGCGGCTTGGCAGGTCATGTTTCATAGAACGTATGAGTCTCGACCTTCACCTCTCTCTAGTCCTTGCAGTGATGAGACAAGATCGTATCACGAAATTGGTGAGAAAAAATAATTCCAAAGGGTAGGTTTAACAGAGGAAATGAAATGTGACCATACTTTAACACTCAGTGCCTTGAGAAAATATTCATACCCCTTGACTCATTCCACATTTTGTTGTGTTACAGCCGGAATTAAAAATGGATTAAATCAACAACAACAAAAATTCAGCCATCTATACTTAATACCCCATAATGACAAAGTGAAAACATGTTCGTAGAAAATGTTTGCCTATTTATTGAATATGAAATGCAGAAATATCTTATTTATACAAGTATTCACATCCCAGAGTCAATACTTTGTAGAAGCATCTTTGGCAGAAATTACAGCTGTGAGTCTTTCTGGGTAAGTCTCTAAAGAGCCTTCCACACTTGGATTGTGCAACATTTGCCCATTATGTTTTAAAAAAATTAAATAAATCAAGCTCTGTCAAATTGGTTGTTGATCATTGCTAGACAACCATTTTCAGGTCTTGCCATAGATTATTCAAGTAGATTTAAGTCAAAATTGTATCTCGGCCACTCACGGACATTCACTGTCTTCTTGGTAAGCAACTCCAGAGTGGGCCTTAGGCTTTAGGTTATTGTCCTGCTAAAAGGTGAATTAATCTCCCAGTGCCTGGTGGAAGGCAGACTGAGTCAGGTTTTCCTTTAGGATTATGCATGTGCTTAGCTCCATTCTGTTTATTTTTTATCCTGTAAAACTCCCTAGTCCTTAACAATTATAAGCATTACCCATAACATGATGCAGCCACCACTATTCTTGAAAATATGGAGAGTGGTACTCAGTAATGTGTTGTGTTGGGTTTGCCCCAAACATAACACTTTGTATTCAGGACAGAAATATATTGTTTTGCCACATTTTTTGCAATATTACTGTACTTTACTTATTGCAAACAAGATTCATGTTTTGGAATGTTTTTATTCTGTACAGGCTTCCTTATTTTCAATCCGTCAATTAGGTTAGTATTGTAGAGTAACTACAATGTTGTTGAGCCATCCTCAGTTTTCTCCTATCACTCTGTAACTGTTTTAAAGTCACCATTGTTGAAATCCCTGAGCGGTTTCCTTCCTCTCCAGCAACGGAGTTAGGAAGCACACCTGTGTCTTTGTAGTGACTGTGTGTATTGATACACCATCCAAAGTGTCATTAATCACTATGCTCAATATATATCCAACAACAACAATATCAGCTTTTTTTTTCTCATTTTTATCCATCTACCAATAGGTGCCATTGGCAAACCTCCCTATTCTTGGTGGTTGAATCTGTGCACTGCTTGACTGAGGGACTTCACAGATAATTGTATATGTGGGGTACAGAGATGAGGTAGTCATCCACAAATCATGTTAAACATGTTAAACACTATTATTGCACACAGAGTCCATGCAACTTATCAGCAAATGTTCACTCCTGAACTTATTTAGGCTTGCCATAACAAACGGGTTGAATACTTTGAAAAACATTGACATTATGGGGGTGTTGTGTTTAGGCCAGTGACCAAAAAAATCTACATTTAATACATTTTAAATTCAGGCACTAAGACAAGACAAGACAATGTGGAAAGGTCAAGAGGTGTGAATACTTCCTGAAGGCACTGTATATCATCAATCATGCTATTTAGGCATATATATAATTTTGCAACCCTAACAGCTATCGTTTAAATTCAATCCCGAATTCAACAAAAAAAGACAACACAATAGACTTACGATTTCAGGCCCTTGCTGATTAAAAATGGTATGATATTATATTTAGTGCTGCTGAATTTTATTTGGTTCTCAATGCAACCAAATATCAACATTTGCAGGAGATGCATCTTCTGCTTGGAAAGTTTCATCTGTGCCACTGGACTTAGTCTGGCTTTAATTCCAGTTGGCCTACAAATGAATAATTCATATGTTGGATTCACTCCTCCATCCAACCCCAAAAAAATCGAAGTTAAAGAATAGGACTAAATCAAATCAAACTGTATTTAATGTTGCACTGAGCAGAAATCACTGCGCCAATTCCCTGGTTGCTAAATCTCTAATAATTTGCCTAATTTCAGTTTGTGTTACAAAATAAGCTAGTATAGTCTAGAGAACTATTGTAACATCTAAACCGCTGTGAAATATATTTTCCATAATCAAAAATATTGTTGTATCAGCTGTTTGAAGCTGGTGTGCAAACTAAAATTAAGAATAGGAAGCATAGAAATAGCTTATATAGAACTGATCTACCGCTTTGGACTTGCTTTCAAGTTGAATGATTGATTTATAACTAATATTTCTATGTGATTTTGGTCACGTTGCCTAAAAAATTACATATTGCCACTTTAAAGTGCATTTAAAGTTTGACTTAGTCCTATTATTCAATTTTATTTTGAGTTGGAGACTTGAATCTAACATATCAATTATTAACTACAAACTGGAATTAAAGCCATACTAAATCAGTGGCACAGATGGAACTATCCAAGCAGAAGATAAATCTCCTTCAAATGTTGTTTGGTTGCGTTGACAACCAATAGAATTCAATATCACTTTTGAAATAAAATAAATAACCTATTAACTTGTCAACAAGGTAACAAATGACATGTTGGATTCACATCTCCAACACAACCAAAAATGAAAGTTAAAGAATAGGATTAAGCCAGTGGCTTAGATGGAACTTTCCAAGCAGTAGATACATCACCTTTAAATGTTGATATTTGGTTGTGTTGTCAACCAAACAATTCAATATTACTTTTGTAATACAGTAAATAGTATCTTACAAACTAATGAAAAAATTGAACCTTAAAATGAGTCACAAATCCATGGCCACATTTGAGGTTACTGTAGCTATACATTTCTTCTATTGTAATCATATAAAGCATGTATGTTCAAGAGAGCATCACAGGTCTGTGGAGATCTTCACAATTACTATAATAATCTGCTCAGAATCTTGACTGCCATTGATCACTTGCAATATGCACTTTTAATGTAATCTCAACTGCAATCCAGGTCATTTGGTTCTGCTATAAAACTAAGCACAATGATAACAAATGAATCTGTTGTATAAATAAACCTAACATCTGACATTGTATCATTTGAACTTTGCTGTGCTTTTAATGGGTTGAAAGCGCAGTGATAGACTTTTGAATTGACAACTAAACCAAAAATCAGACATTGTTTTTCCTTTGGAATTTGGTTGTGCTTTTAGAAATTCTATTTACATTTGACATGTAAATGTAAAGACATTTGAGAGTAAAGACATTTGAGTGAGTGAATGTACAGGGCATTAGGAAAGTATTCAGCCCGCTTGTTCTAAAATGGATTAAATCGTTTTCCCCCCTCATCAACCTACACACAATACCCCATAATGACAAAGCAAAAACAGTGTTTAGACATTTTTGCAAATGTATATGTAACTGAAATATTACATTATATATAAGTATTCAGACTCTTTACTCACTACTTTGTTGAAGCACCTTTGGCAGCGATTACAGCCTCGAGTCTTCTTGGGTATGACGCTACAAGCTTGGCACACCTGTATTTGGGGAGTTTCTCCCATTCTTCTCTGCAGATCCTCTCAAGCTCTGTCAGGTTGGATGGGGAGCGTCGCTGCACAGCTATTTTCAGGTCTCTCCAGAGATGTTAGATCGGGTTCATTCAAGGACATTTAGAGACTCGTCCCGAATCCACTCCTGCGTTGTCTTGGCTGTGTTCTTAGGGTCATTGTCCTGTTGGAAGGTAATCATTTGCCCCAGTCTGAGCGCTCTGGAGGAGGTTTTCCTGAAGGATCTGTCCGTACTTTGCACCGTTCATCTTTCCCTTGATCCTGAAAAGTCTCCCATTCCCTGCCGTTGAAAAACATCCCCACAGCATGATGCTGCCACCACCATGCTTCACCATAGGGATGGTGCCATGTTTCCTCCAGACCTGACCCTTGGCACTTAGGCCAAAGAGTTCAATATTGGTTTCATCAGACCAGAGAATCTTGTTTTCTTCTGGAAATCTCCAAGCGGGCTGCCATGTGCCTTTTACTCTGGAGCTCTGTCAGAGTGACCATGTGGTTCTTGGTCGCCTCCCTGACCAAGGCCCTTCTCCCCAATTGATCAGTTTTGCCAGGCGAGCAGCACTAGGAAGAGTCTTGGCGGTTCCAAACTTCTTCCACTTAAGAATGATGGAGACCATTGTGTTCTTGGGGACCGTCAATGCTGCGGAAATGTTTTGGTACCCTTCACCAGATCTGTGCCTCTACACAATCCTGTCTCGGAGCTCTACGGACAATTCCTTCGACTTCATGGCTTGGTTTTTGCTCTTATAGACAGGCGTGTGCCTTTCCAAATCATGTCCAATCAATTGAATTTACCGCAGGTGGACTGTTTTTGCTTTGCCATTATGGGGTAATGTGTGTAGATTGATGAGGATGTTTTTATTTAATACATTTTAAAATAAGGCTGTAACGTAACAATGTGGAAAAAGGGAAGGGGTCTGAATACTTTCCGAATGCACTGTAGGTTGAAATCTTATTGATCAATGTTTCAACCAAATATTACCCAATTATCCATACTGCAATGACGTGGTGTGCCCACTGGGTTAGGAGTTTCTCAGTATCAGACCTGCGAGAGTTTAAAGTCATGAATTTACCGAAGTACATCTTGACAAAGGGTTTTGATTGTGCTACACATTTCACATTTTTGCTGGTCCCTTTCAGGCTTCAATGCTTTCCTCACAGCTTGTATTCATATGAAGGAAGGAATTTGTGTGTGTAGGACACAAAATTACTTTGGCTTGAGACAGTAGCACTTAATGTCAGGGGATGGTTTGGGACCTGCCTAGCTTGACGTTCATCTTTCCCTTTCCCTCTTCCTTCCCTCAGAACTCTCTGTCTGCTCGTCAGAGTCTGTCCCCTTGCTTTTCTTTTTCCATCTTGGCCTTGGTGTCCTGTCCAGAACAGAACAACGTGTCCCGGTCATGGCGTTGACCAGTAGGAGGGCAGACTGTTTGATTTGGCTGCTGATGTTTGTCTTTCTACAGGAGACGCTGCCTGAGGGGAAAGGCCTGTCCAGGTGACGGGCTCTGTACGTGTGCAGAGAAAGAAAGAATTAAAGCAACTCTAACTGCTACTTCAAGACTGTCCAACTCACTATCTGTCAAATCTCAATTTCACATGTACACACAGGAAGTGATACATGACACAAACACATGCACACAAAAAACACAAACAGAAAACCAAAAGGCTTACACGAAGCAGAGACTCAAGAAAACACTTGTACACAAGTGGAAGAATTCTGTGGTTCAGTTAAAAGACAACATTCACACAACCCACACACAACCTTTATCAATACAAACACACACCTTTCTTTCATCCCACTCTCTTTTCAACGGCTGAGGAATTTGTCAAGCGTCCTACAACCAACACATAGACAAACAGCCATGTTGACTCTCCTCGACGCCAGCTTTACACCTTCACACCTTCAGCTTTACACCTTCACCTTTCAGGACCCTGCCGCCTACTGCCACAGCAATGGCCTACATAATTCCCCAACTATGGGTCACTCCGTTGGTCATGTCTCGCTGTCTCACTTCTCCTGTGAGAAATTCTCTGTCAGACTGAGAAAACATCCTGAAAGGACTGTGACCATAAAACGGATGTTGACGTAGCGTGACCCCTCTCAAACTCTGACCAAAGGTAAACGATACATCACAGCGCAGGCGGCTGAGGACTTTTTCTGAAAGGGTTTATGAGACAACGGAGCGATGGCAGGTCAAAGTTGAGAAGGAACAGTCAGAGACGACATGAACAAAGAGAGGACTCCAGTTTTCCAGCAGTATCTTTCGTTTAACGAATGAATACATACAAAGGACAATCTCCCTAGAGATACAAAGATACTTTATTCTTTATACTTTATTCTTACATGAATTAAAAGGGTTTGCAATGCATTTAAATATGTTTTCACAGGGGGAAATGGTGTACAGTTCAAAATGGATATGAGGAAAGGTGGCAGAGGTGTCATGTCTTTGACTAAATAAGTAATATACTAAATATTTTGCCTTTTCCATCCACCCTGCTGTGGCAATGCTTCATTTGTTAGCAGACACACCCAGACACTCTGTGTTACATTTCATTTAAAGTAATTGATTGACATTGAAAAAATATATTTTTTACTGCTAAGTCAATGTATTGTCTATAAGCATCATATAAGCATAAGCATACTCTGCGAGTATCATAACTCTTAAGATTTGGCTCTTCTTTTTTATGTATATTGAACATCATAAATGTATTTTTTTGAC
Source organism: Oncorhynchus kisutch (assembly GCF_002021735.2). Taxonomy (NCBI): domain Eukaryota; kingdom Metazoa; phylum Chordata; class Actinopteri; order Salmoniformes; family Salmonidae; genus Oncorhynchus; species Oncorhynchus kisutch. The sequence goes on from NC_034198.2 coordinate 8,212,146, forward strand.
TTTTGGAGGTGAACAACTCACATCCAATAAACATCTGAGAAATAAAGATGTAACCTTGTCTGTCTTGATTCTATTTTCAACTGCTGTGCGTTAATAGATTAAGACATTAACAGAGAGACAATATCATAGGGATAGCCAACCTTGCTCCTGGGGAGCTACAGGGTTTGCAAGCTTTTGTCCCAGCGTAACACTAATACACCCGATTCAGCTAATCAAAATCGTAATCTGTAGCTTATTAGTAGAAGCATGTGTGTTAGTGCTTGGCTAAAACAAACACATGCAGTAGAGTCGGCCAACAACCCTGCAATGATGAATCTGGAGGGACGTTTGCGCATTAAAATGTCTCCCTCTAACGAAAAAATATATTAACTGCGCCCTGCAGTGACGGTCCTGAAGGGTCAGCTCACAGCTCGTTTTGATCCTTCCCTGCTAACCAGGGACTGACTCAGGACAGGGAAACCATGTGAGTGAACGCTCTGGACAATTACTTATATCCAAATAATCAATTAACTTAAAGTAATTAATTAACTTACGAAAAACATTACGTTCTTTAACGCCCATGGTAGAAATTACTTTCACTATTTCAGGTGGACACAGGGAACCAGCCATGATGCCTAAAATGCAGAAACAAACTAACTAACATCTAAGACTAATTATCAATTACCAAATCATCTAATTACCAAATCATCTACCAATCATCTAATTGCTATCATCAATTCCAAGATTACAATACCGGTCCTCTAGGACCCCCGAGTATGCAGAATTTCATCCCAATCAATCACCATCCTAAACTAATGTTCAATACATTTGATTTCAAGAATATGATTAGAACAGAAACCAGTTAAACATGATCTCTTACCTCCCTCCACTGACGACAAGTCGAACTTGGCCAAGTCAGGCTGGCCCAGCATGTCGATGTACATAGTAGGATTGCCGTAGACAAAGGTACACCTGGGGGGGGGGGGGGGGGGGGGGGAAGAGTGGAAAAACTTGATTGAGGCACGAAACACAACCTACACCATGGTTTACTGTCCCAGACACGCCTCAACCGTGTAGCATAGGGAATCATGCCAGCTCTATTGTAGATATTTCTCTCTGCAATGTTCAAAGTGTTGTACCCTCCAGAACCTGATGCAGTTTTTTGTGGGGATTGTGCTTTGACCATCACTCAATGTAACTGATAGTTGAGAATTCATCAAAAGAAGAAAGCAGTGTGGTCATACCTGGCACTCTTGACAGATCCAGGGATAGATCCAGGGATTCTCTATCTGAGAATGCCACAATACTTCTGGGTCTTAAACTGGGTCGGGCACATAATGGCATTGCATCCCACCTGGGTCAAAACCAGCAAAGAAGAGAATATTACATTCACCTGCTTGCATTACAACTGCATAACACGTATTACCACCAATGAACATCAACATCATTATCATCATCATAAAATGTTTCAAAAGCAATCAGCGGCCCATCCTACTTAAGCGCACCACACCCAGTACTGTTCTCATAGAACAAAATATATGACATGAAATGACTGCCAACTCAAATGACCCACCTTCCTCGAAGCAAACTGAAACTCCTGCACCTGATAGGTTGGGTTAACAGAACAAAACATAACCACTGAAAACATCTTCTTTAATGTACACACGAAGAGGGTGCAAAAACTAACACTTTTCCCACATTAAGATTCCTCCTTCTACATGCCATCAGTGTCAGTGTATACCAGTATGATGCCAGCCTTGGCTGTGTCAAACTAGAACAGGACCCACTCATGTGTTGGGTCCCCACATGCCCAGTCTGTCCCCCCTCTTCAAACCCAGGGCCAGGATGCCTGCAGCAGCCTGGTCCACCTGAGCCATAAGGGAGCACAGTCAATGCATAACTGTACACTTGAAAGTGATTCATAGATTCACAGCAGCATTGATGAAAGAGACAGAGGAATGGAAAGAGACAGTTGAGTGAAATAGTACTCATAAAGCAGGGATGGGCCGCAGGCCAGCCCCCCTTTTGTAGGCTCGCAGACCAATAAAAAATAAATATACAGTACCAGTCAAACACTTGGACATTCAAGGGTTTTATTTGAACTATCTTCTACATTGTAGAATAATAGTGAAGACAACCAAACTATAAAATAACACATATGGAATCATGTAGTAACCATAAAAAGTAGCCACCCTTTGCCTTAATGACATCTATGCACACTCTTGGCATTCTCTCAACCAGCGTCATGAGGTAGTCACCTGGAATGCATTTCAATCAACAGGTGTGCCTGTTTCTTTCCTTCTTATGTGTTTGAGCCAATCAGTTGTGTTGTGAAAAGGTAGGGTTGGTATACAGAAGTTTGCCCTATTTGGTAAAATACCAAGTCCATATTATGGCAAGAACAGGTCAAATAAGCAAAATCCCTTTGTCCGAACCACCCAGGGTATTTGAACTGATTCCAGAGGCTGACCCAAAACAACGCCGCCGGAGAAGAGGTAGACTGTGCGGTCTTCTGGTCAGACTTTGGAGGCGCGCACACCACCCACCGCTTCCGAGTATATTACTCTCTAATGTCCAGTTTCTAGATAACAATGTAGACGAAATTAGGGCAAGGGTTGCTTTCCAGAGAGACGTCAGGGATTGTAACATACATATTCACGGAAATATGGTTCTCTCGGGATATGCTGTCGGAGTCGGTACAGCCACCTGGATTTTTTTGTGCATTACGTCGACAGGACATCTCTCCGGGAAGAAGAAGGGCGGGGGTGTATGTTTCATGATTAACCTGGTGTAATTATAACAACATACAGGAACGGTTATTTTTTATTTTGTTCACCTGACCAAGAATTCCTTACAATCAAATGCCGACCGTATTATCTCCCAAGAGAATTCTGCTCGGTTACTGTCACAACTGTGTATATCCCCCCTCAAGCCGATACCACGACGGCCCCCAAGGAACTTCAATGGACTTTATGCAAACTGGAAACCATATATCCCATGGCTGCATTTGATGTAGCTGGGGATTTTAACAAAGCAAATTTGAGAACATGGCTACCTAAATTCTATCAGCATATTGACTGTAGCACTCTCGCTGGAAAAACGCTGGATCACTGCTACTCTAACTTCCGCAATGCATACAAGGCCCTCCCCCGACCTCCTTTGGGCAAATCTGACCACGACTCCATGTTGCGCTTCCCTTCCTACAGGCAGAAACTCAAACAGGATGTACCCGTGCTAAGGACTATTCAAAGCTGGTCTGACCAATCGGAATCCACACTTCAAGATTGTTTTGATCACGCGGACTGGGACATGTTCCGGGTAGCCTCAGAGAACAATATCGACATAAACGCTGATTCGGTGAGAGAGTTTATAAGCAAGTGTATAGGAGATGTACCTACTGTGACTATTAAAACCTACCCTAACCAGAAACTGTGGATAGATGGCGGCATTCGTGTAAAAATGAAAGTGCAAAACCACCGCATTTAAGAATGGAAAGGTGACTGGGAATATAGCCGAATACAAACAGCGTAGTTATTCCCTCCGCAAGGCAATCAAAGCGAAATGTCAGTGTAGAGACAAAGTGGAGTCGCAATTTAACGGCTCAGACACTGATGAAATTCAGACACTGACATTTCGTATGTGGCAGCGTCTACAGACAATCACAGACTACAAGGGAAAACAAGCCACGTCACGGACACCGACGTCTTGCTTCCAGACAAACTAAACACCTTTAACTGCTTTGAGGATAATACAGTGCCATAGACACGGCCCGCTACCATGGACTGTGTGCTCTCCTTCACCGTGGCCGACGCGAGTAAGACATTTAAACGTGATAACCCTCGCAAGGCGGCATCCCTAGCTGCAGCTTCAGAGCATGCGCAGACCAGCTGGCTGGTGTTTACAGACATGTTCAATCTTTCCCTATCCCAGTCTGCTGTCCCCACATAATTCAAGATGGCCACCATTGTTCCTGTACCAAGGAAGGCAAAGGTAACTGAACTAAACAACTATTGCTCCGTAGTAAGCACTCACTTCTGTCATCACTTCAGTGCACCGAGAGACTAGTCAAGGATCATATCACCTCCACCTTACCTGACACCCTAGATCCATTTCAATTTGCTTAACGCCCCAATAGGTCCACAGACGATGCAATCGCCATCACACTACACACTGCCCTATCCCATCTGGACAAGACCCCATCCTGTGCAATTGGGTCCTGGACTTCCTGACGGGCCGCCCCTAGGTGGTGAAGGTAGGAAACAACACCTCCACTTCGCTGATCCTCAAAATCTGGGGCCCCACAAGGGTGTGTGCTCAGCCCTCTCCTGTACTCCCTGTTCACCCATGACTGCGCAGCCACGCACGCCTCCAACTCAATCATCAATCTTGCAGACATCACAACAGTAGTAGGCTTGATTACCAACAACAATGAGACGGCCTACAGGGAGGAGGTGAGGGCACTCTGGACTTCAGGAAACAGCAGAAGGAGCACCCCCATATCCACAGACGGGTCAGCAGCGGAGAAGGTGGAAAGTTAGGTTCCTCGGCGTACACATCACGGACAAACTGAAATGCTCCAGCCTTCTTTGGCTTGACACCTAAAACCCTCACACTTTTACAGATGCACAATTGAGAGCTTCCTGTCAGGCTGTATCACCACCTGGTACGGCAACTGCACCGCAAGGCTCTCCAGAGGGTGGTACGGTCTGTACAACGCATCACCGGGGGCAAACTACCTGCCCTCCAGGACGCCTACAGCACCCAATATCACAGGAAGGCGAAAAAGATAATCAAGGACAACAACCTCCCGAGCCACTGCCTGGTCACCCCGCTACCATCCAGAAGGCGAGGTCAGTACAGGTGCATCAAAGCTGGGACCGAGGGACTGAAAAACAGCTTATATCTCAAGGCCACCAGACTGTTAAAGAGCCATCACTAACCTAGAGAGGCTGCTGCCTAAATACATTGGCCACTTTAATAAATGGATCACTAGTCACTTTAATAACGCCCCTTTAAGAATGTTTACATATCTTGCATTACTCAAAAGCATTTTTTTGTCCATTAAAATAACATAAAATTGATCAGAAACACAGTGTAGACATTGTTAATGTTGTAAATGACTATTGTATCTGGAAACGGCTGATTTTTTATGGAATATCTACATAGGTGTACAGAGGCCCATTATCAGCAACCAATGGCACGTTGTATTAGCTAATCCAAATTTATAATTTTCAAAGGCTAATTGGTCATTTGAAAACCCTTATGCAATTATGTTAGCACAGCTGAAAACTGTTGTTCTGATTAAAGAAGCAATAAAACTGGCCTTCTTTAGACTAGTTGAGTATCTGGAGCATCAGTATGTGTGGGTTCGATTACAGGCTCAAAATGGCCAGAAACAAAGAGAGATTTTACAGGGTAAAAGGGATCTTGCAACGCCATGCCCTGTGGTCAACGCTTATTTGGAGCCAATTTCCTCCTACAACAGGACAATGACCCAAAGCACAGCTCCAAATTATGCAATAACTATTTGGGGAAGAAGCAGTCAGCTGGTATTCTGTCTATAATGGAGCCAGCACAGTCAGCGGATCTCAACCCTATTGAGCTGTTGTGGGAGCTGCTTGACCGTATGGTACGTAAGAAGTGCCCATCAAGCTAAACCAACTTGTGGGAGGTGCTTCAGGAAGCATGGGGTGAAAAATGTTCAGATTACCTCAACAAATGAACTAGAATGCCAAAGGTCTGCAAGGCTGTAATTGCTGCAAATGGAGGATTCTTTGACGAAAGCAAAGTTTGAAGGACACAATTATTATTTCAATTATAAATCATTATTTATAACCTTGTCAACATCTTGACTATATTTCCTTTCATTTTGCGACTCATTTCGTGTTTGTTTTCAAGGAAAATAAAGGCATTTCTAAGTGACCCCAAACTTTTGAACGGTGGTGTATATATTGTATTTTATACCATCTATTGCATCTTGCCCATCTTGCCTTGCTCTGTCATTGCTCATCCAAATTTTATTTAGTGTGGTTCCCACCGTGAAGCATGGAGGTGTGATGGTGTTAGGGTAATTTGCTGGTGACACTGTCTGTGATTTATTTAGAATTCAAGGCACACTTAACCACCATGGCTACCACACCATTCTGCAGCGATATGCCACCCCATCTGGTTTGCGCTTAGTGGGACTATCATTTGGTTATCAACAGGACAATGACCCAACACAGCTCCAGGCTGTGTAAGGGCTATTTGAACACGAAGGAGAGTGATGGAGTGCTGCATCAGATTACCTGGCCTCCACAATCACCCGACCTCAACCCAATCGAGATGGTTTGGGATGAGTTGGACCGCAGAGTGAAGGAAAAGCAGACAACAAGTGCTCAGCGTATGTGGGAACACCTTCAGGACTGTTGGAAAAGCCTTCCAGGTGAAGCTAGTTGAGAGAATGTGTGCAAAGCTGTCATGGCCAAGGGTGGCTACTTTGAAGAATCTAAAATATATTTAGATTTCTTTAACACTTTTTTGGTAACTACATGATTCCATGTGTTATTTCATGTTTTTTTCTACAATGTAGAAAATAGTAAAATTATAAACTCTTGAATCGTAGGTGTGTCCCAACTTTGACTGGTAATGCAGATTTTGATATTTTTGTTGTTGTATTTTATCCCCTTTAACTCCCCAATTTCCATCTTGTCTTATCACTGCAACTCCCTAAAGGGCTCGGGAGGCAAAGGTCGAGTCATGTGTACTCTGAAACAATGACCCGCCAAACCACACTTCTTAACAACAATCCGCTTAACCCGTAAGCCAGCTGCACCAATGTGGCAGAGGAAACACTGTTCAACTGACGACAGAGATCAGCCTGCAGGCGCCTGGCCCGCCACAAGGAGTCGCTAGAGCGCAATAAGCCAAGTAAAGCACCCCTGTACAAATCCTCCCCTATCACGGAAAACGCTGGACCAATTGTGCATCGCCCTATGGGACACCCGATCACAGCAGGTTGTAATAAAGCCCGGGAATGAACCCAGGTGACCTGCGATGCAGTGCCGTAGACCGCTGCGCCACTTGGGAGGCCCCATAACTCACATTTCTATGAATTTGGTCGGGTCGGCCAAAAAGTTGCATATTGCACCTGTGCATCAATCTAAGTAGCATAATAAAAAAATCACCATCAAAATCTATCCGTTTTAGCAGAGAAGAAGAGGTAGAGAAAGGCCCAACTCGGCAGGTGCAGTTTTTGTTGTTGTTTGGCCCACCAAGCAAGGAGTATTTGTATGGAGGTCAATGAGAGTCGAATTTGGTAAACCCAAAAAATGTATGGCTTATTTGCTACATGAGGTTTATTTGATTGAATGGAAGTTTCGTAATGCTTAAGTTGTTACGAGTGCACTGATATAAGTAGGACACATGACATCCCAGGTACTTTGAGAAAAAACACTTTATATTGGAGTTGTCTCGAGATGGCTACGCATATTCATGTCATGGGCTAGTAGCATAACATCTCTCTCCCTTGAATACCGACGGTTGACATAAACTACCCTTATCGAATACTCAAAAATAAATTACAATAATGAGATGTATCAACCAATCCAAAGAAATGATAGGTGGGAGCTAGACAGCCCGCCTTGCCGCTTCGTGGACAACGACTTCCATTTTTAGGGCGGAGAGACTTTGGTTTAAGCTAGAGATATATTTTTTGCATGGGCTGAGTCTCAATCCACCACATCCGCCTATGTGGCCTACAAACTAATATGACCACTATGGAAAGACTACGCTCACGATGGTGTTCTCTGTTTTGGTCTACGACCCCCACGGGACTTGCCCACGGGACTTGCACACCGGACACCACTGAAGCCCCTCCTGGCCGGCTGGGACAGAGCCACAGCTATCTCCGGCGAAGCCGCGGAAAGGTGTGTGGCCACCACCTCCATGGGTTCAGGCTCTGATTCAGAACGGTCAACGATGGAGGGAGAGAGTCGATGGGGGTGCCGATGCTCCCGAAGGTTATTCAGATGGATGGCCATCGCAATGAGTGAGTCCAAGGTTAGATTTGGCATGCCAAGATGACACTGTCTGGACCTCTTCGCCCAATCATTTTATGATAAGGGTGCAGACCGCAGGGTCGTTCCATACGCTGGATGCGGCAACTATCTGAAAGTGTATGCGTACCCCGCCGTGGTCTGGCCATCCTGCCATAGTTGGAGTAGGCACTCAACCCCCTCTCTGCGTGGATGGTCGAAGACCCCCCTGAGTCCCTCATAGGAACCCAGCTCCTCCTCTCCCAGACGGCCATAGCCCACTCCAACGCCCATCCGGTCAGCATGGAAATAACCATGGCAACCTTGGACCACTCAGTGGTGGGGGCTGATATTTGATGAGTGAAATATAGGAAGTACTGGAGTAGGAAGCGGGAGGACCTCTTCCATAGCCATCCCCAGTTGTGCCAGCTGGTCGTGGTGTTGGCGAAATAGGTATCTCTATTCGCTGACCATCTGGGAAATTAACTGCTGCTTCCATTTGGTGATGTAGTATTCTGTAACGTAGACGCAAGGAGTCAGGAAGCAGGTGCAGTTAGTGAGTTTAATAACAACAACCATGGACCAATACAAAACAAGACCAGTGTTTGACATGGAAACACAAACAATACTACCTGATGACTAGCAACAAAAGAGTTCTATATGAAGGGTAAGTAATCAGGGAGTACTGAAGTCCAGGTGTGACAGATGAGACACAGGTATGGGTAATTGTGGTTGCCAGGTATGCATGAAGATGGGTTGCCAGAACCGGTGGTTAGTAGACCATCGACATCGAACACCAGAGGGAAGGAGCGGGAGTAGATGTGACAAATAATAGCCAATTTTGCCATTGCCACTTGCCAATCTACATTTTCTGATGAGAACCGATTAATCACCCTTTTAAACACATAATTAAAAACATGGTTTTTTTTGGATTACATTTATTATAATTTCCATAATTATTTTATATAAATAATGTATTGAATCACATTATTTGGCCCCAGTGCAAGAAACAATAGCCCTTTATATAAAAATATATATTCATATTCCTATTGCAAGGGAGCCATAGCTTAAAGCAGGGTTTCCCAAACTCGGTCCTGGGGCCCCCTCTGGGTCCACGTTTTGTTTTTTCCCCCCAGCACTACACAGCTGATTCAAATAATCAACTCATCTTCAAGCTTTGATTATTTGAATCAGCTGTGTAGTGCTTGGGCAAAAAAACAAACGTGCACCCAGGGGAGGGGCCCAGTAACGAGTTTTGGAAACCCTGGCCTAAAGTATGTTGCCACATATGTGACTGTATGTTCCTTAGAGTAATCTTGTGATGAATTTACAGTCCATACTTGAAATACTCATAGGTGGAGAAGAAACAGAAATCTCTAACAGCTACAGTACTTGCTTCATTCTTTGACAATGGAAAGCACCCATGTCCTAGTGACTCATCCTGTACTTTTACACAAGCCATTCTCAGTAGGCTACTGATAGTTGTCTAACTCTGTTTCACAATGAACATATCAAGACATGAAAAGAATCATAAACAAATGTGTTTAGGGCCAAAAAATGTAAGATTCCTTGAGATTAAGAGTTTGACATTGGTATGCTCAATCAATGATATCAGTCTTTGATATTGAAATAAACTGGTACAGTACTCATTCAGTTAAGGTTTCTTCTGGTGTAGTATGTATAGGAAATTGAATATGTTTATTTAGCTTATTTTGATTGATTGTCTGTACAAAGGCCCTGTGTCTTTTGCACAGTCATTGCTTTTTGAAGGGTGGTGAGTGATTCTTAAGGTGGCATGTCTTCTTGTACGTGCAACAGGGTGTGAGGGAAAAGGCACAGGTTTAAGGTTTATGGCATGTGTGAAAAAGTACTGCATTCAATCACCAGTAACAGTATTTTCTAGTCTGCATAAACAGTGTAGACTGTAATAACAATGAATAATCCATGTCTATACTATATGTAATATTCACCCATTGGATGAAATACTCAACCCCTTTGCAATCAATACTCTAACAGTCAAGAGTGTGTATACTATGATTAAATGGAATGTCAGATCCTAACAGATTGGGATATAAATTATCATACACTTCTACTTTAATATTAGCAACACAGGATATACAATCGATATACAGAATCGCGGGAAGTACACATCTGTGAGTTTGGTTTGTGTGTTTGGACAGTGACGATGTTCACAGGCGGGTGACGTCCCCCGTCTCGGAGTCTGGGGCCTTGTCTTTGTCCCCCTCTGTGGGCACACTGCGGTACTGGCACTGGGGGATCAAATTGTTACCACTGGCAGGCTTTGGTGGGGGGACCTGGGGTGGCACCTGCTGCCCCTTTAGCGCCCTCCTGTCCCTTCTGTCCAGCCAGTAGAAAGACACCATGAGGAATATAGCCGATGAGGCAACAGTGGCACTGCAGGCAAAGAAGACGTAGAAATACTCCCCTGTTCTGTCCACCAGGATTCCTGCAACGGCAACAACATAAACAACATCTTCAACAACAACAGGAACCAATCTCAGCATTAGGGCCCTAGCAGTGCATGAAAGACAGATCATGATGACATAACGAGATAACTACACCAATAACATACAGTATTGCCATGGCACAGGCAAACTCAGCCAACCACATAAGCAGTAAAAATAAAACTTAGCTCAAATGTCAGGTATGCAGCCTAAAATAGCTCTGAAATAAGAGAGCCCCCCCTGTCTAGTTCAGTGCCCCCCCCCCCCCCCCCAGGAAAGACGGAACCCAGACCTACACTGTGGGCTGAACATTACATTCTAATTCAAGTCAGATGTGTACTTCCCGCGATTACTTATTCAGAGACCCTGTGCACACACAGGCACGAGCACACAGGGATGTACGGATGTACACACACACACACACACACACACACACACACACACACACACACACACAATCTGTTTCCCTTGGAAACACATGATTGGTTGGATGACCATGGGATCCAAGCAACAGGATATGCTGCTTGCCTTTGACCACAGCGTTGTGTGTGTTGTTATTTGTAGGGTTTTGTTGGCATGTCTAGCACTCCAAGTTACACTACAGCACTTACTTGATTCATTAAATATAAAATGTAATTATTAATTGAATATTACATCTTCTCGGGGAGGCAGACACACAGTACACAAACACACACACACACACCATGACTCAGTGAGTTCGGTACCTGCGAGCGGGGGACCGATCAGCAGCGTGACACTCTCCATGATGGCAAGCAGGCCCAGGGCAGCAGGGAATCGACTCATGTCCAACGTATCCATGAGGACGGTGAACATCAGCGAGCCCACCACGCTCATGGACAGGCCGTAGGTCACCACGTACGCCAGCAGCACGGGGAAGCTGGCATCGATGCAGCAGATAGTATTACTCAGCCCATTCACCAGCAGAGCAGCAGAGAACACATAGGTGTGGCACCCCTTGAACCAGGGCAGGCTGAAGAGCAGGCCGATAGGAGGCCGCACCACGATGTTAACGATGCCCAGAATGGAGAGGAGGAGGGCGGCTTGGCTCTGCTCCATGTCGTGGGCCGTGGCGTAGGGAACCAAGTAGATCAGCGGCACCACAAAGCCTAGCATCATCCAGGTGATGCCCACAGCGTACATACGGTAGCGCAGGTTGTTACGTAAGAGATCAAAGGCCATGTGACGACGCAGGGCAGTCATCAGACCGGTCCACAAGGCCCTCATTCTCCCCTTTAGCTTCTCCTCCTTCAGCTGAAGAGGCCTGTGGTTTATCAGGGGCTGGCCACGGTGTCTGGGGCCCCCCAGGGGCCTCATCACAGCTCCGCATACGCAGCAGTTAAGCAAGACAGCCCCCAGCACCAGGAAACTCCCACGCCAGCCCAGCTCAGTGTGGAGGTAGTTGCCCAGGAGGGGCAGAGTACACAGGCCCAGAGCCGTGCCCGTGGACGACATGGCGTTGGCGAAAGCCCGCCGCCGTACAAAATAGTGCCCGAGGATAGTCACTGCAGGCTGGAAGCTGAAGCAGAATCCAAGTCCTATCAAACAAGAAGACAATGAGTAAAGGCACATGGCTGAATGCATGGGAGGTTGCCCCCATCCACTGATACAGGGTCAGATTTTTTTACCTGCCCTAATAATCATGGGAAGGATTGGAATGTAGGGTTATCTGATACTAGATCTGTGGTTAGGGGTTAACTGCTGTGTGGAGGAGGATGGGGAGGACTATCCTCCTCAGTGAATTTAAAAAAAATGTAAATAGTGCAATATTGAAAAACGTTATCCTTTTTAGATAAAACTACACTAAATATTTGCACGTCACCAAATAATTAATTAAAACACACTGTTTTGCAATGAAGGTCTACAGTAACCTCAACAGCACTCTGTAGGGCATCACCAGGGTGTAGCCGGAGGACAGATAGTTTCCGTCCTACACTATGTACATTGACTTCAATATAAAACATAGGAGGCTCATGGTTCCCACCCCCTTCCATAGACTTACACAATAATTATGACAACTTCCGGAGGACGTCCTCAACCTATGAGAGATATTGCAGCATGAACTGATATGTTGTCCAGCCAATCAAATGATTTGAGAATTAATCTAGTACTGAAAGCATAAGTTACAGCTAATAAGCTAATTTATTGCCACCGGGGCCTGCCGGTGTAACTACTAAACTGCTTGCTCACTGTACTGCATGATTGTAGCGGGTTACTAACACGTTAGTTGTAGTAGCTATGTTGACTATGACATTACTAACATCCTTAGCTAATATGGTGACAACGACGTAGGCTGTGTGTAGCAGTTAGCGGTTATGATATGAAGGTTTGGCTTGGAAAGTTTTTTTTGCCTGGTCAGACAGCTGACGTGTTGTGCACTGAAGTCCACAAGCGAAGGGAAAAGGTGAGAGGAGGAGAGCATGTAGATGCGAGGAATTATACAACAAGCAACATTTTTATTCTATTGGATGTGGCTGAACTGTGTTTGCGTGTGATCATTCCGCTATTCTGTTTAAAAAATTTTTTTTAACAGAGGCAAATATTGAATGTGTCACTGTCTGTCACCTTGATCACTCTCCTTTTTCTCTCAACCTGTGCACCTACCTTGTAAACGTTTATTCATAGGCTAGGTTGTAGAAACCTCATGATGGGTATAGGGAAAATTCTAGTATCGTGTAGTAGCCTAACTAAACCTTTCGATGTTACATTGAGCTGGGTGAATGGAATATACAGTGCATTCGGAAAGTATTCAGACCCTTTGACTTTTTCCACATTTTGTTACGTTACAGCCTTATTCTAAAATTTATTAAATAGTTCCCCCCCCTCATCAATCTACACACAATACCAAAACAAAAACAAGTATTTAGACATTTTATATAAATGTATAAAGTAAATAAATACATAAAAGAAATATATATATACACCCAGTATATCACAAACGTGAGTACATGCCTCACATTTTTGTAAATATTTGAGTATATCTTTTCATGTGACAACACTGAAGAAATGACACTTTGCTACAATGTAAAGTAGTGAGTGTACAGCTTGCATAACAGTGTAAATTTGCTGTCCCCTCAAAATAACTCAACACACAGCCATTAATGTCTAAACCGCTGGCAACAAAAGTGAGTACACACCTAAGGGAAAATGTCTAAATTGGGCCCAATTAGCCATTTTTCCTCCCCAGTGTCATGTGACTCGTTAGTGTTACAAGGTCTCAGGTGTGAATGGGGAGCAGGTGTGTTAAATTTGGTGTCATCACTCTCACACTCCCTCATACTGACTGGTCACTGGAAGTTCAACATGGCAAAGAACTCTCTGAGGATCTGAAAAAAATAATTGTTGCTCTACATAAAGATGGCCTGGGCTATAAGAAGATTGCCAAGACCCTGAAACTGAGCTGCAGCACGGTGGCCAAGACCATACAGCGGTTTAACTGGACAGGTTCCACTCAGAACAGGCCTCGCCATGGTCGACCAAAGAAGTTGAGTGCACGTGCTCAGCGTCATATCCAGAGGTTGTCTTTGGGAAATAGACGTATGAGTGCTGCCAGCATTGCTGCAGAGGTTGAAGGGGTGGGGGGTCAGCCTGTCAGTGCTCAGACCATACGCCATACACTGCATCAAATTGGTCTGCATGGCTGTCGTTCCAGAAGGAAGCCTCTTCTAAAGATGATGCACAAGAAAGCCCGCAAACAGAAGGACATGGAATACTGGAACCATGTCCTGTGGTCTGATGAGACCAAGAAACTTATTTGGTTCAGATGGTGTCAAGTGTGTGTGTGACGGCAACCAGGTGAGGAGTACAAAGACAAGTGTGTCTTGCCTACAGTCAATCATGGTGGTGGGAGTGTCATGGTCTGGGGCTGCATGAGTGCTGCCGGCACTGGGGAGCTACAGTTCATTGAGGGAACCATGAATGCCAACACGTACTGTGACATACTGAAGCAGAGCATGATCCCCCTCCCTTCAGAGACTGGGCCGCAGGGCAGTATTCCAACATGATAACGACCCCAAACACACCTCCAAGACGACCACTGCCTTGCTAAAGAAGCTGAGGGTAAAGGTAATGGACTGGCCAAGCATGTCTCCAGCCCTAAACCCTATTGAGCATCTGTGGGGCATCCTCAAATGGAAGGTGGAGGAGTGCAAGGTCTCTAACATCCACCAGCTCCGTGACGTCGTCAGGAGGATAGCAGGGTTCGGCACACGAATCGGGTTCTCGGTAGGTCCAGGTCCAAACGCCAACAGGTAAGTCCAAAACAATCCAGCTCATACACAGTAAATCCAGCCAATCTCTATTGTTCATAAGGGAAAATGCACTCTCTCTCCCTCTTCCTGGTTTTTCTTGACCCTTTGGGTCGGCTCCACCTTCTGAGGGTTCCCCTTGCTTCTGGGACTTGTAGTTTTGGCGGTCGGCCATTTTGTGATCTGTAGTTTTGACAGGGGTGGCCATTTTAGTGATCGGGCAGAGCCCGTTTATTAGTTCTGCTCTCACATATCTGCCATTTATCACTCGACCCCCTTCTTTGCCACAATATGAATTCAGACCCTTTACTCACTACTTTGTTGAAGTGCCTTTGTCAGCGATCACAGCCTCGAGACTTCTTGGGTATGATGCTACAATCTTGCCACACTTTCTTCTCTGCAGATCCTCTCAAGCTCTGTCAGGTTGGATGGGGAGCGCCGCTGCACAGCTATTTTCAGGTCTCTCCAGAGATGTTAGATCGGGTTCAAGTCCGATGCTGCCACCACCATGCTTCACCGTAGGGATGGTGCCAGGTTTCCTCTAGACGTGACTCTTGGCATTCAGGCCAAAGAGTTCAATCTTGGTTTCATCGGACCAGAGAATCTTGTATCTCATGGTCAGAGTCCTTTAGGTGCCTTTTGGCAAACTCCAAGCAGGCTGTCATGTGCATTTTACTGAGAAGTGGCTACCGTCTGGCTACTCTACCATAAAGACCTGATTGGTGGAGTGCTGCAAAGATGGTTGTCCTTCTGGAAGGTTCTCCCATATCCACAGAGGAACTCTGGAGCTCTGTCAGAGTGACCATCGGCTTCTTGGTCACCTCTCTGACCAAGGCCCTTCTCCCCTGATTGATCAGTTTGGCCAGGCGGCCAGCTCTAGGAAGAGTCTTGGTGGATCCAAATTTGGTGGAGGCACACTCTGTTCTTGGGGACATTTTTTGTTACCCTTCCCTAGATCTGTGCCTTGACACAATCATGTCTCGGAGCTCTACGGACAATTCCTTTGACCTCATGGCTTAGTTTTTGCTTTGACATGCACTGTCAACCATGGGACCTTATATAGATTGTAATGAGACTAACGTAACCTGTGGAAAAATGGAAGGGGTCTGAATACTTTACGAATGCACTGTATATGACAATCATCCAATATGCTGTAATAGGACATGCTCATCAAAAAAATCGTCCTCCCTCATCTTAAACGTCTCCGACCGCCACTGATGTGGAGTGACTCCGTGTGTGTATGTGGGAGCGCAGTGACCTGTGATAATCCCAGCTGTGACGTAGAGCTCAGTGATGGTGTGGGTGAACGAGCTGGCCACCATTCCAAGCCCACTCAGGACCCCGCCCAGCATCACCGTCGCCCGGCAACCAAACCTCTCCACCAATACACTGCAGAATGGACCTAAAGGAGACATGCTATTGGTTAAATACACAAAAACCTAAAAGAAAGTAGGTCGTTCCACCTCAAAAAGCACACGGAAGAGGCTTGACACCCACTATATCAGTTTGTTCTGTTTTTTTCTAACAATGAATTAGACATGAGTTATCCAAAGGAATGGTCAAAAGCCACCCATGGACTCCACACACCTCATGCCAATCCCACCCCAACAACGAGGATATAGTATCAGTTCTCTGTATTTCATTAGTAGTATGGCGCTGCAGCCTGGAATATTGTTTCTTCATCCTATGTAATATATTCCCAGTGAATTTGGTGATGTGTTTTTCCCCCTGTTCAGAGAAACTTAACAAGTTATGTTTATGTCCCATCCTACACCCTGATATTACCAAATTCTGACCATTAGATTGTGGTGTTACTGCTATTAGGTGAAAAAAGTTGGAAGACCCCCCTCAATGTTAATGAGAGAGTTCACCCAAATTACACAATTACACGAGTTTCCTTACCCTGTAAGCAGGCTATGACAGCAACCCATGCTTTGGTTTGGTTGGCCACTGTT
Source organism: Oncorhynchus kisutch (assembly GCF_002021735.2). Classification (NCBI taxonomy): domain Eukaryota; kingdom Metazoa; phylum Chordata; class Actinopteri; order Salmoniformes; family Salmonidae; genus Oncorhynchus; species Oncorhynchus kisutch. The sequence goes on from NC_034198.2 coordinate 8,228,825, forward strand.
TGAAATGCTACCTTTTTAGAATTTGTGGCACAAATCCAGTGCAAGTCAATGGTACCTATATTAGCATTTTCACGCATGTTCAAATCATCTTAAATTATTTTAAAAATGTATTGTGTAACTCAATTATGTTACTTCTAGATGATTTGAACATGATTACAGCTGTGAGACTTTTTGGGTAAGTCTCTAAGAGCTTTGCACACCTGGATTGTACAATATTTGCCCATTTATTATTTTTACAATTCAAGCTCTGTCAAGTTGATTGTTGATCATTGCTAGAAAGCCATTTCAAGTCTTGCCATAGATTTTCAAGCCGATTTAAAGTCAAAACTGTAACAAGGCCACTGAGAAACATTCAATGTCTTCTTGCTAAGCAACTCCAGTGTAGGTTTGGCCTTGTGTTTTAGGTTATTGCTCTGCTGAAAGGGGAATTTGTCACTCAGTGTCTGTTGGAAAGCAGACTGAAGCAGGATTTCCTCCAGGAATGATTATAGCTGTATTCTGTTTCTTTTTAATCCTAAAAAAAACTCACTAGTCCTTGCCGATGACAAGCATACCTATAACATGATGCAGCTACCACCAAGAAGGATGCATGTTTCGGAATAATTTTATTCTGTACAGGCTTTCTTCCTTTCACTCTGCCGTTTAGGTTAGTATTGTGGAGTAATGTTGTTGATCCAAACTTTGGTAACGGAATTACAGTCAAATCTCCCTCGGTTTTTAATTGCGAAAATGTTTTCCTAAAACGGTTAAATACGCTTCGAATTAAGACAAAATACAGTACTAGTCAAAAATTTGGACACACACTCATTCAAGGGTTGTTCTTTATTTTTGCTATTTTCTTCAAAGTAGCCACCCTGTGCCTTGATGACAGCTTTGCTCACTCTTGGCATTCTCTCAACCAGATTCCTGAGGAATGCTTTTCCAACGGTCTTGAAGGATTTCCCACATATGCTGAGCATTTGTTATCTTTTCCTTCACTCTGCGGTCCAACTCATTCCAAACCATCTCAATTGGGTTGAGGTCGGGTGATTGTGGAGGCCAGGTCATCTGAGGCAGCACCATCACTCTCCTTCTTGATCAAATAGCCGTACACAGCCTGGAGGTGTGTTTTGGGTCATTGTCCTGTTGAAATACAAATGATAGTCCCACTAAACGCAAACCAAATGGGATGGCGTATCGCTGCAGAATACTGTGGTAGCCATGCTGGTTAAGTGTGCCTTGAATTCTAAATAACTCACTGACAGTGTAACCAGCAAAGCACCCTAACACCATCACACCTCCTCCTCCATGCTTCACGGTGGGAACCACACATGCAGAGATCAGCCGTTTACCTACTCTGCATCTCATAAAGACATGGCGGTTGGAACCAAAAATCTCAAATTTGGACTCTAGACCAAAGGACAAATTTCCACCTGTATAATGTCCATTGCTTGTGTTTGTTGGCCCAAGCAAGTCTCTTCTTCTTATTGGTGTCCTGTAGTAGTAGTTTCTTTGCAGCAATTCGACCTGATTCCCGCACGGACGACTGATCCGTGTAAAGGAAAGAATGAATGGGGCCATGTATCGTAAGATTGAGTGAAAGTCCGTGTTGCCCAGCAACAGCCCCAAAACATCACTGCTCTAGAGGAGATCTGCATGGAGGAATGGGCCAAAATACCAGCAACAGTGTGTGAAAACCTTGAAGACTTACAGAAAACGTTATTTTCCACCATAATTTACAAATAAATTAATAAAAATGTGATTTTCTGGATTTTTTTTCTCATTTTGTCTGTCATAGTTGAAGTTTACCTATGATGAAAATTACAGGCCTCTCATATTTTTAAGTGGGAGAACTTGCACAATTGGTGACTGACTAAATACTTTTTTGCCCCACTGTAAGTGTTGGCTTTGGGGATGACCAGTGCAATATACCTGCTGGAGCACGTGCTATTTGTGGGTGTTGCTATGGTGACCAGTGAGCTGAGATAAGGTGGGGCTTTACCTATCAAAGACTTATAGATGACCTGGAGCCAGTGGGTTTAGCGACATATGCAGCGAGGGCCAGCCAACGAGAGCATATAGGTCACAGAGGTGGGTAGTATATGGGCCTTTGGTGACAAAACGGATGGCACTGTGATAGACTACATACAATTTGCTGAGTAGAGTGTTGGGGGGTATTTTGTAAATGACATCGCAGAAGTCAAGGATCAGTAGGATAGTAAATTTTATGATGGTATGTTTGGCGTCATGAGTCGAGGAAGCTTTGTTGCGAAATAGGAAGCAAATTCTAGATTTAATTTTAGATTGGAGATGCTTAATGTGAGTCTGGAAGGAGAGTGTACAGTCTAACCAGACACCTAGGTAATTGTCCACATATTCTAGGTCAGAACCGTCTAGAGTAGTGATGTTAGTCAGGCGTGGGGGTGCGGGCAGCACTCGGTTGAATGCACTTAGTTTTACTGGCATTTAAAAGCAGTTGGAGGCCACGGAAGGAGTGGTGTAAGCTTGTTTGTAGGTTTGTTAGCAGTGTCCAAATAAGTGCCAGATGTATACAGAATGGTGTCATCTGCATAGAGGTGGATCAGAGAATTACCAGCAGCAAGAGCGACATCATTGATATATACAGAGAAAAGAGTCGGCCCGAGAATTGAACCCTGTGGCACCCCCATAGAGACTGCCAGAGGTCTGGACAACAGGCCCTCCGATTTGACACACTGAACTCTGAGAAATCATTCTCTCTACTCTTATTCTGAGATTTCACATTCTTAAAATAAAGTGGTGACCCTAACTGACTTAAGACAGGGACAATTGGGAAAAACTGAGTTTAAACGTATTTGGCTAAGGTGTATGTAAACTTCCAACTTCAACTGTATCTATGCCTTCAATTCCCCAAAATATAACTTTCATTGGACACCCAATTTGATATGCTCCATGTTGGTGCTCATGGGTCCTTTTCGATGGAAATGCCCACCACTGATTTCTCCACACATTGCTCAGAAGTTAATCTTCTAACTCAGCAACTTAATTAAATGCTGGCGATTCTTTGTTGTTGCTTTGAAGCAGTTGACACACACACACACACACTTCCAGATGTTAAGGGCTTGAAATCCACACAGAAACAGACCGACCCCCTGTGACTGAACAAAGGAAGGCAGCTCATGTGGCGCTACACATCATTGGTGTGTAAGGGTGAAACACAATCCCTTAATCTCCCTTATCAAATAAACAAACAGGGGCTGTGTTGACTCTCATACACACTTCCATGGGTTTTGTGTGTGCAGCCGTGTTTAACTATACTTGTGGGGACCAGAAGTCCCCACAAGAATAGTAAACAAACAAAAATTTGACCAACTGGTGACACTTTGTTCGTCCCCACAAATGCTCTTTCTAGGGGGTTAAGGTTAACATTTGAATTAAGTTTAGGGTTAAAGTTAGGTTTTGTGGTTATGGTTAAAGTACGGGTTAGGTTTATAGGTTAGGGAAAATAGGATTTTGAATGGGACTGAATTGTGTGTCCCCACAAGGTTAGTTATACAAGACTGTGTGTCTGATCTGACTAGTCACTTTGAGACCGCAAACCTCTGCACTCACTGTAAATCAAACAAAAATATAAACAACATGTAAAGTGTTGGTCCCATGTTTCATGAGCTGAAATGAAACATCCTAGAAATTTTCCTTATGCACAAATTTGCTTAAATCCCTGTTCGTGAGCATTTCTCCTTTACATTTGATAATCCATCCACCTGACAGGTGTGGCATATCAAGAAGCTGATTAAATGGCATGGTCATTACACAGGTGCACCTTGTGCTGGGGACAATAAAAGACCACTTTAAAATGGGCAGTTTTGTCACACAATGCCACAGATGTTTCAAGTTTTCAGGGAGTGTGCAATTGGCATGCTGACTGCAGGAATGCCCATCAGAGATGTTGTCAGAGAATTTAATGTTTATTTAGTTTTAGAGAATTTGGCAGTACGTCCAACCCGCCTCACAACCACAGACCATATGTAACCACGCCAGCCCAGGACCTCCACATCCGGCTACTTCACCTGCGGGATCGTTTGAATGGGGGAGGGGTGCTGAGGAGTGTTTCTGTCTTTAACTTCTTGGATATAGGGGGTGCTCTTTTAATTTATGGATGAAAAAACGTGCCCGTTTTAAGCGCAATATTTTGTCACGAAAAGATGCTCGACTATGCATATAATTGGCAGCTTTGGAAAGAAAACACTCTAAGGTTTCCAAAACTGCAAAGATATTATCTGTGAGTGCCACAGAACTCATGCTACAGGCGAAACCAAGATGAAACTTCAACCAGGAAAAGGGCAGAATTTTTGAAGCTCTGTTTTCCATTGACTCCTTATATGGCTGTGAATGCGCCGGGAATGAGCCTGCCCTTTCTATCGTTTCTCCAAGGTGTCTGCAGCATTGTGACGTATTTGTAGGCATATCATTGGAAGATTGGCCATAAGAGACTACATTTACCAGGGGTCCGCCCGGTGTCCTTTGTCTAAATTGGTGCGTAATCTACAAGCTGCACGCAGTCATCCAGTGATTGAGAGGAGAGAGGAGGCTTTCAACGAACGATATATCATGAAGAGATATGTGAAAAACACCTTGAGGATTGATTCTAAACAACGTTTACCATGTTTCAGTCGATATTATGGAGTTAATTTGGAAAAAAGTTCAGCGTTTTGAAGACTAAATTTTTGTTTTTTTTTGGTAGCCAAACGTGACGCACCAAACGGAGCAATTTCTCCTAAACAAATAATCTTTCAGGAAAAACTGAGCATTTGCTATCTAACTGAGTCTCCTCATTGAAAACATCTCAAGTTCTTCAAAGGTAATGATTTTATTTGAATGATTTTCTGGTTCTTGTGAAAATGTTGCCTGCTAATGCTAACGCTAAATGCTACGCTAGCTGCGCTAGCTGTTACACAAATGCTTGTTTTGCTGTGGTTGAGAAGCATATTTTGAAAATCTAAGATGACAGTGTTGTTAACAAAGAGAGAGCTAGCATATTAATTTCATTTCATTTGCGATTTTCATGAATAGTTAACGTTGCGTTATGGTAATGAGCTTGAGGCTGTATTCACGATCCCGGATCCGGGATGGCTCGACGCAAGAAGTTAATATAGCCCTTTTGTGGGGAAAAAAAAACTCATTCTGATTGGTTGGGCCCTGGCTCCCCAATGGGTGGGCCTGGCTCCCAAGTGGGTAGGCCTATGCCATTCCAGGCTCACCCATGGCTGCACCCCTGCCCAGTCATGTGAAATCCATAGATTAGGGCCCAATTTATTTATTTATATTGACTGATTTCCTTATATGAACTGTAATTCATTGAACTCTTTGAAATTGTTGAAATTGCATGTTGCATTTATAATTTTTGTTCAGTGTCGTTGAAGAGTGAAACAAATAAAATACACAAAGTGACATCTCATAAAAACACATTTATCAGCTACCCCACTCTGTCTCTCTAACGAATACTGCAAATACAAGATATTGGAAAGAAAATCATCCATATGGTCTGATATAATATTTCCTGATGGACAAACACTCCACCTTGGTCTTAAAGGTCATGAACAATCAAAAGCATGTTTTCCATGAAATGTGATGATATTTTGATGAAACCAGGTCAGAGTATGATGACCAAAGTATGAAAAATGACTACTGCCTCTACATTGACAAAGTTTGATCATAAAGTTATTGATCCCCTCCCCCGTGGCAAACAACTGGATTCAGCAAGCAGGATTATTATGAGGATAAAGTGACATCACCCTAAGTCTCATTTTAATACACTAATGGTAAGAGGCATTCTGCGCTCTTTTAAAGGTTCTTACTACTAAATAGTGTCTGTTCCAGGTGCGTAGGAGTCCAAATAAGAATACTAGAAGAGATGGGGGACCCATACACTGTCCCAAAAATATATAAATCCAAAACTGAGGCGTAAATGCAAAATAAAGATGTTTATTACCTTATCAAACACTTCCTCACATGCAGCTCTTCTAATGTCATATACAGTATATTGCCTGCTCTTGGTGTTCGATACCGCTATCTCGTGGTATCTCTAGCTCCCTACTCTTACAATCCTGTGTTATTTATTCTGAGGAAATGTTCATAGTATATGTAAAAGCAATAATTGATGATATCTCTCTGTCCGCTTTAGTATATAATCTGTCATGTATTCTATTCTACTAGGCACTAACTCATAGATGTTATGTGTATTCTTGCTTGATCATGTGACATGCAATTATCCTTGAAATAGAAGCCAAATATGTGTGCCGACATTCACACTGATGATGACCTAAAGCCGAAACGTGTGTTTTGTATTTACCTTTCATTTATGATTTTTTGGGCACCATGATGTTTTATTAATAAACACCTTTATTTTGCATTTAAGCCTACATTTTGTATTTATTTTTGACAGTGTGCATTCGCCATCTCTTGCAATACACCAATGGTTACATGATATTCTCTTACCTAATTTAAATAAGTACCGTCTTGTAACCAACATCGGAGAATGCGTGATTGCGGAGGGGTATGGTTTATATAGCTAGATAGTAATTGTAATGGTGCCAGAATTTAACTGTAGGGTGTCAGAAAATATAGATAACAGTTTACACTATTCATCTATGGCAAAGATACTTATGTGTCAGCTAGTTAATGGCTGGCTAGGTCAACGGCCAGCATGGAACAAATGGGGGAAGGGTCGTTCAAAACTCTGAAGCAATTGGCATGTCAACACATCCGTCAGTGCTGCTGGGAACCGCATCAGAAGAGACAAGAAATTAGCTTGAGATGATTTTACTGCAAAACTGCTCACTGCATTGAAGTTTCTTCACATAGGCAATTCAAACAAATGTCAGTCAAGGCGAGCTCATGAATATAAGCTCCCTGCCCACTCAGCCTGTCTTTTCAAACTTCCTGGTAGTTAGCCATGAGAAATTAATTTTAACAAAAAAAATAGCATTAATATGGGTGATATTTTAGTCACAAATGGAAACTTTACATGGGAATCAGAATGACTGTTTAGGACCTTTTAGAGTCTCTTTGAACTGCTAGTCTGCTGAGTGGTTTAGAAGTTATGCTTTAAGTGTTTTAAATGGAAGGACGTCTGTACCATGTTTAGACTGGCTCGGCCACTGAAACACCTACATTAAGTCTTATACTGTACTACACTTACTGTCAGTGATCATTGAACATACTTGAGCACATTTCCCTGCAAGCATACAATGGGGCAAAAAAGTATTGAGTCAGCCACCAATTGTGCATGTTCTCCCACTTAAAAAGATGAGGCCTGTAATTTTCATCATAGGTACACTTCAACTATGACAGACAAAATGAGGGAAACAAATCCAGAAAATCACATTGTAGGATTTTTTATGAATTCATTTGCAAATTATGGTGGAAATTAAGTATTTGGTCAATAACAAAAGTTTCTCAATACTTTGTTATATACCCTTTGTTGGCAATGACAGAGGTCAAACGTTTTCTGTAAGTCTTCACAAGGTTTTCACACACGGTTGCTGGTATTTTGGCCCATTCCTCCATGCAGATCTCCTCTAGAGCAGTGATGTTTTGGGGCTGTTGCTGGGCAACACGGACTTTCAACTCCCTCCAAAGATTTTCTATGGGGTTGAGATCTGGAGACTGGCTAGGCCACTCCAGGACCTTGAAATGCTTCTTACGAAGCCAATCATCCGTTGCCCGGGTGGTGTGTTTGGGATCATTGTCATGCTGAAAGACCCAGCCACGTTTCATCTTCAATGCCTTTGCTGATGGAAGGAGGTTTTCACTCAAAATCTCACGATACATGGCCCCATTCATTCTTTCCTTTACACGGATCAGTGGTCCTGGTCCCTTTGCAGAAAAACAGCCCCAAAGCATGATGTTTCCACCCCCATGCTTCACAGTAGGTATGGTGTTCTTTGGATGCAACTCAGCATTCTTTGTCCTCCAAACACGACGAGTTGAGTTTTTACCAAAAAGTTATATTTTGGTTTCATCTGACCATATGACATCCTCCCAATCTTCTTCTGGATCATCCAAATGCTCTCTATCAAACTTCAGACGGGCCTGGACATGTACTGGCTTCAGCAGGGGGACACGTCTGGCACTGCAGGATTTGAGTCCCTGGCGGCGTAGTGTGTTACTGATGGCAGGCTTTGTTACTTTGGTCCCAGCTCTCTGCAGGTCATTCACTAGGTCCCCCCGTGTGGTTCTTGTGATCATTTTGACCCCACGGGGTGAGATGTTGCGTGGAGCCCCAGATCGAGGGAGATTATCAGTGGTCTTGTATGTCTTCCATTTCCTAATAATTGCTCCCACAGTTGATTTCTTCAAACCAAGCTGCTTACCTATTGCAGATTCAGTCTTCCCAGCCTGGTGCAGGTCTACAATTTTGTTTCTGGTGTCCTTTGACAGCTCTTTGGTCTTGGCCATAGTGGAGTTTGGAGTGTGACTGTGAGGTTGTGGACAGGTGTCTTTTATACTGATAACAAGTTCAAACAGGTGCCATTTAACAGGTAAAGAGTGGAGGACAGAGGAGCCTCTTAAAGAAGAAGTTACAGGTCTGTGAGAGCCAGAAATCTTGCTTGTTAGGTGACCAAATACTTATTTTCCACCATAATTTGCTAATAAATTCATAAAAAATCCTACAATGTGATTTTCTGGATTTCTCATTTTGTCTGTCATAGTCATAGTTGAAGGCCTCGCTCATCTTTTTAAGTGTGAGAACTTGCACAATTGGTGGCTGACTAAATACATTTTTGCCCCACTGTATATGAATGTGTCACTGCAAAAAGAACCCCGAAAAAAATCCTACTTAAATTCTTAAGGAAATCTATGGAAACTAGGATGTGACTCGACTATAATACCTCCAGCATGAAGCACTGATGTCATTATAGAAGGCACCCAGGAGGTCTCTTGGTTGCTGGCCTGGAACTCTGTTTGTAGGTCCGTGTAGAAGATGCCCATGCAGGAGGGGAAGGCCAGAGTCAAGGCGAGCACCAGGATGGTGGCCACCAGCACCACCCAGCCCCAACCCCCATCAGGTGCAGTGACGGTCCCATCCGTAGCCAGAGGGTTAATGGGTTCCGATTTGCCATTCTCCACCTCCTCAGAGTCCATGATCTCGCCATTCTTCTGCTCCATGCTGGGTGCCTGCTCCGGGGCCTTGCTCTCCATCTGGAAGCTGTCACAGTCCCCTGCCACCTTGTTGCCATTCCTCCGGTTCATACTCTTCTCAGATGCTGAGGCAATGCCCTAGTAGTTTGCCAGGGTGGATGACACTCACTAGTATATTCCATCTCACCATGTCTCTCCTTCTCACCTGTGAATGGGGAGAGGGGTATGGGATTATAATGATGACAGAACTATGAGTTTTTATTTTCATTTTGTGGTTGCAATTACGATTTGCAAATGTGTAATTTAATTTTGCAAGCTTGTATCATGATTTGTGAATAAATATAACAACTATCGCAAACTTTTTACTTGAACACATTTCATAAATTTTGCAAGGATAATTTATTTCCAGAATTATTACAATTCCATTTACGACAATTAATGTCAATTCAAAATACACTTAAAGATTGAATCTGCGCACACTCTTGAGTTATGTCTCCGAGAGTCGTACATTTGTAAGGAAGGAAAAGTGTTTTGAAAATTGAAGGCAGAATCTTTAAATCCTGACCCATCAGTTCCCTCTGTCAAAACCAATATTGGCTGGATTGTTCCATCGATCAAATCCCAAGCAACAACCAAATCTGGGGCGCAGTGAGCGTTAACCAAGGTTGCCAGGTGCACGGTGTACCCTCCGACACATTGGTGCGGCTGGCTTCCGGGTTGGATGCGCGCTGTGTTAAGAAGCAGTACGGCTGGTTGGGTTGTGTATCGGAGTACGCATGACTTTCAACCTTCGTCTCTCCCGAGCCCGTACGGGAGTTGTAGCGATGAGACAAGATAGTAACTACTACAACAATTGGATACCACGAAATTGGGGAGAAAAAATTAAATATTTTAAAAATTCCCCAATTCTGACCTAGACGACATGATGTGATGGAGGAAGACGGGAGGCGAGTTCTAAGTTTGCTTTCACAGTTTGTATGAAGTGATGTTATGATCTTGTTCATCGCTATAACGTTAATTACACCCCCCACGTGCATTCATGCATTGGCTAGCCAACTACCCGTAGCTAGGTTTGTAGTTCACGTACCTAGTGTAAATTAACACTGTGTGAATTCAGATGCATTGGGTAGCTAACGTTCGTGACTGGTTTTCAAAATCATCATCAAATTGAAGTCCCCCACCCAAGTTCAACCATGCATTGGTTAGCCAGATACCGTTAACTAAAGATAGCAAGCCAATTTACAGCACAGTGGCATCCATAGAGCTGTAATCATTTCAGCAACACTTGTTGTGGCATCTTGGTTTTAGCGAGCTAGCTAACTACCTACTGCACATTACAGCCATGCAACCTGTATACAGCAACACTTAAGCAATAGAGTGAAACAGTCCATTAGAGGCAGTAGGCATTTCTAAGACATTATTCAAGAATACATGGGTAAATATTTGATGGACAAAAACACAAGTGAACTGTATGCTTAGCTAATTGTGTTTTTCTATTGTCAGAACATTCTGAAAGACCAGCTCCTGGAGAGGTTGCAGTCCAGGTTGCAGCAAGCCATCATACAACCCTTGGATCTGGATTACCTGGAATTCCTGTTCAATAATGAGCATATCCTCATTGAATCCTTTGCCGATCAGGTTGATTTCCCTCCAATGATCACAGAGACATTGAGAGATTAATCAAATCTTGTCAAAGCTGAAATTGAGGCTTGCCCAACGACATCAATTCAGTTTGAGGCAGTTGTTGGGGTAACAGGCAGCCCAAAACTTGTCTTTCAAAGGGAAGTGAAGAATATGCTCAAAACTTACCTTCCAGTACCATGCATTGCAGAGTTATTGGGGGTCTCCAAGTGTACCATATTTAGAAGGCATGAATTATGGTTTACCTGTGGGGGTTATACAGTACTATTTGTGATGAAGAGCTCAACAACACTGACAACCATCAAATCCCAGATGCCAAATGCTGGCTATCATATGGTCAAGGGACAGTTGGTGTCAATGGGCTTCCATGTTCAGTGGTGGAGATTGAGAGTGTCAATACATCATGTGGATGCAGCTGAGATCCTGTCTCACCTTGCCAGGCTTGGATGTGTGGTGCGACAAAGTTATTCAGTGCAAAGCCCCCTTTCCTTGGTACACACGGACACCAATCATAAACTAATCAGGTAACCAGTTTATTATTTTTTTCCTGGTACATGCTTTTTTGATAAGATAGAGCATATTAAACTGTTTTATTGAATAATTATTTTGCGAGTTCTCCTTGTTTTATTTTATTGAAAGGTACATCATCATGTTTGGGGGAGTTGATGGATTTTTAAGGAAAGGGTAGAAAACTGTATTACTCTGATTATGAATTTTGTTGAGTCACGTCTATACTAGGGATGTGCGATATATCGGTGACGCATATCGGAATCGGCCAATATTAGCTAAAAATGGCAACGTCGGCCCGATGTTTAGTTTAACGCCGATGTGCAAAACCGATGTCAAAGCTGGCGTGCACCGGGGCCAACATATAACGTAGGTGGATGACGTAATGATGCCATGAAAAATAAAGCGCTACACAGAACAAAAGCAGAAAAATACTAAGCGCACACTTCCAACAACAAAACAAGTTAAAGTCAAGCAGTCATTTGAAAGAGTAAGAACATTTCAGCGAGACAACTCAAAGGCGAAATCCATTAACGCCAAGATAAATGGAATTCATTGCCCTTGACAATCAACCGCTCTCGGTTGTGGATGATGTTGGCTTTCACCGACTGGTCGAGCACCTTGAGCCCCGGTACACACTACTAAGTAGGTGCTATTTTTCAGATGTTGCCCTACCAGGGTCACACAGTATTGTTGAAAAGCACATCTATGAGCTACTTGCTATGGGCATCACTGACTTTGGGACCAGCGAAGTCAGCCCCATGAGCATGCAGAGTCTGACAGCACAGTGGGTGGAAGAGGATTTCATACTGAGGAAAGCTGCATTGCATGCTCAAGAATGTGCTGGTTCTCATACCGCTGCTGCCATTTCAATGGCATTTGAAAACATGTTTGAAACATGAACACATTCCTAGCGCCATTCGAACAACTGACTCGGGAAATAAGCTCATCAACTGTGTCTGCAGCAGATGTGATGCCCTCTGTCATGGCATTGAAACGCCTGCTCAACAAAACTGCCAACACAGACCATAGGGTTAAAACTTACAAAAGTACTCGAGGCTGTGAACAAGCGATTCTGTGGCATTCTCTCTGAGCCTCTTTACTGTGTCGCCACCATGCTTAATGCTAGGTACAAGGACTACTACTTTGATGCAGATAAGAAACAGGATTAACGTGAAATGTTATACAGTGAGTGGAAAAAAGTATTTGATCCCCTGCTGATTTTGTACGTTTGACCACTGACAAAGAAATTAAAGAGCTCTCCTTGGAGAGCTCTTTGGTCTTGGCCATGTTGGAGAGTTTGGAATCTGATTGATTGCTTCTGTGGACAGGTGTCTTTTGTACAGTTAACAAACTGAGATTAGGAGCACTCCCTTTAAGAGTGTGCTCCTAATCTCAGCTCATTACCTGTATAAACGACACCTGGGAGCCAGAAATATTTCTGATTGAGAGGGGGTCAAATACTTATTTCCCTCATTAAAATGCAAATCAATTTATAACATTTTTGACATGCGCTATTCTGTCTCTCACTGTTCAAATAAACCTATCATTAAACTTATAGACTGATCATTTCTTTGTCAGTGGGCAAACGTACAAAATCAGCAGGGGATCAAATACTTTTTTCCCTCAACGGACACAGTGACAGTGCGCACCGGGAAAGAAAGGCCACAGTCAGATATAGCTGAAACTTCACAGCTTGACATGTATGATGAAATCCTGGTTGAGACAGAACAAATGAACAACGAAACAGCAAGTAAGTGAAAGAAATAGGTTTTGATGATCTTTTACTGGTAATGGGGACATACGTAAATGCAAACAAAATTAACTTTTTGGTCAGTGTGGTGTGTGTAACCTTTGTTTAACTAGGCAAGTCAGTTAAGAACAAAATTCTTATTTACAATGATGGCCAAACCCGGACGACACTGGGCCAATTGTGCACCGCCCTATAGGACTCCCAATCACGGCCGGATTTGATACAGCCTGGATTCGAACCAGGGACTGTAGTGACGCCTCTTGCACTGAGATACATTGCCTTAGACCGCTAGTTCTGTGTGTGTGTGAACTATTTAACTGTACTAGAATGCTTAAACGGACGCAAAGTTTTTAAATATCGGTATCGTTTTTTTGGCAAGGATAATATCGGATATCGGTCAAATATGTAAATTGGTGCATCCCTAGTCTATACTTACTTATTTTTCAGAGGGCATTTGCGTATACTCCTTTTTTAATACCAACATGTTACAAGCAGGCCACCATAGTGTTCTTGGGCACCGGGACTAAGGTAACCTGCCTAAAGGACTACCGCCCCGTAGCACTCACGTCTGTAGCCATGAAATGCTTTGAAAGGCTGGTCATGGCTCACGTCAACACCATCATCCCAGAAACCCTAGGACCCACTCCAATTTGCATACCACCCCAACAGATGATGCAATCTCTATTGCACTCCACATTGCCCTTTCCCACCTGGACAAAAGGAACACCTACGTAAGAATGCTATTCATTGACTACAGCTCAGCGTTCAACACCATAGTGCCCTCAAAGCTCATTACTAAGCGAAGGACCCTGGGACTAAACACCTCTCTCTGCAACTGGATCCCAGACATCCTGACGGGTAGGTAACAACACATCTACCACGTTTATCCTCAACCCGGGGGCCCCTTAGGGGTGCATGCTCAGTCCCCTCCTGTACTCTCTGTTCACCCATAACTGCATGGCCAGGCATGACTCCAACACCATTAAGTTTGCCGACGACACAACAGTGGTAGGCCTGATCACCGACAACGATGAGACAACTTATAGGGAGGTTGTTATCCTGGCCGTGTATAAGACAGTAGTTTTTTGGAATTGTTAGTTATTACTGCATTGTCGGAACTAGAAGCACAAGCATTTCGCTACACTCGCATTAACATCTGCTAACCATGTGTATGTGACAAATAAAATTTGATTTGATTTGATTTAATGCCTTTAGCTGCTAGACAATGGAGTAAAGTTTAAAGAAAACCAATAGAACAGGAGAACGCATGAGTAAATCATTGTGAAACAATTGCCTCCATGTTTCTATGATGGGATTTTGGCTATAGGCTACTTTCAAGCAAGCAAGTAATGCATGCCGCATAATGAAGTAAACGTACAAGTTACAAACAATTAAGGAACAGGAAAAATATAGCGACGCTAATGAGCTAAGGGAGAGAACAGGAAAGGAGGGGTAGAGGACAATTGTTTAGCTGCTCTGGTCTGGGGTGAGACTTCTAGCACTCAGAGTAACCGATAGAAACAGAGACTCCAGACTGGTAGTAGGCCAATTCACATGTCCATTCATGCATCTAATGTACAGTTACAGTCCAGGGCAACTTCTAGTCTAGTCAGACATGCTGTTTGTGAACAATGAAATATGATTTCAAATACTATAATTTGCAAGCCCTTACAAAACTCTTTGAAGAATGTATATTTGATGTGTTTAGAGTAGTAGCCTAAGCATAGTTAGTTATTTTTTTCATGATCATCAATGCAACGTCATGATTTTACATTTATCAACACCATGAGTGTTTTCTGTCTACCGGTATATACAGATTCTGTACTTGGATGCAGCTACCAACAACAGGGCATCAACGGCTTTAAACTTTTTCAATCCACGGTGTGCAATCAAAGCATGTCTTTTTATCAGACAAATGAAACATATATCATCATTAATACAGCTGTGACAGTAATAACAAAACCCCAAAAAATAGGTATCACATCAATGTAAAACTCTACTTACCACTTCTACATAAATATTTTTTCTTTATTTAACTAGGCAAGTCAGTTAAGAACAAATTCTTATTTTCAATGACGGCCAAGGAACAGTGGGTTAACTGCCTGTTCAGGGGCAGAATGGCAGATTTGTACCTTGTCAGCTCGGGGGTTTGAACTTGCAACCTCCAGGTTACCAGTCCAACGCTCTAACCACTAGGCTAACATGCATAGAATGTTTTTAATAGCCATCTTGCAACATCCTTTGTTGATTTAGCTGTCTTCCACCTGTGTGTGCACAATGAGGAAAAGTCCTTGGGTGCATTTGTTTCCAAGTGAAATGTTTACTTCATGTTCCCTTCCCTCGTTTTGTTACCATCACACCTGCTTCTGAAGTCCGAGTTTTGATGTGCCACATAAAAGGTAAACCATGTGCTACAGATAACATTAATAAATTGGATATGCTAACAATCCTGTACTTTGTCAGAGTTGAACATCTATGGCGTGATGTCTGGGTTGCAGTCACCTGTATCTACTATTTGCTTCACACACTTGAATAAAATGGACTGCTTGACATCTGAAAACACACGGCACCTCTTCTGGTCTACACTTTGTTTCTCCCACACCTCCAAGCAGCCCTCAAAACCTTTGTTGCAGGCTGGAAAAATCATCATCTACGGACAGAGACAAATCGCAGTCCAGAGCAGCTTTGGCTATGGGATAAAGTCAAAACCCAATTTGAGGAAGACAACCTTGAGGTGATTGATTTGCTTTTTGTAAATGATTGTCATTTTTTATGTCTGCCTTTTCAATATGATACTCCCTTTTGTGTCCAATGCACAGGAAACAGTCAAACCCTAAGCAACAGTTGTATGTGTTAGCAATAGAGCGAGCTCGCCAACTTGTAGTTCTAAAAACCAGAAATGAGTTACCTGGTTTGTTTAGCCATTGTACAACATGAATGGGGAAAGATTAGAGTTTGTGGATAAATACCGAAAATAATGTCACAGGTTAATACAGGCTTAGGAAATCTAACACATTTTGTTCTATGAGATATCCGTCAGTTAACATGACCATTCTGAAACCTAGTAAAAAAAAAAAAAACTAATAATGTTTAACACCTGCAGCAATCATATTCATGAATGAAATCCTCCAACAGGCCCTTAATATCAGGAATCAGTCATAAGTACCCCTGGTGCACTGTTAAATGATTTATCCACTTAAACAAAAATAGTAATTCAAAGGAGCATAAAGTTCAGTAGGTCAGTGTCACAGAATGCCATAAACAAGTGATAAGTAAACATTATGCCATTTTACAGATTTAAAATGATCAATCTGCAGTTGCTACATACATTGGGCTTGCAAATTAATGATTTTTGAAGACTAACTATAAATGCCTCATTAATTCAACTCTTACACCGTCAGAAATCAAAATATAAACTTGTTTTATTCCAATTCTTGTAAACAAAGTAATGTAAACAAACACTATATTGCCTCAAAACATGGTTAAAACTATAATTTTGATATGGATGGCCAGTCCTTGCATACATAGCTCGGTCTACGTATTTGAAAGAGGTTATATTACTCGACCCATCCCTCATCTTTTTACCGAAACAGGGCAGGGAGAACAGTTGATTGCCCCTTTTAAAAAGACATTCCAGGATTATAAGTTTGCCAGGGGAAAAAAAGTGTATGTTCTTGATTTTATCAAAGTTGAACTTGAATATAGATTGTTGGGAATGTCTCCCAATGATCTGTCTCTATAAAACACAAAACCAAGCTACTGTCAGGATAGTGGCAAGTAGAAGTGCTTGAGTGTGTCAACATTAGACTAGCCCAAAACCTGTGTCACTAGTGGCTATGCATGCCTCAAGTGCAATGCAAAACAGTGGTTCGATTCAGTGGTTCCCTGGAAACAAATGGACGACTTCAGGAGATCTCCACGCACCAACTCCAAATCTCAAACTCCAAATCGCAAATTAATTGCTATCCCGTCCAGAACTTATGGAGTTGCACAAGTGTCTTTGGTGACGCTAAAAGAGAAGAAATGACTTCTGTATGCATATGGCAATAATGGTGAGCAGCAACAGTGCATTACTGAAAGGCCACTACTGAGGATATGAAACAAATAGGTAAGCTTGCTGAAAGCAGTCTTTAACAAAGACTATTGTTCAGAAAACGATCTCTGGAAAAGGTTGATTAACACATGCTGTAGTAGACGGTAGAATAGCCATTTGCTGTTCTCGGCTGTGACCTCAGGGATGTCCCACATGTCAGCCAAACACCAGATTACAGCTCAGCAGCACATGTCAAAAGTGACTTATTTTTCACTTCAATTTGTATAGCTAATACATCCATCCTGCTGATATCACTACATCTTTATTGTAATACATACAAGCTCAATCGTTTTCCGTTACTCAACATAATCAGATGTGTCACGTATCTCCAAAAATGCTGATGTACCTGCACTCAGGAAGACATTCTTTTCAAATGCAGTGTTTATTGTTACATGAATGATCCGTTTGAAGTTCAGTGTCACCATGTGAGAAAACTATAGGCTCAAAATTCAAAAAGGCCCACACACCTGAGCAATCCTGTTGCCGATAACAATGAGATCTGGAAAGAAATGAGAAACCCACACACTGATCTTGCTAGTATCACTTTATCACTTACGTGTCAGCCTATTGGCCTTCACCAGAGGCAGACACGTAAAATGTTGTAAAATAAAACTAGCAGTGTGCGGATTTGTCCTTTCAAGAGAACTATAGCCTAAAATAATATAATTGATCAACATACCACAGTTCATGTGGAAGCCTGTTTGCAACGTATGCACAGCGAAACTTATGAAGTCTTGACTGACCCAGTCTCCGAAGGCAGCATCCCCTATAACACAAGTAGGTTTTGAAATAGGTTCAAACAGTTTGTCAGACATTGCAGAACTGACGAGTCCAAAAAAGACATGCAAATGACACGTTGCAGTCTACCTTCTAATACGCAGCAAAGGGTGCTAGCGCAATCGACTTTATGGGACTTGTAAAAGCAGATTATCAACTTTTCTCTGTCCTAAACACTGCCACGAATGTCCATGGTGAAACTTAAGAGCTTTTTCTTGCTCCTGGAGTAACATCCTCCTGAAGCGCACAGCTGCCCTCGAAGGATGACCTGTCGGTCTTCCATTCTGGAAAAATAAAAAAGACAAACCATAGGGAAATAATTCATGTGTTTAAAAAAGGTACAGGGGGAAGAATGTGAATCTGAGACTAAAGTGCCTAGGTTGGGTAAAATAAATGCAATATTACAGCTCTTTGAGATCAGGATAATCAATGATCATCAGTAAAGGATAATAGATCATCCTTGGATAATGCAAGACCCATGTACAGGTAACCAGTGCATTCGGAAAGTATTCAGACCCCTTGACTTTTTCCACATTGTTACGTTACAGCCTTATTCTAAAATGGATTAAATAAATACAAATCTCCACACAATACCCCATAATATTTTTTTAGTTGCACATCTATTCAAACTAAAAAACTGAAATATCACATTTACATAAATATTCAGACCCTTTACTCAGTACTTTGTTGAAGCACCTTTGGCAGCGATTACAGCCTACAAGCTTGGCACACCTGTATTTGGGGAGTTTCTGACATTCTTCTCTGTAGATCCTCTCAAGCTCAGTCAGGTTGGAAGGGGAGTGTCTCTGCACAGCTATTTTTAGGTCTTTCTATAGAATGTTCGATCGGGTTCAAATCCGGCCACTCAAGGACATCATTGTGCTGTTGGAAGGTGAAACTTCATCCAGGTCTGAGGTCCTGAGTGCTCTGGAGCAGGTTTTCATCAAGGATCTCACTGTATTTCGCTCCATTCATCTTTCCTGACTAGTCTCCCAGTCCCTGCCGCTAAAAAAACATACCCACAGCATGATGCTGCCACCACCATGCTTCACTGTAAGGATGGTGCCAGGTTTCCTCCAGATGTGACACTTGACGTTCAGGCCAAAATCTTGGTTTCATCAGTCAAGAGAATCTGGTTTCTCATGATGTGAGAGTCTTTAGGTGCCTTTTGACAAACTCCAAGTGGGCTGTCATGTGCCTTATTCTGAGGAGTGGCTTCCGTCTGGCCACTCTACCATAAAGGCCTCATTGGTGGAGTGCTGCAGAGATGGGAGAATCTTCCAGAAGGACAACCATCTCCACAGAGGAACTCTGGAGCTCGGTCAGAGTGACCATTGGGATCTTGATCACCTCTCTGACCAAGGCCCTTCTCCCAAAATTGCTCTGTTTTGACATGCCGCCAGCTCTAGGAAGAGTCTTGGTGGTTCCAAACTTCTTCCATTGAAGAATGATGGAGGCCACGGTGTTTTTGGAGACCTTCAATGCTGCAGAATTTTTTGGTACCCTTCCCCAGATCTGTGCCACACAATCCCGTCTCGGAGTTCTACAGACAATTCCTTTTGACCTCATGGCATCGTTTTTGCTCTGACATGCACTGACAACTGTGTGCCTTTCCAAATCATGTAAATTAAAAAGATTGGACCACAGGTTGACTCCAATCAAGTTGTAAAAACAGCTCAAGGATGATCAATGGAAACAGGATGCACCTGAGCTGAAAACATTTTCATCCATTTTAGAATAAGGCTGTAACGTAACAAAATGTGGAAAAAGGGAAGGCGTCTGAATACTTTCCGAATGCACGGTACATTTAACGTCAGCCTACATACAAATATATAATTTCCTCTATTGCTCTCTGTAACTACCTTGGACAGGATGTAACCACTATACAGACTATCGGTTTGAACTCTTTAGTAGTAAAATATTATCCATGGTAACGACAATAGAATAAGCAATACTATCATTGACACTGGGGTCGTGTTAAGAGTCCAGAAATCTGCATTTTCAACCATTTCAACTGCGTTTTATATTGAAAGTCAATCGTTTTTTTGGCTTCAATAAAATGACCAGGGACATGTAACTATAGTACTTTCATTCCCGTTTGTGACACAAAAATGTGTCTGATGCCAAGCATAAATAACATTAAGAAACATTTTACATCTGCATTTACAAAACGCAGCAAGATATTTCTTATGCGTTCTTTTTTTCTGCGTGAAAAACACCGAATTTTGTGTTAACGTGACAAGACATGAACCCCTACATCAGTTTAGTCACATCGCGCTTAAAGACATAACTGTGAAACAAAACAGTTAAAACCAAACCAGGATCTGGTGCTTTGTGTGATGGGCCAGCTACACACTCTTCAGAGGCACTCCCCTCCTTGGGCACCCCCTTCCACAGCACCCCCTTCAAGGATTTTGACACCTCTGTGGACAATCTTTCAAACAAACAAATAATATGTATTTAAACAAAGCATGTCATGAAATTCCTAGTTTTCCATATTTATGAGATGCATTGTCCTTTGCTTTCAAACTACTTCACCTCAGATCAGTCATGCTGTATACGTAATAAAAAGCCTAATTGAAATAGAAACCGATCAGATTATCAATATGTCAGTGTCATTAACAGCTGTACCTTTCGCCACAGAAACATTCATGATGTTGTATGAAATCTCTTGAGAATTATTTTCCACATATTGGAGTGCAGTCCTGAAAGAGGAAGGGGTTGTTTTGAAAAAATGTAATTGCTGTTAGTTTGTAAAATTTCTCAGCTAATAGGAATTGTTGGTGGTTAGTTAATTAGACCAGAACTTTTACTATTAGATATGCTGTGTTTCAAACAACGCTGTGATCATAGGTAAGAGACAACATGAACACATGTAATGTAATAAAAATGATGAACAATGACATTTAACTCAGGGTTCTATGCTCTAGAATGAGAGATAGATAGAAGACTGTGGGCAACACTATGTTTGCATAGTTCTCCTGTAAAAGTTACTGCATACAAACATGAAGATTAGCTAGATCTGGTATCATCTAGGGATGACAAATCAGACTCACCAATTAGCCATCTTTTATTCATACGTGACATTTTGAAAACATATAGCTAACTAGCTAAAGCCACAATCTAGCTGACGTAAATTACCACTGTGGTGGGGTAGGATCTGGCTAAAGATAATCTAACTTGCTAATGACAAATAACTAGCTAGTTAGCTAACGGGAGCTGACGAGCCAATGGATGAACTTGGAGGATGTATCTAACTATAGGGATGAACATTATATCGTGCTATGGTTACACACATGATCATATACGAAGGTGATAACAATCACTTCATACAAACTGTGAAAGCAAACTTTCCAGAACTCACCTACGGTCGAGCGCCTGCCATCTTCCTCCATCAGGTCGTCCTGGTCAGCTCTTGTTGTTGCATGCAGTTTGGTTGATGGAACAAGACAGCCAATAATATTGTTTTTGAAAGAGGGAACTGATTGGTCAGGTGTTGAAGGTCCTGCCCCCAATTTTTTCCTTGCGAAACACTGTCTATAAATGTACGAATCTCTGGGTGTGTGACAGTATCGACAGAAATCTGAGAACGCGTAGATTCAAAATCTGCAAGTGTGTTCAAAGCAGAATATTCATGGTCATAAATGGAACTTTTATAATTCTGAAAATAAATTATCCTTGCCAATTTTATAAAATGTGTTCAAGTGTCAAGTCTGCGATAGTTGTTACATTTATTCACACATCAAGCATGCGAAATTAAGATTACACATTTGCAAATCGTAATTGCAACCACAAATCTAAAATACAAACTCACTTAATGCTGTCATCATTACAGCATGGCGAGCAACATGGCGCCGACAGAGATGGTCGCCTCGCTTCGAGTCCTTAGGAAACTATGCAGTATTTTTTTAATGTATTATTTCTTACATTGTTACACCAGGAAATCTTAAGTCTTATGACATACAGCCGGGAAGACCAATTGGATATGAGAGCGACATCAACTTACCATCATTACGACCAGGAATACGACTTTCCCAAAGCGAATCCTCTGTTTGGAGCACCACCCAATGGATCTAATCCTAGAAGCCGACCCAAAACAACAGCACCGCAGAAGGAGCAGACTGAGCGGCCTTGTCAGGCTCCATAGACGTGCACATCGCCCACCTCTTCCGACTATACTACTCGCCAATGTCCAGTCTCTTGATAACAAGGTAGACGAAATTCGAGCAACGGTTGCCTTCCAGAGAGACATCAGAGATTGTAACATTCTCTGTTTCACAGAAACATGGCTCTCTCGGGATATGCTGTCGGGATCGGTTCAGCCAGCAGGCTTCTCCATGCATCGCGCCGACAGAAATAAACACCTCTCTGGGAAGAGGATGGGCGGGGGTGTATGCTTATGATTACACCATGAGTCGTTAATCATTAACAACATACAGGAACTCAAGTCCTTCTGCTCACCCGACCTAGAATTCCTTACAATCAAATGCCGGCCATATTTCCTCCCAAGAGAAATCTTGTCAGTTATCGTCACAGCTGTGTACATTCCCCCTCAAGCAGATACCAAGATGGCCCTCAAGGAACTTCACTGGACTCTATGTAAACTGGAAACCATATATCCTGAGGCTGCATTTATCGTAGCTGTGGATTTTAACAAAAAATTAATGTCACACTTCCAGACAAACTAAACACCTTCTTTGCCCGCTTTGAGGATAATACAGTGCCCCCGTCGTGGCTCGCTAACAAGGACTGCCCCCCCCCCCCACCTTCTCCGTGGCCGACGTGATTAAAACATTTGAACGTGTTAACCCTCGCAAGGCTGCTGTCCCAGACGGCATCCCTAGCCGCGTCCTCAGAGCATGAGCAGACCAGCTGGCTGGTGTGTTTATGGACATATTCAATCGCTCCCTATCCCAGTCCGCTGTCCCCACATGCTTTAAGATGTCCACCATTGTTCCTGTACCCAAGAAGGCAAAGATAACTGAACTAAATGACTACCGCCCCGTAGCACTCACTTCTGTCATCATGAAGTGCTTTGAGAGACTAGTCAAGTATCATATCACCTCCACTTTACTGGCCACTCTAGACCCACTTCAGTTTGCATACCACCCCAACAGGTCCACAGACAATGCAATCACCATCACACTGCCCTATGTAAGAATGCTGTTCATTGACTATAGCTCAGCATTCAGATTACCAACAACGACGAGACAGCCTACAGGGAAGAGGTGAGGGCACTCGGAGTGTGGTGTCAAGAAAACAACCTCTCACTCAACGTCAACAAAAAACAAAGGAGATCATTGTGGACTTCAGGAAACATCAAAGGGACAGCAGTGGAGAAGGTGGAAAGAATTAAGTTCCTCTGCGTACACATCACAGACAAACTGAAATGGTCCACCCACACAGACAGTGTGGTGAAGAAGGCGCAGCAGCACTTCTTCAACCTCGGGAGGCTGAAGAAATTTGGCTTGTGACCCAAAACCCTTACCAACTTTTACAGATGGGGCGGCATGTAGCCTAGGGTTAGAGCGTTGGACTAGTAACAGAAAGGTTGCAAGATCAAATCCCCAAGCTGACAAGGTAAAAATCTGTTGTTCTGCCCCTGAACAAGGCAGTTAACCCACAGTTCCTAGGCCGTCATGGAAAATAAGAATTTGTTCTGAACTGACTTGCCTAGTTAAATAACGGTAAAAAAATTAAGATACACAATCGAGGGCATCCTGTCAGGCTGTATCACGGCAACTGCACTGCTCTCAACCGCAAGGCTCTCCAGAGGGTGGTGCGGTCTGCACAACACATTACAGGGGAAAACTGACTGCCCTCCACACCTACAGCACCCGATGTCACAGGAAGGCCATCAAGGACAACAACCAACCGAGCCACTGCCTGTTCACACAGCTATCATCCAAAAGGTGATGTCAATACAGGTGCATCAAAGCTAGATGCCATCAGACTGCTAAACAGCAATCACTAACTCAGACTGGGTCTCAATCTATGCAGCAGCCTATCACTGGCCACTTTAATAAATGTATCACTAGTCACTTTAATAATGTTTACATATCTTACATTATGTATATACTGTATTTTATACAACCTACTGCACATGCCTATGCCGCTCATCCATATATGTACATATTCTCATTCACCCCTTTGGATTTGTGTGTATTAGGTAGTTGTTGGGGAACTGTTAGATTACTTGTTAGATGTCGGAACTGTCGGAACTGCACTGTCGGAACTAGAAGCACAAGCATTTCGCTACACTCGCATTAACATCTGCTAACCATGTGTATGCAACAAATCAATTTTGATTTGATTATAATCCCAAAGAATTCCCCTGTTGTTGACTGTTCATGAAGGGGGAAGGGAGTAGGATATATGGCACATATTTGCATGTGCTTGAGAAAGTCTACAAATTCGAATGAATGGCCTACTGTGCAAGACCTTTTCCAGTGAAGATTTATGGATGTAATTTTTGTTTAGTGGCACAAATTCACATTGCGACTGTGCGCAATTAGCCTTAAATATTTCCAAACATTGCCTATAATTTGCATTTAGGCGCACATTCATACCAGGATGAGAAGCATGTAACTCAGCTGTCATTTATCCCATTCTAAAACTGAAATGTGTGAGTTGTTGGCTAATCTTAAAAGACTGTGGTGCCATGGTCCAATTTGGGCATGTGCGACATCATCATCCAATTCAATTTCCAGTAGCAATTGGTTTTCTGGTCCCTTTGGCACTCTAGTAGCATATCCACGTGGCATGCCAATATCAATCTATTTGATATTAGGAATCTTAACTGTAGGAGATCAAAATCAAGGGTCAAGTAAGACCTAGACTTCGATCCATCCAAACCATTGACCGCATGCGAACACCAAATTACAGAGCGGCTATTTTGAATCAATGTACAGCAACAGCACTCGAGAACACAACTCTTCGACTAGGATCTACCGCGGTGAGAAAACAGTTTGCCTGCCTCTACTGTCTGTTATTATTGTTGAAGATGATCTTCTTGGCTCAAATAGCCTACTTCCCGTCAAAAAATACATAGGTTACATTTAGTTTAATTTACGTCCAGTCTCATTATAAAAACACTGACATAATAGGAAAGCAACACAATTAGCCTATTGTTTTTCAGTTGACTGTCACATTGCTCAGCAAATTAAGGTCGGCTAGAAAGGCTTGTTTACCTTACACATAAACACGTTGGCAAGCCACCCATAACGCAAGTTTCTTACCTTTTGAGGTTAAGTATTATTACTGACGGCCATTACTTCGCTTCGACCATTTTTAGCCTTTCTCCCACATCATACACAAACCAGCTGGAACTCCTAGCCTCTGCCTTGGAGTAACAATATCGCGTTCTCGGTGGGGTGGGAGGAGACAGGATGTAAGAGCCTTGATGCGGTTATGTTCATGACAGATTGCATTACGAATAGTCATATTTTGGTCCGTTGGTACTGTCAATCCAGACCAATCTGTCGTGGAATGAGGGGTAGAAAAATCTGCTTGATTATGACTTTTTTTTTTTAATAGAGTGGTCAAAGAAATTGCAATGTGAGGCGTACTTCCTTGTATGATGGACGGTTTATTTTCTCTGAGCTGAACTAGCAGTCATATTTACCAGTATAAGGTTACATTACATGCTCGGGAATGGCCAGCACAGTTTATCCGATTTGGCATTACTGTACAAGCCGCTTCTATGAGGGATCAAACCTGCCATAATTAGAAATAATTGAATAAATGCACACATAAATAAACAAATATATGAATAAATACATATACATATGTATAAATATAAATAAATGCACGCATAAAAAATATTAATTGATACATGGATAAATGATGCAAACATACATAGATACATACTTATTTAAATAATTCATCCCACTTTCATTTTATTCATTTATATTATTTCTGCATTTCTTCCTCCAATATGTTAATGAAGGGGTGTCAAACAAACGTATGTGGATGGTATCTAACACACCATTGGTTGATCAATGCACGGCGCATTTGCCTGGGGTGCGTTCAGTTTTGAAACAGTGCTGTACTGAATGACCAGTTGAAAAACTGTGATTATGGTGACCCAGAGGCCAATTGTCTATGTTGTGCTGCACCAGGAGTCTCTGTTATCACCTGAACTCTGGTGAAGTCGTTAGGCAACTTCCTCCAAATTGTAAAACATGTATGGGTTCACCTCTGTGTCCCTTGTAGCAGCTAGCTGACACAAGTTTTTGAAAACAGGTAATCTGTAGAGGCGTTGTTTGTGTTAGACAGCACTGTGAAGTCTCTGGCTACCGCTCGCCTGATTGCAGCCATACTTGCCAGAAAAACTGGGCTAATGTAGCTATCTACGGGTTGTACATCTCTCTTTTTGGACCATCTGAGCCAGGCAAAAGCAAGATGTTGCACAGTGACATTGATCAACCAATGGTGTCCACCCACAGACGTTTGATTGACAAATATATAAATGAATGAAATATATAAATGAATGAAAGTGTGAATATTTAGACGATACAAAGATCAATCATTTAATACATACAAATATGTGGAGAAAAAGGAATGAACTTTGGTCACTATTTTTGTATTTCATTTATTTATGTGTGCATTTATTGATTTATAAATGTTTCTATTTAGAGTGCATTTGGAAAGTATTCAGACCCCTTTACTTTTTCAACATTTTTTAAACGTTACAGCCTTATTCTAAAATGGATTAAATCAATTGTTTTCCTCATCAATCTACACACATATTGACAAAGTGAAAAGTGAAAAACCTTATTTACATAACTATTCAGACCCTTTGCTATGACACTCGAAACTGAGCTCTGGTGCATCATGTTAGAGGTTTCTACAACTTGATTGGAGTCAACCTGTGGTAAATTCAATTGATTGGACTACATTTTTATTTGCTTTTTTTTAACCTTTATTTAAAACAATCAAGTCAGTCAAGAACAAATTCTTATGTACAATGACATCCTACAATGATTTGGAAAGGCACACACCTGTCTCTATAAGGTCCCACAGTTGACAGTATATGTCAGAGCAAAAACCAAGCCATGAGGGCGAAGGAATTGTTCGTAGAGCTCTGAGACAGAATTGTAATTGAGGCACAGATTTGGGGAAGGGTACCAACAAATGTCTGCAGCATTGAAGGTCCCCAAGAACACAGTGACCTCCATCATTCTTAAATGGAAGAAGTTTTGAACCACCAAGACTCTTCCTAGAGCTGGCCGCCTGGCCAAACTGAGCAATCAGGGGAGAAGGGCCTTGGTCAGGGAGGTGACCAAGAATCTGATGATCACTCTGACAGAGCTCCAGAGTTCCTCTGTGGAGTTGGGAGAACCTTCCAGAAGGACACCCATCTCTGCAGCACTCCACCAATTAGGCCTTTTTGGTAGAGTGGCCAGACGGAAGCCACTCCTCAGTAAAAGGCACATGACAGCCCACATGGAATTTGCCAAAAGGCACCTAAAAGACTCTCAGACCATGAGAAACAAGATTCTCTTGTCTGATGAAACCAAGATGGAACTCTTTGGCCTGAATGCCAAGTGTCATGTCTGGAGGAAACCTGGCACCATCCGTACAGTGACGCATGATGGTGGCAGCATGCTGTGGGGATGTCTTTCAGCGGCAGGGAAGGCGGGTCTAGACAGGATCGAGGGAAAGATGAACGGAGCAAAGTACAGAGAGATCCTTGATGAAAACCTGCTCCAGAGCACTCAGGACCTCAGACTGGGAGCGAAGTTTCACCTTCCAACATGACAATGACCCTAAGCACACAACAAGACAATGCAGGAGTGGCTTCGGGAGAAGTCTCTGAATGTCCTTGAGTGTCCCAGCCAGAGCCAGGACTTGAACCCAATCAAACATTTCTGGAGAGACTTGAAAATAGCTTTGCAGCGACACTCCCCATCCAACATGAAAGAGCTTGAGAGGATTTGCAGAGAAGAATGGGAGAAACTCACCGAATACAGGTTTGCCAAGCTTGTAGCATCATACCCAAGAAGACTCGAGGCTGTAATCGCTGCCAAAGGTGCTTCAACAAAGTACTGAGTAAAGGGTCTGAATACTTACGTGAATTTGATGTTTTTTTATTTGTAATACATTTATTATGGGGTATTGTGTGTAGATTGATGAGGGTAAAAAACAATGTAATCAATTTTAGAATAAGGCTGTAACTTAACAAAATGTTGAATAAGTCAAGGGGTCTGAATACTTTCCAAATGTACTGTATATGTGGATGTATTAACATAATAATTTATTTCTAATTATGGCAGGTTTGGTCCTCCATAGAGGTGAACTCTAGTTCTCAACAATTTGGACCACAACTTCACCAGAGTTCAGGTGATAACATAGAGTCCAGGGGCTTCATTTATCAACCATGTGTACATTTCACACTAAATTCAGATGTAATGGGAGATTATAGGATTTGCGTGCAGTATATTATTGGGAGTTATCTAACTTTTATCAAACAGTTCACTTGTTTTGGTAACAAAAACACCCTCATTTCCTGTATGATTTGGAATGTTGGAACTGGGCCATGTCAGTTTCGAAAAGAATGTGCAATGGCAAATTTGACCACATTTCTATTGACGTGTGAGAAAAATATTTTAATATTTTGCAGTGACTCTTTCTGAAAATGCATGCCGCATTTCTTTTATTTGCATAAAAATATAACAAGTTTCAAAAACACTGGCCCCTTACAAAAAAGTCCTACAGGAATCCTGCAGGAATTAAACCTTTTGTGATGGATTGTGCAGGTGACAAAATCCTGCAGGAAAAGTGCTCCCGCAGGACTTCTCATGCAAAAATTTCTGCACAAACATGAACATTCCTGCAGGTATCATGCAGGACCGAACCCTGCAGGATTTTGATATTCATACAGGATATGGCAATACCTGCAGGGCCAAGTACATTCCTGCAGCAATCTTGCAGAACCAAAAACTGCAGGATTTTGATATTCCTACAGGATTTGAGATACAGTATGTTGTAACAACAGAGAAAATAGACTTTTGAAATATAATGCAAATTCAGACATTTAAACTCAGCAGATGGGAAATGTAATAAATTACAATGTTCAAATGCAATAAATATAGTATATGCTTTTTTAATTTGATAGATACCAACACAATTGATAATGGTTTCAGTAGGCCCACAGTTCAGTCAATGTAATAATGCATTTATATATCATGTTTGCCTAATTGTTGCTGTCTATCAACTCCCACTTTTATAGAGCACAAAGACAAATTGATGAGGAAATTACTCAAACTAAGCACCTAAGCGTCAAAGGAAGGACAAGGAAGCCAAACGCAAAAGGCAGACACCGACCGGGCACTCATACACTCTCCTCAGCACTGGAACCAATCCGGCAAAGAAAAGGAGAAAGGTAGGCCCAAGAGTTTTTATTCTTATGCAGATACTTAAATGTAATAATTAAATTGCTCTCTCAATATCTAGGAGCTTCTATTTTCTCAAGTTAAACTTTTGACTGATTAGGTTGCTGACGGGACAAGGGATCTTCTCCCAATGGAGAAGATCACAGAAAGGGAAAATAAGGCTAAGGAAGAGGAGGAAGAGGATATTAAGGCTCTTAAAAATAGAGGTGAAACAGTTGAAGGTCCAAAACCAGGAACTGAAAACCCTGAACATTGTCTCTGCAGAGAGGTATGTAATTGCTATAGGCATGTTTGTGTTGTTATTAAGGAATCATCTGAATGTCTCTCTCTTCTGTCTGTCTCTCACTCCTTTCAAAAGAGGTTTATTTTTTATCTGTTTTTCAATCTCATGAGTAGCCTTGCTTCTAAAACTTGAAGTTGTGCCCCAGCCTCTACACTCTCAGGTCACTGCCCAACCACTTACAAAGGTAAGTGCTTAATTAGCCATTCAGAAATTGTACTTGTCATCTTTCAACGTTGAACAGTGCTAAGATATTAGTGTATGATTATGTTAACATTTATACAGCCAGGACCATCGGCAGAGGGGATTACCCCTTTGGGCATAAGTAATGCCATGCTGCGGGCCTGCGGTAGAGGTGGCACCTCCAAGCACAACCATGGTTAAAGAGCTGGCTGTGGCTGTGTTTGGGAGACAGGTGATTGCTACCCATAGATTATCTGCAAAAATTGGAAATGCCAATAAAGGGACTTCAGCAAAGCCGGGCCTTGATGAGGGAAAAGTCAAACTGATAATTGGTATGGGAAACATTTAGATCCTAATGCAGCACTAGAAAGTGATTTCCAAGTGGCAAAACCCATATATTAACTCATAAAATGTTTTACTTTTGACCCAATTTGGATTTCTAGGAACTGTGCAAAACAAGTTTCCAGATATACCCCCCAAATTCATCCGAGCAGCACTGAGGGAGAAGATGAACGATAAACTTCACATCAAGTATAGGTTTACATACTTTCTTGTCATGTATAGGTGTGTTTTCAGTGTTAATATACACATTTCTTCTGTGTTTTCAGACAAAAAATACTTACATGGCCATTGTTTCCCTTAACTCCAAATTACCCCTTTTATTCAGTTATAGTATAACCCCTCCTATACTCCGCGTCCTAAATTTTCCGGGAGGGGTCAGCTTTTTTACTTTTTCATCTGGAACGGAGCCTTGTGTGGAACGCTCCATAACACCTGAGCTTTGTAGTGTTGTCACTTCAATGAGGCCATTTGCATGGTTCGGACCAATGAGATGCGTTTAAAAAAAATTAGGATAGAGAGAAAAGATGATCAATATTTAATAAAAAGTGTTTAATCGTGCATAGGCTAATCCTTACTCATGTGACTGAGTTGACAGCCTAGTAGTAATACCACATATATGGGCTTAATAACGATCAAGTTTGTTTCTGTTCCAAGTATGACCCCATTTCATTGAGTTGGATTCATGATAACAAGTAACCGTTAGGTCATACTTACTATTTCCTTTGTCACAGTTCCTCATGCACACACACAAAGCGTTTCTGCTGTTACATCCTGTGAACTCTGCCCCTCTCATCTCTTTCCCCAGTTAGAAACGAGCCTATGAACAACAGTGAGACTGACAAACGCAGGCAACAGCACTGGACAGCCATGCAGGCGAAGGTAACACAACACACAGTTTCAGCTGTTATATACTGAATCCTCTGTCCCTCTCATTTCTCCCCTTTCCTAACTAGTTAAAATGGAGCCAAACACACACACAGAGTTTCTGCTGTTACATCCTGTGAACTCTTCCCCTCTAATCTCTCTGCTTTCCTCCCCGATTAAGACAGGGCCTTTAAACAACAGTGAGACGGACTACCCCAGAAGGCAGCACTTGACAGCCATTGCCAGTGAAGGTAACACCAGTGTCAGCCTCTCATTTCTCCCTTTTAAAACGGAGCCTAACACAAATGTATGCTCACAGATGTTGGTGTACCAGCCATATTAAAACCAACTATCACCAAGTTTACCATTGCAGACATCTCTTTCCCTTCACACCAATACACATAAGCAGTTCATGTGATATCACCATTACTCACTCTTGTTACAAAATATGCTTCTACCATATTTATTCAATCTCATTTTCTTTTTCTCCTAGGAATCATATTTTATGCAGTGCTGGTGAAATGGACAATCAGACATGTCAGCTGTTGTTTCATTGGATGTCTTGTGGAATCTGTCCATTCTTTTGAAATAATGTGGATTGTCCTGCATGTCCAGGCCTGCTCTGAAATTAAATAGGTATGATATCAGGCTCCTATTGCACAGCAATACTGTAGCCTACCCATACTGTAAAATATTTGTTATATTTACAGGTCTATTTTACTTTCGAGCATGGTTGGCTATTGAATGAGCGATGTTAAGACAGTACACATATTTTCCCAGGTTTTTAAGTCCGACCCCCCCCCCCCCCCCATTAAATCAAGTTAAGGAGGAAACCAATGTCTTTGCCGCCTGAATGGAGGATGTTTTATGTACGAACCGGACGCGGGGGTTAGGAGTGTATTGCACAAGGCCAGACGATGTAAACCTTGGCAGAACCATTGGGGCTAGTAGACAGCTGTACAAAACACAAGTTACACACATATTTTAAAACACAGACACATTTTATGATTAAAAACCAGACTGGATTTGGTTAAAAATGTTACATATAAAGAAACTGCATTGGTAGACAAAATATTAAATAAATAAAAGCAAAAAGGACATCGGACAAAAAGTTGTTTCGTTCTCCACAGTCTCCATTGACAATAATCACATTTGACATTAATACTGTTGATAAATTAATACAGTTAAAATAACTGTTAATAGTTGACATTTTCAGTACGTCTAAATGTGTATGTGTGTATGTTTATAAATGCATGCAGGTGTTACAGATTAACCATGGCAGAATGAGCCAGGATTCAAATGATCCTTTTCATTTTGCATGTGGAGTTTTAGTTTGAGTTGATACTAAATCCAAGGTTGGGGTATGCAGTTTTGTTCAGTTTTCATTTGACAAAGAGTGTATGTTAATTTGAGGTTAACTTTAAGCTAGTTCTTTTTTCATTTTTTTTTTAGTTAGGCCTACTGTTAAATTGACATGACAGGATACAAAAACAACATAAAAACAAAGCATGATTAGAGAATACTTCTAGTTGCAGACCCACTGTTCCACACAAAAAATCTACACCTAACACAGAGCCATGCCTTCCCTCTGCTCTCCAACCATGCACCAAATACACTTGCACTAACACAGAGGTCAGACAAATTCCAGCACATAACAATCTCTAGTACAATGCATGCTCTCATGTTTTTACGTGCCAGAATGAGAGTATTTTTTTGCAGATTTGTTAAAATTGCACAAATATCTGAAAAGTACAGTGATGGGGGAACACTTTATTTTTTTGCAATGATCGTTTTTATCCGAATAAAAAGTTCCCTTTCAAAATCGGATGAATCAATCTGCAAGTATAAACAAAACAAATAAATGTCAAAAGGAGACATTCAAAAGAAGTGCTTCAAAAGTGAATGCAAACAATACAGTAAAACAACTGTCAGTATAGTTATCATGGCATCAAAATAAACAGCATAAATTGCCTTAAACATGCAATTCAAGAGAGAAAGCCAAATAAACGTGGCTTATGCAGTCGCTGTTTTTCCAAAAGAATAGAGCACTGCTGGTTTTTACTAAGATATACTGGGGCACTGCTTTGATTACAACTACGGTCTCCTTTTCACTGCCTCGGTTGTGGGATAAACTTACAAAGCCAACCAGACCTACAGTCTACACACATTTCAGGAAAGAAAACCGGAAGAATGCAGCGACAAACACAGGCAAAGGTTCAGGAGCTACAGGGGTCAATACGGGAGGCTTGGCTAAAAAGTATTGGCATTAAAAGAAAAGGAGTTAAGTTTGATAATCTGCACGGGGGGGGGGGGGGGGACAACTGTGCACAACACAGGTCAAAGGCACAACACTGGACACGACAAAGGGAAATAGAACAACCTCTGGGAGCTTTGAAAAAGGCCCAGAGAGGAGAAGGTGTCTATCTATCAGACAGTCAGGCATTCTTCTAGCAGCACAGTCTGTGCACTACTGCACTTTTGTCCCAGTTTCGTATTAGAATTGCACAACATCCACTCCAAGAGGAGAAATAAAAGTCACAGCAACATTGTCACAGCTCTAGAGTCTGATAAAACAGTCATGGAGCATGACAACAGCACAGGTAATTATTTGTGTGTTTTTAAGCCGAACGCTTTCTTAAATCATGCTGATATAACATAATTGCACCAAATATTCATTATACACAGGAAAAGGTGTATGGATTTTGTGACGCCAGTAAAACAAAAATGATGTGATATTGGTTACCTGTGGGGTACTTCTTTTAAGTACACAGTCAGATTGACCGAATAAATGTAACTTTTCAGAAGTATTACAAATGGGGTAATGCCAGGATTTACTCCTGGGACAATGATATGTGAATAATAAGAGGTATACACCAGACAAGCTAGGTACCCATCACTGTTGGTTGGCACAGAGGGATGTGACACTGTGAGAAACAAGGTATCATTTCCTTATTTTCCCCCAATGTAACAAATCGAAAGCTGAAGTCCATGCAGAATTTTCAGTACCCAATGTTCCTGTGGTTACGTCTACTCTATAAAAAGATCCAAACGTATGCATTTAAAACCTTCCTTTCAGCATTCTCTAGAATTAACACAGTAAATACTGCAAAATGTTAAGCAAAGCTGTTAACTGAATGTACACCAAGGTGTGTAAACAGGCAAATGCAGAGTGAGTGACATTTGGCATGAAAATGAAACAACGCCAGAGGGAAAGGGGGCCCTAGGCTTTGAGGCATCATACAGATGGATACAAGTCCAACAGGGTCACAAGACCACTGTATAGGACACATACCATCTTTCGATGTCAAATAAAAGCTTATTCAATAACCCGTCTCTTTAATCTCCAATTACAATTCTAAGATATGCAAGAGAACATAATAGTATATCTACGAGAAGGATCATTTGAAAGGGTTATAAAGTAACAAGAAAAATCTACTTAGAAGTTGTGTCGCTGAAAAACTGGGTCGCTGATCATAATTTCAATCATTGATGAATAGCAGAGGCACTACATACACAAACGTACACCTTTGTCATTGGGGGAAACATTTCAGGAAAATTGGTTTAGGAGTGATATTTCCTCGCTCAACGGAATAGAACTCACCATACTACACAAATATAACAACTATGAAACAGAAATGAATAACTACATCATTTGCATTAAGTTTTTTTCTCCATATAATTTCATTATATATAGATTTATATTCCTCACATGCCTGACAATTGTGTACATGTGTGTGGTTTAGTCTTTTAAGTTGTGTGTTTTCTTTTGCACTGAAACATCCTTAGTACGGCTGTAAGAAAATATGTGCCCTCCTGGTGAGAAAGGACTTTGACCCGAGCCAAAAAGAAAATGTGTGTGATGGATGCTCAGCAGTGGAAGTCACTGATGAACTATGGTGGGGTGGAGCCTCTGTTAGACAAGGGTCTGTATCTCCCCACTATCGTATGGTCTTATTGGGCAAGAGTTGCTGTGAGAGCAGGACTGACTGCACAAGAAGACCAAAAGAGAGATGCTGTAGAACAGGGGTGTTCAAATTTTACCCAACGAGGTCCGGACTACTGCTGGCTTTCTGTTCTACCTGATTATTAATTGCACCCACCTGGTGTCCCAGGTTAAAAATCAGTCCACGATTAGAGGGGAAGAAAAACAAAAAAAAGCAGTAGAACTGGCTTTGAGGTCCAGATTTGAATTTGAGGGCTGTAGAATATTCCTGTGACTTACTTCTCTGTCCTTAGCCCCACCTCTCGGCTTTCAGCCTCCCAAGCAACTATGAACTGCCTTAGCGCTCCAGCTGTGGAGATGTAAGGACTAGGAGTGGAGGTCAAAGGGTGAGCTATGTTGCTTATAGCATCCTCTCACCCCATAGGTGAATCTTCAGGGTTGTAGAAGGGGGCAGGTCACAGTCAGTAGATTTTTCCGCTTTCTTTTTTTGTCCTTTGAAAGTCCTGAGGAGATTTCCACCGAGTCAACAAAGCCAGACAGAAAAGGAAACGGCTCCCCATTAGCTGTGTGATCACCTGAATGAGGACAGTGACAATGATTTATCTCTGTGTGGATGTAGATGGGGGCTATGATCAGGGGCAAAACCGGAATCTTCAAAATCAAACTTATGACAAAAGGTATTACAGTTAATAATAAATACTCTATTGTCATCTCTTCAGAATCCCTCAAAATGTTCACACAAATATAACTGAGAATAAGAAATGGCAATGGGGTTATGTTGTAGCACTGTAGGCGAGGAGGATGGGAACCCCCTCCACTGTGGAAAGGCACACCCAGAGGAGGGGGAGGTGAAAGGGGGAGTGGGGCTGGTGGTGGAAGGGGTAAAGATATGAACCATGGCTGAGGTGGTGCAGGAGACGTCAAGAAATGTCACATGAGCTGAGAAGGGTGAGCTCAGGCCTGGGAGTCTCTTTACATCCGTGAACCTCGCTCCTGGAGGATCTGTAGGGAGAGAAAACGTGTCAGTCTAGATCCAGCAACAGTTTATAAACCTCAATCCAAAATGAATGGAAGAGATAGGCACTGGCTAATCTCTCACGGACAGACGCACGTAATATAAATGGTATCGTAGCATTTGTCAACCGACTGTGGGATGCGACGAGGCTCAGGTGTTTTCGTCACTGATCATTTGGACAAATCACAGTTTCGCAGGTGTTCGCGTCTTTCGAATTTAGGAAGGACTTTTTGCCCATAGACTTGCAGAGGGGAGTGGAGCTACAGGTCTGCTTCCATTCCTCGTTCTTATATCTTTTTCTAACACATCTGCCCCCAGAACCTAATCGAGCATCTGACATAATTATGCAAGACTTTAGTTCTGGGTTTCCGAGATTAGGCACCGGCTAATTTCCTGATCTTATTTGAAGGAAACAATGCCGCTCAATCTACACATTAGACCACTTTTGAAGTCGGAAACGCCTGACAAACTTTGATGTTGCACCTACAAGTGAGAATCTTCTGACTTCATGCCCAACACATGAGTTCCAGAGACTCTCAAATGCTGATCTCACCTTGGCCTTCTCAGTGGGCTCGATAACAATGCCGTTAGTAGAGTTGTTGAGCTCCCGGGAAACCACACACAGGAATTCAGCCTGGTCCTCGTTGCCATAGTTATAGGACGAGCCGATGCTTATGAGCTGTGAGGGGAAAGGGTAAGTGGGATTGTAAATTAGCTTAAAAGTCATCTACACATGAAATTTTAGGCAAAGTTTGAAATGTCAAAAATAACCAGACTTACCACCAATGACCTATGGATTTAAAGACAAGTGTGACATGAGGACTATTAGGCCCACCTGCTCAAACTTCCAGCCATCTGACATTGTGGACACCATCTGGGTGAGTTCCTCCTCTTGGCACTGCAGCACCCGGTACACATGCTTCACTGGGCCCTGAGAGAAAAACAGACACTACAATAAAAGCCACCTGTACACATTAGGGTTAACTTGCCAGTTAATGTTTAGCTTTTGAACAGTGCCATGTGTGCGAGTGTGTCAATATACACACTAACAGACTTGTAAACACACTCATCCTCTGACATTTTAGTGTTTGGTTTAGCATGTGTTATTTCACAACAGCAATGGCGTCATCCATCCCGGTCCAAGGCCTTTCCATTCATCATGTCTGCATTTCCCTGACATACCTGAGATGTCCTGTTCTCGTTGTCCCGTATCCTCTCCTTGACCAGCCTTACTAGTGATGCAATATTGTAGAACTCCGCCTCCTCAAGGACACCTGAGAGATACAACCAGTAGTTTAGTCACATGATGTAGAACTAAGAACAGATATAGCCCTTGGTTCACTCCTGACCGGACTGCCCTCAACCAGCACAAAAACATCCTGTGGCGGACTGCACTAGTATGGAATAGTCCCCGCGATATGCAACTTTTCAAGGAAGTCATGAACCAATACACGTAGTCAGTCAGGAAAGCAAAGGCTAGCTTTTTCAAACAGAAATTTGCATCCTGTAGCTCTAACTCCAAAAGGTTTTGGGACACTAAAGTCCATGGAGAATAAGAGCACCTCCTCCCAGCTGCCCACTGCACTGAGGCTAGGAAACACTGTCACCACCGATAAATCCACGATAATCAAGAAGCTCAATAAGCATTTCTCTAGCATTTCTCGGCTGGCCATGCTTTCCTCCTGGCTACCCCAACCCCAGCCAACAACTCCGCACCCCCCATAGCTACTTGTCGAAACCTCCCCAGCTTCTCCTTCACCCAAATCCAGATAGCAGATGTTCTGAAAGAGCTGCAAAACCTGGAAGCATACAAATCAGCTGGGCTAGACAATCTGGACCCTCTCTTTCTAAAATTATCTGCCGTCATTGTTGCAACCCCTATTACCAGTCTGTTCAACCTCTTTCATATCGTCCGAGATCCCTAAAGATTGGAAAGCTGCCATCCCCCTCTTCAAAGGGGGTGACACTCTAGACCCAAACTGTTATAGCGTTGGGGCGGCAGGGTAGCCTAGTGGTTAGAGTGTTGGACTAGTAACCGGAAGGTTGCAAGTTCAAATCCCCGAGCTGACAAGGTACAAATCTGTCATTCTGCCCCTGAACAGGCAGTTAACCTACTTCATTGAGGCCTTCATTGAAAATAAGAATTTGTTCTTAACTGACTTGCCTAGTTAAATGAAGGTAAAATAAAAATATGAAAATAAATAACTATATCCATCCTGCCCTGCCTTTCTAAAGTCTTCGAAAGCCAAGTTAATATACAGATCACTGACCATTTCGCATCCCACCGTACCTTCTCCGCTGTGCAATCCGGTTTTCGAGCTGGTCACGGGTGCACTTCAGCCACACTCAAGGTACTAAACGCCATCGAAAAAAGACAGTACTGTGCAGCAGTCTTTATCGACCTGGCCAAGGCCTTCGACTCTGTCAATCACCGTATTCTTATCGGCAGACTCAACAGCCTTGGTTTCTCAAATTACTGCCTCGCCTGGTTCACCAACTACTTCTCAGACAGAGTTCAGTGTGTCAAATCGGAGGGACTGTTGTCCGGACCTTCTGGCAGTCTCTATGGGGGTACCACAGGGCTGACTCTTTTCTCTGTATATATCAACAATGTCACTCTTGCGGTGATTCCCTGATCCACCTCTATGCATTCTGTATACATCTGGCCCTTCATTGGACACTGTGTTAACTAACCTCCAAACGAGCTTCAATGCCATACAATCCTCCTTCTGTGGCCTCCAACTGCTCTTAAACGCTAGTAAAACCAAATACAAGCTCCTCAACCATTCGCTGCCCGCACCTGCCCGCCCGAATAGCATCACCACCATGGACGGTTCCGACCTAGAATATGTGGACAACTACAAATACCTAGGTGTCTGGCTAGACTGTAAACTCTCCTTCCAGACTCATATTAAACATCTCCAATCCAAAATTAAATCTAGAATAGGCTTCCTATTTCGCAACAAAGCCTCCTTCACTCATGCCGCCAAACACACCCTCGTAAAACTGACTATCCTACCGATCCTCGACAATGTAATTTACAAAATAGCTTCCAACACACTGCTCAGCAAACTGGATGCAGTCTATCACAGTGCCATCCGTTTTGTCACCAAAGCCCCTTATACCACCCATCACTGCGACCTGTATGCTCTAGTCGACTGGCCCTCGCTACATATTCGTTGCCAGACCCACTGGCTCCAGGTCATCTATAAGTCTATGCTAGGTAAAGCACCGCCTTATCTCAGCTCACTGGTCACGATAACAACACCCACCCGTAGCTTGCACTCCAGCAGGTATATCTCACTGGTCATCCCCAAAGCCAACACCTCCTTTGGCCGCCTTTCCTTCCAGTTCTCTGCTGCCAATGACTGGAACGAATAGCAAAAATCACTGAAGCTGGAGACTTATATTTCCCTCACTAACTTTAAACATCAGCTATCTGATCGCTGCAGCTGTACATAGACCATCTGTAAATAGCCCACCCATTCTACCTACCTCATCCCCATATTGTTTTTATTTACTTTTCTGCTCTTTTGCACACCAGTATTTCTACTTGCACATCACCATCTGCTCATCTATCACTTCAGTGTTAATTTTCTAAATTGTAATTACTTCACTACTATGGCCTATTTATTGCCTTACCTCCTCACGCCATTTGCACACACTGTATATAGACCTTTTTCTTCTTCTATTGTGTTATTGACTGTACGCTTGTTTATTCCATGTGCAACTCTGTGTTGTTGTTTGTGTCACACTGCTTTGCTTTATCTTGGGCAGGTCGCAGTTGTAAATGAGAACGTGTGTTCTCAACTAGCTTACCTGGTTAAATAAAAGGTGATTTTTTGGTTTTTTGTTTAAATGATACTAACCATTGGACAACGGCCTGTATCACGCAGAATCCCATTTCTTCTAAATAAAGCATGGTGTGTGACAGGGGTTTACACTTTGGGGACCATTTATACAGTCTTACCTTCCTCTGCCAGGTTCTTGTCCATGATCAGTTTCCCATGCCGCAGGTAATTCAGAATGGGGCCAAAGTATGTGGGGTCCCTGTCGATTAGGTAAGCACCCGTCTCATCCTAGGATATTTATAAAAGTGTAAAATGCAAATCACATGTCTGCTATTTGAGTGTCAGATAAAGGTTTCTCTGGTGCTTCTTCACATGCACATAAAATAATGCATTATTGTAAAATGGCTGAGCATTACACTTGAATGAGTGTTACAATTGTCTAACATTTTAACTAGGCATTTTAAAGTGTTTGGGTGTCATCTCGTGCATGATGAGCGGCAGTGCATTATGAATGCTACATTGATGCACCTTGATTGATGATAGAACGTTATGCCAAAAATTATTATTATAGAATATGTTACCTTGTCAGAGTCCAAATCCGGATCTTCTTGACACAATCG
Organism: Oncorhynchus kisutch; assembly: GCF_002021735.2. NCBI lineage: Eukaryota > Metazoa > Chordata > Actinopteri > Salmoniformes > Salmonidae > Oncorhynchus > Oncorhynchus kisutch. The sequence continues at coordinate 8,269,132 of NC_034198.2, forward strand.
GTACAGGAACGATTTGGGGTCCCTGCACAATGTCTGTTTGGTTGTGACAAAATAGGTTCCACCGACATTTAGGCAAACCCAGCGGGATTCTGCCTTCTCGGCTTGCTCCGATGGGGAACTGAGGTTGCTCTTCATTGGGAACCCAAACACCGCTCTACTAGTACTCGACACCCCAGGACTGGTGGGCAAGCTACTCCGCGGTGAAACCATTAGAGTGGGCGAAGCAGCCAGCCGAACAGAGCCTCGGACATCTCGGTGCTCGGTTTGTTCTATTGTGGCAGTAACACTCTGCTCCACAACATGCAATTCGGCCATATTATCTTCGTCAAAAAACACCACTATTATTACACTTCAGGGTAACAATAATGCTTATCGATTTGTAAACACAACGGGGCTCTTTTTCCCCAACAAGGTGGCTGGCATTAGGGCGTTGCTACACACATTCGATAATTTCCACACATAAATACTCTAAACAAGACATCGATATTACTTAGTTGAAATATACTATATATGTTTGACACGTCGCTTGCAATCTTTTCCTAAAACAAATGGGTCATTCTTGTTTATTCAAACGTTAACAGAAGAGGGCAATCCTTCCGGGTTGTAACGTCATTACTGTATACTTCCGCTATGTCGTTTTCCCCCTCCAAAATAAGAGTTAATGAATAAATATACATGTTATTCTGCTTCCTGTCGGTCATACAATAGAGATTTAAAATTATAAATGTGTTCTCTGTTGGTGATGTTGTAAATCTCCTTTATACGAAGTACTTTTAATTAAAGCATTTTATATCTAAACCTTTATTATGAAAAATCTTATACCGAGTACACGTTGTGTTGCTACCATTGGTTGCCACTTGCAGGTAGTTGGCGTGGCGGTAACTGCTTGTAGTCAACAGAGGCTTCACAGCTAGCTAGCGATCCATGTTGGATGCTGTTAATCATGCTGCCATTGCTAAGATTCCGTTCATTAGCTAACCAGGGAGCTAGATAGTTAAAAGCTCTATTTTCAGACCCTACTTTAAATTTAACGTAACTAGCTAGCTCCCGAGTGGCGTAGCGGTATAAGGATAATGCAATCCAGTGTTAGAGGTGTCACTACAGACTACTGGTTCGATCCCGGGCTGTATCACAACCGGCCGTGATCGGGAGTCCCATAGGGCAGCGCACAATTGGCCCAGAGACTTCTCAAGTGCCCCCTGTGGATAGGGCAAGTACCCCCAGGGTTTCTAGTACCACTGGTTGGGAACTACTAGGGCACCCGCTAGAATCTCAAACAACACAAGTCTTGTCCCTATGCAGCCAGAGAAGTTGCAACATCAGGACTGTGGTGGTAGATTGCAATTTACCACATTCATTTACACATTTGCATGCTTCAACTATGAACTGCCAGTATGACATTATTCAACCGATTGGTTGTTAGAGAGTTGACAGAGGTTTGATTATTGACTCTCACCACCTTTCTAATTTCAGCTGCTTGAGCCATGAGTGAGTTTCGGATACACCATGATGTCAATGAGCTGCTCAGTCTGCTTCATGTGCGAGGAGGTGATGGGGCAGAAGTGTTTATTGATCTACTGCAGAAGAACAGGACACCTTACATCACCACAACAGTGTCTGCACACAGTGCAAAGGTGATTGATGGAGAAGTTATTGGCAAATGTTTCATAGGTTGATGATCTTCCTATGCGCTTCCTACAGATGATTAAACTTTCATTAAACTTTCAACGTTGATTCAACTTTCATTCACGGGTCAAAATAGCAGAGTATTCAAAGACGCCAGAGGACTTCCTAAGGAAATATGATGAGCTCAAGTCAAAAAATGTCCGCAACCTGGACCCACTGGTCTACCTCCTATCAAAGCTTAGTGAGGATAAAGAGGTAATCACTTACATTTTACATCTAATGTTGTTCAGATGCTGACAACTTCACTGTTCAAATGTCAAGTACAGTACAGTATTATGTTATGTCCCAATAACATTGTGTTGTGCGTTGATCTTCTCCAGATGCTCCAATGTCTGCAAAAGAATGCCAAAGAAAGGTCTGAAGCGTCTGCTAATGCGACAACAAGTACAACCTTTGCTATCCCTCCAACCAGCACTAAGATGTCAATGCAGGAACTTGAAGAGCTGCGCAAGAAGCTGGGGAATGTCACTGCCAGCTCTAATGTGCCCCAGGTGTGTACTCGTGTCATTTAAGGTTAATTTTGATTAGGGCCAGGATATTTTCTTCCTGACCAGGAAAGGCCTGATGCCCTATTATAGTCTATTACATATTTTTACTATTACTAGGTCAGGTCATGTATTCAGGAGAAAGTCCTGGCGCGCATGTGACTACCTCAAGTGAGCCGGACCAATTTGTTTTGAAAAGGCTAGAGTTGAATACATCTCAAAGTTCTACTACCCCCCCCCCCCCCCCCCCCCATGTTTGCAGTCTGCTGAAGTCACACGAAAGATGCTGAGGGACAGACACAACAAAAAGAACCCCACTCAGCCCAACCCGGTGTTTCCCAATTGGGTGTATGACCGTCCTGCTCTGATTGGGGACTTCATCATCGGTGCCACAGCAGCAGGAGACCCAGCAGTGGCCAATGCTCCTCATATCTCACTTTGAGACATTTTGATTGACTTCATGAAATTCCTGCATAGTTTCACTGACTGAGTGGCTGCTCATTTTCATGTAATAACAAAATCTGTGAAAATGTACCTGGTATGTTTAGTGGTTATGAGGATGAGCACGCCACAAATAATCTCTTTGGTATTTTATGATCAGGTACAATGCCCCTACCAGCCCAGGAGCAGGCGTTGGTTGATGATTTGCTCTTTGTGCTGGTCGGTGTGGACGGCAGAGACATCACGGCCCAGCCTGTCCTCGGGAGGCAGAATCGCTCCTTCATCGTTGACCCAACCCTTGACATGTCCATCAAGGAGCTGGTCAATAGGGTACTACCAGTCGCCTCATACTACCCTACTAATACACGGTGAGTGAACTTTAAAAGGGGAATATAGCTGCTTAACCTTGTTTTGTCTCATTTGCTAGACTCAAATGTAGATCCTTACACCATCTGGAGATGTATCAAAGGAAAATGTTAATTGTGTTGTCAAATCATTTGGATTTTCTGACGTAACATTTTGGCTGTGTTATGTCTGGCAGCTTCACTGAGGAGAAGTCGTCTTTTGAGTACGGCCAGGTGAACCACGCCCTGACGGCAGCCATGAGGACCCTGATGAAGGAGTATCTGATCCTGGTGACCCAGCTGGAGCACCTCCACAGGCAGGGCATGCTCTCCCTGCAGAAGCTCTGGTTCTACATCCAGCCCACCATGAGGACCATGGAGATCCTAGCCTCCATTGGTAAAGCCTTCATGATCAAACAATAAAACATCTATATACAGTGGGGCAAAAAAGTATTGTCAGCCACCAATTGTGCAAGTTCTCCCACTTAAAAAGATGAGAGAGGCCTGTAATTTTCATCATAGGTACACTTCAACTATGACAGACAAAATTAGAGAATTAATCCAGAAAATCACATTATAGGATTTTTAATGAATTTATTTGCAAATTATGGTGGAAAATAAGTATTTGGTCAATAACAAAAGTTTATCTCAATACTTTGTTATATACCTTTTTTTGGCAAATGACAGAGGTCAAACGTTTTCTGTAAGTCTTCACAAGGTTTTCCCACACTGTTGCTGGTATTTTGGCCCATTCCTCCATGCAGATCTCCTCTAGAGCAGTGATGTTTTGGGGCTGTTGCTGGGCAACACGGACTTTCAACTCCCTCCAAAGATTCATTCTTTCCTTTACACGGATCAGTCGTCCTGGTCCCTTTGCAGAAAAACAGCCCCAAAGCATGATGTTTCCACCCCCATGCTTCACAGTAGGTATGGTGTTCTTTGGATGCAACTCAGCATTCATTGTCCTCCAAACACGACGAGTTGAGTTTTTACCAAAAAGTTATATTTTGGTTTCATCTGACCATATGACATTCTCCCAATCTTCTTCTGGATCATCCAAATGCTCTCTAGCAAACTTCAGACGGGCCTGGACATGTACTGGCTTAAGCAGGGGGACACGTCTTGCACTGCAGTATTTGAGTCCCTGGCGGCGTAGTGTGTTACTGATGGTAGGCTTTGTTACTTTGGTCCCAGCTCTCTGCAGGTCATTCACTAGGTCCCCCCGTGTGGTTCTGGGATTTTTGCTCACCGTTCTTGTGATCATTTTGATCCCATGGGGTGAGATCTTGCGTGGAGCCCCAGATCGAGGAAGATTATCAGTGGTCTTGTGTCTTCCATTTCCTAATAATTGCTCCCACAGTTGATTTCTTCAAACCAAGCTGCTTACCTATTGCAGATTCAGTCTTCCCAGCCTGGTGCAGGTCTACAATTTTGTTTCTGGTGTCCTTTGACAGCTCTTTGGTCTTGGCCATAGTGGAGTTTGGAGTGTGACTGTTTGAGGTTGTGGACAGGTGTCTTTTATACTGATAACAAGTTCCAGCAGGTGTCATTAATGCAGGTAACGAGTAGAGGACAGAGGAGCCTCTTAAAGAAGAAGTTACAGGTCTGTGAGAGCCAGAAATCTTGCTTGTTTGTAGGTGACCAAATACTTATTTTCCACCATAATTTGCAAATAAATTAATTAAAAATCTCATTTTGTCTGTCATAGTTGAAGTCTATGATGAAAATTACAGGCCTCTCATCTTTTTAAGTGGGAGAACTTGCACAATTGGTGGCTGACTAAATACTTTTTTGCCCCACTGTATGTTCCATATGCATCATATATTCGATCATACAATATAATGTGGTTGGTAGATATATTTGCGTTGCTTTTCGGCGCACTTTTGGACATTCAATTGTATTATGCTTAGACTTACCTGTCAGTGGTGCCGGTCTTGTTTTATGGTCTATGATGATTTGGTGATGGTTGTGTGTGTGGTATGGTCATTAAGGTATGTTGTTGCAGACTGCCCAAAGTAAAAAGTACTCATAGTGTTAAATGATGTCTATTTAATCAGTGGGTTGCATGTTCTGTTTTCAAAGCCTCCTCGGTGGACAAAGGAGACTGCATGGGTGGGACGACGTTGAGCCTCCTTCACGATCGTACCTTCAACTACACTGGAGACAGTCAGGCCCAGGAACTATGCCTCTACCTCACGAAAGTAGCTAGTGTCCCTTACTTTGAGATACTGGAGAAATGGAGGCATCATCAAGGACCCTTACAGGTACAGTCTTTTGTCGCTAAACTAATTTACCACAATTCTTACATTGAATCACATCAGTACTTTTCTACTGGGCTTGGACATGACTTAGATTGACACAATTTAGATTTCAGACAATGAGTTAGTTCAGCACATCTTTGGTGATTTATTTTGTCTTCATAGTGAATTCATGGTTGAAGAGCACGAGCTCCAGAAAGAGAAGATCCAGGAGGACTACAACGACAAGTATTGGGATCAGCGGTACACAATCGTACAGCACAGAATTCCATTATTTCTTCAGAAAATGGCAGACAAAATTTTGAGTACAGGTAAGACGCATCATACTATTTGGATCCGATTTGTTACGATCACTTTTTAGTGCATCCTGACAATGCCCAGTGCAATTCACTGTGTTCCTGTGAAAAACGAATAGTATCAAGTTCTTGATCATTTTCTGAGTTGTTTGTTTTGGTTTTTCTTCTCGTCCTCTTCTATAGGTAAATATCTCAATGTGGTGAGAGAGTGTGGCCGGGACGTGACTTGTCCGGATGCTAAATAGGTCCTTTACACTCTCAAGGAGAGAGCCTACGTGGAGCAGATAGAAAAATCCTACTACTACGCCAGTAAGGTCCTCCTAGACTTCCTGATGGAGGAGAAGGAGCTGGTCGCACGCCTTAGGTAAACAACAACAAAACTATAAATAGGTCAATAAAGTCTGATGGGTTTTTCGAATTTGGTATGTTCTGTTATATGCTAAGAGATGTATTCTTCCTAGGTCAATCAAGCACTACTTCTTGATGGACAAGGGAGATTTCTTTGTCCATTTCATGGACCTGACAGAAGAGGAGCTGAAAAAGCCAGTTGATGATATTGTCCCTCCCAGACTGGAGGCCTTGCTAGAGCTGGCTCTGAGGATGAGTACTGCTAACACAGACCCATTCAAAGATGACCTGAAGGTAAATATGCTAGAGTACCAGTGTGTAATTTATGCTATTTTGATTACAACAGCACTATCTAGTGGTTATTAAGGAGAGGAGCCTAATTCCTTATTCATTCCGGTTCATGACCTAAAATACATACTGTACACATTATGTTTTGAAATATTATTTCATGCATGCATTATGATGAATGAATAGGCTCATGTAACCTTCCCAAAATAAGTACTTGAAGAAAGTTTGAGAGTGACGGTCTGGGTTTGGTAGCGCTCCAGTCCTCCCTGTCATAAGCAGGACATGGAAATCGTATCACAGTATATCCTAATGTATGTTCCTTTAACTGTTAACTCAGATTGTATTGTCAGCAATAATCACATGCCCATAGAATTGATTTCTATTCTTTGCACTGAAACCATCTACCTTAGGAAGAAGCCCACTATGGGCAGCCCACTCAGTATAATTGGCTCAAATGTGAATGTCACTGACATCTCTACCTCGCATCTGCCTCTCAGAGGAGCACTAAAAACAAGCAAGCAACCTACCTACATGTACATATTACCTCAATTACCTCAACTAACCTCTACTCTCACACATTGACTCGGTACCAGTACGCCCTGTATAGTCCTTATAGTTAAAAGGAAAAAAAGTATTATTGTTTTTAGCAAATATTTTCTTACTTATCCAATAATGCAGAGTTGTTTTTTTAAGGGCTTGTAAAGTAAGCATTTCATGGTAAGGTTGTACCTGTTGTATTTGACAAATCAAATTTGATTTGAAAAGTACTAAAAATAGCCCATGTTAACATGTATTCTGAGGAACAAGGTTCATGAAATTGACAACTTACTAACATCAGAAAACATTTATATTCTGGCCATCTCTAAAACACACTTGGATAATTCCTTTAATGCAGTAGTAGCTATACATGGTTCTAGAATATATAGAAAAGAGAGAAATGCAAATGGGGGAGGTGTTGCTATGTATGTCGAGTCATACTCCTGTTGTGCTCCTCTCTCAGCCTCTGTCAGATGGAGAAGTAATATGGCTACAGGTTCATCTGCCTCCTATTCTGGTAGGAAGTTGCTATAGACCACCGACTGCTAAAAGTCTGTATTTGGACTAGATGTTTGAAATGCTCAATAATGTATGTGATATCAACAGGTCTATTTTTTGGGTGACCTAAATATTGACTGGTTGTCATCAAGCTGTCAACTCAAAAAGAAGCTTCAATCTGTAACCGATGCCAGCAATCTGGTTCATGTTATCAGTCAACCTACCAGGGTATTTACAAACAGAATAGGAACTGAATCATCTACGTGTATTGATCAGATCTTTACTAATGCTGCAGAAATCTGCTCTAGAGCAGTACCCATCAGATGTAGTGATCATAATATAATAGCCATATCTCTAAAAACCAAAGTTCCAAAGACTGGACCTAAAATTTTGTAATGATGATTCCTATGTCGAAGATGTGAAAAATATTTGTTGGTCTGATGTATGTGATGAGGAACAACCTGATGCCACATATGAAGCATTTATGAAACGGCTTCTTCCTGTTTTTAATAGGCATGTGCCCATCAAGAAGCTGTTAGAACTGCCAAATCCCCATTAATACAGTGCATTCAGAAAGTATTCAGACCTCTTGACTTTTCCCACATTTTGTTACGTTACAGACTTATTCTAAAATAGATTAAATAGTTTTCCCCTCAATCTACACACAATACCCAATAATGACAAAGCCAAAACAGGTTTTAGACATTTTTGCAAATGTATAAAAAAAAAAAAGTATCACATTTGCATAAGCATTCATACCCTTTACTCAGTACTTTGTTGAAGCATCTTTGACAGTGATTACAGCCTTGAATCTTCTTGGCATGACGCTACAAGCTTGGCACACCTGTATTTGGGGAGTTTCACCCATTATTCTCTGCAGATCCTCTCTAGCTCTGTCAGGTTGGATAGGGAGCATCGCTGCACAGCTATTTTCAGATCTCTCCAGAGATATTAGATCGGGTTCAAGTCCTGGCTCTGGCTGGGCCACTCAAGGACATTCAGAGAATTGTCCTGAAGCCACTCCTGCGTTGTCTTGGCTGTGTGCTTAGGGTCGTTGTCCTGTTGGAAGGTAAAACCTTCACCCCAGTCGGAGGTCTTGAGCACTCTGAAGCAGGTCCTTACACCATGGCAACCCTGCCTCCCAACAAGCTATGGGTATTGATCATATTCCGGCCTCTATTAGAAAAGGGGACTGTCTTAAAGAGTTCAAACAAATGGAACGTTTTGGGATTTACAAACTACAGGCCACTCAGTACCCTGGTTTAAATGAAGATATGGATTTACAAACTACAGGCCACTAAGTACCCTGGTTTAAATGTAGATATGAATTTACAAACTACAGGCCACTAAGTACCCTGGTTTAAATGAAGATATGGATTTACAAACTACAGGCCACTAAGTACCCTAGTTTAAATGGAGATATGGATTTACAAACTACATGCCACTAAATACCCTGGTTTAAATGAAGATATGGATTTACAAACTACAGGCTACTAAGTACCCTGGTTTAAATGAAGATATGGATTTCTCACCCTTCCTGTAGGGTCGATAGGTCCATTTGCTGTCATCTAGTGGACATTTTGCTCAATTGCCCTCAGCTATGTTTAGACTGTTGTTGTTCATGTTTGCTGTGTTCTAATGTACTATGGAATATATTTCTTTCTTATTCTTGACACTTCTCCCAGTCATATTTAAAGGTTTGAACTACATTTTTTTGAATATTTTTTTTTTGCATTTTCCAATTAAGAACATTCATAACAAACGTGAAAAGATATTAGACAACGATAGGACAAAGTGACAGTAACAGACGAGCGTAACAAAAAAATAATTATATATACAAACATACAATAAGAAAAAAATAATAACGAGACATTGGATCACCTGCCGTAGGCTACATATTATACATTACGTGTGAAACATTATGTGAGGATTATATATAGATTCAATCAATGAGATTTGGGGGGAGATTCTCCATTTAGTCAATAAAATGTTGCCAAATTCTGTAAAATGTCTTTAACTTATTCCTCAAGCAGTAAGTGATTTTCTCCAAAGGGATACAACTATTAACTTCCGATAGCCATATTGCAACTGGCAGGGAGGAATCCAATTTCCATTTCAAGGCAATACATTTATTGGCAATCGCTAGCAATATTTCTGTTAGCTTTATAGTATGGCTTTGCCTAAGATTGGTGTTAGTAAAGTTACCCAGTAGACAGAACTCCGGGTCTAAAGGGAATGCAACCCCGTGAATTGAGGATATGGTATCGCATACCCCCTGCCAGAAACCGTGTAGTTTTGAACACTGCCAAGTGGAATGGAGGAATGTTCCTTCATCTGAGCCACATCTAAAACATAGGGAGGAGATATCTGGGTTGAACTTGTGCAGTCTAGATGGGGTGATATAGAGCTGATGGAGTAAATTAAACTGGATCAGTCTGTATCTGGAGTTCAATGTGGATGTAACACAGGTCACTTCATAGATCCTCATCAAGATCAATACCCAGATCTTTTTCCCATCTAAGTCGGGGTTTATCTAGCCCAGGCAGTGTTAGTCCTGACATAAGAGCATCGTATACACGGGAAATGGTCTTGAACAGTGGTTGGTCTGCGTGGCAGAGTTGTTCAATAGGTGACATCTTAGGTAGGTTCCATTGTCCCTTGAGAGTCACCCTAATAAAGTTTCGTGATTGTAGGTAGCTAAAGAAGTCCCTGTTAGGCAAGTGGTATTTCTGTTTCAGTTGATCAAAAGACATAAGAACTGCCTCCTTGTAACAATGTTCCAGAAGAGTGATCCCCTTATCAGACCATGGTCTAAAGTTACTATTCTGGAAAAACATAGGGATCAATCTATTGATCCAAAAAGGGGTTTAGGGGAAAGGAATCCCTCTCGTCCGAACAGCTCATGCAGTTTGCACCATGCCAGGACAGAATGTATGATTAAAGGGTTGTCTGTGATGGTTTTTATAGATTTTCTGTCCCATTTGTAAAACAATTCTGCCCCAGTGTCATCATTTACCTCAAGCTTTTCAATGTTCAACCATGAGGGAGAGGGACCATTGCAAACCTCTGAGCCAGAAACCTAGACTGTGCAGCCCAGTAGTACATTCTAGAATTGGGGAGGTTTAAGCCCCCTTGACTGTAATCAAGGGTCAGTTTATCCACGCCAACCCCAGGGGGTTTGCCGTGCCAGATAAACCGTCTGGTCAGCTTGTCAAGAGAGGAAACAAATGCTGCGGGAACAGGGATAGGGAGAGATTGAAACAGATGTAGAAATCTGGGCAGGACATTCATTTTAATTACATTGATTCTACCCAGTAGAGTGAGAGGTAAGTCCATCCATTTACAAAGGTCAACCTCCACCTTTTGCAACAAACTGGCCAGATTGAGTTTATAAAGGTTGTTCAGATTACCATCCACCATTATGCCCAAATATGTGAAGCCCATAGGTGACCATCTAAATGGAAACTTGTGCTTGATGGCATGATGGTCAAAGACAGACAACGGTAAGATTTCGTTTTCATCAAAATTGACCTTATATCCAGAGAAAGAACTATAACACTGTAGTAGGATCTGCAAGTGAGAGAGGGAGTGTTCTGGGTTTGTTAGAAATAAGATAAGGTCGCCCGCAAAGAGTGATAATTTATGGGTATGGGGGCCCACCTCAAAGCCATGTATGTAAGGGCACGTTCTAATAGCCTCAGCCAACGGTTCGATGGTGAGGGCAAAGAGGTGGGGGCTAATTGGGCAACCTTGTCTGTTCCCCCTATAAAGAGGGAAAGAGGAGGAAGTAATCCCATTGGTAGCAATCCTAGCTTTAGGAGATTTGTAGAGTGATTTTATCAAATTTACAAACACGGTACCTAAACCAAACTTTTCCAAGACGCGAAAGAGGTATGGCCATTCAACCCTATCAAAGGCCTTTTCAGCGTCGAGGGAGACTGCGTGTTGCAGATACGGTTAGTTGAAAATGTACAAATCAATTATAGTGACCGGGAGATACCAGCAGTTCAGTAAGAGAAAACAAGCGAACTGCATTTTATCCCCCAGAGAGACCGTCCTGGCTCAGACGTTGCTCAGTTCTTCTTTGTGCACTTCTCCCGGTGTTGAAGAGATGGCTTCGGCCTTTGTACTGAACTTTCATCCGCGCAGGGTGGATGAGGTAGCCGGTGATGTTCTTCTCCTTCAGTGCTTTGGAGGCAGGTCTGAACTGCTTGCGACGTCTGGCGAGATCCGCGCTCATATCTGGGAAAAGGCTGACCCTCTTTCCATCGATGGTGATGTCCCCTTTGGCTCTTGCGAGTTGCAGTATCTTCTCTCTGTCTTGGAAACGGAGGAACCTGATCAGGACGGCTTTGATGTTCTGTGGGCGCGTTCGATTTCCAGCGGCTTGGTGAAGTGGATTATGCCTAGGACCTCCGGGATCCATTGAGTGAAGAAACGGACTGGGTCACGGTCCTCGCTGTCCTCTTTCAATCCCACCACACGGATATTCCAACGTCTACTCTGGTTCTCCATCTGATCTACCTTGTTTTTGAGGTTGGCATTGTCCTTTTGCAGTTGTATCAAGACCTGGTCATATGTCTAGCGATGGTATCTTCAACTGTGCTAATGCGCAACTCTGCCTCAGTCGTTCTCAAAAGGAGATCATTCATGGAGGATTTCAGGTCGTCAATGGAAGAATGGAGTTCAGCCGATTTCTTATCAATTTTCATAGAAAGAACTGTTACCATCCTGAATTTCCCGGAGGAGAGTAGCCAGCATGTCGGCAGGCTCGCAAGAGGCTGCTGAGAGCAACAGTATGGAACTGTCGTCTGAGTTATGAGGGCTAATGCTAATCTTGCTGTAGCGTTATCGTTATCTTGGGAATCAACGACGTTTTGGTCGTCCTTCTTGCCTCTCGTTCGGAGGTCCATGGCTCTTTGGGAAGGTAAGTACTTGACAATTTATCAGCCGATGTTAGAATAGTGTTTCAACGTTGTTATTTAGGTAAAAATAGAATAACTTCGAAGAGCTCGGTTTGTCAATGTCTGCTCAGCTCCGCGGCATCACGTGCTCCGTCTAGAACTACCTTTAAGTGTTCTGATGCTTCTAGCTTGGAGTTGTATATTTATGATAAGATAGCTACAGTATTTCACTTTTTAATGTGTATAGTATTGCTTACTAGGTGTGTCCAATCAATTTTGTAACCACTCCCTCTTCTAATTAGGGCCAATTGGAAAAGCTGTTCAAAAGCGGACATTGTATTATTTCTTTGTACCCACTGACGAAGGCCATGCAGCCAAAATGCGTCAGATAAAAAACAAAAAACTTGGTTTCTATTGAACATGCAAATAAAGGCATTTTAATTCATTATATGAAGAGTGCCTTGGTCCTCCTTTCTTTATGAAATAACACATATGGAATCATGTAGTAACCAAAAAAGGTTTAAGTTTATATATTTCAGTTTCTTCAAAGTAGCCACCCTTTACCTTGATGACAGTTTTGTACATTCTTGGCATTCTTTCAACCAGCTTCATGAGGTAGTCCTGGAATGCATTTCAATTAATAGGTGTGCCTGGTTAAAAGTGAATTTGTGGAATTTCTTTCCATTTAACCTTTATTTAACTAGGCAAGTCGGTTAAGAACATTCTTATTTACAATGACGGCCTACACCGGCCAAACCCGAACAACGCTGGGCCAATTGTGCGCCGCCCTATGGGACTCCCAATCACGGCCGGTTGTGATACAGCCTGGATTCGAACCATGGTTTCTGTAGTGACACCTCTAGTCCATTTTATGGCAAGAACAGCTCAAATTAGCAAAGAGAAACAGTCCATCATTACTTTAAGGCATGAAGGTCGCAAAAAACCTTCAAGTGCTATGATGAAACTGGCTCTCATGAGGACTGCCACAGGAAAGAAAGACCTAGAGTTACCTCTGCTGCAGAGGATAGGTTCATTAGAGTTAACTGCACCTCAGATTGCAGACCAAATAAATGCTTCACGGTGTTCAAGTAACAAACACATCAACATCAACTGTTCAGAGGAGACTGAAATCAGGCCTTCATGCTCAAATTGCTGCAAAGAAACCACTACTAAAGGGCACCGATAAGAAGAGACATGCTTGGGCCAAGAAACGCGAGCAAAGGACATTAAACCAGTGTAAATCTGTCCTTTGGTCTGATGAGTCCAACTGAGATTTTTGGTTCCAACTGCCATGTCTTTGTGAGATGCAGAGTAGGTGAACAGATGATCTTGCATTTGTGGTTCCACTGTGAAGCATGGGGGAAGAGGTGTGATGGTGTGGAGGCGCTTTGCTGGTGACAGATTTATTTTGAATGCCAGGCACATTTAACCAGCATGGCTACCACAGCATTCAGCATCATACACCATCCCATCTGGTTTGCGCTTAGTGTGACATTTTGTTTTTCAACCAGGGCTATTTGACCACGAAGGAGAGTGAAGGAGTGCTGCATCAGATAACCTGGCCTCCACAATCACCCGTCCTCAACCCAATTGAGATGGATTGGGATGAGTTGGACCACAGAGTGAAGGAAAAGCAGCCAACAAGTGTACAGCATATGTGGGAACTCCTTCAAGACTGTTGGAAAAGCATTCCTCATGAGGTTGGTTGAGAGAATGTGCAAAGCTGTCAAGGCGAAAGTGTGGCTACTTTGAAGAATATAAAATATATTTTGATTTGTTTAACTTTTTTTGGTTACTACATGATTCCATATGTGTTATTTCATAGTTGTAATGTTTACTATCATTCTACATTGTAAAAATAAAGACAAACCTTTCAATGAGTAGGTGTGTCCAAACTCACATGCGCCGAATACATATACCATGACCAATAATGCATGTTTTTTTTAAGTAAGAAATGTGATATTTCATTTATTTGTTTATTTTCAGACATTTGCAAAAAATGTCTGTACCTTAAGTTAAATTCTAGGCATAAAAGCCAACTCTGCTCCAGCCATCAGGCAGGCACCTTCATTGAGGCACATGGCTTGTTCATAACAAAACCCTATAATATTGCCAACCACTTTAATAACGTTTTTGTTAAGATTAGCAATCTTAGGCATGACATGCAAAAATCAAACGCTGAGCTTTCATATTCATACATAACGGACTAATGAAAGACAAGCACTGTAGTTTATGAGTAAAATGTTTTGCTATCTATAAATAAGGACAAGCCAACTGGTACCAACAACCTGGATGGTAAATTGCTGAGGTTGTGTTACGAATCCCTTTTGGCCCGACAGGCTAGGGGGGATGGTAATGAGACCCATAACATAACTCATGCAAATTATAATTGTGACAAAGTAAAAGTGTGAACGAAATAACCAGGACAACTGAAATCTTCCTGTCAAACTCAAAGTTTATTTAGAAACACACGGTAATGGGGGAGCAGGAAAAGGGGCTGAGCTGGACCCAAGGAAAGAAACCATAAATATACAAAAAGACCCCTAAGCTAGACTAGCCTACTTTAACAACAGCTAACTAACCAAAAATACAGTGGGTGGTCCGCCCAGTTCTAACTAGTGTATTTAACACAGTTCACCTACGGGTAGTGTATGCCCATGGGTGACTTGTCTTGGTTTCCCCCTTTTCCCACCAGCAACAAACAAACACCATAACCAAAAAAACAATACTCACAGGTGATGACAAAGTGCTATGGAGGTGCTCAAACAAAAGAGAGGTTAAGACACAAAGCGAGAGTGAAACACAGAGTCCTACAGACATGGCATTTACAGAGAGATTGAGCTCTAGAGCAAACAAATGATGGGGTTTTTAAACCATGGGGAAGGAACTGTGATAGGGTAGGAAATAGGAGGTGTCTTCTGATTGATTGGGGAGTGGTGATTTTCACCTGTGAGGGGAGAAGGAGAGAAAAAGAAACACAGGATACACACAGGATACTTGTATCCGTAACACTTGTATCCGTAACACTCCCACCCTTAAAAGAGCAACCCTAGGGGTTGCGACTACAGTATTTCCATGAATACTCACAGCAAAGCAACAAAGCAACAACCTTGCAAAACATACAACAATTATTACACATGAGACAAAGCATCTGCCAACACATTATCTGAACCCTTTTTGTGACGGATCTCCAAATTATAATTTTGTACAATCAGCGCCCAACGCATAAGGCGCTGGTTCTGGTTGTACATTCGGTGGAGAAAAACTAAGGGGTTATGGTCAGTATACACAATCACTGGTAGGGCACTGGAACCAATGTATACTTCAAAGTATTGCAGAGCCAACAACAAAGCAAGAGCTTCTTGTTCTATTGTTGCATAATTTGTTTGACATTTATTAAATTTACGGGAAAAATAACAAACGGGATGATCCACTCCACTCCGCAGTAGAACAGCACCAGCACCTCTGGCACTAGCATCTACCTCAAGTTTGAATGGTTGTTCAAAATCTGGAGCAGCAAGTACAGGTGTACTACATAAGAGTGCTTTCGCTGATTCAAAAGCTCTCTTACAATCAGGGGACCACACAAATGGTCTTGCCGGACTAAGCAAATCGGTCAATGGAGCAAATACCGCAGAGAAATTTTTACAGAAGCTACGGTAGTAGCCAACCATCCCTAAAAAGCGGCGTAGCTCTCGTCTGGTGGTAGGTGCAGGGAATGCAGTTATAGCCAAGACCTTGGCATCAACAGGGCGCACCTGTCCATGGCCAACCTCTTTACCGAGATAGGTAACAGTAGCCTTCCCAAACTCGCACTTTGCCAAGTTCAGGGTAAGAGAAGCAGCTGCCAACCGTTCACATACTACCCTTAGCGAGTCAACATGATCTGACCACTCAGACGAATAAATCACTAGGTCATCAAGGTATGCACTACAATTAGGAACGCCAGCTAATACGGAGTTAACCAGTCGTTGGAAGGTGGCTGGTGCATTTCGCATCCCAAAAGCCATGACTGAGTACTGTAGGAAGTTGTCTGGGGTCACAAAGGCAGAAATCTCAGAAGCACGTGAAGTTAACGGAACCTGCCAGTAACCTTTTAAGAGGTCTAACTTAGTTACATACTTAGCAGCACCAATAGTGTCGATACAGTCGTCCAGTAACTGTATCGACACTATTGGTGCTGCTAAGTATGTACAAGAGTGGAGTGGATCATCCCGTTTGTTATTTTTCCCGTAAATTTAATAAATGTCAAACAAATTATGCGACAATAGAACAAGAAGCTCTTGCTTTGTTGTTGGCTCTGCAATACTTTGAAGTATACATTGGTTCCAGTGCAGGAACGAATCTGGCATTGACAGAATTTACCTTTCGATAATCCGTACATAACCTGGACGTACCATCAGGTTTAGGAACTAGAATGCAAGGAGAACTCCAAGGGCTTGAACTTGGCTTAGCCAGGTCATTCTCCAAATATTTCACCTCATCCCTCATTATCTTCCTCTTGGATGCGTTGATAAGATATGGGTGTTGCTTGATAGGTGTAGCATTTCCAACATTAATGTCATGTTCCAACACATTGGTGCGAGTAGGAACGTCATTAAAGAGACATGGAAAACTGTGTAGTAGCCTCACAATATCATTGGCCTGTCCATCCGTTAAATGAACCAGACCGGATAGGATAGACAGCAGCATTTCTGAGTTGGGCAATCTAACACACTGCTGTTGAGTGTTGCGCAACTCCAATCCATCATCATCAATATGACAGTCCACTATGATAGCAGTAGTAGCAGAGGAGACAGCAGTACCTTCCTCTGTTTTTGAACTCTAACTGTGTGATGGGTCAGGTGTGGTAAGCTTTCAACATGTTAATGTGACACACACGAGATTGGCGTTGTCTATCAGGAGTTTGAAGCACATAGTCAGTTTCACTTATTTTCTTTTCAATTAAATAAGGACCAGAGAAATGAGCTGACAGTGAAGATCCTGGAACAGGTAATAACACCAGTACTTGGTCACCTGGCTGTAGTGGACGAGAAACAGCCTCTTTTATCATAGTGTCTTTTCATGCTCCTCTGTGAGGAAGACAGAGCTTCCTTTGCGAGAGCACAAGCTTGGTGTAGGCGCTCACGAAAGCGACTAACGTAGTCCAACACATGCTCATCTCTGGTACACAACTCTTGGGACAAGAACTGTTCTTTAAGGACTTTCATTGGTCCTCTCACTGTGTGACCAAACACCAGTTCAGCCGGGCTGAAACCTAGGGACTCCTGCACAGTTTCACGAGCAGCAAACAAAACTAGAGGAACTCCCTCATCCCAATCTTTCTCAGATTCCAAACAATATTTACGTAGCATAGACTTCAGTGTCTGATGCCATCTTTCAAGCGCACACTGAGACTCTGGGTGATAGGCGCTTGACACACGGTGCGTAATTGACAAGGATTTTAACACCTGCTTGAAGAGCTTGGATAGGAAATTGGTACCTTGATCGCTTTGTACCACCTTAGGTAACCCGAATGTCGTGAAGAATTTTATTAAGGCTTTACTCACTACCGGGGCTGTAATCCTTCTCAGAGGAATGGCCTCGGGGTATCTTGTAGCCATACACATTATCGTTAACAAAAACTGGTTACCCGATTTTGTCTTCGGTAACGGTCCGACACAATCAACCACCACATGCTCGAATGGTTCACCTATGACAGGTATGGGACAAAGAGGAGCGGGAGGAATAACCTGATTTGGTTTTCCTGTTATCTGACATGTGTGGCATGTCCGACAGAACTGAGCCACATCTTGTTTTAAACCCGGCCAAAAGAAATGTCGAAGGATCCGATCATAAGTTTTTGTGATTCCTAAATGACCAGACCACTGGTGATCTTGACCAAGGGATAACACATTTTGTCGAAAGGCTGTAGGAATCACTATTTGGTAAACAGCATTCCAATCTCCATCCGCGTCAACATGGGATTTCCATTTACGCATGAGGAGATTACCATCAATGAAGTAAGCCACGTTCTTCTTCACATCTTCCAATGAGACAACACTAGAAAAACATTTAACAAGCTTGTTGTCAACCTTTTGGTTAGCAATCAGCTGCTCACGAGTGACTGGTAACTGTATTGCCTCAGCAATAAGTTCAACGTTCTTTGATTCTTTCCTGGGCTGTTTGTCAGAGGTGATCAGCTTCTCAGAGGTATCACACAATCCATCTTCTTGATCAACCTCTTTGAACAGAACAGTGTTCGACAAATCTATCACGTCACCCTCTTGTAGTGCCTGAGCACGAGTGACAGCACAAGCGGGGAACACATGTGGATAACTCTGTGCCAGCTCATTCGAGAGAGAGTGGTCACTTTTATCCAATACGGGTACTACCTTTCCTCCGGTAATATCGTTACCCATTATAAAGGTCACACCTTTCACTGGCAACATAGGACGTACCCCCACTCTGAATATTCCACTGATTAACTCAGAGTGTACTTTCACAAAGTGCAATGGCACTGGGACAAAACCCATTTCAATACCCTGCACTAACACACTGGAACCACAGTATGTATCGTCAGATAAGGGCAACACATCAGACAATATAAACGACTGCGCCGCACCAGTATCTCAAAGGATTTTAACCGGTCGCTGAGACGCTTCGTCATTCGTTAGGGACACAAACCCCTCAAATGAATGGTTCATAACTGCGGTCGGGGACTGAGACTTTCAAACTACAGTTACCCTGAAGCACCTGTTTTGTTGCAGACCTCACAACCGTACGAATTAGAGCAACACCTGTTGGTGGCTTGGCACGAAGAGGCATCCCTTGTTTGCGTTTAAGCAGGAAGCAATCATTAATCATATGTCCTACTTTATGACAATAGAAACAGGGACGCTCATTCTTCTGGCTTGCTTGATATACTACTGCTGGCCGACTAGGGCTAAAGGTAGGAAACTCAGTGGCTCTACTCTCAGTTTGAGCCGAAAACACTCTTGTGCGTCAACACAAACTCGTCTGCCAACACAGACGCTTCTGCCAGACAGGATACTTTCTGTTCGTTTAGGTAAACTACAATGCGTTCGGGTAAGCAATTTTTAAACTCTTCCAACAAGATTAACTCCCGGAGTTGAAATCAGTTACCTTACTAACAGCATGCCATTTATCAAACAGATTTCCCTTGTCTCTAGCAAATTCCACATAAGTCTTACTAGAAGATTTTCTATGAGACCTAAATCTCTGTCGGTATGCCTCAGGCACAAGCTCATAGGCACGAAGAACAGTAGCTTTGACCACTTCATAATTCAAACTGTCCTCTAGAGGTAGCGCTGACAAAACCTCTTGGGCTTTACCAGTTAATTTACTCTGAAGTAATAGACACCATACCTCTTCAGGCCATTTCAATGCTACGGCTATACGCTCAAATACACAAAAATAGGAGTCAACCTCTGACTCTCTGAACAAAGGTACTAAGGCCTACTAATGTCAAACGTGTTTGAGGATACAGCAGGTGATGACTGCTCACAAACAGGCACAGTAGGAACGAAGGCTAGCCTTGCTGTCTCTGCCTCCAGTTCCATCTGGCGCATTTTAAACGTCATCTGCCGCTGTTCTCGTTCTTTTTCTGCCTCAATTTTACACATCTCCAACTGGAGAGTCTCTCGCCTAATTTGGGCTCTCTTCCACCTCCAGTTGGAACTGTGCTAAACGGACATCCCTCCTGGCATCACCATTTGACAGTGGGGAGAGTGGATCAAAACGGGACAATGTGGCTGGTGTTTTAGCCTCTCCCTCATTATCAGACACCAATGGGCTTACAGGAGCAGCAACATCCCCTACAGGGGTAGTAGACTCAGGCAGCGGTAACACAAGCACCTGCTCTTCCAACAATACATTTAATACTAGCTGTTTAACCTCCGCCTTAACTAAACTCTGCGGAATCGATACTGAATAATGATCAGCCAAGGTCATTAAATCAACTCTACGACATTTGTCAAAAACCTCCCACGAAGGGTTATCCAAAAAGGATTTCAAATCAAAAGTAGTCATTTTACACTACTTCACAAGTGCCAAAGAAAATAGCAAACACTAATGCTACTTCAGCTATGACGCTCAACACTGAACTATACCACTACAACAATCTACATGAGCGGCATGGGTGTCAGTTATGACAGATCCTGGACGAGGCTCCACTTATGTTACGAATCCCTTTTGGCCCGACAGGCTAGGGGGGGGGGATGGTAATGAGACCCGTAACATAACTCATGCAAATTATAATTGTGACAAAGTAAAAGTGTGAACGAAATAACCAGGACAACTGAAATCTTCCTGTCAAACTCAAAGTTTATTTAGAAACACACGGTAATGGGGGAGCAGGAAAAGGGGCTGAGCTGGACCCAAGGAAAGAAACCATAAATATACAAAAAGACCCCTAAGCTAGACTAGCCTACTTTAACAACAGCTAACTAACCAAAAATACAGTGGGTGGTCCGCCCAGTTCTAACTAGTGTATTTAACACAGTTCACCTACGGGTAGTGTATGCCCATGGGTGACTTGTCTTGGTTTCCCCCTTTTCCCACCAGCAACAAACAAACACCATAACCAAAAAAACAATACTCACAGGTGATGACAAAGTGCTATGGAGGTGCTCAAACAAAAGAGAGGTTAAGACACAAAGCGAGAGTGAAACACAGAGTCCTACAGACATGGCATTTACAGAGAGATTGAGCTCTAGAGCAAACAAATGATGGGGTTTTTAAACCATGGGGAAGGAACTGTGATAGGGTAGGAAATAGGAGGAGGTGTGTCTTCTGATTGATGATTGATTGTTGACTGATTGGGGAGTGATGATTTTCACCTGTGAGGGGAGAAGGAGAGAAAAAGAAACACACACAGGATACACACACAGGATACTTGTATCCGTAACACTTGTATCCGTAACAGGTTGGTAGCGGAATACATTGCGACTCCTGTTTGCCACATCGTCACTGTAAAGCTTAGATCCCTCAGGCCTGGAGGGAGGCAAAGGTCATTCCGCTGCTCAAGAATATCAGAGCACCGGTTCAAACAGCCTGTTACCGGCACTTGGCAAACTTTTGGAAATAATTGTGTTTGAACAGATACAAAATTATTTTACAGAAAACAAACCAATGACAGACTTTCAGCATGCTTATAAGGAAGGGGCACTCAACATGCTCGGGACTGACACAAATTATTTGTTGAAAGTAATTGATAGAAGATTGTGGGAGCTGTTAGACTTCAAGTTCAGCTTTTGAGATCATTGATCATAACCTGTTGCTGAATAAACATAGGCGTTATGGATTTGTATCCTTTCAGCAGCCGGCTTTGGCCATTATTGTTTTTCGTTTTTACTAATGACCTTCCACTGACCTTGAATAAAGCCTGTGTGTCAGTCTATGTACGCTGACGACTCAACAGTATATATGTTGGCTATTACACTAAAATAAATAAATGTACCCATTTACATTGAGCTCCAGTCAGTTTTAGAATGGGTAACTAGGCTGGTGCTAAATATAAAAAATGAAAGACATCGTTTTTGGGACAAATCACTCGTTCAACCCTAAACCAACATCTAGATCTATTATTGAATAATGTGGGGATTGAGCCAAGTTGAGACTAAACTGCTGGGTGAAACCCTAGATAGCAAGCGGTCATGGTGAAAACATACAGACTCAATGGTTGCTAAAATGGGAAGAGGTCTGTCCGTGATAAGGCGTTGCTCTGCTTTCTTGACGTCTCAGTCAACCAGACAGGTCCTACAGGCCGTAGTTTTGTTGCACCTGGACTACTGCCCAGTTGTGTGGTCGTGCGGCAAAGAGCGACATGGATAAATTGCAGTTGGTCCAGAACAGAGCAGCACGTATTGCACTTAATGTCCAGGGAGCGTGAATGTCAGTAACATG
Source organism: Oncorhynchus kisutch (assembly GCF_002021735.2). Classification (NCBI taxonomy): domain Eukaryota; kingdom Metazoa; phylum Chordata; class Actinopteri; order Salmoniformes; family Salmonidae; genus Oncorhynchus; species Oncorhynchus kisutch. The sequence goes on from NC_034198.2 coordinate 8,291,123, forward strand.
CATGTCAATCTCTCCTGGCTCAAAAGTTGAGAGATTGACTGCATCACTATTGATCTTTGTGTGAGGTGTTGATGTGTTGAAGGTACCAAACTGTCTGTTCAAGCAGTTGGCGCAGTGTTATGTATATTATGTTATTATATTATGTATTTTATTTGTGTTGGGTAATTGGGGATACTAATAAAAAATATGAAATAATTACAGCAGCTGGGCACACTGTTGACTACTTTAAGGAGAACCTAAAGTCATTTATGATCTTGTTATTCAAATGGCGTCATTGCTGTTTTACCGCATTAGACCATTTCTTATAGATGCACTTTAGCACAGTAATAGAAAATTGCTGAAGGGCAGAATCGCAAATTTCTATAGGCTATACATATAAAAGACTACATGACTGATTTGGGAGGGGCTTCACACTGAACTCATCCATCCACCCCCTGTTCCTGTTTCCCAGATTGACCTAATGCCTCATGACGTGATCACCCAGCTGCTGCGGGTGCTGGCCATTGAGACCAAGCAGGAGAAGGCCATCATCAATGCCGACCCCACGAGGTGGCCCTCAGCGGCCTGGAGGCCTTCTCCTTCGACTACATCGTCAAGTGGCCGCTGTCGCTCATTATCAACAGGTAGGTACACTGGGGCTATACCCGAGGCCAGGTCTCCCTTGGGTAACAGGTCTTCGGACCTCAGTATGACCTGGTTAAAAGAAGGTGAAAAAGGCGACCTTGAAAATGGGATAAAAAAAAGTTTTATCCCATTTTCCCGACGTCCACAGGTAGGGGTTGTGCTTACAGCCCAACACCGTGCAGGACGTTTGGCATTTGCCAGAGAACACCAAGATTGGCAAATTCGCCACTGGCGCCCTGTGCTCTTCACAGATGAAAGCAGGTTCATACTGAGCACATGTGACAGACGTGACAGAGTCTGGAGACGCCGTGGAGAACGTTCTGCTGCCTGCAACATCCTCCAGCATGACCGGTTTGGCGGTGGGTCAGTCATGTTGCGGGGTGGCATTTCTTTGGGGGGCCGCACAGCCCTCCATGTGCTCGCCAGAGGTAGCCTGACTGCCATTAGGTACCGAGATGAGATCCTCAGATCCCTTGTGAGACCATATTCTGGTGCTGTTGGCCCTGGATTCCTCCTAATGCAAGACAATGCTAGACCTCATGTGGCTGGAGTGTCAGCAGTTCCTGCAAGAGGAAGGGATTGATGCTATGGACTGGCCCGCCCGTTCCCCAGACCTGAATCCAATTGAGCACATCTGGGACATCATGTCTCGCTCCATGCACCACAGACTGTCCAGGAGTTGGCGGATGCTTTAGTCCAGGTCTGGGAGGAGATCCCTCAGGAGACCATCCGCCACCTCATCAGGAGCATGCCCAGGCATTGTAGGGAGGTCATACAGGCACGTGGAGGCCACACACACTACTGAGCCTCATTTTGACTTGTTTTAAGGACATTACATCAAAGTTGGATCAGCCTGTAGTGTGGTTTTCCACTTTAATTTTGAGTGTGACTCCAAATCCAGACCTCCATGGGTTGATAAATTTGTTTTCCATTGATAATTTTTGCGTGATTTTTGTTGTCAGCACATTCAACTATGTAAAGAAAAGTATTCAATAAGAATATTTCATTCATTCAGATCTAGGATGTGTTATTTTAGTGTTCCCTTTATTTTTTTGAGCAGTGTATATATTTTTGTATTTTTCAGGAAAGCGCTGACGAGATACCAAATGCTGTTCCGGCACATTTTTTACTGTAAACATGTTGAGAGGCTGTTGTGCAACGTGTGGGTCAGCAACAAAACAGCCAAGCAGCACGCCTTGCACAGGGCCTAGTGGTGAGTTGACAAAACTCCTTCAGTTAACTTCCTTGTTTTTTTCTCTAGTGCCAGCTTCCTAATATCAAGTTCTGATACGAGCTATCTGGTTTCCTCCTCCCTGTAGGTTTGCAACAGCGTTTGCTGAACTTTGTACAGAACATCCAGTACTACATGATGTTTGAAGTCATGGAGCCCACCTGGCATATCATGGAGAAGAACTTGAAATCTGTGAGTGGATTGTAACCAAGGCTGCTTTTCACCTTGATAGCATTCAGTGCTGTTATGTGTTAGCCTATAGTTGTGTCTAATGTAATTGTTCTGTGCATGTTGTAGTAGTGGCATCCATTACAAATGTCAGCCGTGAGGCTTTACTTTGCTTTGACCCAAGATTGTTGTGTTTTCCAGTCCCAATTACATTTATTTTCATTGCTCCTAATAACTGCATGCTGTGGCTTAGTGCACACTGTCGTAACAGTCCCAAGCCCTGCATTGATCAGGAATATCTTAATATAGGCAATCTTGTCTTCCCCAGGCCTCCAACATAGACGACGTGCTGTGTCATCACACCAGCTTCCTGGACAACTGCCTGAAGGACTGCATGCTGACCAACCCAGAGCTGCTTAAGATCTTTTCCAAGCTCATGTCCGTGTGTGTCATGTTCACCAGCTGCATGCAGGTGCGTGGATGTGGAACGCAACTACAAAACCGTGAACGTCAAGGCAGCTTGTTTTAGCTTACATGTAGTGTTTTTGAATGTTTGAATTGACGTGCATCTCATGCACATTAGATAATCTGACTGCAGTATTATGATATGTAGCCTAATATCCCCCCCCCCCAGTGTTCAGTGTATGACTTTACAGTGTCTCTCACTGGTGATCCTTGACAGTGCATGTCAGAGCAAAAACCAAGCCAAGAGGTTGAAGGAATTGTCCAGCGCTCCGACACAGGATTGTGTCGAGGCACAGATCTGGGGAAGAGTACCAAAAAATGTCTGCAGCATTGAAGGTCCCCAAGAACACAGTGGCCTCCATCATTCTTAAATGGAAGAAGTTTTGAATCACCAAGACTCTTCCTAGAGCTGGCCGCCTGGCCAAACTGAGCAATCGGTGGAGAAGGGCCTTGGTCAGGGACGTGACCAAGAACCCGATGGTCACTATGACAAAGCTCCAGAGTTCTTCTGTGGAGTTGGGAGAACCTTCCAGAAGGACAACCATCTCTGCAGCACTGCACCAATGAGACCTTTATTTTAGAGTGGCCAGGCAGAAGCCACTTCTCAGTAAAAGGCACATGACAGCCTGCTTGGAGTTGCCAAGAGGCACCTAAAGGACTCTCGGACCATGATGAACCGGATTCTCTTGTCTGATGTAACCAAGATTGAACTCTTTGGCCTGAATATCAAGCTGTGCAGTGACTCTCCCCATCCAACCTGACAGAGCTTGAGAGGATCTGCAGAGAACAATGGGATAAACTCCCCAAACACCAGCGTGCCAAGCTTGTAGCGTCATACCCAAGAAGACTGTAATCACTGCCAAAGGTGCTTCAACAAAGTACTGAGTGAAGAAGGGTATGAATACTTATGTAAATGTGATATTTCAGGTTTTATTTTGTTAATACATTTGCAAAAAATTCTAAAAACCTGTTTTTGCTTTGTCATAATCGGGTATTGTGTGTAGATTGATGAGAGGGGAAAAAATATTTTATACCTTTTAGAATAAGGCTGTAACGTAACAAAATGTGGAAAAAGTCAAGGGGTTTGAATACTTTGTATTTCCTGGTGTAGCGCTTCACCCGGAGCATGAAGCTGGGCCGGGAGTTGAACCGGCTGTCTCTGGAGCATGGCACCATGGAGGGTCCTCCCAACCAGAGCGAACGCACCGAGGAGCAAGAGAAGAAGAGACTCACCTCCAAGGTAGCTACACACATACTCACTCATTTACAGCAGATACTCACTAACCAACTTGTAGCAGTGTTTTCAAAGGTTAAACATGTATGAAAATCTGTGTTTTATATGCGTATGTTATATAGAACAACAACCAAATACAGTAGTATTGTAATAATGGCAATTAGTATTTGAGACCAAATAGAAATGCTATCTATCAAATATAGCATGATTGATGATGTGATATGCTATGCTATTCCCCAACCAGCAAGTGTCATACCTGTGTGGTTTCCCACGTTGTCAGTTTCTAGCGGAGCACGTGGACGCCCTGCAGTCAGACTCATGCTTCGAAGCCACCGTCAGCAAGTTTGACAGCAACTTCAGTACACTGCTCCTGGACCTGCTGGACAAGCTCAGCGTCTACAGCACCAACGACTGTGAGCACAGCATGATAAACATAATCTACAGGTGGGTCTACTGCACAGCGCCCGGTTTCTGATAGCGATGGAATCTAGACTTACACGTATTTTGGCCGAAGATGTAACATGAGTTTCGCAAAAACACCCGCAGAGAGAACGCTCACTAAGTGCGTCATTGGAGCATGTGTCGATACTGATGGGATCAAAAGAAAGGCGTCGCTGCGCTCGGATCAGCTTTCTCCATTCACGTCTTACCTTAACATTTATAATTATTCCACACTACTGACGACAGATCAGCTCCTAGAGATATATTATCACCCATCTGGCTGCAAATATTGAGGTGGCTTATTCTAATGCTTAGCCTACCCTATAATAATGCACTGACTAGATTTGGTACATCATGTTACACTTGAAAATAAAAGAGAGCCGCACACTCTAGGAGCTCAGATGCAAAAATTGAATGTCCAACGTTTCGACAGCCAAGCTGTCTTCATCAGGGTATAATCAAACACTGCGGGATGACTCGTACAGGTGTCTGTAATCATGGCCAAGTGTGGCCTAATATCATTGGTTAATTATCAAATATTAAAATGGCATACAAAGAACAGCATACAAAAAAAAACTAATCAACAACAAATGGATAGCATACAATCATAGATTCATTTTAGACTACACAAGCTTACATACAATTACAATGGCAAAGTCACAATAATCACAAGAATGGCTTGTAGGAGAATATAACACAATAGATCTGGTAGAAGAAAATACAAAGAAGAAACCAAACATTTTTATTTTACCACCATCTTTGAAATGCAACAGAAAGGTCCCACTTCCAGCCATCACTCTGGTTGTAATTCCGATGGTGTCCACAAGATAGCAGCAGTGTATGTGCAAAGTTTCTTGAAGTATGAGCGAACTACATGACATTTAGTGTGAAGTCACCCAGGTACATTTGGGCAAATCGTGAAGGAGACATTTTGCATTCATATGACATTTTTCTGCAAAAATATCATAAACTGTATACTTTGATTTAGCTTTTGCATTATTAGTAGCCATATTATAAGTTCAACATTTGCAAAACAACCAGTTTTCATAACTTTCATAATTCTGAATATGTCCAAAAGGAAAAGGCATTACTTCGCACCAGGTTAGCTGCTACATTTTGCGACACATACAGGGTTTCTCATTGGCTATCTAGCTAGCTTTGTTTGACCCCGATTGGTGCTTATTTGACAAAATTAGAGTCGATCAAGTGAAGACCACCCGCGTCATCGGAGTGCCATGAAGACGTCGCTCTCTGACCAAATTTGGTGTCCTATAGGATATACTACACCCCTAATGATATAGTGAAGTGGAACGAGTGGAAATACAAAATCGATCGTGAATGCTATATGGACCTTTATAGGATATGAAAAAGGATTTCATCTAACAAAACGTCACTTCATGTTATCTCTGGGACTCTTTGGATGATAAATCAGAGCAAGTTTTCAGAATGTATGTACACATTTCACCTTCAGAGGTGAATTTATCAAACCTATTGCGGTGAAAAAAGTGTTTAGTTTTTTGGAGTTCTCCTCAAACAATAGCATGGCATTTTTCCGCAGTAATAGCTACTGTAAATTGGACAGTGCAGTTATATTAACAATAATTTAAGCTTTCAGCCGATATAAGATGCTTGACCTCATCGGTGTGCATCGTGTGATTCTAACCAATTATTTGTAGGCATTGCCTACTAATTGTCTAATAATTGGATGATGCCATTGGAAAAACACCTTTTCACATATGTTGATATTGGGATGGTGCTGGAGATGATGAATATGAAGTGATTTTTAAAATATTTTTTATTTCCCTTTAAGATGCTTTGGGGAAAAAGGGCCCAGGACCAGAGTTGGGAACCCCTGGCCTATAGTGTGACAATACAGAGGCGGATGCAAGATGCAAGCAACGATGGTTTAATGAATACAGTTTACAGCAGCAACAGGACAGACTGACTGTACTCAGACGGAATCCGACCCAGGGACTAGGGCGCATCTTCCGATGATAGCGTGCTGAGAAATCCAGGGGAGTGTGTCCGGATGTGTAGGAGGGAGCACAGCAGATAATCCACACAAGGGCGGTGAGAGATGAGTACGGACACACGACACAAACTCAGAGAAGTAACAACGAACATATAAAGGGAAGATAAGTGATTCCAGCTGGCACAGACAATCAGGCCGAGATAGGGAACCACGCCCACACAAACACGAGAGAGAGAGAGAGAGAGAGAGAGAGAGAGAGAGAGAGAGAGAGAGAGAGAGAGAGAGAGAGAGAGAGAGAGAGAGAGAGAGAGAGAGAGAGAGAGAGAGAGAGAGAGACGCGCAGTGGATTCATGGACCGTGACAATACCCCCCCCCCCCTAGGAACGCCTCTTGGCGTTCCCAGGCTAATTTACCTGTCGATTGAAATCATCGATAAGGGAGTGATCCAGAATGTCCCTAGCAGGTACCCAACTTCTCTCCTCCGGGCCGTAACCCTCCCAGTCCACCAGGTACTGGAATCCGCGTCCCCTCCTTCTAGAGTCCAAAATACGATTGACAGAAAAGGTGGGTTCCCCATCAACAAGTCGTGGCGGCGGGGGAACCGGGACCGGCGGGTTAATGCGTGCCTGAAACACAGGTTTTATTTTAGACAGATGAAAGGTAGGATGAATTCTCCTATACGCCGGAGGAAGCTTGAGCCGGACCGCCACCGGACTAATGATCCTGGTGACTTTGAACGGGCCGATAAATTTGGGGGCAAGCTTGTTCGAAACGGATCGGAGTGGAATGTTCTTAGTAGAAAGCCACACTCTTTGGCCAACGACGTATACCGGAGGCTTCGACCGGTGGCGATCGGCCTTAGCCTTGGTGCGCGCCCCCACCCGGAGAAGAGTCTCACGGGCCCTGCTCCATGCGTGACGGCACCTCTGGATGAAAGCGTGAGCGGAGGGAACAGTGACCTCGGACTCCGTACTGGGAAAGATAGGTGGCTGGTAACCTAAACTACACTCAAACGGAGAGAGACCCGTGGCTGCCACTGGCAACGAATTGTGAGCGTACTCAACCATAGAGAGTTGTTGACTCCAGGAAGAGGGATTCTTAGAAACCAAACATCGCAACACTCTCTCCAAATCTTGGTTGGCCCTCTCTGTTTGACCGTTGCTCTGGGGATGAAACCCTGAAGACAGGCTGACACTCGCTCCCAGTAACCTACAAAACTCTTGCCAAAACTTGGACACAAATTGGGGCCCCCTGTCAGAAACTACGTCCATCGGCAGGCCATGTAAGCGAAAGACGTGATCCACGACAGTTACCGCTGTCTCCTTGGCAGATGGTAATTTAGGCAAGGGAATAAAATGAGCCGCCTTCGAGAACCGGTCCACCACGGTCAAAACAACCGTCTTGCCCTGGGAGGGCGGGAGGGCGGTAACAAAATCTAGCGCGATGTGGGACCAGGGTCTCGAAGGGACCGACAGCGGTTGGAGTAACCCATCTGGGGGTCGATTAGAAGTCTTCCCAGTGGCACAAACCGAGCAAGCCAAGACAAAACTGTGAATGTCACGAGCCATCAGTGGCCACCAAAAGCGTTGCTTAACCAAAAAGCTAGTGCGGCTGACTCCTGGATGACACGCTACGTTGGAGCAATGTCCCCACCGAATAACATCGGACCGACACCCCTCCGGCACAAACAACCGATTAGGCGGGCAACCGGGCGGAGGCGTTACCCCTTCTAAGGCCGTTTTGACCCTCGATTCAACCTCCCATGTGAGTGTGGAGACCACTAGGGTCCCGGGTAGGATGCACTCGGGAGTGGATGGGCGTTCGGAATGGTCAAAAATGCGAGAAAGGGAATCGGGTTTGACATTCTTGGAACCCGGGCGATACGAGAGAGAGAAGTCAAAACGTCCGAAAAAGAGTGCCCACCGCGCCTGCCTGGAGTTGAGTCGCTTGGCGGTTCTGATATATTCTAAATTCTTGTGATCGGTCCAAACTATAAAAGGTACCCCCGAACCCTCTAACCAATGGCGCCACTCCTCCAGTGCTAACTTCACTGCCAACAACTCTCTGTTGCCAATGTCGTAGTTGCGTTCCGCAGGTGATAACCGATGGGAAAGGAACGCGCAAGGGTGCATCTTGTCGTCAGAAGAGGAACGTTGGGAAAGTACCGCACCTACCCCCACCTCTGAAGCGTCCACCTCCACCACGAACTGACGCGAGGGATCGGGAGCTATGAGGATGGGAGCCGAAACAAAGCGGCTCTTGAGTTTGGTGAATGCAGCCTCGGCTGTATCGGACCACCTGAACGTCACTCTGGGGGAGGTTAAGGCGGTAAGAGGAGCGACTATCTGGCTAAAGTTGCGAACGAAACGCCGGTAGAAATTGGCGAATCCCAGAAACCTCTGTAGGGCCTTACGGGAATCTGGGCTTGGCCAATCCACCACAGCCTTAACCTTGTCAGGATCCATGCGAATACCTTCAGTCGAGACGATGTAACCTAGGAATGGAACGGATTGTGCATGAAAAATGCATTTCTCCGCCTTGACAAAAAGTCCATTCTCCAACAACCTCTGAAGCACTCGTCTGACGTGCTGAACGTGTTCCTGGAGAGAAGAAGAAAAAATCAGTATGTCATCCAGGTAAACATATATGAACTGATCAATCATATCTCTCAGCACGTCATTGACTAGTGCCTGGAAAACCGCTGGGGAGTTGGATAGCCCAAAAGGCATGACCAAATATTCGAAGTGCCCTCTGGGGGTGTTAAACGCGGTCTTCCATTCGTCCCCCCCCCTTATGCGAACCAAATGATATGCATTCCGTAAATCCAACTTAGTGAACACGGATGCTCCCTGTAACCTTTCAAAAGCTGAGGACATCAACGGTAAGGGATAGGTATTCTTCACTGTGATGTTATTCAACCCACGGTAATCAATGCAAGGACGCAGAGAACCGTCCTTCTTCCCCACAAAGAAGAACCCGGCCCCCGCTGGAGAAGAGGAAGGACGAATGAATCCAGATGCCAGAGAATCAGAGATGTATCTCTCCATAGCCTCCCTCTCAGGAACAGAGAGTGAATATAACTTGCCTTTAGGCGGAGACTCACCTGGCAATAATTCTATTGCACAGTCATAGGGACGATGCGGAGGAAGAGAAGCAGCACGGGACTTACTGAACACCTCCTTCAGGTCGAGGTATTCAACGGGCACGTTAGACAAATCCACTGCCTCCTCTAGAAACACAGAATCAGACACAGACGAACAAGCAGACACCAAACAGGACTCAAGGCACTTGTTACTCCACATGGATATAGAGTTATGACCCCAGTCAACTCTGGGGTTGTGTTGGGTGAGCCAAGGGTGGCCGAGAACTAATGGTGCAAGGGGTGAGTCCATGAGTAGAAATGATAGTGTCTCAGTGTGATTGCCAGAAGTGATGAGTGTGATAGGTTCAGTGGTGTGAGAAATGTTAGGGAGTTCTTGACCATTGAGAGCGTTGACGGATATCTTGTGCGAGAGTGAGGTGATAGGAATCTGGAGTTTGTGAGCGAGCTTGAAGTCCATGAAATTACCCTCTGCTCCTGAATCCAGTAAGGCTTGGGTGTCGTGCGTGTGGGTGGCCCATCTTAGTCTTACCGAGAGGAGAGTAGATGATGAGGTCTTCTCTGTGGTGACACCACCCGATAGTAGCCTCATGCTTACTACCGGGCCTGATCTTTTACCGGGCAGGAGTGGATAAAGTGGCCCGCTCTACCACAGTAGAGACAGAGTCCTTGGGATCTCCGCCTCTCCCTCTCTTCCCGGGAGAGGCGAGCTCTCCCCAGCTGCATGGGTTCGTGAGCGGAGGCTGAACTGGCCGTGTTCCCGCCGCTGGCATGCCAGCCCTCCGTGTTGTTATACGGTCTGTTAGGGCATGCTCGGTGGCCAATACGACTCAGACGAGCGTCGACCCTCAAGGCTAGTTCCACTAGTCCATTTAAATTCCTGGGAAGGTCCAGAACATAAATCTCCTTCTGGATCCGGTCCTCCAGCCCATGCAGGAACATGTCCCACTGCGCCTCCTCGTTCCACTGACACTCTGCGGCCAGAGTGCGGAATTGGATGGAGTATTCCGATACTGAACGGTCTCCTTGGCGAAGGTCAGCGAGTAGTCTGGCCGCCTCCCTACCCGCCACGGCCCGATCGAAGACCCTTCTCATCTCCTCGGAGAGTGTCTGGAAAGAGGTGCAGCATGGGTCCTGGTTCGCCCACACCGCTGTTCCCCAAAGAGCCGCTTTGCCTGATAGCAGTGTGAGTACGAATGCTACCTTAGACTGTTCACGGTTGAAGGTCCGTGGCTGCAACGAGAATTGCATGGAACATCTCGTAAGAAAAGCTCTGCAATAGTCAGGATCACCTGAATAACCCTCTGGTGTCGGTAGCCGTGGCTCTAGCTGGGAATCCGGCTCTGGCGGGGCGGGTTGAACTGCCGGTGTAGGTGGCGCAGCGAGACCCCTCAGATGTTGTAATTGTTGGGTCAGCTGGGACACCTGCGTCACAAGGGCTTGTACTGCCTGACCTGTGCTGGAGATGTTCTCCTCTTGTTGATCCATTCTCGTGATACTGCGGGAAATGAATTCGGTCAGACTCGTTGAACTCGCTGCATCCATGGTCTGGTCAGATCGTTCTGTGACAATACAGAGGCGGATGCAAGATGCAAGCAACGATGGTTTAATGAATACAGTTTACAGCAGCAACAGGACAGACTGACTGTACTCAGACGGAATCCGACCCAGGGACTAGGGCGCATCTTCCGATGATAGCGTGCTGAGAAATCCAGGGGAGTGTGTCCGGATGTGTAGGAGGGAGCACAGCAGATAATCCACACAAGGGCGGTGAGAGATGAGTACGGACACACGACACAAACTCAGAGAAGTAACAACGATCTGACAACAAGAAACACTGGTTACAGAACATATAAAGGGAAGATAAGTGATTCCAGCTGGCACAGACAATCAGGCCGAGATTGGGAACCACGCCCACACAAACGAGAGAGAGAGAGAGAGAGAGAGAGAGAGAGAGAGAGAGAGAGAGAGAGAGAGAGAGAGAGAGAGAGAGAGAGAGAGAGAGAGAGAGAGAGAGAGAGAGAGAGAGAGAGAGAGAGAGAGAGAGAGAGAGAGAGAGAGAGAGAGAGAGAGAGAGAGAGAGAGAGGGGCAGTGGATTCATGAACCGTGACATATAGATCCTAGTTAATTGCTTAAATGGATAGGCTTAGCTATAGTTACAATCCTAGTAAAAACTGATTTGAACTTGATTCCATAGGTTGGATTTCAACGGGTTCTACACAGAGCGCCTTGAGAGGATGGCTATAGAGAGAAGTCAGAAGGCTGCTGCATAGCACTGTTTTATGTGAGTGTTCATGATGGTCACCCACTCTATAAGTATTTATTTCTCAGACTCATGCCCATATCAAAAACCAACTTCAAAGACGACATACCTCTCCACATCAAAAACATGAAGCTGTCAAACATAAAGCTGTTTAGTGTTTTATTCAAGAAACTATCACCATAGATTTGACTATATGGTGTTTTCCCCTTCATGGGCATAGGAATAAATAATCATGAACTGTATGAATTTCTCTCAGAAGAAGTTAAAGAAAACCTGGACCTCTATATGGGTAACTTGTTTTTTACCTTGTGAAAATTGTTTTTGTGTTTTAATTGTTCAATAAAAAAAAATGAAATGTCCCCAAGCATTCTCTTTGTGATCTTTGTTTCCAGAATTCAAACATTCCTAGGTAACAGTAAACAGTATTAATAATCTGGACCGGTTTTCCGGTAAAATGTGATGTCATGATTGCTACACGCAACGGCTGCCCTTTGCTGATAACGTAGGCTACATAACGGAGAGGCGGGACTGGTACCTTAGAGAGCTGCTTAATGTCTGTGTTCAGTATCCGTGCAATACAGCACACTTGAGAAACTCAGGGATATTACGCTCCAGCCATGCGATACACTCTATATATATTCCTGTTATGCATCATCTATTGTGGTAAGTTTAACATATATAATTATGGTTTAATATGTACTATCTGAAGTTTTTTAAATATAAAATAATGGGCTAATTATGAACAATTGAATGAAATACAAAAATGTGTATTTTGCTGTACAGTACTGTATTTATAAGGACCTAATTAGCGCATCTGTTAGGATAATAACGCAATTTGACATATATAACATTGCAATGTTTAGAACTCGTTTGATGCTCGTCGTATGATCAATGTCTAGACTTTAAATTAATAGCAATTACTATAAGAAATAGATAAACGTTATAATAGGTCTGGATGTCTGTTCTTTTAGTTGTACTGGTCAAGGGCGCACGGACATTAGATCACGTGGAGCGCTACGATGTCGTCCGACCTCAGAGACTGACTGGTCGGGTCAAAAGAAACATTTTCTCAAACCAGGTGCTTACATCCCGTTATTTTTTCTCTATAACTATGTAACAGTGGTTCCTGTAAATTAGAGAAATACAGTATTTCAAATCCCCAATAAAGACAACTAACAACATCTTACCTATAGGTTTATCCTGATGGGCTACAATATGTATTAACCATTTCTGGAGAGAACCACACAATTCATCTTGACAAAAATAGGTACATTATTTTAACCATCCACTAATTACTAGATGTGTTTTGGTAGCAAGTTTAGTAGCAGTTGTTTATAATTGTTCTTTTCATAGGCAACTTATTGGGAGGCATTACACTGAAACGAACTATTCCGAAGATGGAAAGCGGGTGACAACATTTCCAAATTATGAGGTATCGGAGCCATTAAATATAATAGCCCAGATTTGTGTCACTTTGTTTTGTTTCATTCAAGAGAAGCTCTTTGTTTTGTTTCAATTCAAGAGAAGCTCTACTTTTACTAATTTAAACTTCCTTTAGGACCACTGCTATTATCATGGTCATATTCAAGGCATTGAAGATTCATCTGTTAGTGTTGGAATCTGTTCTGGCATTAGGTAAGTGAGTATTTCTGCATATTTCCCTTTTTTCTATTGGCAGTTTCTGAACTTTCTGAACTAGTTGGCAATCAATAGATTTCTCAGGAAATCAAACTTCTCATTTGAGAAATTCAACATTGCTATAGACATTTGTGGTTGAAATTATTTTTGAAAGCGGTCTTAGACATTTAGAAATGTACCTGTCTTTTATGATGTAGCCTCTGCTGGCATTTCACCTACAAGACAATGATTAGAGTTGCTATACTGAATAGCTTACTGCCTTTGATGTTGATTATTCATACTATATCATATAATTGGAGTAACAATGCTATTTTAATTGGGGAGAAACCGATTGTCCGTGCCTTGTAATTCCACACTCAGTAAACCGCTCACTGATGTGTCTTTCCAGTGGCTTTGTGAGGGCTGAGCAGAAGGTCTACTTGATTGAGCCTTTAGGAGACTCTGCCGATGGGGAACATGCTCTGTACAGGCAGGAGCACCTCAGAACCAACAAGGCCAGCTGTGGTCACTCCAACGACAGCACGGTCTATGACCACGACCAGGGCCCGGCTCCCAGACTCTCGGGCCTCTTCAAGTCCAAAGGCTGGGTATGCAGTTACTTACTGCTGCTTCCTTTTGTTACTTAGTTGCAACAATACACATCCAAAGATAGTGTTCAGAGTTCATGTTTTCTACTAGTTGTATTCATCTTGTAAGGTGAGTCCAGTGTTTTCTTATCTCCCTTTTTTTATTTTTTTTTATTTTAGAAAAGTAAACCCATCACTGGACCTCAAAGATTTGTGGAGATGTATCTGGTGGCTGACTACACAGAGGTATATTATGTATCAACATAGATTTTATAGTTTGAAATGTTCCATTTGCCCTCAAATTTTGTGCACAAAGTGATTTACATCCCTGTTAGTGAGCATTTCTCCTTTGCCAAGATAATCCATCCACATGGCATATCAAGAAGCTGATTTAAACAGCACGATCATTACACAGGTGCGCTTTGTGCTGGGGATAATAAAAGGCCACTCTAAAATGGGTAGTTTTGTCACACAACACAATACCACAGATGTCTCAAGTTTTGACGGAGTGTGCAGTTGGCACGCTGACTGCAGGAATGTCCACCAGAACTGATGCCAGAGAATTTAAGGTTCATTTCTCTACCAGAAACCGCTCCAACGTTGTTTTAGAGAATTTGGCAGTACATCCGACCGGCCTCACAACAGCAGACCATGTGTAACCACGTCAGCCCAGGACCTCCACATCCAGCTTCTTCACCTGCAGGATCGTCTGAAACCAGTCACCAGGACAACTGATGAAACTGAGGAATATTTCTGTCCGTAATAAAGCCCTTTTGTGGGTGGGCTTGGCTCCCAAGTGGGTGGGCCTGTGCCCTCCCAGGCCCCCACCCATGTCTGTGCCGCTGCCCAGTCATGTGAAAACCATAGACTACTGAATGTATTTCAATTGTCTGATTTCCTTATATGTAACTATAACTCTGTAAAATGGTTGCATGTTTAATTTATATATTTTTAAAATATTTTTCAGTACAAAATATTTGGAAGCGAAACCAAAACTCGGATGCTGGAAATTGCCAATCATGTTGATAAGGTACCTTTTCAAGGAAGTCATCTACTTGTGTGTCGTTTTGTATGTTTGTATGTGAATGGCTGCATAAGCATAGTTAGGGCCAGGAGATTTACCTGACCAGGTCCAGGCTCTAGTTATAGGCACTTTATTGAATTGCTTACTGTTTATAATCCGAGTTTAGGGCCAGGAGTTTTCCCACCTAGCTCTAGTACGTGTATCTTATATTCATGAAGGAGTTATTGAAAAGATCGCCGTCTCTGCTTCCTAGTTGTATCGGCCATTGAACATCCGGGTCATGCTGGTGGGGTTGGAGATGTGGACTACCAGGGATCACATTGACGTCACAGCCAGTCCTGAGAACACCCTGGATAGGTTTCTCCAGTGGCGTCAAGACGACCTTCTAAAGAGGGTAAAGCATGACAATGCCCAGTTTGTCACGTGAGTAATTAGCCTTATCTTAATTTTTTGTGTTGATGAAAGGAACTGGATTAAAAATTAATCACAATTCTCCCATGACATTATTGTTTGATATTATGTACTGTAAAAAATGTAAATATAAAATGTTGTTTTTAATGCATAAAATTAGAACGATAGACAAATGTCTCGTTTTTTAGAACGATGGACAAATTCTACAGCTTTTCCCCAACATTTTGTTGTTTTTAACAGTGGTAAAGATTTCTTGGGCGATACTGTCGGACTGGCAAATAAACTTGCCATGTGCACTGGAAGTTCAGGTGCAGTCAACCAGGACCACAATAGAAACCCAATTGGCATTGCCTCGACCATTGCTCATGAGATGGGCCACAACCTGGGCATGTCCCATGATACTTCAGGCTGCACCTGTGGGACATCGCTGTACAACGACAACTGTGTCATGGCAGATCGGCTCAGGTAAAGACAAAAACACTCATACATTACACAATTACTCACAAAATCAAATCAAATTTTATTTATTACATACACATGGTTAGCAGATGTTAATGCGAGTGCAGCGAAATGCTTGTGCTTCTAGTTCCGACAATGCAGTAATAACCAACGAGTAACCTAACAATTCCACAACTACTACCTTATACACTCAAGTGTAAAGGGATAAAGAATATGTACATAAAGATATATGAATGTGTGATGGTACAGAACGGCATAGGGAAGATGCAGTAGATGGTATAGAGTACAGTATATACATATGAGATGAGTAATGTAGGGTATATAAACATTATATTAAGTGGCATTGTTTAAAGTGGCTGGTGATACATGTATTACATAAAGATGGCAAGATGCAGTAGATGATATAGAGTACAGTATATACATATACATATGAGATGAGTAATGTAGGGTATGTAAACATTATATTAAGTGGCATTGTTTAAAGTGGCTAGTGATACATTTTTACATCAATTTCCATCAATTTCCATTATTAAAGAGGCTGGAGTTGAGTCTGTATGTTGGCAGCAGCCACTCAATGTTAATGGTGGCTGTTTAACAGTCTGATGGCCTTGAGATAGAAGCTGTTTTTCAGTCTCTCGGTCCCTGCTTTGATGCACCTGTACTGACCTCGCCTTCTGGATGATAGCGGGGTGAACAGGCAGTGGCTCGGGTGGTTGTTATCCTTGATGATCTTTATGGCCTTCCTGTGACATCGGGTGGTGTAGGTGTCCTGGAGGGCAGGTAGTTTGCCCCCGGTGATGCGTTGTGCAGACCTCACTACCCTCTGGAGAGCCTTAAGGTTGTGGGCGGAGCAGTTGCCGTACCAGGCGGTGATACAGCCCGACAGGATGCTCTCGATTGTGCATCTGTAGAAGTTTGTGAGTGCTTTTGGTGACAAGCCGAATTTCTTCAGCCTCCTGAGGTTGAAGAGGCACTGCTGCGCCTTCTTCACAACGCTGTCTGTGTGGGTGGACCAATTCAGTTTGTCTGTGATGTGTACGCCGAGGAACTTAAAACTTACTACCCTCTCCACTACTGTCCCGTCGATGTGGATAGGGGGGTGCTCCCTCTGCTGTTTCCTGAAGTCCACAATCATCTCCTTTGTTTTGTTGACGTTGAGTGTGAGGTTATTTTCCTGACACCACACTCCGAGGGCCCTCACCTCCTCCCTGTAGGCCGTCTCGTCGTTGTTGGTAATCAAGCCTACCACTGTAGTGTCGTCCGCAAACTTGATGATTGAGTTGGAGCGTGCATGGCCACGCAGTCGTGGGTGAACAGGGAGTACAGGAGAGGGCTCAGAACGCACCCTTGTGGACGCACAGAACGCACTCCAGTGTTGAGGATCAGCGGGGTGGAGATGTTGTTACCTACCCTCACCACCTGGGGGTGGCTGTAAGGAAGTCCAGTACCCAGTTGCACAGGGCGGGGTCAAGACCCAGGGTCTCGAGCTTGATCACGAGTTTGGAGGGTACTATGGTGTTAAATGCTGAGCTGTAGTCAATGAACAGCATTCTCACATAGGTATTCCTCTTGTCCAGATGGGTTAGGGCAGTGTGCAGTGTGGTTGCGATTGCGTCGTCTGTGGACCTATTGGGGCGGTAAGCAAATTGGAGTGGGTCAAGGGTGTTAGGTAGGGTGGAGGTGATATGGTCCTTGACTAGTCTCTCAAAGCACTTCATGATGACGGAAGTGAGGTAGTCATTTAGCTCAGTTACCTTAGCTTTCTTGGGAACAGGAACAATGGTGGCCCTCTTGAAGCATGTGGGAACAGCAGACTGGGATAAGGATTGATTGAATATGTCCGTAAACACACCAGCCAGCTGGTCTGCGCATGCTCTGAGGACGCAGCTGGGGATGCCGTCTGGGCCTGCAGCCTTGCGAGGGTTAACACGTTTAAATGTTTTACTCAAGTCGGCTGCAGTGAAGGAGAGCCCGCAGGTTTTGGTAGCGGGCCGTGTCAGTGGCACTGTATTGTCCTCAAAGCGAGCAAAAAAGTTATTTAGTCTGCCTGGGAGCAAGACATCCTGGTCCGCGACACATTGACACACTGAGTCATTTCCTATGTTATTATGTTAGTCATTCTAAAGTGAGCTATCATTCCCACACCTTCAGGTCAGTGTACCCAGAGCTGTTCAGTGGCTGCAGTCAGGAGCAGCTGAGTGACTTCCTGGAGAGAGCCAATCCCAGCTGTCTGCAGGACACACCCGGCTCTGACAAGCTGTATGTGGGGCCTGCCTGTGGCAATGCCTTTCTGGACCCTGGAGAGGAGTGTGACTGTGGAACTGTGGAGGTTAGTCAGGCTCCATGTACAGTACCAGTCAAAAGTTTGGACACACCTACTCATTCCAGGGTTTTTCTTTATTTGTACTATTTTCTACATTGTAGAATAATAGTCAAGACATCAAAACAATGAAATAACACATGGAATCATGTAGTAACCAAAAAAGTGTTAAACAAATCAAAATATATTTGAGATTTGAGATTCTTCAAAGTAGCCACCCTTCGCCTTGAACACAGCTTTGCACACACTTGGCATTCTCTCAACCAGCTTCATGAATGCATTTCAATTAACAAGTGTGTCTTGTTAAAAATTCAGTTGTAGAATCTCTTTCCTTCGTAATGCGTTTGAGACAATCAGTTGTGTTGTGACAAGGTAGGGGTGGTATACAAAAGATAGTCCTATTTAGTAAACGACCAAGTCAAATAAGCAAAGATAAACGACAGTCCATCATTACTATAAGACATGATGGTTAATCAATCCAGAAAATGTCAAGAACTCTTCAAGTGCAGTTGCAAAAACCATCAAGCGCTATGATGAAATTGGCTCTCATGAGGACCGCCACAGGAAAGGAAGACCCAGAGTTACTTCTGCTGCAGAGGATAAGTTCATTAGAGTTAACTCCACCTCAGATTGCAGCCCAAATAAATGCTTCACAGAGTTCAAGTAACATACACATCTCAACATAAACTGTTCAGAGGAGACTGCGTGAATCAGGCCTTCATGGTCCAATTGCTTCAAAGAAACCACTACTAAAGGACACCAATGAGAAGAAGAGATTTTCTTGGGCCAAGAAACGCGAGCAATGGACATTAGACCGGTTGAAATCTGTCCTTTAGTCTGATGGGTCCAAATTTTAGATTTTTGGTTCCAACCTCCATGTCTTTGTGAGATGCAGAGTAGGTGAACGAATTATCTCCCCATGTGTGGTTCCCACCGTGAAGCATGGAGGAGGAGGTGTGGGGGTGCTTTGCTAGTGACTCTGTCTGTGATTTTATTTAGAATTCCAGGCACACTTAACCAGCATGGCTACCACAACACTCAGCAGCATGCGCCATCCCATCTGGTTTGTGCTTAGTGGGACTATCATTTGTTTTTCAACAGGACAATGACCCAACACACCTCCAGGCTGTGTAAGGGCTATTTGACTAAAGAGAGTGATGGAGTGCTGCATCAGAGGACCTGACCTCTGCAGTCACCCAACCTCAACCCAATTGAGATGGTTTGGGATGAGTTGGACCTCAGAGTGAAGGAAAAGCAGCCAACAAGTGCTCAGCATATGTGGGAACTCCTTCAAGACTGTTGGAAAAGCATTCCTCATGAAGCTGGTTGAGAGAATGCCAAGACTGTGCAAAGCTGTCATCAAGGCTAAATGTGGCTAAAAATATAAAACCCTTGAATGAGTAGGTGTGTCCAAACGTTTGACTGGTACTGTATGTACACTGCCATTGATTATATTGTCTTACACTATTCCTCTGACTCAATCAAAGGTTTGGCTTTGTTATAAGGATGACAAACATTTTCAAACGCATATGAAAGGGAGACAAAATATACACATGCACGAATGCTTTGCACCGTAAATGAAATTTTTTGGGGTGACTGACTTTTATAAATAATTCATTTGACAGTGGTAAGATGAAATAGTTATTTTGTCTTTTGTCTCGGACTGGTGTGTCTTTTGTCCCTCCCAGGAGTGTAAGAATCCCTGCTGTGACCCCACAACCTGTCGCCTCACTGAGGGATCCAGCTGTGATCATGGAACATGCTGCGAAAACTGCCAAGTAAGTGCATTTTTGATCTTTATGTAAAACCATATTCAAATCTGGGTGCTTTATTAAACGTATGATTGAATGACTCAGACCAGCTGGTAACGTCCATCTCTGATCTCTCTCTGCTCACCACGACTCAGACAGACACACCCAACCAACTGCAACTAATAACCACCAGTAACAAAAAAAGAACATAGCCATAAGAGAAGTAGGGTTTGGCTCCATAAAGAGCAGATGGGTGGATTGAGAAACCAGGGTTGGGATGCTAGCAATAATGTGTTTCCCTGTACTGTACTGTCCATTTCCTTCCTCCTTCCAAAATGACAGACAGGGGACTGTAAGAAGCGGGCCTAGTCAGTCATCAAATAAAATCTGTACTGTATGAACCACCAAGAATCATACTCTTTGCTGTAGTAGTAGTAGTGTCCGACTTTTAGCAGACATTTATGTTAGCTGTATTAGTTATTAATCTGTTAGGAAGTTACTTACTCAACCTATTCTAAAACGTATTTTTAAAGAAAATTTGTATTTTCCGAATGGATAAAAGGAACATCACATTTTTTGATAGTTCTGACTGGTTCTTAATATTTGTTCTCCATTCAACCTTCAGCTTAAACAGGCAACCAGTTTGTGTAGAGCAGCTTCCAGTGATTGTGACCTGGCAGAGTATTGCACTGGAACTTCAGAGCATTGCCCAGAAGATACCTTTAAAATGAACGGGAAACCTTGCAACTATAGTCAGGGGTACTGCTACAATGGGCAATGCCCAACACTTCAGCAACACTGCAAGAGACTATGGGGACCAGGTACTTGTCTTTACTGTTTTAAGTACATAGCCAATGATGTTTCTTATCAATTATCTATTCATTTACACTACACTAGTTACGACATAGCGCAACCATCCATAACCATATGATGTTATTTCATTAACACAAAGCAGAACCCTTCCAGAAACAAAATAGACCTAGATATAATCTCATTCAGTTAGTGCAAGTTAAACGTCATATTGTGATTTGTGCAATGATGATAATCTGCAGTAAGGATTCCTGTCATATCCTGTGGAACCAAGAATCATAACTCTCATCTCTCTTATCTTCTAGCGGCACAAGTAGGCACGGATTCCTGCTTTAATCTAAACCTGGGTGGCATTGAAGGTGCCCACTGCGGAAGGACCAAATACGGCTTTGTGCGTTGCACACCACAGTATGTCCACTCCCATCTGTCACATTGACTTCCTGTGTTTTGACATTTCCATTTCCTGACATTTCACTTCACAATATGATCACACAATGTTCCTCCCAAGGCAATTTACAAATAATAGAAAACAACTATTACAAGACTTCCGTAGGTTTGTGTTGTTAAGAAAGACATTGTCATATTATTTTCTTCTCCTAGGAATATAAAATGTGGAACGCTATTTTGCTCGGGAGGGGATGAGTATCCCATCACTGGGCAGAAGGCCTCCTATACAATGAGGGGAACATGCAACATAGCAGTGGACCAGGATAAGATAAGAGCCCTCGACATGGTCCCAACAGGAACCAAATGTGGAATGAATGAGGTAAGACTGTTTCTGAATTCCAAATCATCCCTTGAGAGGGCCTTATTGGAATTCATATGAGTGTGCAAATGAAGTGAACAATTCATCTTTGTTTCCATAGGTTTGCTATGATCACAAATGCCAAGATGTCAAAGTCTATGGTAAAACGGAGGACTGTTCATCAAAATGCCACAACAATGGGGTGAGTGCATTGATTGTTGATTTTGAGTTGTTAGTAAACTTCCGCTAGAATTGTTTGAACATTGTCATCACAATCATGGCTCTCTTTTGTTAGGTGTGCAACAACAAGGGACAGTGCCACTGTAACCCAGGTTGGGCTCCACCCTACTGTGACGTCAAGTATTCAGACTTGCCTCAAGGTATGCCTCATTCACTCTGTTGTGACATGCATTGTGGTTTATTTATTTCATATCATGTGTTACATTTTGTAAAGGTAAACCTGAACAGTTGATAAAAATTGACATCTTTTAATGATTAGTAATGTTTTGGTTTTGCAGACCAATTTGGGGTGGTAGCTGGTGTCTCTGCAGCAATAGCTGTCTTGTTGCTGCTCACTTTCCTGGTTGCAGGACTGATGTGCTGCAAGAAGGACAAAAGAGAGAACTACATTTTCAAAAGGTGAGTTTTTTTCCGCCAATGTATCATTTTTAATTTTTTTGTGAATGCCTCTTCAGTTGTCATTTCAAATGATTTGGTACACAATCAACAAATTGATGTGTTATGTATTGATCTGTATTTGAAGGAAAGTCCACTCTACTCCGGGCCAGTTGAACCCAATGTTCCAGGAGCAGAGTGGGAAGGGTAATCCCCTTAGCAAGCCCCCGCAAATCAGCCAACCCACCTTCATGGAGTCATCTGCAACACAAGCCTGCATCCCTCTGTTTGTCACTGTGGTCCCTTCCAGGCCCCCTCCACAGGTGAGCTGCATTACCACAACATTATCTCAACATTACCACTAGTCCAGGCAGATTGATAAAGGCCTATTATGTGGAGTCATTTGTAGTATCATGTTACACATAACATACATATGCAGTTGAAGTCGGAAGTTTACATTACACTTAGGTTGGAGTCATTAAAACTATTTTTTTAACCACTCCACAAATTTCTTGTTAACGAACTATAGTTTTGGCAAGTCGGTTAGGACATCTACTTTGCATGACACAAAGGAATTGTTCCAACAATTGTTTACAGACAGATTATTTCACTTATAATTAACTGTATCACAATTCCAGTTGAATTTACTTACACTAAATTGACTGTGCCTTTAAACAGCTTGGAAAATTCCAGAACATTTTGTAATGACTTTAGAAGCTTCTGATAGGCTAATTGACATCATTTGAGTCAATTGGAGGTGTACCTGTGGATGTATTTCAAGGCCTACCTTCAAACTCAATGCCTCTTTGCTTGACATCATGGGAAAATCAAAAGAAATCAGCCAAGACCTCAGAAAACAAATTGTAGAATTCCACAAGTCGGGTTCATCCTTGGGAGCAATTTCCAAATGCCTGAAGGTACCACGTTCATCTGTACAAACAATAGTACGCAAGTATAAACACCATGGGACCACGCAGCCGTCATATCGCTCAGGAAAGAGACGCGTTCTGTCTCCTAGAGATGAACTTACTTTGGTGCGAAAAGTGCAAATCAATCCCAGAACAACAGCAAAGGACCTTGTGAAGATGCTGGAGGAAACAGGTACATAAGTATCTATATCCACAGTAAAACGAGTCCTATATCGACATAACCTGAAAGGCCGCTCAGCAAGGATGAAGCCACTGCTCCAAAACCGCCATAAAAAAGCCAGACTACGGTTTGTAACTGCACATGGGAACAAAAGATCGTACTTTTTGGAGAAATGTCCTCTGATCTGATGAAACAAAAATATAACTATTTGGCCATAATGACCATCATTATCTTTAGAGGAAAAAGGGGGAGGCTTGCACGCTGAAGAACACCATCCCAACCGTGAAGCACGGGGGTGGCAGCATCAGGTTGTCGGGGTGCTTTGCTGCAGGAGGGACTGGTGCACTTCACAAAATAGATGGCATCATGAGGTAGGAAAATTATTTGGATATATTGAAGCAACATCTCAAGACATCAGTCAGGAAGTTAAAGCTTGGTCGCAAATGGGTCTTCCAAATGGACAATGACCCCAAGCATACTTCCAAAGTTGTGGCAAAATGGCTTAAGGACAACAAAATCGAGGTATTGGAGTGGCCATCACAAAGCCCTGATCCCATAGAAAATTGGTGGGTAGAACTGAAACAGCGTGTGTGAGGAAGGAGGCCTACAAAACTGACTCAGTTACACCATGTCTGTCAGGAGGAATGGGCCGAAATTCACTCAAATAAAGTGGTGATCCTAACTTACCTAAAACAGGGAATCCTTACTAGGATTAAATGTCAGGAATTGTGAAAACTGAGTTTAAATGTATTTGGCTAAGGTCTATGTAAACTTCAACTGTATGTAGTTCCTATGTAATATATAATAATATCAACAAGAATTTCAACAGCTGCTGAACTCATAGAGATAGCCTGCCTAAAGTAATGTGGGTATGTTTTGAGTAAACTAAGGATATTTGGAAAGGAAAATAAATGCAGACTAAGCGGAGAACAATATTTTGTCTTCCAGCCACCAAAGAGCTTGCCTGCAGTGCTGCCACAGTCTTGCATTGAACCGGTGAGCTATGTCAATTGAAATACTGAAACATATCATGTTACTAAACTCAGGAATCTTAGAAACGTACTGTATACTGACGTACCAAACTTGTACAAACATTTTCTTTATTCAATTTTTTTATCAGACTAAACCCCTACCTCCATCAAAGCCTTTGCCGACTCTGAGTAGCACACCGGTAAGTCATTTCAGCCATTACAGTTAATAACATGTTGACATTTAATAACAACTGTATAACAATTAACTACATGGTCTCTACACAGTCTTATCATGAACTCATTATCAATTGGTGTATATTGTTCTGTTAGAAAATCAAGCATGTTGTCCCAGTGCCACCAGTCAAGGCCACAGCACCAATGGTACCCATTAAATACCCACAAGTAAGTGTTCATTTAACACACTTATTATAGTCATGTCTTTTGTCTCCTGAAATCATGACATAGCACGAAAGTAAAATAAAAAAATTACTTTGTTGGTAATTCCTTATGAAACCAGAATTGAAGGGCATGTTTCAAGATGACCGTCTAACTGATCCCTGTGTGTTCAGCAGACCTCAGGTGGAGCAAGCCACAAGATTGCACTGAAGCCTCCCCCCATGCCACGTCAATGATGACTACTGCATGTAGCAGTATGTTGACTCATAGGAAGACAGACCTTTGATGAGCCCAGTTCTTGTTTCAGACTCTAGGAGGTCCTGAATGACCGAGCCTAATATCAACTGTGGAGAATGTCTTTGAAAACTCAACATCAACATAGCGATGTCTCAGAATGTGCTTCTCAACCACTGTGGAAAAGTGGTTTGGAAAATGCTGGAACAGATTGCTGGTGCATTTCTCATGCAGTGTTTTTCTTTCTTCAATTATTGTATGTAAAAAAGAAAACATGTTACAGTAGACCATTCCCTTTGACATGAACCTAGCAGTTTCACTCGTTTTTATAGGTTGCCTCTGTTTGCACTTTTTACAAGGGGGAGAGCCTAATTCTACTTTGGAATTCTTGTACTTATGAATGTTAATTTACTGTTTCATGATCTCAAGCCAGTGTGCCTTTAAAAAAATAAGTATTACATTGATGTTAGTTCTTTTTTCAAGATATTACAAATGAATGGTACATGTGAGAGGTACAGTGCCTTCAGAAAGTATTCACACCTCTTGACTTTTTCCACATGTTGTTGTTACAAAGTGGGATATAAATGGATTTAATTGTCATTTATTGTCAACGATCTACACAAATCTAATGTCAAAGTGGAATATCTTGATTTAGATAAGTATTCAACCTCCTGAGTCAATACATGTTAGAATCACCTTTTGCAGCGATTACAGCTGTGAGTCTTTCTGGGTGATTTTAAGGGACAGATTCCGACCCGAGTTAAGCACATAAATGGAACGTAAATTCAATTTTCTGCACTTTTCTCTATGTGTATTCTGACCTTGATCTTAAGCAGGAGAATAGCATGCTATTCACCTCCTATTCAGTTTGGGTAGACATTGAATAAATGAAGGTGTGTCTACAGATATGCCATATTCTGACCTTGACTTAATTCCCTAATAATTCCACCACCTTTTTACATGCGAGGAAACCATGAATAATGTCTAGCAAACCTACCGGTTCCAAGTGGATGGAAATAACACTATTCTCTCCATGCACTAAAATTTACAACTTGACAACAGCTATTGATAAGTGATACAGAAATTAGTCATCTGTTTGGATAAAATATAAACGCAACATGAAACAATTTCAAAGATTTTACTGAGTTACAGTTCATATAAGGAAATCAGTCAATTTAAATCAATTCATTAGGTCCTAGTCTATAGATTTCACATGACTGGGAATACAGATATGCATCAGTTGGTCAAGGATACCTTGGAAAAAAACAGGGTCGTTTAGATGAATGGCACGACAATGGGCCTCAGGATAGCTTATGCCTGCCCATACCATAACCCCAATGACACTACCAAAACGAGGGAAGTTAACCGGAAATAACCATGTTGCCTGGGTACCACCAACATGTTCCTGACCAGTGAACTTGACAAACAAGCCAGTTATACAGCTCTTCGTGTGGTAAGCAGCAACAATCGAACTAGAACAAGCTTAGGCTTAAATTATAGTCCTTACTGTGAAGGAGAAGAACACTTCCTATGCCCCTTTCCTGAGTTTAAGCAGCTCTCGATGGAGAAGGTCAGCTATTGGTCTCAGTTAAAGGCCTGGAGGTGTGCCCCCCCATGCAACACCTTCAAGGAGTTACACCTCACCGTGCTACATGAGGTCATACCGCAAGAGCACAGGAACGTCCTTATGGTCAGCACCGACACAGCCGAGACGGGGGTCCTATACCTTGACCGCCCAAACCGCTCACCACGAGTGACATTAAAAGTGGTCACTCATCCTACATCATGGTGAGGAGGCGATGGAGACATTCTTGATGACAGCTCTGAACGATCCATTCTCCCTGCTGCTGCCTACTGCCGTGGGTTACAGTAGAGGGTGAACCAGAGGCACTGAGCCTTTGAACTATACATCAAGATGTACGCCAAGTAAGCGGAACTTCTGCGTCATTCACCATATACCCTGAAGGAGACTGTTGCATCAAGTCCAAAATGCTTTCACAACAGGCAATCTCAGCCTAGCCCGAGCACACCTCCCCCTGACATGCTTCAGAGGAGGAACACATCTGAAGGCCTTGCCGCTTCCACAGATCCACAGGGCACAGCCTCTATTGCTCATAGGGTCTTACCATCCACATCTGCTGGTTCCCATCAATCCAGTCCATATTGGCCCTCTGGGAGGCCCTGTCACTGTCCAGCTTGGTTGGGTTGTGCAGTACCCGGCAAGCCTGATGCCACACACAGACGTCCAGCAATGCCTATTCTCTACCATTGTTTCCCCAGCCACTGAACTCCTGATGAATGTAGAAAAGCTATGGCAAGTGGACACATTCCTCCATCGAGACGAAAAGGAAGTCATACGTTCCAAACAAGATCAGTTTGCCTTGAATCTACTGGAAGAAAAGACCACAAGAATCTTGGTGGATGGGGTCCAGAGATATGCAAAGCCTCTACTCATGGCCCCCAAGTGCCCACAGCTTCATGCAACAAAACAAGCAGTGATGCCTTCCATTTGTGGCACTGAGCGTCGGTTGCTAAGGAATCTGAGGCTGGCCGAAGTCCACCATCAGGAGATCTAAAAGCTGGTAACCTCAGGCTATGTCACCAAACTCACTCCTGATGCTGAGGAAGGATCCCTGGAATTCTGGTTCCTGCTACACCACCTTGTTGAGCAACACACCGGCAAATGCAGACTAGTGTTCAACTGCTCCTATCAGCACATCAGTCAGATCCTGAACGAATGCCTCCTACCAGGACCAACACTTGGCCCTTCCCTGCTCTGAATGCTCCTCAGGTTTGGGCAACACACAGAGGCTATAAGCAGCCATGTCAAAGGCATGTTGCACCAGGTGTGCCTTCTTCCCTCCGACAAGCCACTCCTCAGGTTCATTTGGAGGGATTTGGACTGAAAAGCAGAGCCCAGCACCTATGAATGGCAGGTCCAACCCTTCGGAACGACGTGCTGTCCTTGCTTTGCCATCTATGCCCTCCAGAATCATGCTCCATGATGGCAACACTTATGTTTAGGAGTCGTGCAACCCTTCTATGTGGACAACTGTCTCAAGTCTACCCACGGAGACAGAGGGAAAGTCATTGGCGGATAGGCTGTACTACTGCCTCTTAGTCGGGGGGTTTCGAGTTCAGGCAATGGGCCAGTAACAAACCCTCTTTTGTGGAATACCTTCCTCCAGAAGCGAGGTCTGAGAGCAGTGAGCTATGGCACAAGAACCAACTCTGGGACTGCGCAAGAGCTGTCAGCCAGACACCCTCGGCTACAAACAACGAGCTGTCCAAAGAGAAGATAAACCTACTCTGAGGGTCATTTACACAATGCTGGCCAGCTAATATGATCCCTTAGGCTACATAATCCCTTTCACAACCCAGGCAAAGGTTCTTGTACAGGACCTCTGGCTCAGCATGATGGGCTGGGAAGACCCCATACAGCCTGACTTCCTAATGGACAGAAGGCATACATGGGAAAATGAGTTCTCAGACCTCTCCAACATAACCATGCCCTGATGCTATGTGCCCCTACGGGCAGACAACCAGATGGTAGAATGTGAACTGCACACTTTCTGTGACTCATCAGAGTGAGTCTATGGGACTGTAGCTTCTCTCTGTACCCAGGACTCCCAAGGCCACATCTGTCTCCAAACATCCATCTCACTCTCTCACCTGAGTTCAATCTGGCTCCTGGTGAAGAGGCCCCTTTCTGTGATGTGAAGGCCAATCCACCTTATCCTCCAGTGACGGGGGTCAGATCTTCAGTGTTTCTGACAGATGGCAAACCATACCTCCTTCCTCCAATTGCCATTCAGGCAAGTCACCCTACTCCAGAACCACCACTTGGTGCTCTATGGGGTGACAGTACCACTCCCATTCATCATCCTCCTGCCTGATCAGAACCAGTCACTCCGAACTTGCTCCTGGCACAACAGCTCGCTGCCTCAAGCTATCTATACTGACAGTAGCCAAGTCCTGGCTGAATACTTCTGGGAAAACATCAGAATTTACCTCAGACCGGTAGCCTGTAAGATTCCCTTGCCTGAGATCAAGGATGACCCAGATTAAACCAGGCTGCTTGAAGACTTTCAGCAGCAAGAGCAAAACCAGTAGAGACCACTTTTGGGGGCGGATGTAAAAAAAAAAATTGTTAACAAAAAAGTTACATTCAAAAGGAGAATTAACTCTAACTTTTAATTGCTGGCACCCCTGAGCCATGGAGATGTACAGAGATCCCAATGTATCAGTCTTCAATGGTGTTGTCCATGTTATACAGGCTTTTGGGCACTAGAGACCTCGATCCTCTGAGCGTACCTGCAACATATTCACTAGATAAATACTTTCGTTTTTTTAGTTCAGTGCCAAACAATCCGAAAGGGTTCCAGATGCAACATCATCTCTCAGAGCAGTCATCTCTCAGGGTCTCTAGGCGACTAGGCACACCCAGAAAAGCAGGCAGTGACCAGGCACCAAAGAGCAATGAAACATGGGTTTCGACAAGGCACACAGGGTGAAGAAGTCAATCATCCAAGTGTCAGACTGGGTCTGAGCCAGACGGCCTCAGCGGTCTTGCAGGTCAGTCGACAACTGGGGCTCGCCACCTTCATGCTGAGAAATGGATCACGCTGGCACACCAGCCACCTCAGAAAAGTCCCTGCCCCTCAAATAATACAAATGCCCACAAAACGGACATAGAGGCCAGATACACCACCTGATGGACCTCCTCTACTCCTATCACCACCTGAGCCCGAGCCACTTTGAGCTCCCCAAGGGCCAGAGCCACAAACGGTTGCGACTGAAGAACGGCCTATGCTGGCACGAACTCAACCTGCTCACCTGGAGGACTACTTAACCTCCTTTCATCCATGTTTTAGCCAACCTCCAGATTAAATGGACTGAACTGTCTAGTTTGGAGACTCTTTGTTTACATCTTCTGTTCAAGGGCTAATGTTTCTTTCTTACAGATGCAGTTGAAGTAGAATGTTTACATACACCTCAGCCAAATACATTTAAGCTCAGTTTTTCACAATTCCTGACATTTAATCGTGTCTTAGGTCAGTTAGGATCACGACTTTATTTTAAGAATGTGAAATGTCAGAATAATAGTAGAGTGATTCTACACATGCATTGCTTGCCGTTTGGGGTTTAGGCTGGGTTTATGTAAATTATTTGAGATATCAGCTGATCTAAGAAGGGCTATATAAATACATTTGATTTGATTTATTTCAGCTTTTATTTCTTTCATCACATTCCCAGTGGGTCAGAAGTTTACATACTCAATTAGTATTTGGTAGCATTGAGATGTTGCTTCAATTTAGCCACATCATTTTATTCCTCGTGATGCCACCAGTCCCTCCTGCAGCAAAGCACCCCCACAAACATGTTGCTGCCACCCCTGTGCTTCACAGTTGGGATGGTGTTCTTTGGCTTGCAAGCGTTCCCCTTTTTCCTCCAAACATAGCAATGGTCATTATGGCCAAACAGTTCTATTTTTGTTTCATCAGACCAGTGGACATTTCTCCAAAAAGTACGATCTTTGTCCCCGGGGCGGCAGGGTAGCCTAGTGGTTAGAGCATTGGACTAGCAACCGGAAAGTTGCAAGTTCAAACCCCTGAGCTGACAAGGTACAAATCTGTCATTCTGCCCCTGAACAGGCAGTTAACCCACTGTTCCTAGGCCGTCATTGAAAATAAGAATTTGTTCTTAACTGACTTGCATGGTTAAATAAAGGTAAAACAAAATATAATGTGCAGTTGCAAACAGTAGTCTGGCTTTTTTATTTTCATGGCGGTTTTGGAGCGGTGGCTTCTTCCTTGCTGAGCGACCATTCAGGTTATGTCGATATAGGACTCATAGTACCCTCCAAGGTACCAGGGGACTTCCTGATGGCCGGCCCCTGGTGGTGAAGGTAGGAAACACAACCTCCACTCCGCTGATCCTTAACACTGGGGCCCCACAAGGGTGTGTGCTCAGCCCCCTCATGTACTCCCTGTTCACCCATGACTGCGTGGCCAAGCACGTCTCCAACTCATTAATCAAGTTTGCAGACGACACAACAGTACTTGATTCCAACGTTGACGAGACAGTCTACGGGAAGGAGGTGAGGGCTTTGGGAGTGTGGTGCCTGGAAAACAACCTCACTCAACGTCAACAAAACAAAGGAGATGATCGTGGACTTCAGGAAACAGCAGAGGGTGCACCCCCTATCTACACTGGCAGGACCGCAGTGGAAAAGGTTGGAAAGCTTCAAGTTCCTTGGAATACACATCACTGACAAACTGAAATGGACCACCCACACAGATAATGTGGTGAAGAAGGCGCAATAGCGCCTCTTCAACCTCAGGAGGCAAAAAAAATTGGGCTTGTCACCTAAAACACTCACAAAGTTTTCCAGATGCACAATTGAAAGCATGCTGTCGGGCTGTATCACAACTGCCTGGTACGGCAACTGCACAACCCGCAACCGCAAGGCTCTCCAGAGGGTGGTGCGGTCTGCCCAATGCAAAATGGGGCGGCAGGTAGTGTAGTGGTTAGAGCGTTGGACTAGTAACCGGAAGATTGCAAGATCGAATCCGACAAGGTAAAAATGACATTTTTGCCACTGAACAAGGCAATTAACCCACTGTTCCTAGGCCGTCATTGAAAATAATCATTTGTTCTTAACTGACTTGCCTAGTTAAATAAAGGTAAACAAAATAAAACTACTCACTCTACAGCACCCAATGTCACAGGAAGGCCAAAAGGGTAATCAAGGACATCAACCAACTGAGCCACTGCCTGTTCTCTCCGCTATCATCCCGAGGTCAGTACAGGTGCATCAAAGCTGGGACCGAGAAACTGAAAAACAGCTTCTATCTCAAGGACATTAGACTGTTAAACAGCCATCACTAGCACATCAGAGGCTGCTGCCTATGGGAATCACTGGCCACTTTAAGGAATGGAACACTCGTCACTTTGTTTGTTTACATATCTTGCATTACTCATCTCATATGGAAATACTGTTTTTCTATTCTATTCTACTGTATCTTAGTTCATTCCGCTCTGACATCGCTCGTCCATACAATTGAAGTCGGAAGTTTACATACACTTAGATTGGAGTCATTAAAACTCATTTTTCAACCACTCCACTCCACTCTTGTTAACAAACTATAGTTTTGGCAAGTCAGTTAGGACATCTACTTTGTGCATGACACAAGTCATTTTTCCCAAAATTATTTACAGTGGATTCCAGTGGATCAGAACATACACTAAGTTGACTGTGACTTTAAACAGCTTGGAAAATTCCAGAAAATTATGTAATGGCTTTAGAAGCTTCTGATAGGCTAAATGACATAATTTGAGTCAATTGGAGATGTACCTGTGGATGTGTTTCAAGGCCTACCTTCAAACTCAGTGCCTCTTTGCTTGACATCATGGGAAAATCAAAAGAAATCAGCCAAGACCTCAATTTTTTTTTGTAGAATTCCACAAGTCGGGTTCATCCTTGGGAGCAATTTCCAAATGCCTGAAGGTACCACGTTCATCTGTACAAACAATAGTACGCAAGTACAAACACCATGGGACCAAACAGCCGTCATGCCAGTCAGGAAGGAGACACGTTCTGTCTCCTAGAGATTAACGTACTTTGGTGCGAAATGTGCAAATCAGTCCCAGAACAGCAAAGGACCTTGTGAAGATGCTGGAGGAAACAGGTACAAAAGTATCTATATCCACAGTAAAACGAGTCCTATATCGGCATAACCTGAAAGGTCGCTCAGCAAGGATGAAGCCACTGCTCCAAAACCACCATAAAAAAGCCAAACTACGGTTGCAACTGCACATGGGAACAAAGATCATACTTTTTGGAGAAATGTCCTCTGGTCTGATGAAACAAAAATAGAACTGTTTGGCCATAATGACCATTGTTATGTTTGGAGAAAAAACCTTTTTGTGAGATGATAACAACCATGTGATTTCCCTATCTAAAACAAATCAATCAATGTAAATTATACATAATATACTAGTGTAACCGATGTGAAATGGCTGGCTAGTTAGCGGGGTGCGCGCTAATAGCGTTTCAATTGGTGATGTCACTCGCTCTGAGACCTTGAAGTAGTTGTTCTCTTTGCTCTGCAAGGGCCACGGCTTTTGTGAAGCGATGGGTAACGATGCTTCGAGGGTGGCTGTTGTCGACGTGTGCAGAGAGTCCCTGGTTCGGGACGAGGAGAAGGACGGAAGCTATACTGTTACACTAATTTACCTAAAAATATAGGTGTGGTGGAAATGACATCTATGTAAAAAGAAAATTGAAAACAATATTTTATTGCAAACACTTTCAACAACAACCATTGTAGAACATTGAATTAACTTAATTAATTTAAATGATCATTTAATTAAGAAAAAGTAAGATTCCAAAAGTGGGCAGAGCTCAAGGAAGTAGGCCAGTGTTTTTGAGAGATGAACCCATATTGCAGAGGGGTCATCTGCAAAGAAGAGCTCAGTGAGCAAAGTGAAACGGTATAATTTGTGGTATGTCCAACACAGGTGTGGAGGGTCACCTGCATGTGAGAATCACCAAAGTGAACTGCCTGGATATCACTGGTGTATTTACACAGGTAGTTCTCTCAGTGGCACAACTTTGGTTTTAGAAGTGTCTGGGGGGGGGTAATTATTTGAATTTGATTTATCCAGTCGGATAAACACTCCAAACAGCCTACCCGCTCGGAGGTGTCTGCATGGTCCTAAAGCACACCGGGACATGCCCCCCCACCCATCCCTAGTGAAAGTTGCACCCCTGAGTTCTTTGCAAAGTCACGGTGATCTCCTCTTTCCGCAGATTCTCTTTTAATTCTGTTTGGAGTATTGGTGTCGAATGTTGTACATGTGTTTCCCCAACTTCTCTGTCAATCCTTTGGAGAAGTCCTCCAGTAGAATATGCAGTGTGTACATACTTTTCCATGTTTCCCTCTTTGTTTTTCCTTCTCTCTCTCTTTAGCTTTACTTTTCCACTCAAACCACCATGTCTGCTCACCAGCATCAAAGTCAGATGTTTAAGCTCTTTGGCTTAGCAAAGGGAGAACTCTGTGTACATGCAATCTTTATTCAGGTTCTCACAGCACAAAGACTCAATAAGGTTTGATTGTTGCTGCAGCGGATCACTTTGTGATGCTGTAGTTTGTCCACCATGAACTGGAGGTTGGCATGGGTTTTGCAGAGGCATGTGTCCCTATCCTGGACTGTTGGCTTGACAACCCAAAAATACATATTTTAAGAATTCATAGTAGGACATTTTAATCTCTAAATATTCCCTTTTAAAATCCTGGTAATGGTTCTGAAATGTGCCATTCAAGAAGCACTTCTGCTTTTTTTTCTTGTTCCTTGTTAGTGTGTCCTTTTTCCCAGTTGTTTCTCTACTATATCATGTTCATAGAATCTAGTGGTTTCCTCTTCTATGGCTGTGCTAATTATGTTACACTGCTTTTTCCTGGAGTATTGAAGACTTGATGGCCTGATTTCATTTGCCCTCATTGCTTTTGCTGAAAATCCAAATTCTCTGTTTGCAGCTTTGGCCAGGCCATACTTTCTCAGGATGTTGACTCTGAGAATTTTTGAAGCCACTTGTTTGTCCTTGGCACTGCGCATTATTTTATACTTTTTTTTTTTATACTCTGCAATGATGGCATTTTGAAACAATAATCCTTCTCAAATTCTTCGAGGTTCCCTTCAATTTCTGTTTTGTCTTTGGGGAATCTTGTCTATCCATTTTCTTCATCAGTTGATCATACCTTTTTTTGTATTTCTCAGTTTTCCGTTAAGCTTTATCAAGTTTGACATTTGTCATGCAAAGATCTCTATGTTTTTCAGCGACCTCTTCCAACCTTTTTCCTTATAGCAAGTATTAGACTTCTCATTCCTGTTGCAGATGAGGACGGGGTATCAGGGCAGGTAAGTTAGGGGCAGGTATGATGGCCTCTTTTTCTGGCTGCAAGTCATCTGGTGACTAAGGTGTTGTGCTGCCTGATAGGTAGGTCTCCATTGCAACTGCTCTCTTTAAAGTCCGTCTTCTATTCCGTTGGTTACATTTCCATCTCTTGCTTCTTTGTTCTCGCTTTGTAAGCTCAGAAATCACTTCTCCGTTAAATTTTTTCTTCCAGTATCTCTACCTGTCTTTTTGCAGATGTTCCTGGTATCATATAGGATAATTTAAGATTGTGTTTCTATGTCTGTGACCTCTATGCTGTTTTTTTGTGGCATCTTCTAAAAACAAAGAAATACTACTTATGTTTTCCAATTGTTCACACCTTGGATCATTTTCTAGATTCAAGTAATTTAAAACATTATTAAATAAGCCTAAAGTAATAACAATGGATTTTTGTCATTTCCACCACGTTCTGACATTTCCATCACAGTTAAGTTTGTGATGGAAATTATGCTTTTGCTGTTTTTGGAGAAAAATGAGATTGCTTAGCATGCTTTGGACAGTATTACAAGCTAGCATATGGTTTACACTAAATACATCAAATATATTAAAGAAATTGTAGCCTGTTTGGAAATGACTGAGAAAAATATTCTCTACACAAGCAATATTTACCTAGATTTTTCTTTAACTTCTGGACATCACATCTGGAACAACTGTCCTCTGCAGCCATGTTCTTCAGTGTCACTGTTTCCATGGTAACTAAATTAACATTCTCTTGACAACCTTAGAGGAATTTGCCCTCAGTGGTGGAAATGACTACCAATGGACAGGTATATTTTGTGTAAATAACAATATAATGGGCATACTCACAATAAATATTGATATAGATTTTATTTAATTTTTAGAATAATTACACATTATGTAATGTTTTCTCATAGAAGCTCAGTCTGTCAGGGACAAGGGCAAAACAGTGAAATTGAGGTATAAAATGCATCTGAAAAGTAGCTAAAATACTTGATAGAGATGTTGAAAAAAATCTGGGGTGATTGTAGTGTGAACTTAACCAAGAATAAAAACATTTTTATAAAACCCCAAAATTGACTGAGGACATAGAAGTTCCCGTAGTTGCAGTCCAATGTAAACTTCTGACTTTAACTGTATGTATATAGTCTTAATTCATTCCTACTTAGATGTGTGTGTATTGGGTATATGTTGTGTAATTTGTTAGATATTACTGCACTGTCGGAGCTAGAAGAATAAGCATTTCCCTCCCTACACCCGCAATAACATCTGCTAACCACGTATGTGACCAATACAATTTTCAGAAATGCAGCCAGTACCAGCTCTATTTCTGTATTTTGTAGGTTATAAATCTGGAAAACTAAATCTTACTGACATAAAAAAATATTTTGGGACTATAATATTAACAAATGGACAAATGGGAGGAGTTTTCCTTTAAGTTTAAATACTAGGTGAAGAGATGACTAACCGCCTCTTCATGAAGGGAATGCAAACATTTCTGACAATTGCATTGATCACATCTGAAGCGAGGACCAATAGACCTACTCTTCCATTCATTTATAAAAAATAAAAAATGTGGAGGTACATTTCTCTGCCAGACATGACCTGACAAGCCTCACAGGCACTCACCCTCACAGCTCCTAAATCATTTCCTCACATCTGCAGAAAAACTAACATGTCACATGGCCAGCTGAGTGACTCTTTTCAATGGAAACAAAGAAATGTGTCATATTGACGGTGGAAAAAGTACAAGAATACCAGCATATTCTTTGGACAGTGATTCATGTAATGAATCAGTGACTGATTATTAGTGTGAAGAGAAAGAACAGGGTTTAAACTTCCTTCATGTTAATCTCAATGGTGAGATAAAAATCACCAGTATGATATTAAATTCCCGTAAAAAAAAAAAGGCCTTAATTGATTACAGCTGCATATTTAAAATCAGAAGAATGATATAATCTTCTTGCCAAGTATATGTTAAAGGTTTCCCTGAACACAAGCAATCATGTAACCACAGTAAACCAAAGACACAGCTTGTTTGTTTGCGGACAGGTTTCTTCTTTACACACATTCCTCAAGCTTCAGCAAGCATATTAAAATCAACCTTTGGAATTTGGTAAAGCAGAAATATGGGCATAGTAACCACCACTGGCAGAAATAGCAAGTACCACAAACATAGTAAAGTAGGGCTACATTTTCTCAATCCACAGCAGCCAGGGGACTGCTTTGATACAGTTAAAGAGCATCTTCAGAACCAATGTAAGGAATACAAATTCATGCAAAGTCATTTTTTATTGTAATACCAAGAAAATGTTAATCTATACAATTGCTAGAAAGTAAACATTCAGACTGGTTAAAACCATCAGATGGAAACAAACCTTAATGAAGGAAACTGATATCACTTAACTACTAAAAATAAATGTTGTCCATTGCACTTAACTACATAAATACATCTTTCTGGAGCATTAGCATCCACTTTATCTTTGTTACAGTCAACACTTAAGTTACACCTCAAGGGTTGTAACTACAGTACATTCAATAATTTACCATGTCCCGCCATTTGTTTCCATACATTGAGCATCCAGTGAAAAGAATGCACACAAAAAACTGAATTTAACTTGTATGTATTCCATTTTTCAGGTTTAAACATATCAACAATTCCAACATATGAAACAGACCAGCATCCTTTGTCACAAAGTAACTATGGGATTTCCATATTTCCCCCCCTTCTATGGAAAGAGTGTAGTCATGATAGAATACTTTTCTTAAATCAAAATAAGATTCACACATGATCAAAACCCTATCCCCTTGATCGATGCATGACTTTATTTGAAATACAGTTTATACATTTCCTGTCCCATTGGATGATTGAAACGAGAGCTGTGTCACTAGAGCAGACTCATAAACAGGATTCTAGAGGGCATCCATCCCCCAGATGTCTGACTACTTCCTCTGTATAGAAGGGAACAAGGATACTTGGGAGTGTCAAAGTGCTGTTGCTTGATTGTAATTTCCTTTTACCACCTCCATCTTTTGTGGTTTTCCTTGTGTTGAGTCACATCAGGAGACATGATGAGGCTCAATACAAATGTGCATGCATATCAAGCTTTCTTATCAGTCCCATTTCCATAGCCCAAACACACTGTAGCTATACTCCGTCATTACAAAACTTTCACTCACAA
Organism: Oncorhynchus kisutch; assembly: GCF_002021735.2. Lineage (NCBI taxonomy): Eukaryota > Metazoa > Chordata > Actinopteri > Salmoniformes > Salmonidae > Oncorhynchus > Oncorhynchus kisutch. The sequence continues at coordinate 8,328,752 of NC_034198.2, forward strand.
TCAGATGCTACAGTTCGCCTGATTTAACAGTTTAGATACTTTGATATGATATTAATAGTAAAATGTGGATTTTGATGAATAGTGGTACTTAGATTTGCACAATAATCAGTGAGGAAAAGGTGACATTTGCTTGAAGAGCAAAGGACGACTGACGTCTTGTGTTCAGATAATCAGTTTTTTTGTTCATATAATAGCCATGCTACATTATCTACCTTTCCCACCAAATAGCTGAGAAAATGGAGAAGTGAGTCATTGAGCATGTGTATTTTTTATCAGCCATTTTTTTGGGGGGGGGGCCTCCGGCTAGTCGTTAAAGTGGATGACCACACATCACAATGTACAACATAACCGTGACTCCATTTTGTTAACGACATTCAGTCCTTAGTGTTACTTGGTTGGAGAGCAGGCAGGGATTAGCTAGACAATGCCTTGTTTGTTGTTGACATCAGAGACAGCCGGTGGCACCTGAATTGGGGAGGGCGGGCTCATATAAAAGGCTGGAACAGCATGAATGGAATGGTATTCAACACATGGTTTCCATGTGTTTGATGCCATTCCATACACTCTATTCCAGCCATTATTATGATCCATCCTCCCCTCAGCAGTCTCCTGTGGTTGACGAATTCACACATTTCGTTTTTGCAGTTTTGTAGACGTTTCATATTTAGTCCAGCTCCAATCTTGGTCCTACAAAGACAAACCAAGAGATTATGACACAAAGCTACATTGAGGTCAGGTTTTAAGGTTGCCGCTGTAGAATGGCGTTTGGGTTGTGGTTTAGATATTAATCTCCGTTCCCTCCAGCAAGGCAGCCAACCTCCTATTTACATTTGAGTAACTTAGCAGACGCTCTTATCCAGAGCGACTTACAGGAGCAAGTAAGGTTAAGTGCCTTGCTCAAGGCAGATTTAGCACTTAGTCGGCTCACGGATTCGGTTACTGGCCCAACTTAACCGCTAGGCTACCTCCCCAGACTTGTTTTAAATGGATCAGAGTCTAAATTCAAACTCAGTTAGCCTTAAGGTAATGTTCTACACTTAACAAGGTCAGATAAGAGACATCCTGAAGGCCAAATGAGAAGGAACGAACTCAGAACCTCATCACGCTCCTGACCTGGGATACTTAATCCCACCCTTATAGGGAGTTGACCCACATAAGAGAGTGCTGGGTAAATGACGCACACCAGTGGTGCCAACTAAAGAAGAAAGTATGTGTTTCAGGTGTGAATCACATATTATAAAGACTTAAAGGGGGGCTGAACTTTCTGATTTGGGCTTTTGTCACAATTTAAATGCGACAATATTTTAATGTTGCACATCTTTTAGTTGTCTCAAATGCTTTAAATATTTGTATATGAATTTCTACAATAGATTTGGTTTGACAGTTTTAAGTAATTGAAATTTGAAGCTATTGAAATTGTCCCAATATTTTATTCCGTGTGTAATTAACTGATGGTCCCCAACTAGCCCCATAGGGATATCGAATGTCAAACCAAACTGACCATTACTACACGGGTCACATGCAGCTGTGCTGCGATTGATGATTACTTGGTTGCTGCCAGCTGAGGGCAGGATTGAAATATAAACCCAACCCAAGGAAAACTTACGGTACCCTTTATTATGTTACATCACATTTTTTTGCCATATTCTCGCAAATCTCCATTTTGTATTAGACTAACTTTATGACCCTAATTATCCTATTTACACTTTGTAGTAAATTTTGACACTAGAATAAAATGTTTGACTCTTTATCGATGCCACATAGGTCATTTTCAAAACAGAAGTAGATTTTTAGCGGCAGTCTCTCTAACACACTGAAGAAAATGTGGTGAAGTGCAACAGTGGAATATAAGACACTGCATTGACAGAATACCAGGAAACAGGATTCCATTACAAGTCTAGCTAGCTTTGAGAAAATGGCCTAACTTACCACTACGCTTTTGGACTGCTCGTCAGCAGCTTCTTGCATCAGGCTGGTCAGCTGACTGAGGTACTTCTGGTTCTCCTGAAGCAGTCGTGGGGCAGCATCACTGGAAGGGAGAGAGAGAGAGGCAGAATAATTCACAATGTACAAAGGACATTCTTTTTGGTCTGCTGCTGAATGTCTGGACATTCCTTTCAATCTGCTACACAAAACACAAACCCTTCCTGTCTGCTGTATTGACCAGTACCTGTCATTGGGTCCAGGTAGGGAGGTGAGTGGGTGAGGGGAGCTGATGGGCTGGGCAGACTGGGCCCACTGGGACACCTGCAGAGGGTTGGACGACTCTGGGCTGGCTGCTATCGAGTTCCTTGCAGAATTCTGAGCCTGGGAGAAGACAAATGCCATTACTCATATAGAACACGTTCACATTATGAACTAGGCTAAGTGAATTCTATAGAAAATGTACCCTTTGCTAAGTCAAGTCCGCGCCCTTGGTTACTGTTGCAACCGCAGGCATTTTCCTGGGAATCCCAATTCTCCAAACTAGTGGAGAAAAACCCTCACAATGATCGTAAACAGTATTTTTAATAAACAATGAAATTAAGCAGACTGCTTCTTGCTAATCAGGAGACCCCCTGGTATGTTGTGGTGGACTGTCATAACAATTGCTTCACAGGATCATGGTAAAATTATGTTTTTAGGTGTGACTAGACACTGGATGGCTCTGAATAAACTGTCAGCATGCAGTCAAAGATACTAACCACTCTCGGAGCTAATTAGTGCTCTCAAATCATATAAATGTTGACAATAGGTGTTATATGCATAATATAGCTAGCTTAACTAGTTAATACATTTATAGAAAACAAGTTAAAAAACAAGTTAAAAAACAGGACCTGACCAAATTCACATAGAAATATATCATTCTACTTGAAAACAAGTCTAAGAAGCGTGCGTTATATCTATGCTTCACGTTCTTAAGTTTTGTACACAAGCTTCAACCAGCTGAAACAATATTTTTGGTTATTGAAAATATATTTAGCAGTGGTTTAGATAGTATAGAGAATCATTGTACCATCTTATTTTGTCACAAAATGAAATTAGGTGAACTACTAGTTTTACCAATGAGGAAATGGCAGAGCGATTTTTGCATAGTGCAACTTTAATGGCTAGTTAGCATTTTCAATGGAGGCAGTGCCAGTGTAGCTAGCTAACCTGCTAGCAAACAATGGAACAAAAGTATAATTTTGGATTAAAAAAATACCCCAACAGGCTCTGCATTTTAGGGATCACAGTCGCAAGTACCCTGGTGCACTTTTACATTATTTTGCCATTTAAACAATACATTTTTTGATGAAAAATCTGGTTTTTGCCATTGCCATCATTGGCTTCCATGTGTTTAAAACTAGAGCTTGTTTGAGGCTTGTCGAACACGAGCAAGGTTAGCTCGTGTCCGATCAGCAATTGGTTGCCCATAAATCTGGGACGAGGCATAGCAAAGGGTCAATTGCACATGACTTAAAATAACCCAATGCCATCTTATAGTAAGTTATATGACTTCATGATATTATGACTAACTTTACTGAAGTTCTATAGATAAAACCTCATCCTCACTCACACAGGCAATCTTCAATAGGTGCCAGAACTCTCTCTGTCTCTTAATCTGCATCTGCATCACGGTGTTGTCGGCATCCTTGATGTTCTCCAGTGTCTTCTCGATGCGCGGGAACAGGTCAATGATCTTCTGCTTGCTCAATAAGATCTTACTGCATGGGGAAACAGAAGTTAAACAGTGTTTTCCACTTAAATTAAGTAGGCTACTCTTCAATTCGTTAGTCAGAAAAGTCTTCCGAGCCCTCTTCCTCTAGAAAGAACAATATGCATCTCCTAGCGATCTTTCAATAGGTCAGGCGCCTGTCAGTCAAAATCAGCAATGATGGCGAAATACTGCTGGTTTGACGGTCTGCTGTCTGTCCCGCCTTTCGGTACCTGGTTGTATGCATTGTGTGTGCCGTGGTTGCAGTCGAGGGAGAGAAAATGAATTTCCATACAATGTGAGTGAATTTGCACTTTCCATATGTGGTAACGATGAGTGGAAATCCACTTAGCCTATTGTTTTCTGGCATATTAATTTATTTTATTTTGCGTGCAGGGTCCGACATTAACGATGGCCTGGGACCAGTAAAAACATGTTGGGACAGTAACTGTTCAGCGCATTTTGGTATTCCAGTTCAACATTTACCTACTCTGTCACAGTCTACACACAGAAAAAGCACTCCCCTCACCCTCCATTTGGCAAATCTGACCACAACCCTCTCTTTGCGCCTCAACTTTGTAAGTCACCTTGATTTTGCACCTGTGTGTTTTATCAGTTTCTTTATGAAAATATTTAGCAAACTCCATGACAGTAGCTAAAACAAAGGGCTATATAGCATCAGACAAGTAGACTGCAAATGCATGCTGGGCTGGGCATGCCCTGAGCTGATGATATGAGCACTACTTGGGAAAGCTATAGAAGCGAAATTGGAGAGGGCGAGAAGGCCAACGTTCCAGCCTTTGGGAAACTTGCTCTACGCCCCAGCCAAATTTGGCACACTCCTCGCTCCGCTCAAATACTCTTACCAGGTCGTGTACTCAGAGCATTTGTTGACCAGCTGGAAAGCGTCTTCACTGCCATTTTAAACTTTCCCTGACTCAGTCTGTAATATCTAAAGCAGACCATCATAGTCCCTGTGCCCAAGAACAAAGGTCACCTGTCTAAATGACTATTGCCCCGTAGCACTCATCTGTAGCCATGAAATGCTTTGAAAGGCTGGTCATGCTCACATCAACACATTATCCAACACACCCTTGACCCACTCCAAGGGGTGCGTGCTTAGTCCCCTCCTGTACTCCCTGCTCATCCACGACTGTGTGGCCACGCACGGCTCCAACACCATCCTTAAAGTTTGCTGACGAGACAGTGGTTGACCTGATCACCAACGACGAGAAAGACTATAGGGAGGTCAGTGACCTGACTGTATGGTGCCAGGACAACATCCTCTCCCTCAACAAAACAAAGGAGCTGATTGTGGACTACAGCAAACAGAGGGCCGATCACGCCCCCATCCACATTGACCGGGCTGTAGTGGAGCGGGTCGAGAGCTTCAAGTTCCTCGGTGTCCACATCATTAATGAATTACCATGGTCCACAAACACACACCACCAGTTGTGAAGGCACGACAATGCCTCTTCCCTCTCAGGTAGCTGAAAAGGTTGGGCATGGGCCCTCAGATCCTCAAAATGTTCTACAGCTACACCATTGAAAGCATAATCGACTGGCTGCATCAGTACTTGGTTTTGCAACTGCTTGGCATCCGACCACAAGGTGCTACAGAGGGTAATGCGTATACAGTACATCACTGGGGCCGAGCTACCTGCCACCCAGGACCACTATAGTAGGCGGTGTCAGAAGAGGGCCTGAAAAATTGTCAAAGACTCCAGCCAATCAAGTCATATTGTTCTCTCTGCCATCACATGGCAAGCAGTAACGAAGCACCAAGTCTGGAACAAACAGGACCCTGAACAGTTTCTACCCAAAGCCATAAGACTGCTAAATAGTTAGTCCAGGTAGGTATTTGGTTAACTATCTGAATTGACCCATTTTGCACTAACTCTTGACTCAGATACGCTGCCGCCGCCACCGCCGCTGCTACTATCATGTTGCCTTGTCACTTTATCCCTACCTATATGTACATACAAGGTAATTAAAGTAGATACAGTAACTCTGCACATCAACTCGGTACCCTGTGTATGTAGCCAAGTTATCGTTATTCATTGTGTATTTATTCCCTGTGTTTTTGTTTGTTATTTCCCTCCATTGTTGGGAATGGCCCGTAAGTAAGCAATTCACTGTTAGTCTACACCGGTTATTCACAAAGCACGTAACAAATCAAATTAGATTTGAAGACTACACATGTAAATGTTATGCTATTTGTACACTGAACAAAAATATAAAAACACAACATGCAACAATTTAAGATTTTACTGAGTTACAGTTCACAAGGAAATCACTCAATTGAAATAAATTCATTAGGCCCTAAAGCTATGGATTTCACATGACTGGGAATACAGATCTGCACCGGTTGGTCACATATCTTAAAAAAGGTAGGGGTGCAGATCAGAAAACCAGTCAGTATCTGGTGTAACCACCATTTACCTCATGTAGCGCGACATCTACTTCAATGGCTGTGCGAAGTTGCTGGATATTCGCATGAAGTGGAATACGCTTTCATATGCAGAGCATCTTAAACATGCTCAATGGGGGACATGCCTGGTGTGTGTGTGCAGGACATGGAAGAACTGACATTGTCAGCTTCCAGGAATTGTGTACAGATCCTTTATCATACTGAAAGATGAGGTGATGGCGGCAGATGAGTGACAATGGGCCTCAGGATCTCATCACGGTATCTCTGTGCATTCAAATTGCCATCGATGAAATGCAATTGTTTTCATTGTCCGTAGCTTGCCTGCCCATACCATAATCCCACCACCACCATTGGGTTCATAACGTTGACATCAGCAAACCGCTCGCCCACACGATGCCATACACACTGTCTGCCATCTGCCCGGTAAAGTTGAAACCGGGACTTATCCGTGAAAAGCACAGTTCTCCAGTGTACCAGTGGCCATCGAAGGTGAGCATATGCCCAATGAGTTGGTTACGACGCCGAACTGCAGTCAGGTCAAGACCCTTGTGATGATGACAAGCACGCAGATGAGCTTCCCTGAGACCGTTTCTGACAATGTGTACAGACATTTTTCAGTTGTTCAAACCCACAGTTTCATCAGCTGTCCGGGTGGCTGGTTTCAGATGATCCCGCAGGTGAAGAAGCCAGATGTGGAGGTCCTGGGCTGGCGTGGCCACATGTGGTCTGTGGTTGTGAGGCTGGTTGGACGTAATACCAAATTCGCTAAAACAGCATTGGAGGCAGCTTACACCAGATAAATTAACATTAAATTCTCTGGCAACAGCGGTGATGGACCCCCCCCCTGCAGTCTGCAGGAAGTACCCCCCCCCCCCCAAAAAAATAAATAAATAATAATAACTTGAGACAACCGTGGCATTCTGTTGTGTGACAAAACTGTACATTTTAGAGTGGCCTTTAATTGTCCCCAGCACAAGGTGCACCTGTAATGATCATGGCGTTTAATCAGCTTCTTGATATGCCACACCTCTCAGGTGGATGGATTATCTTGGCAAAAGAGAAACACTCACTAACAGGGAAGTAAACAAATTTGTGCACAACATTCGAGAGAAATACGATTTTTTTGCATTTCTGGGATCTTTTAGTTCAGCTCCTGAAACGAGGCACCAACACCTTTGAGCAAAAAGAAGTGCCCATCAATCTACTCACAGAGCTTATTTATGTATTTTAGGGAAAGTGATTTACAACAGTAAACCTTAAATAGTGAATATATGCAGGCAACTGTTGACTGTCAGCAAAAAGAAAGCAACAAAAAGACACCTAGCATTTGTCTTGGCTAGCCTACTGGAGCCATGTCTATATGTCTCTCACAAAATGACACTGTACTTTAGAATTGCATTGTATACATTTGTTTCTAAAGAAGAGTAATGACTGGCATTGCTAAATTGTATTAGCCATATTTTTTTTAAACTATATCATAATATCCAAATGTAGCCAATTAATAGCTGAATAAAGAGAGAAAGCATGCCAAACTATAGGCCCTGCATGACCCCAAGCTAATTTCCTGCAATTCTACACATTTTGCAGAGAAGAAACTTTGCAGTTCTATAGATTACCTTACAGTGAATTTATGTTCAAAAACAACATTTTGGGGTGGAATTACAAGAAGTACTATGGATACTAATATCCTTGTGAGCCTCCCAGGACCATGTTGCCCATGGTTAAGAACATACTGTAGATTAATATTACATAGTATTGTATTACACCCTCTTAACTTAATTTACAAATCCCTTAGCCAAAATTGGTTTAATCTGTTGTTAGCAATATTCATAGAAAATAAACAAACAATGCATATAATATAAATACAATTAGAAATCTGGCCGTGGTCCCCCTGCCGCAGACCTCAGTTTGGGAACCTCAGCAGTAAGGCACATTGTTGCGAAAGGTTAAGAATGAGGTAAAAATATATAGCATAGAACAGACGCATGCCTCTCTAACATACAGAGTATAGAATCAGGTCAGCTTTATTAAGGGAATTTCTATCTGCAGCGTTCAGTTGGTGACGTGACAGTCCACTGAACAGTCCCAGACCCTGCTTACCTGAGGTGTGTGTAGAGGTCTCTCAGGACCTTGTCCTGGTTCTGGACAGTCTGTATAATGGCTTTAACCATCTCTGAGCTGTCACTGCTCACACCAGGGTCAGGTGCTGAGGGAAGAACAGCACACAGGTGTCAGAACGTGGTAGTGTTTATACAACTACCATCGTACGATTACAGATTCTATTCAATATCCAAAAGTACTACAGTGGCTTGAAATTGAAAATGGCTGCAATGCAGTGACTGTATTTATTGCACAAAAGTGGCTTACTTCGGCATTTCATTTTTAGTTGTTTGTAGAGTTCAATCGCCTTGTCCTCCCTGAAATCAAGGAATAAAAGATCAATTCTCGTAGAACATTCATTTAAATCTTGTTTGAGGCTTTCAGAATGATACAGCGGTTTACCTTTTCTTCTTGATATGTGCATTTGAGTACTCTAGATGTATAGGACAGGCAATGCAAGTGACAAACAACATCAGGTCAGCTACTAGCAAAATCAGGAGCCAAACATTTCAATGAGGCTCCATCTACTTCCACAACTTCCTGGCCCTTCCTAGACCAGTGGTTGCCAACCGGTCGATCGCCATCTTCAAGGCATTCCTAGTCGATCACCAAATATTTCTGTAGAAAAGCCAATGAACAATAAAGGCTTGCGCTCCTTTTTAAAAATATTGTTCACCTTTTGTCAGTATATTCACTTGATTCAAGTCCTGCGCACCAGGTAAGCAAAGTGTTCCCATGAGACAAACTCCGCCTACCCGGCGGGAAAGGGCAAATCTGTGACTAAATCGAGTGCATCTACTGCGCTGACCAATCGGATAGCTCTAACTCTGAATTCCAAGTCGGAAACCCTGGCATCTTTCTAGATCTCCGACTTCTCCACCTGAAGATCACGGACGTTGTGATTTGACCTCGTTGACCATCAGATGCAGGTACCATCAGTCCAGTAAAATAAAAAAGCGAATTATTTCATTTCATGCTCCACAGTGCCTCACAAGTGCTAAACCAACTGATCTATTTTGTTATCAAAGCTCGAGTTTTGAAATATAATATGATCAATCATATAGCCAATATGCTGTGATAAGGTATTAGGCCAACTGCCCAAACCTCATTCCTACAAAACCGTTTGTCAATTTAATGTAAAAATATATATATTTTTTAATCTGAGCAGTAGATCTCAGCTTGCTTTTTGACTTCGAAAGTGATCTTGGTTTTGTAACCACTGTCCTAGACCCTTCATGCATTTAATTCAGTAGAGGCAGACAGCCTGTCATTCCTGCCTAGAGTAGAACACTCACAGCTGCTCCATGATGTCTCCTTGGCGACGAGCGTAGGGACTCCTCTGCAGCTCCACGATCTCTGAGTGTAACGACATGATTTCCTCGTCCAGGTGGCTCACCTCGGCCACCTAGTGGACAGAACATACATTACACATCGGGCTCAGACAGCAGGTGTAGCTAGGGAGATTAGGATTGGTGGGGAAATCTGATCCTAGATCTGTGGTTAACTTGTACCTCAAGCCATTCAGACAGCAGCTCAACTAAGATGACCAACCCATGCCTTCAATACCAAAAATCCATCCCAACCAGTACCTGTGCATATGCAGCCGCCTTCTCCTCATTCTCCTGCCAAGCTTTCAGCATCTTCTCAGAGGCTGTGGGAGAGGAAAAAAACAAATCTCATGAAAATAACCAACACTATCTTATCATAATACAAAACCATGATTGCTTCTAAAATGGCACTATTCCCTCATTTGTGCCCTGGTTGAAAGCAGCGCTCAATAATATAAGGAATAGGGTATAATTTCAGCTGCAGGCCATGTGGGTGACCATTCCTGGCACTACCAATCATCAGCCAGCCATTACTCACAGATCCCATAGTGCATCTGATCGCTGTACTTCTCCAGGTCGTACTGGATACTGCTCTTGAAGAAGTCCAGCTTGGCCTTCAGCTGCTGGGAGAAGGCAAACATGCCGTTCTTGCACCGGGTCAGGTTGGTGTTGTAGCGCAGGAGGCTCAGCCTGGACAAACACACAGAATATAATAACTTTGTCTGTTAAAAAAACTAAAACATACATCAAAATAACAAGATCACACATGCCATATGAAAAAGCAAAGAGCTGATTCTTCCAAAGCAAGTCTGGAAACTTCTTTCAGCTATTCCAGTTTGAGACATTACCAAATTCAAAAGAAAGAATCTTGCTTCCTTTAGCTTCACTCTTTTAGTGTCTAGTAAAGCAGGCTTACTCACATGGCAGCTCTCTGGCCCTGGAACAGTCTACTGTAGTCGTCCTTCAATCCACAGATGTAGCTCACCGCCTCGCCCCACACCTTCTTCAGCACCACCAGGGGCAGCTGGGACTTAGCCTCCCGCACTAGGAAAAAGGACAACAAGCTCCTACATAAGGCTTGGTACATATGACTGAAGACATCTTTGAACCAAACGATGGAAGGAGCACAAGTTTAACTGAATGCTCAATTCTGTTTTTGTTGTCTAAGAATAAAAAACACTACCTCTATTTAATTCCATGAGCTTGTATTTCCATCCGATCGCCTTTAGATCTCTCAATATATTTATCAGCAGGCAGAGAAGGCAGTACTCACCAATAGTGTTGACTTTATCAGGCAGCTGTCTAGCACTGAAGGGACCAGAGTACTTGGTGAGACTCTTGTCAAACAAATAGATTATGTAACTGTCCCAGCCTCGCTGCACAACACACAAAGACAACCACTTTACATGGTGGTCAATTGCTAAATATGTTAATGCTAAACAGGTGATTAAGATTTTCCAATGTGCTGTATCAAAACTATATTCTAACAAAATACAACATTACAACACTGAAATAGCAAAGTGGAACCAAAGTCTTTTACCACCCCCTCGAGGACACACTGGGCTGCGGGCTTCCTGGGGTCCAGCGACACCCCTGTCTCCTGCAGCAGCTCCTGGTTGACCAACTCGATCTTGGTCTCAGTCTCGATGCGGCGCTGCAGGCTATGGAGGCTCTCATCTGGGGCCAGCTGGAATGAGTGGACCTGGGCCGTGGTCATGTTCAGGATGTGGACAACCTGCCAATGGGATAAATTATATGGGTAAAATAAAGGAAGCTGATTGGCTAGCAGATAAGAGTCAATCCAAAAATAACAAGCACGAGCAGGCAAACTTAACATTTGTTTAAAAACGATATTATGTGTACATTAACACACTATGGGAAATAGAAGCGTTAATTGAATATTGTCCATGAGAAAATCAAATAAGAGCCCAGCCTTAAGAGACACTTGAAAGACTATTGTTAGCTCAAGAGATACAGCATGATACGTTACAGAACTAACCCTCATGCATAATATCTGTTCCAACACTTCAAAGCACAGGGGTTTCTTGCTGTCAGCGTTAGTCTTGCCTCCTCTCTGGACAGGGTCCCATTTCAGCATCAGCTGCAGCAGCATCTCCATGGGCTCCAGGAGTGTCCTGAATGAGTGCAATGCAAATTAACACCCCCCCCCAAATTCAATCTATACAGGTCATGGTCGTTTCCCTCAAGTTATCATCCTGGTTTTCGATTTATGCTGCTCAATGAGGTGAAACTTTCAGAATGTGGTCATAACTTGAGCTGACACGATTCCCTGTTCTACTTTTGACAGACAACCATATTTGTTCTCCACAATAAGAGTTTTTTTTTTATCTCGATGTTCTGTTACTTGGCACCCTAATGAACAGGACCCTGGTTTCCCAGGTTGAAAATGAGTCTGTGGCTAAAAGATAAGGATGATGACCTTTAATGGCATCAGACCAAGGCTCTGCATCTGTCCTCGTGCTCCTAGACCTTAGCGCTTCTTTTGATACCATCGATCACCATATTCTTTTGGAGAGATTGGAAACCCAAATTGATCTACACGGACAAGTTCTGGCCTGGTTTATCTGTCGGAAAGATATCAGTTTGTCTCTGTGAATGGTTTGTCCCCTGACACATCAACTGTAAATTTCGGTGTTCCTCAAGGTTCCGTTTTAGGACCACTATTGTTTTCACTATATATTTTACCTCTTGGGGATGTCATTCGAAAACATAATGTTAACTTTCACTGCTATGCGGATGACACACAGCTGTACATTTCAATGAAACATGGTAAAGCCCCAAAATTGCCCTCGCTGGAAGCCTGTGTTTCAGACATAAGGAAGTGGATGGCTGCCAACGTTCTACTTTTAAACTCGGACAAAACAGAGATGATTGTTCTAGGTCCCAAGAAACAAAGAGATCTTCTGTTAAATCTGACAATTAATCGTGATGGTTGTACAGTCGTCTCAAATAAAATTGTGAAGGTCGGCGTTACTCTGGACCCTGATCTCTCTTTTGACGAACATATCAAGACTGCTTCAAGGACAGCTTTTTTTCCATTTACGTAACATTGCAAAAATCTGACAATTTCTGTCCAAAAATTATGCAGAAAAATTTGCCCATGCTTTTGTTACTTCTAGGTTAGACTACCGCAATGCTCTACTTTCCGGCTACCCGGATAAAGCACTAAATAAACTTCAGTTAGTGCTAAATACGGCTGCTAGAATCCTGACTAGAACCCCAAACATGTATCATATTACTCCAGTGCTATCCTCCCTACACTGGCTTCCTGTTAAGGCAAGGGCTGATTTCAAGGTTTTACTGCTAACCTACAAAGCATTACATGGGCTTGCTCCTACCCATCTTTCCGATTTGGTCCTGCCGTACATACCTACACGTACACTATGGTCACAAGATGCAGGCCTCCTAATTGTCCCTAGAATTTCTAAGCAAACAGCTGGATGCAGGGCTTTCTCCTACAGAGCTCCATTTTTATGGTATGGTCTAACCACCCATGTGAGAGACGCAGACTCGGTCTCAACCTTTAAGTCTTTACTGAAGACTCATCTCTTCAGTGGGTCATATGATTGAGTGTAGTCTGGCCCAGGAGGTGTGAAGGTGAACGGAAAGGCACTGGAGCGTCACTTGAGTGGGCTGAATCACTGATTTGGTCTTCCTGTCTGGGTAGGCGCCCCCCCCTTGGGTTGTGCCGTGGCGGAGATCTTTGTGGGCTATACTCTGCCTTGTTTCAGGATGGTAAATTTGTGGTTGAAGATATCCCTCTAGTGGTGTGGGGGCTGTGCTTTGGCAAAGTGGGTGGTGTTATATCCTGCCTGTTTGGCCCCTGTCTGGGGGTATCATCGGATGGGGCCACAGTGTCTCCTGACCCCTCCTGCCTCAGCCTCCAGTATTTATGCTGCAGGAGTTTATGTTTCGGGGGGCTAGGGTCAGTCTGTTATATCTGGAGTATTTCTCCTGTCTTATCCGGTGTCCTGTGTGAATTTAAGTATGCTCTCTCTAATTCTCTCTCTCGGAGGACCTGAGCCCTAGGACCATGCCTCAGGAGTACTTGGCATGATGCCTCCTTGTTGTCCCCAGTCCACCTGGCTGTGCAGCTGCTCCAGTTTCAACTGTTCTGCCTGGAACCCTGACCTGTTCACTGTGATTACTATTTGAACCTGCTGGTCATCTATGAACTTCTTGGCCATGTTCTGTTATAATCTTCACCCGGCACAGCCAGAAGAGGACTGGCCACCCCTCATAGCCTGGTTTCTCTCTAGGTTTCTTCCTAGGTTTTGGCCTTTCTAGGGAGTTTTTCCTAGCCACCGTGCTTCTACACCTGTATTGCTTGCTGTTTGGGGTTTAGGCATGGTTTCTGTACAGCACTTTGATATATTAGCTGATGTAAGAAGGGCTATATAAATAAATGTGATTTTGATTTGATGAAAACCAGCACACACATTCCTCGAGGTCCAGAGCTGGGCACCCCTGCTATACACAGACAGAATAAGACCGGTGGTTACAGTGCCTTCAGAAAGTATTCATACCCCTTGACTTATTCCACACTTGTGTTACAGCATGAATTTAAATTATATATATTTTTAATTACACATCTACACACAATACCCCATAATGACAAAGTGAAAACATGTTTTTAGAAATTGTTGCACATTTTTTGAAGATTAAATACAGATATCTAATTTACATAAGTATTCACACCCAAGTCAATACTTTGTAGAACCGATTTCCACTGTCACTATGGGGTATTGTGTGTAGATGATATATAAAAATATATTTGATCCATTTTGAAATCAGGCTGTAACAACATGTAGAATAAGTCAAGGGGTATGAATATTTCCTGAAAGCACTGTAATAATGACACTAGAATAGAATATGTGACGGTGTCTGACCTGCTCAGATTGTTGGGGTATGGTAAATGTGTGGAGAATCTGACTTCCCCATTCAATTCCTCCACAGCCATGATGTCTTTGGGACCTTTGTTCCGCACTTTGCTGGCCCTGAGGAATAACATATCAAATGGCATTCAGGGTGGTTACCTAGTCTCCCTTGGAGGATCACTCAGAATTGAAACTAACACTTGAAAACTGTTAAATGTGCAGGGACAACTACCACTGGACAGGCTGAAGATTGTGCAGAAAAGGCCGGAACCCACAACTGCATTCAAATATCATTGTGCCAAAACTCCAGTAGTCCACTGTGACAGTGTAAGGCTTATTCTCAAATAATTCAGGGGCCTGGGGGGAAAAGACATGCAAGTATCAATTAGTAAGTCCGGTTTTAATCAATCGTGACTAACAGACAGAGACAATGTCGCAACGTTAAGTCAACAGGAATCTAGGAGTGCTTGCAGGAGGGATAATATGCTCACCAGGTATTGCAGTGTTCCCACAAATGAAGTGCACAGACTCCCCTGGTCCAAGTCTTTGGCATAGCCCAAGTCTATAATTTTGTGAACCAACTGAACAAGGAAAACATTGTGACATATTAAGATTGCAAGATTAACAGTAGTCAATAACATCAATAACACAAAAATGTAAACAGTTATATAAAAAAAAACATGATAACACTGTGCTGGTCCATAAATATTAGGTTACCTTTCCATTGACTTCCTGGAGCACTATGTTTTCTGGTTTAAGGTCTCTGTGTATGATCTTGTTTTCATGCAAATACTGGATGCCTGAACCTGCATATAAAGACCATTCAGAAATCAGTTCTATGCAGACCCACAATTATGCACAATACAACAGTGGGGTACAGTACATACCAACATCATTGAGCAGGGAAAGTACTTCACTTTCTTTCAGTCCACAGCAATTTTCAGGCTTGCTCAGCATCTGTCAAATTCAACCATAAACACATTGTTGGACAAATGCCTGCTCATATGACAGAACCATTTGTGTCACTGTGCCCGTATGCAAGGTATTTAACCCCTCACTGATCCAGGGGCACTGCAACATGGCTGACACCACTCGGAAGTCTGTATATGTCAAGTGGGTTTATAGCAAATAAAATAAGTGTGTGGACTACAAGGGGAATGGAAAATAAAGTATTCATCTTCAGCTGCCCCACCTTTCTGAGGTCTCCCTTGGAACAGTACTCCATGGCCAGCAGTGGAAGATCGTTTAAGGCAATGTGCTTCATCTCCTCTGGCACGTCTCTGGCTGTCACTACATTGAGATTACTCAACCTGAATAGGCAAGAAAAACATTGTACTTGATAAATACAGTGCATCTGGAAAATATTCAGACCACTTAACCTTTTCCTCATTTTGTTACATTACAGCCTTATTGTAAAATGGATTAAATAAAAATAAAAATGCCTCATCTACACACAATAACCCATAACAAAGCAAACATGTATTAAACATGTATTTACTTATTTACATAAGTATTCAGACCCTTTGCTATGAGACTCGAAATAGAGCTCAGGTGCATCCTGTTTCCATTGATCATCCTTGAGATGTGTCTACAACTTGGAGTCCACCTGTGGTAAATGTAATTGATTGGAAATTATTTGGGAAGGCACACACCTGTCTATATAAGGTCCCACAGTTGACAGTGCATGTCAGAGCAAAAACCATGATGCCATGAGGTGGAAGGAATTGACTGTAGAGCTGCGAGACAGGATTGGGTCAAGGCACAGACCCGGGGAAGGGTAGCAAAACATGTCTGCAGCATTGAATGTCCCCAAGAACACAGTGGTCTCCATCCGTCTTAAATGGAAGAAGTTTGGAACCACCAAGACTCTTCCTAGAGCTGGCCGCCTTGCCAAACTGAGAAATCAGGGGAGAAGGGCCTTGGTCAGAGAGGTGACTAATAACCCGATGGTCTGACCAATAACCCGATGGTCTCTTTGACAGAGCTCAGGAGTGCCTCTGTGGCGATGGGAGAACCTTCCAGAAGGACAACCATCTCTGCAGCACTCCACCAAACAGGCCTTTATGGTAGAGTGGACAGACGGAAGCCACTTCTCAGTAAAAGGCACATGACATCGAGCTTGGAGTTTTCCAAAAGGCACCTAAAGACTTTGTACTTGATAAATACAGTGCAAACCATAAGAAACAAGGTCTGATGAAGGCCTGATCGAACATCTTTGGAGAGACCTGAAATTAGCTGTGCAGCGATGCTCCCCATCCAACCCGACAGAGCATCTGCAGAGAATAATGGGAGAAACTCCCCAAATACAGGTGTGTTAAGCTTGTAGCATCATACCCAAGAAGACTCGAGGCTGTAATCACTACCAAAGGTGTTTCAACAAAGTACTAGGCAATGGGTCTGAATACTTATGTACATGTGAATTCAGTTTGTTAATATATTTGCAAACATTTCTAAAAACCTGTTTTTGCTTTGTCATTATGGGGTATTGCGTGTGGATTGATGAGGGGGAAAAGACCATTTAAACAATTTGAGAATAAGGCTGTAACGTAACAAAATGTGGAAAAAGTCAAGGGGTCTGAATACTTTCCGAATGCACTATACAAGAAGCAAATGCCGATATTTCACTCATTGAAAAAGTAAATGTCACCCAGTTCAAACGTGTGTGGCATTCAATGATGTACATAGGATAATACGACAGACAAACTTTTTCATGATCTGGATCTCTCTGCTCCATCTGTCTTTGTTTCTTGCTGTCAACTCCAGGCGACACATTTTCACCGCAATTTTTTCTGATGTGTCCTATGGTGGAAAAATAGCAAGATTATGTTGTAATACATTTATTGCATCAAATGTGTGTTTTAAGCAACAGAATAGAGTATTTTGTTAACTATTGTGTGTGTGTTATACTGAGGATGGGCCTCTGGGAGGTAACACAGAGGAGATTTACAATGTATTTTGGGTGATAAAACGTAAAGAGCATTCCAGAGCATGAGTTAATGTTTCTGTTCGATATGGTACCAGAGAGAGATGGTTCCAGTTTGGAGTCGGAGGGACAGACACTGGTCTCTATACAATGAAAACTGTTGACACAGCAGATACTGTCTGCTATGTATTATAGGTATCTTTCATACAAATCTTAACCTTGTGACCCATTCTATATATCTGTTGTTTGTCATGTAGGTTGAAAGGGGTGTATCTTGGCTATAAAAGACCTTTGTACTTTTGTCTCGGGGCTCTCAACGAATCATTTGATCGTGAATCGTCAACCAGCCATCATTATCGTAGAGCACTCAATCGATTCACTTTATGCGTGTGTGTTGTATTGACCTGCTTCCTTATTAATAAGGGATTAAAGATTTAGTTTGAGTATAACGCTGACTTGTGACAAGTTTGTCTCTCCTCATTTGATAGTAAAGAAATTAACCACCACATTTGGCGATGAGGATGGGATGTGAATCTTCACTTGGTGACTGCTCCTGACGACCTGGGTAAATCATGCAAGAGGGATCCCTCAAACTTGGGATCTCAGGGAGACCACACTTCGGGAACGAAGCAGATGGACCCACCTTTGCTCTGAGATGCAGCGAGCCGAGTGGATACCACATCTCAAACTTATTATTTTTTTTAAATAAAGAGGTGAGCAAAACAATTAAGGTCGAGTTAAGAAAAGCCTGTTACGTAGGCTCTGAGTGGGTATTCATGTGTGAGGGGGGTACGTCCCGACACCGAATTGATCAGAGTGGGGATTGGTGCGGTCTTAGGGGTGAGTGGCCAGGGTGACTCTGGGTTCTGTGTGAAACACGTTACCCGGTGAAACCCTATTGGAAGAAGGACCTCATTCTGAAAAAAGTGATTTTCAGAAGTGGTGAATTCCAATTATTTTAAATGTGCTAGCCAGGTATGCCCTGGGTTTGGTAATTTAGCGTTAAATATCTAGAATCTGTGTGAAATTGTTTTGGCCATTTAATGTTAAAAACATCCGGAATCTGTGTGAACTAGTTAAGACCATTTATGATATAGTATAAGATAGTAAGGTGAATTTGTAATTGTTTTAAACCTGTACCACATGTTAGAAGTATTGAAAGATGTAAATGTATGAGTTGCATTATCCTAGGAATAAGTCATGAGATAGGTTAAATGCAGGTTAAATGCAGGTTAAAATATTGTTGAAAAACTAATTGATTAGGTATGTTTGAGAATAGCAGTGTGTGACTAGGATATAAGAGTTGTGTGAATATGGAAATGAGTCTTAATCTGACATTTGGATTAACATAGACATATGCTTAATCAGATGCTTGAAATGTGGATAAGTTTTGATATAACGTTATCTTAGGGTTCTGTTCATTCACTGCCCATCATAGAATATCACGGGGTGGTAGTATTGAGAGGAGAGGTTAGAGAACCGTTGAGGATCCCATGGTCATTGTCCAGGAAACAAAAGTGTATTTTTTTGTTCTGCTGGGAGTATGTTTGGAGAGCTCCTTCGTAGCTATGGAGAATCCTTGAAAAAGCAAATGGAATGGTTGTTGTGAGTACCTAAGAATTTCTTACGTTTTATATGGATTCTGTGAATATATGAAAATATGATAAATTGTATGTCTTGTCATGATGTTGGCCTGGGGGTTAGGTTTAAGACCGTCATAAATACCTCTTCCCCCCTTTTTCCTTCTCTAACCTACTGAGGTTACATTTTTTTTTTTTACTTGGTTAACATAGAGATTCTGGGAACATCAGTATGTGGGGGGAAATTAACTATATTCTGGTCATCGAAACAATTGAACATGTGCAGCGGTACTTAATGAATATGATGTCAGTTCGGTTGTCATCTGAGACATTCTCATCAATGATAAGATGACAAACTCTACAGTGGAAAGTCTATACATCAGAGTTATCAGATTCACATGGAATTGTTGTTCAATTTAAATGTTTGTATATGAAATTATTTGTGATGGGATGAAATGTGATTTTACCTTCTAAAATGTGAGATGTGGGTTTTCATAAATTAGGGCTGCTCACTCAGTGGCCCGCCCACGTGAAGAGACAGAGGTTGTAAACTATGACACACACCTCTTTTCTCCCTTCCTATATAAAGCCTTGACGACAACATAACTCTGTTCCAATGAGGTAGGGTGACAATCCTATGTCAGAATGGTTCAGAAAAAACTACAGAACGAAGCCAACATCAGCATGAGCTTTGGTTGCAAATGGTATGAACTTTGAACTCTTATTCACGACAGAAGTGATACCTCCTAGCCGTTGAGTTAGCCACCGCTGCTGCAAACGCAGGTTAGGAAGGAACAGACAGAGTATCCCATCTACCACACAACGACGTTACTATACTACTACTTATCCAAGTGACCACCAGAAACATTCTTCAAAGGACAGAGGACTCGGTTTGGCAACACGGTCTTCCATCTACCACCAACCTACTGAAGCGCAGCTCAGAGTAAATATTTATTGCATTTTCCTTTTCCAAATGGGCGGTAATTTAGAATGCATAAGATACTGTATTTACGATAGCACAGCTTCTTCCCTTTGTTCCCCAGTCTCCCGCTCTTTCACTCAAACCCAGCCCCTTTTCCTTTGTGTAACAAGCTGTCATATCTGTTCCGCCCACTAGGGATGTTTTCCTATGACGTAAAGAATTATCTAGGTATAATTCATTCTTTGTATATGTAATCCTGTGTTAGGTATTTAGTAAATAAATAATAAAACCCAATTTTGTATTGCTGATTCAAATTGTTAGCCAGGGTTCTTGAAGATAACAACTTTCAGATTATGAGACTGAAGTAAAATGACGATTAATGTTGACTGCTATTGATGTAAAATATTACTAAACCTTTAAGAGTTTATTTGGAAGATAACAGCTCTATAAATATTATTTTGTTGTGCCTGACTCTCTAGTTAATTACATTTACATGATTAGCTCAATCAGGTGATATTAATTACGGAGAAATTATTTTATAGAATAGCATGTCATAGCAATTAATCCGGCATAGCCAAAGACACGACAGTGTGTATAATCGATTACTAGAGATTTGATCAAATAATTCTGGGAATATAATTAGATACAATTTAAACCACCCATATGTAGACGTAAGTAGGTTGAGTTGGTATCTTTAATGGATAATTTGATAAAGATGAGGTTTAAGCATTAAACTGTCTACAAAGTCTGGGAAACTGTCTCAGAAACTGATTGGAGTGTGTCCACTTTTGGTATTTTTAAGCTACAGGGTGTTTTTCTCAAGTGGTGGCATTTGACCTTTGCCAAAAGATACTGACCCTACCGTTATAAAATACATTTAGAAATCTATATTATTCTATTATTGCACCCACACTGCTCGCGAGCGTCTGCATTGCCAAGGGCTAAAATAGAAGTCAGTTCTATTTGTGATGCAGATCGCGCAGAAAGTCCTGCCTCTGCCATCTCCTCATTGGTTTATAGATGCAGGTACCCACGTGCCATCTCCTCATTGGTTATACCCACGTGGGTGACTGAAAGACAAACGATGACGGTGGCAGTAATGCACCTAATTTATGAAAGTTGCCAATAGATGCAATATAAAGTCCAGAAAAGAAAAAGCCTGAAAGGAGGAGAGATGACTAGAAACGATTCGGTTGACCGTGTTAGGTGTGGATTCATTGTCGTAGTAGAGGACCTTGTGCATTTCAGGTAAAATAACAACTCAATGTTTATACGTTATCCCAGGACAAATTAGCTAGCAAGTGCAAGCTAGCTAGCTAAATTGCCATAAATGTTTAATGCTTTCGACCTGACCCCAAATTAGTGTAATTGGTTCAGAGTTTGCTTTGATATTTTAACCAGCTCATCATTATCGTTTGTGGTACGGGAGGAAAAAATTATTGTATGCACGATCGCACGCAGCCGGTTTGGGTTCCGTGTTATATTTGTTTACACTGCTATGCTTTATCTTGTCCAGGTCGCAGTTGCAAATGAGAACTTGTTCTCAACTAGCCTACCTGGTTAAATAAAGGTGAAATAAAAAATTAATAAAAAATTAAAAAATGAGCTTCTCCGTGGAGCACGTGAGAGCTATAAATCGGAAAACGTACATCAATGCAGCAATGGGATGTGCCACTACTCCAAATTGTACCTTTACTCACACTGCTCTATCGAGAAGACTTAAATACTGCTAGTTTTCCCGGAAAACTGCCATTTTTCATCCTCATGCTAGCTAGTAGGGCCAGGACGATACCATTTCGCAATATTTTTTCAAATGCAACATTTTTAACATGAAGCAGACCAAATTCTATTGGTCCTTTAAAAACCTGCTTTAAAAATGTTGTGTGTTTTAGCTTGGAAAATAAATACATTCGACTCTGGACGACAACATAATGGTGTTTGTTTCCAACATTAAGTCTCTTTTACTAAAGATGTTAAATTCGCTTTGTGTTGTGTTTCCGTACCACGATACTAACGTGTATCGCGATACAGTATCGTCCCGGCCCTACTAGCTAGTAGTTGCCACGGCGACCCATTTTGGAATGGCAGTGTTTGCCAATCAGCTCATTTGTTGTTCAACATGATGTGCCATCCCATAATGGCTGCTGTGTCTACTCCAAGCTAGCACGAGGACAAAAAGGGCAGTGTTCAGAAAAACGAGCATTATTCCAACATTCTCCATGAAACATTGTGGATAAAGGTACAATTTGTAAAACAGCGCATATCCCATCCCTGCATTGAGGTACATTTTCCAACCCATTAACACACCAGCTTCACAGTAATCATGATTGCATTCACATCCCTGTGCAGCTCAGTGTAACAGTAGGGTAGGTATCTTCTGGCAAATTTGAGCTGTGATATTATCCATTCATGCTTACTATTCATATCTAGGAAGTGGTTAACTTCCTTTCAACTATATGTAAACATTACATCCAACTCTTTGTCTGATTTGGTAGAATATTCAGCTACCATGATTCAAGTCTGGACTCTGGAACAGCTTAGAGTACTAGGGGTTACTTCTGAAAATGTGTCCGTTAGTTAAATACTTACATGATGTTGATACAGGTAGACATGGGCAAAACCGCCCATGCCCAATCTCTCTTTCAATTCCCAGTTCCCGCAGTTTTGGTTTTGTCTGAAAGGAGGCTTATCCATTGCTGTAACAGTAATAACAAGGAATATTAATGTTACATTTGGCTATGCAAATTGTCAACATTTCTAACTAGCCACATATGCGGTAAATTAAGCATTTACTAGCTAACTGTTAGCTTGATAGCTACTGTTTACAGCTAGTGCTAGCTAGCTAACGTTCGCTATTTAGCTAAACAACTTTCAAGTTTGCCATACCTTCGTTAGTGTTGCTAGTCAGCTAGCGTTGCTAACTAACCTTAGCTATTAATTTAGCTCCCCTGTCTGATGTCCGTAAACAAAATTGATCAATGGGCAATATAAAGATAAACGTTTAAACTTCACAATCGCCCATGTTTCCCTTGCAGGGTTGTTGCACCCGTGACTGATCAACGAAGCTTGAAGACGAAAGTAAACATAGCTAGCTAACGTTAGATAGCACAGTTAGCTCGTTGGACAGCCAGCTATTTGCTTGAAAAAAAAAAGAATGTAGCTGGTTATTACAGAAATCTTGGTGTAATAATAGCTAATTATTACGATATTTCATAAGACAGTCAGCTGCCGTTTTTTCATAAAAAGAAAGATCTTCTTGTGTTCGAGTAATGCACTATGACAGGAATGTGTACTTTCCTAGATGTGACGTCGCCAAAAAACCCGGCTGCTTTTCTGAGGAGAAAAAAAATGATATGGGGGTGTGTCCGAAAGAGACATCATGCCCATAAGGGGCACAAAGGCACGTGCCCACTTAGATTTGAGCAATTCTTTTTTATTAAAAAATGATACATTTAGTATTAAGCCAACGTTTTGTCATAATTATGTGTAAAAAAAAAAAGAAGATCTGCCAGTTGTATTTTGTCAGTTGTATTTCGCCCCTGTACAGTGCGTGGTTCCTTCCAAGGTGCACCATGGACTATAAGGAAACAGCTGATGCTTAAACTGACTAGCCTATCAAAACTGACCCTTACCTTCACCCAGTGGCGACCTGCCATTCAGGGAAGATGGGACCTGTTTTGAGCCCCACCTGTTTAGTGAAAAAAGTAATAAATAAAAATAAAGAGACCATGTTTTTATGCAGCTTTAATAACTCAATGATTTATTTATTTTTACATTGTTTGCACACTGATATGTGGCACGTATTAATGCCCAAATAACACGCAAAACAGGCAAACAAAATGTATATATATATATATATAGCATAAAAACATGGTCTCTTTTTTTGCTTTCTTGAGTAAGGCAGCTCCAAAATGCAGGTGATTCAGCCTAGCTCAGTGCTTTCTGCGGTGGTGGGGCAGCCACCGGGAAAATACGAAGTGTTGGGGTTGGTAATGTTGGAAAATACGAAGTGTTGGGGTTGGTAATGTTCTCTAGTAGTTCAGTGTTCTGTCACTCACGGGAACACTACATCACAGCAAAATCTACAGGGAGACTTGGGCCTGAAGATCACTAATGTCATGATTCTACCTTTATTATTTCAGAATTCTCAGTTGTCTTGAAAGTACCATAAATCCAGAGAATTACAGACTTTGATGACAAAATTTGTCCACGAAGGACCGCCATGCCACCTTCCTGTTCAAGTGAGCACAGCACAACAAGGTGAGTCGAAAAAATGTATTGTATGCTGCTACATAAAGTATGTAATATACCAGGGTGTATGTATACTGTAGCTAAGAAAGTAATATAAAGTGTTTATTATATAGTAAGCTGTTAGTAGCACATGTGGCTCACCTTAATAATTTGGTCCCTTTTCCCCTCATAATTTAACCTACTGTTCTGACTTTGTGGTGCACATGTAGCCTATAGCCTGAAATGTCATCATCAAATATTGTAAGAGCTTTCATTGTCTGCTTATACCCTTTATTTATTCTACGGTTCTGACTTTGTGTACAGGGAGAATACTGTAAGAATATCCCATGTTCTGAATGCTGGCGCTGTTACATTTCAAAAGTGCTGAACTAATAGTTACATTGACTACTGTACGTCCATCATAGATCGCTCATTAATGTGTTAATCGAAATTACAGATTGCCTCTTATCCGCTCGTTGTCCCCTTATTCCATAGTTTGTACATCTGAATTGTCAGTAGAAGCCACATTTGTTTAAGCAAGTCAGCCATATCATGCCAAGAGTCTGCAAAGTTGTCATCAAGGCAAAGGGTGGCTATTTGAAGAATCTCAAATATGAAGGAAAAAGGAAGTCTCACACTGCTCTTGATAGTATCACTGATCTTTAATAAGCTTACGTATCGGCCTCACGGCCTTCGTCAGAGCAGTGTGCGGTTTAATTTTTCCTTCCTTGTTCAACTGTTACCATACACCTGCAAAAAAGATTGCTCAGATGTGCGAGGGCCTTTTGAATTAAGAATCTCAAATATTAAATATATTTTGATTTGTTTAACCCTTTTTTGGTTTCTACATTATTCCATATGTGTTATTTCATAGTTTTGATGTCTTCACTATTATTCTGCAATGTAGAAAATAGTAAAAATAAAGAAAAACCCTTGAATGAGTAGGTGTTCTAAAACTTTTGATCGGTCATGTATGTTTTTTTTAAAAGGTAGTAAATGGGGCTGAATGAATTGTTTCACTGCCAGACAAGGCTCTGCTGATAGCCAGTTGTAACAGTGGTAAGGTGTTGGGACTGCTGTTAGGACTGCTTATGTAGGCCCTAACAGTTTGTGGGCACCGTTTGTCACCTTTATAGTGACAAATGTACTTTTTAGTGTTGTGTTGTGTAGTGGCTTTGCTGGCATATATCTAAGAGTTGGCCCCACCAAGATTTACATGCTAAAATTGCCAATGTCTTAACCCTACCCTTAACCAATCCCTCAACCAATGTTCCTTCTAAACATGCAGCTCACCTTGGACTGCCCAGCAGAAGAAATAGGAGCCCCTAGAGAGAAGTACAAGATCGAACTCAACTTTCTACAGTTTCTCCTTTAGTTAACACTATCAAAGTTTCGCACTACTGTGGCAAATGTGATCGAACCAACACAATATTAGCCACTTTTAATGTAATATACCGAAACAAAACCAAATATGCAAGATTTAGTATGTAAAACTAACTGTGCAAGACATGTTCTTGGTAGGCAGAGCGCTTTGGAGTAGGATTCTATTGCAATGATAGACACGACTCAGGCCTCTATTCTACACAGACCAGTTGTAGTAGGTCTATATGCAAATACCCATTGCCATATATGGATCTGTGCCATTCCCTTTGAACTGTACTGTGTTTAGCTACAGTATTTTATGTAGCCAATAGGCAGAGCATAGCATAATTTGCCTGATTCTCTGTAATAATGGTATGGGAATAATAATACATTTTATTTTGTAAAGTGGTTTCTTGCATCAAACACATTTATTTTCAGTCACCTTTTCAGTCACATTTATCTTCAGTCACCTAACCAATAGGTTAATGTCAAGCCCTGCATGTTTTTTTTTCTTAGAAAAAACATGGAACGAACACCACTTATTGGCTGCTGCTGTAGGCTGAATGATAGAACAGCTATTTCCATGTTAAAATGTTATGGGATGCGTTTTTCTCCATATTTTTTTACGGTAGGCCTCTCTGGTAGGCCTTCATTATGATCAAATAGCCACAGGAGCCTACTTGGCCACTGTTAAAACTGTAACTTAAAGTGGGTACAGCCTCAGTGTTCACAGTAAACGCTCGGCGGAAGTTGTACAGAATTTTCACAAGTTGAAGTTTGAGCTCTGCAGACCTGAAATTTGCTCAGTGCCGAAAACATTTTGAGGGAACACTGCCATTAAACCTAACCTAATTTTAATAAATTCTGACATGAAATCTTGGCTTGGCCGATAGGACACTAGATCACCTACTCCAGACAGTATTGTCAGTGGAGGATGAGAAAGACTGGCAAGTGACACACAGTGTTTGATTTGTTTGATTTGCTGCCAGTGATGGGAAGGACTCACTCAAAAACCCAGCTGCTTTTCTGAAGGGAAAGTAAAATGAAACAGGTGTGCCCGAGAGAGGCGTCATGCCCATAGGGGGGGGGCACGTGCCCCCTCAGATTTTGTTTAGCATACACGTGTAAAATTGCAAATTAATTTGATCAAGCTATGTAGCCTATTGATTCCTTCTTGATGAATAAACAAGACAAAAATTGCCTTTCTGTGGGGCCCAGTTGGTAGAGCATGGTACTTGCAACACCAGGGTTGTGCGTTTGATTCCCATGCGGGACAAGCATGAAAAATGTATGTACTCACTACTGTAAGTCGCTCTGGATAAGAGTGTCTGCTAAATTACTTAAATGAAATGTTTTGTTGCTTCTCAGTAATACTAGCCACCTAGCAATTTTATTAACAAATCGAAATGTATTTTATATTTTATATTATTTTAAGTAGCCACACTTTGCCTTGATGACAGCTTTGCACACTCTTGGCATTCTCTCAACCAGCTTCATGAGGAATGCTTTTCCAACAGTCTTGAAGGAGTTCCCACGTATGCTGAGCACTTGTTGGCTGATTTTCCTTCACTCTGCAATCCAACTCATCCCTAACCATCTCAATTGGGCTGAAGTCGGGTGATTGTGGAGGCCAGGTCATCTGATGCAGCACTCCATCACTCTCCTTCTTGGTCAAATAGCCCTTACACAGCCTGGATGTGTGTTGGGTCATTGTCATGTTGAAAACAGATGATTGTCCCACTAAGCACAAACCAGATGGGATGGAGTATCGCTGCAGAATTCTGTGGTAGGCATGCTGGTTAAGTGTGCCTTGAATTCTAAATAAATCATTGACAGGGTTACCGGCAAAGCACCCCCACACCATCACACCTCCTGCTCCATGCTTCACGGTGGGAACCACGCATGCGGAGATCATGGTGGTTGGAACCAAAAATGTCACATTTGGA
Organism: Oncorhynchus kisutch; assembly: GCF_002021735.2. Lineage (NCBI taxonomy): Eukaryota > Metazoa > Chordata > Actinopteri > Salmoniformes > Salmonidae > Oncorhynchus > Oncorhynchus kisutch. Next base: position 8,356,148 of record NC_034198.2, read on the forward strand.
CTCATCTGACCAAAGGACAGATTTCCACCGGTCTAATGTCCATTGCTCGTGTTTCTTGACCCAAGCAAGTCTCTTCTTCTTCTCTTCTTCTCTTCTTCTAAAGTGTCCTTTAGTAGTGGTTTCTTTGCAACAATTGGGCCATGAAGGCCTGATTCATTCATTCTCCTCTGAACAATTGATGTTGACATGTGTATGTAACTTGAACTATGTGAAGCATTTATTTGGGCTGCAATTTCTGAGGCTGGTAACTCTAATGAACTTGTCCTCTGCAGCAGCGGTAACTCTGGGTCATCCTTTCCTGTGGCGGTCCTCGTGAGAGTTAGTTTCAATATAGTGATTGATGGTTTTTGCGACTGCACATGAAGAAACTTTCAAAGTTCTTGAATTTTTCCGTATTGACTGACTTTCATGTCTTAAAGTAATGATGGAATGTCACTTCTCTTATTATGGACTTGGTCTTTTATCAAATAGGGCTGTCTTCTGTATACCCCCCCCCCCCACCTTGTCACAACACAATTGATTGGCTCAAACGCATTAAGATGAAAATAAATCCCACCTATTAACTTTTAACAAGGCACAGCTATTAAATAAAATGCATTCCAGGTGATTACCCTATGAAGCTGGTTGAGAGGATGCCAAGAGTGTGCAAAGCTGCCATCAAAGCAAATGGTGGCCACTTTGAAGAATCTCAAATATAAAATATATATCCTCACATACTTCGTTCCCCATCTAAAATAATTGGGGCATGACACCCTTGTCTGACATTGCTGCTTAAATGTGTGACATCATGCCAAAGACCTAGATCACTGTGATATTGTTATTAAAAAGTGATACGTGTTTAAAAGGTCTGTGACGGACACACACACACATGGCTGTGAAGGATACTAATGGCATCATGATCATGTCTTACCCACTTTATACTTAAGCAATAAGACCCGAGGAGGTGTGGTATATGGCCAAGATATGATGCAACGCGGAGTGCCTGGACATATATCCCTTAGCCGTGTTATATTGGCCATATATCACAAACCCCTGAGGTGCCTTATTGCTATTATAAACTGGTTACCAACGTAATTAGAGCAGTACAAGTAATTGTTTTATCATATCCATGGTATACGGTCTGATATACCATGGCTGTCAGCCAATCAGCATTCAGGGATTGAACCACCCAGTTTATAATCAATGTTTAATTCCCTTTTGACAGGTGCAAACAGTCTGACTCCATGTGTGGTGGTATATTATTTTACGTAGTTTGACTTTGATATTTGACAAAAGAAAGAAATGCAAAGACTTGAGTCACTTTTTGGAACACTTTTATTTTTCCTTTATGCTTCCCAAAAGAAAAGCTCCTATACAAACAATGTGTTCTTACAGAGGTGAGGTTTTAACAGGTGGAGGACATGTGTACAGCTAAAATGAGTAAAACAATTCAAGTAAAAACATTTTAAATGTCTCTCATTGGCAGCATTCTAAGAAAACTGAAATGAGTCAGAACCCCACTGTAGTGTATTATATCACAGTTTTGAAAGCGTTGGTGTGGTGTCTACAACACATCAGCATAAAACAGCATTAAATACATTGACTTTATTCAGCTTCATAAAACAAAAAACATGACAATGAACTGAAGGACAAAAATGTTGTTCTGTATATTAACCATTCATTAAATACACTAAACATAATACAAAGGAATTGCAGACCATAATAATATTATCTCATGCTGTTTATATATAAATATATAAATATATATATATATATATATATATATATATATATATATATATATATATATATATATATACACACACACATGTCACATTCAGAAGTGCTGGCTGGGAATGGGTTGAACATACAGTAACACCTAGGCTTTCATTTCAGTATCATAGAGCGAACACTTGTTGGGAGCTAGTGGTTTCAATGCAAACCAGTGCCATGGAGACCCTGCAGCTGCTCTGTGATGATGTCAGAGGGTGCGGGGTGGCAGATTGGGCATAGAGAGCTCGCTGAGGTTGAAGCTGAGGCTAGTCCCGGCTATCATACTGCTTTATAACAGATTCTATACCGTATGCCTCTCTCCCTCATGGTTAGTGCCTGGGACACAGAGAACAGGGCATGTATTGCATAGACCCTATGATATGAACAAATAGTGTGTGAGAGATGTGATTTTCAGTTGTTCACCTGTTGATTGAACAACACAATGTCCCTTTGTATGTCCTTACCCTGTTCCCTCCAATGTCCGAGGGGACATGTCATTCTGTGGTAGACTACCCTGGCAACATATGCCACCAGTGTCAAACACTATCGATAAATACAAGTACCAAGCAGTAATATCACAGCTGTAACATCGTTACAATACAATTAAAGGTATATATCATCAGTTATAGTAACAATAAACACATACAGTTATCTGATAAAGGCAGCTCCCTAAAAGATTAGTGAGATGATGACAGAGACAGAGGGCAGAACAAACTGACAATATCAGTGACAGAGGGAAAGTGAAGTGATGCGAGAGAGGAGGAGGAGTGGAGGGGAAAATAGAGAGGGAAAGAAAGCATGAGCAGAGGAGACTGGAGTGGAGAAGAGATCATGGAAAAGGAAGGAGAAGAATTTGAAAATGACTGAGGTGAGATAGGAAAAGATGAGAGGCAAAATACACCATGCTAAACTTAGACATAACATTCAATTATCTGTACTAAAATTGTACAAAAAAAAACCATTTCCAGCAAGGTAAGTAAAGTTAATAGACACAGCTAGATAAACCGTTGCTGCTTTAAAACATCACATGAATGCACTGGCTAGACCATTATCCTCAGCCACATTCCTTAAATAGGCTCCTTAGTAGAACAGCAGGTCAGCCAGGTTGCAGCATGTTGCATTCAATGACATTCACAAACTTACAGCAGAACAGAAACACATCTCCTCAGATACACGCACAAACACACACACACAAAGAACTCTCAGTCACCGATCACACATAGCTCAGCAGTGTTCCATATCCCGAGACTGCCAATGGGCCACCCTAAAAAGCTTGTGCAGTACAGGTGCAGCAATGTTATGGCTGAAAGGTAACTGAATGTCCTGCTAAACAGCTCTCTCTGCTGGTACGATGCTGGCATTACAGCTGTTCAAGGCCGACATTTGAAAGCCTGAGTAGCTTGAAACTGAAGGTATGTCATGAAATAGTTATGTTGATTATTTTTCTTTACATTGACTGAGGATATGGTATGGATATGCTTCCATACATATTCTGTCAGTAAATGTCTTGCTGCTTCCCCCGTCTATTAGCCTACAAGGCCCTCCTCACGCATTTCACACGTTACACATACACCCACTACATTATTCCATATGTCTGTTTTTCATGTAGCAACAACAGCAAAACATTACTCTGTGACAACATCAACATCAACAAATACCTTCAAAGTGAATCATGCTACCAATTTAAAGAAGAATACCTCTCTCACTCTCTTCAGAATACTTCAGGCCAGGGAGTTGAAATAATGATGGGAATTTGATTATGGTATTGTCCCACCTCGCCAGATCTCCTTTCTCAATCTCATCATTGTTTGATAGATACATAGGCATTTAGACAATACTCAAGATTGTGCTGGTGCCTTTGTTGACCCTTTACATACAGAATACTATGTAAAAACACATGATTATCATAGATCACTTTCAGGACATTTAAATACAGGGAATGTATAATATCAACTCTGTATGTTTATTTTATGCATATTCACCAGGATATATTGTAAAACGACATATATAATGTATCATACAATATAAGCATAATATAGTAGTTGGCAGGTTATTAGAAAACATATGCCATAGGTTTACTATAATAACACTTATGTATAATGACACTTGTAACAGTACACAGGAGGAGGGGGAGAATGTCCAACATCAACAGGTTATTGTAAAATGCTGTACAAATATTGAAAAAACAAGTACATTCAGGGTCTGCCTGGTGAGTGTTAAAACAGGTCTTATAAACGAGTGATTACACAGGGAGTAACAGGGAGGACATGTCAATACAACAGGATTAGTACAAAGACAACATAACCCAAACATTTTTTTTCCCCAAGAAGAAGAAAAAGGCAGAGCTCGATGCAGGCATGCTGAGAAAAAACAACATTCACGCACAGAGTAGTAAAAAGAAGCCTGCTGCAAGACAAAGCTAAAGCAACTGGCTAGGTAGGAGGGTTATGTTATTAAAGGGGCAATCTGCAGTTTTGAACAATAACATACCGGTTACCCTACCACTGATTTGGTAAACAGCTGAGGGATGAGGCTGGCGTTTTGAGGCTATACCATGTTTGTTTACAATTACATTGTTTACAAACAAAGGAGTTAAACAAGTTTATATTTTGGGTTGAACTAAGCTCATGAGGCATCGATAGATTTATTCTTCAAAAATCAATGGGCATATATATTAATCGCAGATTGCCCCTTTAAGGAAAAGCAATTAAGAAACAATGGGCCTCTCTTGCTGAGAGGATTATTAGGTACAAGTACATTTTATTTTACTCGTGTGTAGCTGTACAGTAGTAAACTAGTGTGGCTCAAATGACATCAACCACTCTGACAACCCATTTGGAATAGATGATAGAGAGGGGAGCCACAGTTACCCCCTCTCTGAGACAGAGAATGTGAGAACAGGGGAGCAGAGAGAGAGGGGGCAGAGATTGGAGTGGTTTGAAGTCATGAGAGCACAGTCTCTCGCCCTGACTTGGGCCAGGAGGGAGAGCTGCAACTGAGCCTTCATTGCAGATCCGGGTGTGTAGTGCACTGCCATTCTGATCCACTAGAGCCACCTTGTTGCCATCACATTTGCCCCAAAGAAGAGTTCAAGAGCTGCAAGTACCCTTGTCGTTAGGCTCCCTCATGGATGTGGACACACACAGATGTCATGGAAAAAAAGGGAACAGCAATGCAATGAGTCGAGGATCTAGCTCCTGTTACTACAGTATTACAGTACTGTAACACGTGTTCAAATCAATAGCACAGTCATCTGAGACTTAATTTATTAAACGTGTAAACATGTTTGGTCCCAAATCAGAGGAAAACATTTCAAGAAAAAATGCTGGAGGAGGGGTTTGTGGGAGAGATGCCCTGAAAGAAAAGGAAAGAAAAAGATGCTGGATGGGAGTCCTTGTACGGCGGTGATATTGCTTACGGGAGGAACCTCTGTCTTACCATACGGTATGGTACCGTCTATTAACATACCGTATGCAGCAAGCTTTCGCTGGTATACCTTCTTTCCAAGCTGCATGACCTCTCCAACGCTCCTCCCTCCCTCCTGCCCCAACGCACCGCTGGCATTGGCCAGTCATAGGATCTGCACCGCTGCACCTCCCCTATTGGCAGAGGAGATCGGGGGTGCCGGGTGGGTGCGCCATGGTGTATACAGTACACTCTCACCCCTTTCCTTTTCAAGCTCTTATAAGCCCCCTCCACTGGATTTCTAATAAAAACTTGCGCAGGGAGACAAACCTGCCACGTCATCACCACCCGGCGCCCCGCCCTGCCTCACTTCTTGACGGCCTGGCGGTAGCTGTATCTCTGGGCCTCGGTGTGCTTGGAGCCTTTTCCCATGCCACTGCAGCCCACTGGCTCCTTGGTGCTGCTGCCCTGGGAGGCCTGGCTTGCCTGGCTGAAGTCCTGCAGCGTGGGGCTGGAATGGGCGCGCTGCAGCCCGTTGTCCTCCAGGATCTGAACCTCGAATACGGACAGGTCATCCTCGCCGCAGCGGATCTTGTTCCGCAGCAGCATGGCATATGTACCGTAGCGTGTTTTCTACATGACAGAAGAGGGAGGGGATGGAGGCAGAAGGAGACAGAGGGAGAGGAGGGAAGGCAAGAAACGCAAAGAGGGGAAGCAGAGGAAGTGAATGAGACAGAAATGCAGTGCTGCATAATTACTTAACGCTCGACTAAATTCCAATTTCTTTCTTTTCCTTTCTGCTGCCTTTTAAAAGTTCACACACTGTCGCCTCGGGCTCACCTCAAACTCCAGGTACTCGTCTCGCTGGCGGTACTCCTCCAGCTCGCGGCCTTTGACCTTTCGGTCTGGAGGATATGAGCGCAGCTCAGCCAGTTCAGTGGAGATGGCCCGGAACCGAGTCTCATGGGACTGGACCTGCTCCTCCTGTAGGCACAGATACTCAGAGTTCAGAGTTCGCCACCCATGTCACCTGACCAGGGTGATGGGAAGATAGACGTCCATGCATTTTCTCCCAGCACATCATCATCACTCATGTCAACTCTCTAGGCCTGACTGAGTTTTGTCCTTGTGGACATTTAAAATAATCACTTATTCATTAATTTTAAAGAGTGCCTTCAGGGATTTTTAAAATTATGGTGGTGATATGATATGGTCAATTTGATTGGTGATATGATGATATGGTGTAAAGGAGGGTACCTGTGACAGTTTGGAGGTGGAGCTTGGCAGCAGAGGTCGGGCAAATTTCTTCTGTGAACCAATGGCTGCAGGGAAAGGTGGCGCCGAGAACATGGCTGCTACCGTATTGATGCGTGTGATCCACGACTGCATCTGCTCTGTGCTTCTATGGTGGACAAAGCACACACGCACAGTGAGTTTGTGAGATCGTGTTGCACAAACACAAACCAAGGATGGACTTGCACGCATGCATATACACAACATACACACACCACACTCGCACCTCCTCCCACACACACACACATTTCAATCCCCACCGCACAGCGCTAACTAAGACATCTTAGTGATTATCATCACGGCTGCTGAATACAAAAAAATGCTGCTTTGCTCAGACAGCTCTGCCACAACTCCTTGGACACTGGCTGAGAAAGGAGAGAGACAGAAGGAGGGAAGGAGGGAGGGAGGGAGAGAAAAATATAGGAGGGGAAGAGAGTGAGGGAGAGAGAGGAATGTATCTGGGACAAATGCAGGCTGCAACTGGAGAAGAGCCGGTCCTCCTGGGGGACTAGGACATGTGGCCACGTCATGTGCCTCTGCATCCTGAATTTACACAAGCCCCACTGCCCTCCTCCTCCCAAACACAGGCACACACGCACGCACACAGACACAGCAGGAGGTAGCAACAGCCATTATTTGGCTGGTGAGAAGGGGAGAGACTGGATGAGACAGGTAGTGCTCAAACAAGGAGGCAAGAGGAGGAGGGCGACCTTGCAAATTCAAGCCCAGGTTTATTGACTGAGGTGGATGTGTGCTGTGCAATTAAGAATAAGTTGCAGGATATGGTTCCAAGACAAAGAATGAACCCTTTAGCATTCAATTGAAAGTGTGTGAACCGAACTCTTAAAAACGAGGGATGGCTCGATCTTACAGGAGTGTGAGAAAGCAAGGTATAAGTCAGTCTTTGAGGTGTGTTAAGAATGGATGAGACAAGAACAGTGAAGTGAGGGATGGGACTCACGGTGCCTGGAAGAGGTAGACCCTCCAGTCGGCGGTGCGGAGGTAGAACACATTGGGTCTCTTGCTGTAGTCGGCAGCCCTCATGGCCAGAGAGTGGTGGATGGACACAGCGTTCTTCAGATCTTCGTCCGACAGCTGCTTATCTGGCCGGTACTCTCCCTGAATGGTCAAACAATGACAATCGGCATAAAGTGTGAATACGTCATTATGTCATTATTGACCATCGCAGTAGTTCTTCTAACCGCAGGGTAGTGTATTCAATGCCCAGATGGTTCTTTAAGTACCGATAATCTAATTAGGTTGTAATGTGAGAATGTTAAGCATCAGTAAGTTGGCAATGGATGTTATGGTGTGAAATGTCATCAATCATAAAACACAGCAATTGATTGTAACTGGATTGTGGATGATTGAATCAGGACACTCTAGTAGGTAACTGTGTCCCGACCTCTCTTTCTGCAGGATGACTTGTTGTTGGGATGTTACAAAACAAATCATACTAAGGAAAGGGGTATTTTTGACACCCCAGTAAGGGGCCTTGCCTCTCCCCAAAGCAGACCTGACTGTTGGACCAGAGACCAGTGCCCATAGACATACAGTACATAAATCATTGGCACAGCTGCGTCGCAATGTTAACATCTCTGGACGGGACCCTTGCTTCCGTTCAAATTTAGTGGAACACAAGCCCAAGAAGCTGACAGGGCTGCCCGTAGCAAAGGCCAGGACCACTGGTCTATATGGGCATAGAGGGCAGTGCCAGGTCTGTGGACTGTAGTCTGAAGGCACTGAACAAAAGACTGATCTCATTCTGATAATGTCCACACTCAACAGGGTATGAAAATCCATCCGCATGGTTGGAGAGTGCAAGTTTTAGTATTTCAGTTTGTGTCAATCAAATATTGGTATACGTGTATCACAAATGTTATTGTATATGGGTATGTAACAAAGTGGGGTAATCTTAGCAATCTTTTGTTTTTGTTTTCTTTGGTGCAGAAACTGTATCGTTACTGAATACGAGTATGTAAAAAGTGATTGGACTTGGAAGTCTTTTTGAGACTTTTCAGAACATTTTGCCATGTTCTGTGGTGTGGAACAGTGAAAGTCTTGTGAGTTCATAAAGTGAGACAGAAGTGGCAGAAGTTTCGTCACACCTGCTCCCGTCGGCAGGAGCTGCTCACCTTCTGTAGGTAGAGAATCAGCCCTTTCAGAATGCCATAGAACGTCTTCCATCCTCTTTTCCCACGCGGTGCTGTGACCAGGAGAATAGTTAGGTCAAAACTCAGGTCAGCTTCAAATGTCCATACTAACATCAGACCTCAATACATTGCTTCATACTAAGTGGTAGGAATTATACGATTTACTGTATGTGGACCACAAGAAGTATACTGTAGCTGCTGCTAAAGTAACACAAAAGACTAAATGAGTAGGATTAACAAATAAACAGCGATGAGGATAGGGAGGGGATAGGGGGTTTGACACATTCTATGATGACTTATAGTGGTCAATATTATATATTTTTTTACCAGAGCTATAAATGTATGTATATGGTTTTGGCACGTACTTCTTTTGCCGTCTGAGTCAGCGTGCACCTTGCGCACCAGGAAGCCGTTCTTGTACAGCAGGGCTCCTGAGGGCTGGGCCATGGCCACTAGTGGTTTCCCGCCGCTGGCCATGCTCTTCATGTGTTTAGAGGCGGAGTCTGCCTGGCTGGTGTCCCCCAGCTCTGAGAAAGACTTCCGCATCTCCTCCTCGTCGCTATAGCGACAAGAAACAGAAGGGTGAGAAACCTGGTTACTATTTTACCACGCCTCCGTTGGCAACACATCAACCAATCACGTTCAACCAATCACTTTCCATCAATCTCACTCTGTGACCGTCCATTATAAGATAGGATGAGACAAGAGTAGTTTCAATAGCAGAACACATAGGCCTATTCAAAGTCCCTCTCCCGGTTATAATGTGCATTTTGTCATCTACCAACATTTCTAAAGTGGTGTGTGGGTATAGCCTTGGTTATATAACATATTTACAAAGCACAATTCTACCTAGGGGAAACCTGAGTGAATGATAGTGTTTCTTCCTCTTCAAAGCCTTAATTTGCTGTCTTCCCCTCTTCCTCCCTCCTTCCCTCCACCATTTCTTTGTGATTTCCTCCTGGTCTCTAGAGAACCAGTCCACTCTCCTTGATCAAAACACACCGCAGCAGGAGAGCGACACGATCGATAGCATGGCAGCTTTGAGGTGAAAAACAAGGGCATTCTGTTCCACTAGGGACTTCCTATCTCTGAGATAAATTTCAGACTTGTCACTGACTTTTTCAGTGGCATGTTTCCCCATTGTTTGTGAGAGGAACCCCTCCAAAATGGTGAAAAGTAGTACTTTCCCAAATGCGAAACTAGCTCAAACAAAACAAATAAATGGGTTACAATTGATGTGTTATTAGAAAACTATACAATGTCTGTGGTTATCAGTGCACGATGAAAATATAACTGTGTCTGTATCTTAGTATACAGTTGATTGTCATCCCTATACCAGTGAAGGCTGGTGGAAGGAGGGTGGGTTATTGTAATGGTGGAAGAATGAGTGGAAAGGTATCAAACACATGGTTTCCATTTCAATTGGTTTCCATGTGTTTGATGCCATTCCATGTGTTTCATATCATTCCATTACAGCCATTACAAAGAGCATGACCTCCGACTGAAGTGACACTTCCATACTGTACATAGAGCCAGGAGGTTTTCCTGATCACATGGCCTGACAGGAAAAACTATGTTTGTAGTTATACATAGGCTATAATTATAGGGCCCAGAATTTTTCTTCTTCATGTCACAAGGTCAGGAAAAACTCTGTAGGCACTGCCTACTAAATGTATTCAAACCTTGGCTTCCTACTAATCCTAGGATTTGGAGATAGTTTCAGCACTCTGTTACATACCCCATCAGAGCAGCCATGAGGAGCCGTTTCTCTTAACGAGAGCTTAGCAGCTGAGGATCAGCTCTCTCAACTCTCGATCTGAGTGTTATTATAGATGAGTTAGTCCAACGATGTCACATTAGGTCCCACTGGGCACAGACATCAGTTTAATGTCTAGTTTTGATATACATTTGGTTGAGTTGTCAACTAACGTGAATTCAACGTGAAATCAACAACAACAAAAACATCCAGTCAGTGGCAGCCCTGTGAGCAAATACAGCTTGTTGATGAGAGAGGTCAAAGGAGAATGGCAAGATTTGTTCAATCTAACAGGCGGGCCACAAAGAGACAAATAATGGCGCAGTACAACAGTGGTGTGCAGAACGGCATCTTTGAACGCACAACTCGTCCACTATGTTCGACTCTTATCAGTTAAAACAAGAAGAAGCGTCTCCAGTGGGCACGCGATCACCAACACTGGACATTTGAGAAGTAGAAAAACATTGCCTGGTCCGACAAATACCAGTTCCTGTTGTGTCATGCTGATGGCAGAGTCAGGATTTGGCGTAAGCAGCATGAGTCCATGGACCCGTCCTGCCTGGTATCAACGGTACAGGCTGGTGGCGGTGGTGTACTGCCGTCCAATCTGCAGCAACTGCATGATGCTATCGCCTCAGCATGGACTAACTTCCCTGTGGAACATTTCTGACTTGTAAAATCCATGCCTTGAAGAATTTAGGCTGTTCTGGAGGCAAAGGGTGGTTAAACCTGGTACTAGATGGGTGTACCAAATAAACTGGCCGGTGAGTGTAGTTTGGAATTTTGAGGCAGGTTCAAATAATGATCACTCCAGTTCCACTCAAGATGAAGATACTGTACTTAGTATAAACCATTTACACCACATCCCCCCTTACTTATATGATAATCCTACAAACATGGTTGGGCTGTTGCTAACATATTTTTACATGTGGGATAATCTGGACCTGACGCAGCAGTTAAGAGGATAGCTCATTTTAAGAGCTGAACCTTTCCTATAATGTTTCCCAATACTAGTCAGTTAATCCACCAAATATCAGCCAATCCCAGTTTAAAACAAGGACTACACTTGTTACCTCAGTTTCACCTGTGTAGAAGTTCACAAAACAGACGTGCAAACCACCATAAAAATGGACTCCCTTGGAAACCTTTGAGATTAAGACATGAGTAACCAGCAGTACACAACAACAGTTAGCTCTATATGAGTGAGAGACAGAGCAGGATGGAGAGCTAGTGAGAGCTGGTGAGCATGTGTCTCAGAGTTCTAGCCTGTTGCCTGGTAACTGCGGGCCTGTGTGAATCTCACTATACACTGTGACCAAGTAAAGGGAGAGAGAGAGAGAGAGCGTGAGAGGGGATGGACGGAAATGGGGGAGCGAGCAAGATAGACAGAAAACAAAAGCCTAGAAAGACAAAGCTGATATAAGAGGTAGGAGCCATAATAAAGAGGGGATAGGTGAGATAGAAGGAGAGGAGAGGAGGATAGGGTGGTGATGTGTAGGGGGAAGAGAGGGAACAGGTTGATTAGGTCTGGGGCTGGGCTGGCAGACCTGCACGGTATGTTGGGAAGTGTGATGACATTGTTGCACCAGTAGCTAAAGTGGACACAATAGTCTTGTCACACCTATGACACTTTCCCATTAAAACACATATGATGCGTGACAAGATACAGTATCAGTGTTCCTGTATACTGTTGTGGTCAGGTGAAATAGGGCACCCGATGCAGAGCAGAAGTAATCACAACGCCTGACGTACATTACCGTGATGATAGAAAGCATTTCATCCATGGAAATGGTTCAGCTTTTATTTTAGTCCTCAAAATAATCATTATCGTAACCAAAATCTATCAAAATCATCATTATGTAAATGAGTGATGTAGCTGTAGGTGCTATTTGCATGGTCCCTTATAAATAAATGAATAAATAAATCATTTAAATCATTGGACTGGTATATTGGTATTATTATGAGAATGTTTTTCAGAAGCCTGGTGGTGTCTATATTCTAATGCCAGTGAAATGGGTTCTTCTTATTCCTTCTTCTAACAGGTGATAGGAGCCAGCAGGAGAGGACACAATGGAAGACAGGATGATTATAGAAAAAATAGCCTAATTAAAGGTGCACTATGCAGAAATTGCTCCACCATTTTGTGGTTGCAAAAATTCTAACAGTTTGCTTAATTTCAGTTTATGTGACAATACAAGCATAGAGAATGTCGAGATCATTGTACAATCTAAAACTGCTGTGAAATATATTTTCAATTACCAAAATATTATATTTTCAGCTGTTTGAAACTGGTGTACAAAACTGAAAGTAAGACGCAAACACAAAACTTAAGAACCATATGCACAGAAATAGCACACATAGAACACATATACCACTTCTTAAACTTGCTTTCAATGAGAATGATGATCTATAACTCACATTTCTATGTGAATTTGGTTGGGTTGCTCTAAAAGTTATATATTGCAGCTTTAACTGGGAAAAAAAATCAGCAATGGCATATTTTCATTGAACTCTGAAGCTCTTCCAACTATTGTATTTTTTCACAACTGACGCCAGACATATTGACATAGTAAGGCGTGTAGCCTTGTGGTTAGAGTGTTGGACCAGTAACTGAAAGTTTGCTGGATCAAATCCCCCGAGTTGACACCGTAAAAATCTGTCGTTCTGCCCCAGAACAAGGCAGTTAACCAACTGTTCCCCGGTAGGCTGTCATTGTAAATAAGAATTTGTTCTTAAATCCTGTTTGGCTAGGGGGCAGCATTTTCACTTTTGGATGAAAAGCGTGCCCAGAGTAAACTGCCTGCTACTCAGTCCCAGATGCTAATATATGCATATTATTAGTAGTATTGGATAGAAAACACTGAACTTTCTACAACTGTTTGAATGATGTCTGTGAGTATAACAGAACTCATGTAAGGCAAAAACCTGAGAAAGGCAAAAACCTGAGAAAAAATCCAACCAGGAAGTGGGAAATCTGAGGTTGGTCGTTTTTCAACTCAGCCCCTATTGAAGATACCGTGGGATATTGGTCATCTTGCACTTCCTCTGGCTTCCACAAGATGTCAACAGTCTTTAGAACGTTGTTTCAGGCGTCTACTGTGAAGGGGGGCTGAATGAGAGGGGAATGAGTCAGAGGTCTGCCAGCAGCCACGAGCTCGTGAGGCGCGGTCATTGTGAGAGTTACCTCGCGTTCCATTGCTTTTCTATAGACAAAGGACTTCTCCAGTTGGGACATTATTGAAGATGTATGTTAAAAACATCCTAAACATTGTTTCTATACTTCGTTTGATATGTTTCTACGACCAGTAATATAACTTTTGGACTTTTCGTCTGAACTTTCTGCTGGACTTGCACGCGCGTTTGGACTTGTTTACCAAATGCCCTAACAAAAGGAGGTATATGGACATAAATGATGTATCAAACAAATCAAACATTTATGGTGGAACTGGGATTCCTGGGAGTGCATTCTGATGAAGATCATCAAAGGTAACTGAATATTTACAATGCTATTTCTGACTAATGTTGACTACACAAGATGGCGGATATCTTTTTGGCTTGTTTGGGCTCTAAACGCTGTACTCAGATTATTGCATGGTGTGCTTTTTCTGTAACGTTTTTTTGAAATCTGACAAAGAGAAGTTTATCTAAAGTTCCATGTATAATAGTTGTTACTATTATCAATGTTTATAATGAGTATTTCTGTGAATTGATATGGCTCTCTGCAAAATCACTGCATGTTTTTGGAACTACTGAACATAACACACCAATGTAAAATTAGATTTTTGGATATAAATATGCACTTTATCAAACAAAACATACATGTATTGTGTAACACGAAGTCCCATGAGTGTCATCTGATGAAGATCATCAAAGGTTAGTGATTCATATTTCTGCTTTTTGTGACTCCTCTCTTTGGCTGGAAAAATGGCTGTGTTTTTCTGTGACTTGGTGGTGACCTAAGATAATCGTTTGTGGCGCTTTCGCTGTAAAGCTTTTTTGAAATCACACACTGTGGCTGGATTAACGAGAATTTGATCTTTAAAATGGTGCCTAATACTTGATTTAGAGAAATTTGATTTATGAGATTTCTGTTGTTTGAATTTGGCACCCTGCAATTTCACTGGCTGTTGGCGAGGGGTGCCCCGTTCCCAGACAGGTTAACTGACTTGCCTAGTTAAATAAACCAAAGTGTGTCAAATATATAAAGGATATTTCATGCTGAAACCCTCATATTAAACACGAATGGTGTTGATGGTTTATATTTAGGATAATGTTTTACAGTTTTGTCATTCTATATTGTTTTATATAATCTTTTTAGATTGAAAAATATATATTTTACACGTGATAAGACCACACAGAGGGCTAGAGTTAATTACAGACATAATCTGAAGTACCCAAAAAGGCCAATAAAATTCCGTATATTCCTTGAAAGTTTCCAAATTTCTGTTAATTTACTTAAACTTAAAGTTTCCAGTAATATACTCTCCCCTTGCAACCCTAGATTTGAGTCAATAAGGGAGGAGAGCAAAGATTAGCAGATGGGCCCTTGTTTCCCTTTCTCTCTATTTCCTCTTCTATTATATTGTTCTCTCTCTCTCTCTCCCTCTCTCTCTCCATCTCCCTCTCTCTCTCCATCTCCCTCTCTCCCCTTCTGTATTCTCTCTCTACATCCTCTCCATTCCCTTTCGTTATTTTCTGTTTCCCTCATTCTCTCTCTCTATCCCTCCCTCTCTCTCTTTCTATGGGGAACATGATGCCCACCCTCCTTTCTCTCTGAACCCCCAGAGCTTCTCCCCACGCCCACTCCTGTGCTGAATGAGGAAATATGTGTGTGTTTGATTGTGCGTGTGCGCAGAACATGTGGGCGCATCCACCTGCATTGGCAAGAGTGGGTATGTGCGCTGTCTCTCTCTCTCTCTGTTGGCTATCTAGTGGTGCAGCAAATCTATCCGTGTTTGTGTAATCACATGTACACATGTTCAATGGTGATAGTTTATGCATTCATGTATTCAAGGGTTTATGTGCCTACTACAGTATCTGTATGGATGTTTCTAAAAATGACTACTCTATCGTCGGCCTCTTGTCCCTGGCATCTTGGCCATGTATTTTAATTGGCAGTCTGTTTCTATAGAGATGTTTGAACTGGATTGCCTCTCTCTTTGTAGATCTGTTCCCAGACCTGTTTCTTTGACCACATTTCAGTCAGCTACTCTAGGATTGCTGCTATTTTGGGGAAGGTAGTGGGAGGCTGTGGTCATACCTTTGTACAGGATGCAACAAGGACCCTTTAATGGAATGATAGGTGTGCGCGAGTGTGTGTGTTCAGAAGTGCGTGTTTATGCTTGCACTGGAACACAGAGGCAAGAGCAGAATGGTAGCTATGGAGCTGTAGCCATGGTGCTGTAACTATGGCAACAAAGCTTGGAAAGCCAGCAACTGAATTGGCATCTCTGAATCACAGTGGGCTGAGATCCAGAATAGCAACCCTTGACACACAAATGTTTCCATCACAACATGCACATCATTAATAAGGATGCTAACAAATCTATCAATACTCTTCACTGTCCAAATACTATTTGAGTGTGTGTGGACTCTGGGTGAACTGTGTGTGTGTGTGTGTGTGTGTCAGAACACAGACATACCCATTCACACACTCAAAATACACCTAAATGCACAAATACTGTATGTAGAGTACCAGTCAAAAGTTTGGACACACCGACTCATTCCATGGTTTTTCTTTATTTGTACTATTTTCTACATTGCATAATAATATTGAAGACATCAAAACTATGAAATAATACATATGGAATCATGTAGTAACCAAAAAAGTGTTATATTTGAGATTATTCAAAGTAGCCAAGGAGATGAGAACCAAAGGTCACAGGTGAATTTGTTAATTGAATATTCATTCATATAGGTAATTTATGTGAATGGCACTGGTTTTTCAGTCTTGATGACAGCTTTGCACACTCTTGGCATTCTCTCAACCAGCTTCATGAGTTAGTCACCTGGAATGCATTTTAATTAACAAAGTCCTGAATGAGTAGGTGTGTCCAAACTGGTACTGTAGATAACAAGGCATGCAGGCATTGAAGTGGAACTCACATTGTCCATTGAAGCTTCTCATTCTTGATTGAGTTGTACAGGGCCTGTGGAAGAAAAACAGAGTAATACACCAGTTAGATAATAATGACAAATAGTACACAGATTCACCTGGTAGAAACTAATGGCTGAATCCATCAATCAATAAACTATTTAGTCGTAAAGCCAGTTAATCACCAATCAATAGTTTTGGCTCCTCCTTCCTTTCAATAATCCTCTTTGTCATAGGGCAAAATTAAGTTTGAGCACTGCATGCTCAATTAAAGGTAGTCTATTGAGTAACGCAGCAGGCAAAATAGGATTTTTAAGAAAAAGCAAGTGTTTCTGTGTGCATCCTCATTGATAAATGCAACAGGCTTTTGGAGAGTGTCTGCATTTCGCTTCGCTCTCCCATAAATCTCCTGTGACAGCCAAGCGATTTAGACATTCTTATTCAAATCCAGCCCCTTTAGTGACAATGGGATATGCCAGCGGAATATGATCAACCGTTTAGCACTGAGGTTCTGTGAAAGGACTGTAGAGGTAGTGGAGTGCAGAGCTATCAGCCCCTGATGGTAAATTCATATCAAGGCCTAGTAGGGATGGGACTGATGGACAACTGTGACAGCTGACATGATGGAGAGGACTTTAGCAGGAAGTACATCATCACCACTACTGTCCCTCCCACATCCTCTGAATTCGGGGAAAATATACAATGGTGTACCGATTAAGGAGACAGGACACCATTATCAATACATAGTGGGTTCGGATCCCACTTATAACACCAAATGGCTGTCATGGCTGTCATGGGTAGTAGGTCTTATCTGCCATTTAAATCTGTGTTATGTGGTGGTTTCTCAGTCAAACCCATTGAAATGAACAATGTGTTTGATGCAGTGTGTCCAATAAAACAAGTGTTCTAAGTTCCCTATTAAACTGTCCCTAACTGAAATACTTGAATGTCAGTTTATGAGTATTCATGAGCAGCCAGACCATGTAGATTTTCGGTTCTGGGCCGACTCAAATTTCCCATTGCTATGGAGACAAACTGTATCAAATTGAAAATCAAACTGTGTTCCAAGCTTCATGAATATTAATATTCAGCGCAGATACGGGCCATCTTTGTGAGAAGCCGGCGTTGGCACATTTCAAAGTCTCATTTACATGCAATCTTTTGTAGCACAAAACTCTTCAACATAAAATCTGGGGGTGAATTTGTGAACCTGAAAAACAGATGGATTGATCTGCTGTTGCTAGTAGCAACAGTGACGACAGCTATAGTGGCTCATTGAGAAATCTCATTACCTTGGGATTCATGGTTATGTTTTAGTCAATTATTGGTTTCTACATATATACACTTAAATGTAATTACAATTCCTGTTAATTTGTTTCTGATTGGAAAACCAGGCAAATTGAACCAAAAGCACAACATACTAACATAAGAAGTAAGCTATATATCTCATATCTCAGACATACTGTTCACAGTGAACTATTGGGACAGTGACACATTATTTGTTGTTTTGGCTCTGTACTCCAACACTTTGGATTTGAAATGATACAATGACTATGATTTTAAGGTGCAGACTGTCAGCTTTAATTTGAGGGTATTTTCATCCATATCGGGTGAACCGTTTAGAAATTACAGCACTTTTTGTAAACACTTCTACACAAATGTGGATAATACCATGATTACGAATAATCCTGAATGAATTGTGAATAATGATTAGTGAGAAAGTTACAGATATCATACTCCCCCAAAATGATAACCTCCCCTGTTATTGGAATGGTGAGAGGTTAGCATGCCTTGGGTGTATGATATTTGTGCGTCACCCATCATTATTCACGATTCATTTAGGACTGTAATCATGATAGCATCCACATTAATGTAGAAATATTTAGAAACATTTTCTATTCTTATTTTCAATAAAAGTAACTCCAAACTGGCACAATACATTATTTACCATTAATTTCTATTGGGCACAAAATTATCGAAAACACAAACAAAACAAAAAGCAAATGCATCCAACACATTTGTAGAGCCACAAGCTTGATGTAATCATTGCGTGCTAGGAATATGGGACCAAATACTTAACTTTTGACTGCTTTAATATATATATATATATATATATATATATATATATATATATATATATAAGTGAATTTGTCCAAATTCTTCTGGTCCCCTAAAATGGAGGGACTATGTATAAAAGTGCAGTAATTTCTAAACGGTTCACCCGATATGGCTGAAAATTTTATCTGACAGTCTGCCCTTTCACCTCATAGTCACTGAATCATTTCAAATCCAAAGTGCTGGACTACAGAGCCAAAACAACAAGAAATGTGTCACTGTCCCAATACTTTTGGAGCTCACTATATCTATGTATATCTCAGAATATATCTGAGAATACAGTACTCCAAACTCCATTAGCTAGCAAAACAGATTATCTCAAACCCAGGGTCCAAAATACGCCTTCTTTCCAAAAAGGCTATATCTTCATTAGGGAAGTATACATAATTACTGTAGTAGTATGTTGGAATGAGATCAAGCTAAGAGAGACTGATGCTGATAAACACATTACACTGGTCCTGACTGCCAAGGAGACCGTGGAAGGGAGTCTAATGTAATGGAGATGAGGGGGGAGTTAATGGTGGAATAAGTGAAACGTATGGGGAGAACCTATCAGAACCAGAAGAGGAGGTGAGGAGGGGGGAGAGAGAGGGTGAGGAGTGGTGGGAGAGGCGTAATGAGTGCCATTAGGAGCAACTGGCCTCATTCAGATCAGGATGGATGTTCGTCACCTTCACCTACGAGCTACGTCAGCGTCACACGCACGGCACCAGGGCAGAAAATGAGAGTTAGCCTTGAGGGCTGGTGTTAGCACCGGTTACTACACACAAAATGCGGTAGTCTAGGTTACGGAAGGGCCTGTCAGCCTGGTGAACACCTAAACTGCAATGTGCTCAACTAACAAATTATTCACAACCACATTTGGTCCATAAACTGTATATAGAAATGAATGCATCTGTGGATGTACAAGGTTGCATTGTCTATGATTGTCTATTTCCCTAAATTCCACACACTTATAGTATGTAAAGTACTAGGCATGGCATTTTGCATTATGTTGACATGACAGCAGTGCACAATGTAATCAGAAATAAGAAAACCCTATGATTCTGAATGCTTAAAACCCAACCACACTCACTTTAACCCATGCAAACACAACCAAAGTAAGTGTTGAACAGTGAAACATGGTCCACACCAGGTTGGGCTATGTTAGTTGGAGTCTTACCCGGGTGGCACATTGTACCTTCTTCCTCTTGCGAGCCTGCGGGTGGTTCTGTCCATCCTGGGCCTTGCCCAGCAGGTCTGGGAACATAAGGGGCTTCAGGGAGCGTGAGCGGGGGGTTCGGGGGTAGCGGAATGGGTCAATCATACGGAAGTCTCGCCCATAGCGGACCGAGCACAGGGATCGTGAGCGCAGGCGCCCCGCCGAGTGCAGGCTGTTGACACCAATCATGGCCCCTGGGGGTGATGAAACACAGTAGGTAGCACGGGACTAGAGGCCAATTGCCTCAGTTTAGGCAGTCCGTTAGTGTGGACACAGAACGGTACACACGGGACAGAGTCAGAACATCCTTTCTTTCTTCGCAAAATGTCTTCTTTCGTTCAGAGAGTTACACAGTACAGCATGGCCGAGAAAAGAAGAAAAAAAGGTCTGTCAGTCTGTGTTGGCAGCTCCTAGGTACAATAGAGAGACTGAGGGCCAAGCAGTTGAGTGACAGTTCCAAGAAGACCGGCACAGGAAGCAGACGGCCACGGTGCCAGAGATCATCAATCTATATCCTCTACACACACACACACACATCAGGTAATCCGGAATCTGATCAACACCTCACAGGCAAAACCCAAAGTGCCAGGGCTTTAATAATGGATGATCGGACAGGTCATCTATAAAACATGTGCCGATTGGATGATTCCTTCACTGCCAGTCACTGTATTCCCAAGGTACACCATCCACAGGTGATCAGTTAACACTTGTTGGATCAGATGCTGATTGAATTGATCCTCCAGGAGCTTTGATAGTCTTGAGTCCTATCTGGAGAACACAGTAGAATCTCTCAAACTGATCCCTAAACAGCCGGCCTTCTGTCCCCCTCCTGTCCAGCTAAAACAGCATGCCACGTTGCCTCCAAAAATGGCTCTGATCCAATTGGCCAACTTTTGACCAGTGGCGTAACTGCGGGTGACAGATACGTACACACACTCACACCGAAACACACACACACACAATGACACGCTCGCAGATGGTGCGCGCCACTTGCAGAGGTGTGAAAGGACAGCCAGCATGAAACAGATGGGTGCAAAGGGTGGAAATTAAGAGGTAAAAGGGCACAGGCTCACACACACATACGTCCTTATACTCATATAAACACACACACAAACAAACACACACAATGTAAAGGGTCGATAGAGGACAGTCTTCTTCAGCAAAGATTCCAAAAAGCACTCTCGGTTGCGTCACTTGCCCCGGAGAGATGAAAAAAAAGAAATGAATAAACAGGAGAAAAATGTAATGAACAACTGACTGACTGACTGACTGACTGACTGACTGACTGACTGACTAGGCCAAAATCCAAATAAAAGAGAAAAGGAGAATGACACTGTGAGGGAAAGAGGTACAGTAGGTACAGAGATACAGTCTTATCCAGTAGAGGAAAGGGGGCTATATCCTGTTGCTCCCAGTGTAAAAATGGGCACCCTTCTGTCTGTCAGAATGGAGTGGTGACTACCCCTCTATTTTAGGAGATCAGCATCCGTCCATCTGTCCAGGACCCTTTTCAGCATCTACTTTTAACACCTTGTTCTTCTAGATCACATGTCTTGTCTCGCTCCCACTTTTCACTGGTTCCAAATCTCTTCCCATTGTGCCATCTGGAGGGGGAGGTTTAGAGTAAAGCTCTTCCTCCTGCTGTTGTCTTTCACACCTTGTTTCTCTCCGTCTTTCGCTTGTCTATCTTTCACCGTTCTGTTTTTGGTTCTGTGTCTTTCTGCTGCTTTGGAGGAGAGCTGCCAGAGTCGTACTGAGGAAAGAAACCAGACAGCGACCGTGAATGTGCTCTCTTTCTCTCACTCTCTCGTTCGTATGTGCACCTCCCTCCAGCCCTCCCCTCTCTGTCGGGAGCAAATCACAGCCTTCCAACTCCCTCCTCCAGTCACACACACACACACACACACACTCAGGCGCGCAGCACACACATAAGCCTCAATATACTTTGAATGGTAACTAGCATTCAGTGCTTGTTTCCTCAGTGAGGTGGGAGAGAAAGCTGTAAGGTGAGGGAAGGTGAGAGATGGTTGGAATCAGCATGTGTGTTTTCTTTTGCGTGTGTATGTGTGTGCAGGGTTGGGTAGGTTACTTTCTAAATGTAATCCGTTACAGTTACTAGTTACCTGTCCAAAATTGATTATCCAAACTCAGTAATGTAATCTGATTACATTCAGGTACTTTTAGGTTACTTTCCCCTTAAGAGGTATTAGAAGAAGACAAAAATGTATGTTACCATTGAACAACATCTATTTCAGGATGAATCAATGTTAAAGTCACATAGCTGGCCATATATTGATGTTGAATTTTACTTTATGGGTTGGTTATGTAGGATTCTTCTAACACATCGCTTTCTACTACATATAATAATTTGATTAAATTATACCTGTACTGCAGCGCCAGCTGTGCCACCAGAGACCCTGGGTTCGCGCCCAGGCTCTGTCATAACCGGCCGCAACCGGAAGGTCCGTGGGGCGACGCACAATTGGCCTAGCATTGTCCGGGTTAGGGAGGGCTTGGCCGGTAGGGATATCCTTGTCTCATCGCGCACCAGTGACTCCTGTGGCGCGCCGGGCGCAGTGCGCGCTAACCAAGGTTGCCAGGTGCACGGTGTTTCCTCCGACACATTGGTGCGGCTGGCTTCCGGGTTGGATGCGCGCTGTGTTAAGAAGCAGTGCCGCTTGGTTGGGTTGTGTATCAGAGGACGCATGACTTTCAACCTTCGTCTCTCCCGAGCCCATACGGGAGTTGTAGCGATGAGACAAGATAGTAGCTACTAAAACAATTGGATACCACGAAATTGGGGAGAAAAAGGGGTAAAATTCAAAAAAGTTTATAAAATAAAAATGATACCTCTAGTTTATCAGAATTACAGTCAATCCAATAAATATTATTCCCCTTGAACTTCAAGAATAGGACTTGAACTTCAAGAATAGGACTTGGATAGATTATACATTAGCCAAATTGTTTTACCTGAGCATAACCCCAAAACGAAGGATTTATTATGCCAGCCCTACTCTGTTGTTTATGATTTTGTTGTCATGGAGGACTGACTGGACTCAATGATTCGAGTTGAAAAATAAATGCTGCACTCATGGAATGGCACGCTTTGAGCACTATTTACATGTGAATAGGAATTCCATATGCTGCATTTGCTATAGGCCTATTGTTTACCTTTTTGTTGGTGACACTTTGATATCTTGATAATATGAAGCTGTTTAAAGGCTAATCCACAGATAAAACAATAACAAAATGGTCGCACTGCCTCTGTTTTGGTAAAAAGCTGAGGGATGAGCCTGGAAAATTTAACCACTCTCAGATGAATAGACAAAGCTGACCATCCATGATATCAAAATGATTGTTTTAACCATGTTATGAGGCTATACAGTGTTTGTTTACATTTACAATGTTTACAAACAATGGAGAAAAACAAGCTTATATTTTGGGTTCTCAGTTGAACTATGCTCATGAGGCATTTATAAATTATATTATTCAAGAATCAATGGATTTAAATAGATATCATTTATAACTCAATGATGAGATTAAAAGATGTCCCCGTTAAATCTATCAAAAGTGTGCGAGATTGAGCATGTGTCCATTAGGCCTATGGATATATTTTTTATTAGATTGAATTAGATTGAGCAATAAAAGCCATAGCCTGGGATTCGCACTATGTAGATGTTGCATGAGCGAATTTTTCACTGTCTGTCCGCTGGTTTCAAAAACAGTGATTGATAGGCAGTTTAAACTTCTTGAATTCAACCATTATTGGGCTCAAATACACATTTAGATTTGTGAACAGCCATCCACAACAACCACAATCTGTAAGGCGCAAATAGCTAAATGAGAGAGCAGCAGTGTGATTCACATCAATGCGCTATGTAGATAACAATAATAAGTGATATCCGTATCGCCGTAGACTACACCACTGCTGTCATCCTTACCTCCAAGCGTTTATTCAAATTGGATCATCTTTGGAAGCAGACAGCAGTCGCACAATTGGAAGACTGTAGCCTACAAAAGCCTATTCCTGCGCTTTTCCCGCGATCTATCAAACACATTTGGTGTGTCAACATCGTGGTCAGATTCGTTCAGGAGGTGGGACAAACTTCAATTTGCGCCTTTTTTCAATGCTGATTTGAATGTCATTGCGAAAACAGAGAAGTGTCAAAGATTATTTTTCTAAAACATCCTTTCTGAATTTAAAATGAATCCTTGAAGTAATCACCTAGTTTTTCAAAAGTATCTGTAATCTGTTTACAATGTTTTTGCTGGTAACGGATTACAGTTACCATTACATTTAATCCGTTACTCCCCAGCCCTGTGTGTGTGTGTGTGTGTGTGTGTGTGTGTGTATGTGTGTGTGTGTGTGTGTACAAATGTGTGTGTTTGTGTGTGGAGTGTAAAAATCCATCATTTTAACCAGTAATGAAAAAGCTCAAACCACACCATGCGTCACCAACAAGCGTGTGTTTAATAACAGTCTATTGATGCACCCGTGCGTCAATATAAGTAACACAGTACAAAAAATGCCGTCAAAACCCAGTAGTTTAAACTGGAGATATCGTTTTTTTTTTGCATGGGCTGCATCTCAATCCATCGCATCCGCCTACGTTGGCCTTCCGCATCTGCGGTGGAAAGGGACCAAACTACAGCAGTGTTCGATGGTGTTCTCTGTTTTGCTCTACAATCCCCACAGGCCCCACGGGACTCGTTTGAAGGTAACCCATACAAATGAATGGAAGTATGGACGTAGTTTTGTGCCAACAAAAATAAAGGGTTAGAAATATGTGTCTTACATATCCTAGATATAGGACAGATACTTCAAAACCTTATTCCTTTGACTGTCTTTTTTGCCATTTATGAATGTGATATTCAATGTGTTTATATGGACTATAGTAGTGAAGGCCAAATTCAATATTTTATAAAAATATTTTTTAATACCTAAAGCGGTCCTAAAATTCTAAATCAAATAGCTAAATGATCCATGGTTATGACCATCTTAAAACAATTCCATATGTTAGCTTAGTACCCCCCCCCCCCCCCCCCCAACTGCTTAGACTTTTAGAGGTTAACATCCAAGACAACTGCTATTGAATTAAGAATATAACATCCCAAAATAAAATGCAGTAACACCATTTATAAAAGCATATGGATTTTGCTCCTGTTCTTACAGTCAAGGCATTTGACTGCTGCACAAATGATTGAGTTTTAGTACTAACGCTTTCCCAAGAGTATGATAGCTACAATCGCACACCTGAAATTTAAAACAGTATCACCAATGCCAGAAAATACAATTCGTATGTATTGTATGCTCTACAATGATCCCCACCATGCACCCAGCCACTCAAGATATGAAGTAGAAAAAACTGAAAGAAAAGAGATGGAGGAGAAAATGGAGCACCTGTCAGGAACCTGTGCTGAGAAGAGTGATGAAGGAGGAGGACTAGCCTCCAGAGAATGTGTCAGATAGATGTATTGACTTAAGAATCAGTAAGAGGGACAATGGAACAGGATTAATCACCAAATCTACAGCCGTCGGGCTGACGAGAGATTTAATGAGGGTTTCACTCACACAGCTTGTGATGCATCGGTAGGACCGCAAGACTGAAACATCTCAGGTTTGTATATCTAACCGGGAGGCAAGACAAAGGACTAAGAGCTAGATCTGTTCTCTGTATGCTCAAGCACAGATGCAAAAAAATACTACAGAAACAAGGTAGACTAGGGGAATATATTGCGTGAAGAGGGAGGGGCAGAAAGGACAAAGAGAAAAGGGCTACAACTTATAGTAGGCATCCAACGAGATAATGCTTTGTCCAACACATCTTTCCTTGTCTTTTCATATATGCACTGCCCTTGCCAATGCCTTGTATGACCTTATCAAAGGCGGTGGAGCTGAGACGTGTGTCTCAAATGAACAGGGGGAGCAGAGATGACCCTTTAGTGGAGCTTAAGTGAAGTCCAAAGCAGCCTGCATTAAAACTGACAGTCTGAGGGACAACTTTAGTCTGTGAGTAAAAGCCTGAGCCTCTCTGTTTCTCTCGCTCTCACATACACAAATGAGTGAGCACACACACACGTGCACACTCTCTCCCTCTCTCACTCTCTCGTCCACTCTCTCTTATGTTCACTTGTGAGACAGCTTGGGGAGCAGAGGGGGTGCACTCTACAGCCCACATCTCTGCTGATCTAAGCAGCCAACCAGTGCCCCCCTTCCCCACCCCTCTCAGACATGACCTCTTTCCCTAAGCCCAGACTGGCAAGGCTGGCACCCAGCAGCATGGCATAAGATATCCTGGCCTGGACGAATGTCTCTAAGAGGTTTTGGGGACAGACACACAGCCAAATGTAGAAGCAAAAGCACAGTTCACCCTCAAATTCCACAGAGAACAAAATATGATAAACTCTGCTAGTAGATAACCAATGATATAAATGATTACTGTTTTAAGAGTTCCCTAACATATGTAACCCACATATGCCTGATGTTTCATGTCCCCTTTTCAGCATATTTCCTCTCTAAGTGTAACCTAGTTCAGTGCATCGTTAACTGCTTTTAAAACCCCTGAGCTAGAGCAACTGTAGAGTAGAGAATGAGCGAGCAAGCTTATAGTCCCTGGCCCTGGCCTCTGCACAGTGCACAATGACTCACTGGCTTGGGCTAGCAGACAACCAATTAAAATAGGTATTTTAATAGCAGCTAAAGTAGCTTTTCTAAGACTGAGCAGCTATAGGAGTTAAGGAGTAGTTAAAGGCTCAAGGTGAAAATCTTATCCATGTGCTACACAAGGGCCCCAAATCCTAATTGTTATGAGTCATTGGTTTCATATCCATGTTTTTATAACAATTAAATAATCAGGAGACAGGAATTATTTCAACCATTTATCTAGAATGTGTTCATTTCAACACATAGAACCCTCATTATGCTCTGTTGCACAACCTCAATACAGAACATTTCCTCCCCTCCTGCTTAAATTGTCCCCATTATGAACAACAGTCCTGAGAAGGTGACTGTCAGCCCCTAGGTGACAACTGCTGGGTCAGGGTGTCACCCAGTAAAAGTACTGGACCACTTCCTGGTTTGGACTGGTGATTATTAACAGTAACTGATCTGTGTACCAGATGACGTCCTCGGCAGGATCCCACTTTGGTCCGTTGAGGTAGTTCCTAGCTAAGACGGTTTCTCCAGGATTGAAAGCTCTGCCCTTTGCTCTCAGTTCACAACGTTTGACTTGGCTCTCCTGTTAACGTTGCACTGTCTCCGTTGCGTTGGGAGGTTTGAGTAGGTTGAAGCTTGTGGGAAAGCTTCGATGCAGGCAAAGCCTTGGTGGCTGCATTGAGGCATGTTCCTGTAGGATAGCAAGAAGCTGTTAAAGCATTGGTGCAGTGTCCCTTGACCCTGAGACACTTTTAGCACTAGAACCACTGGGCTTCTCAGCCTCCAAGTACCCCCTAGAGAACGCGTGTGTCAGGCATCCCCTTTAACCTACAGTATGTATCAGATTAATGTACTGTGTTGTATTATGGGTGTTACAACATGGCTTTACTACTTCAATTTAGTGTTTAATTATGCCTATGTATTGTACCAACATCTACTTATCTCCCTGCAGGTTTATGGACCGAAAAAGCTGCAGATTAGGAGCAGGGCGTGGAGTTGTGTGTGTGTGTGTGTGTGTGTGTGTCTGTGTCTGTGTGTCCTGTCCTCAAAACTTGCAGCGAGCAGACAAGTTTGCTGTCACTCAGTCAGAGTCCGCATCAGCGTTTCTTCTTCCTTCCCTACTCTCGCGTCGCTTGTTAGATATTATGCATATTGATAGCTTTCTGCCAAACGTCCTCGCCTATTGATTTATCATAGTAGCAGGCTAACAGGAGGCAGCAGCATTCTAAATGATCAGACCAAAACATGAGAAGTGAACAGAGACAGCTTCGCTCTATTCAATCAGAGCAGCGGGATCAATGTTCAGTCCACCCTTCTCTTTACAGACAGGAAAACTAGCAAGTTAAGTTATTTAGAGCACTATGCTGAGGAGGAGTACGACGCTCTGCTCCTTTGGCTGTCTCCTTGGCAGCAGTAGCTGCTTTCTTGGTGTTCACAATTCTTCAACATCACCACACTATTGTTCTAAATGAAATCACCCTCTTCGCCCTCATTATCCAGTTAATTAAAATATCGATATTAAGTCACATGCACGATTATCAGTTTCTATCGCCCATTCATCCATTGACGGCATTCATTCAGTGAGGAGATACATATTAGCGCCATGGTACTAACGCCCAGTAGCACATTTGTCATGGCCCCTTAAATTAGGAATAGATGTGAAAAAACTGGTTAACATGCTCTAAATATATTTCTCTTTGTAATCAAGAAATGCTGACAACTGAGCAATTTCAAATACAACTATTTAGAAAAAGTCAGGAAAGGAGGAGGACGTTGCCTTCAGAATTGGCAGATTTATTTAAAATACAAAATCATATGGCAGGGGGCATTGGCCTATGGCGGGTTCTAGTGTTAAGGCATGTTTCGTGGTCTGTACAAACCTCTCTGCCAGTCCATTGGTAAATGGATGATACGGTGCAGACCTGATGTGCTGTACGCCATTGACCTGATATTTGCATCTCCGACCACGAGCAACATTCTGTCCTCAAATGGACCTGCGAAGTTGACGTGTATTTGTTGCCACGCATCCTCCGGCCAATCCCACAGATGAAGAGGTGCAAGATGAGGTGCAAGATGAGGTGCAAGATGAGGTATGTTGCGAACCTTCTGACACGAGGAACATGTTTTCACTTTCTCCTCAATACTTTCATCTAATCCAGGCCACCAGAAGTAGCTTTGTGCAATTTCCTTCATGCAAACCATTCCACAATGACCTGGGTGTAGCTGTTTTACACTGGTTTCCTCAGCGAAGGCAGAATGATAACTCTCCTCCCCCACAGCAAACAACCAGACTGTACTGACAGCTCAGTTCTCATCGCAAGGTAGGGTTTCAGTTCCGGACCATCTCCTGCGGCTCTATCTTTGATGATAATGTCCATCACTTCAGATAGCACTGTTTCTGGTGTTTCTGGTGCATTTTTCCACTTGCCTGAAGTAGAAGATGTCCACTTGATGTGGCTCTGGCTTGACCACAGGTAGTGGTAAGCTGGAAAGTCCATCTACATTGCGGTGCAGTTCTGACATGCGGTACTTGATGTCGTAGGTGTGTACTGAGAACAACAAAGCCCACCTTTGCATTCTGCTTGCAACAAGTGACAGAATGTCAGTATGTAGTCCAAAGATGCTCGTCAGCAGATGATGATCTGTAAGAAGGGGGAACTTCCTCCTGTACAGATACTCCAAAAACAATCCCTACGGCTTCTCGTTCTCTGTACATAGTTACTTTCTGCTTATTTCAATGTCCTCAATGTGAAAGCTTCTCTTACCAGAAGGCATGATATGGGGCACGACTGCTCCCACACCATATGGACTAGCATCATAAGCTAGTTGGATGGGCAATGATGGGTCAAAGTGTGTCAATGCCTCAGATTTCAGAAGAGTTTCCTTGGTTTTCCCGAATGCTTCCTTGCATTGTTCAATCCATTTCCATGTTTTGTCCTGACAGGGCAGTACCTGACATCCCTTATGTAAAAACCCCATGAATGTCACACGTTTTCATGTGATCATGAAAACGTGACGTTTTGTGATATTATGTGAAGTTAATGTGATACTTCATGTGAAATGAATGTGATATCATGTGACAACGTGTAAAGCAACATGTGATACCATGAAAATACACATGAAAACATGTGATCACATGTGAAGTGTTCCAAAAACACATTTCACAAGATTTCATATGTAAAATTTCATGTGAAATCATTTGATTTTCCTTATGTGAAATCATGTTTTTTTTCTGTAAAGGCATGCAGCGGCTTAAGCTTTGTTTGCTAAGCTCTGAATAAAGTGTCCGGAGTAATTCAGTAACCCCAGGAAAGAACGTAGTTGGATGACATTCTGATAGCCTTGATCTTGGATGGAGCCTTTTGCAGGCTGATGACGTGTCCAAGGTATTCAACCGATGATTGGAAGAATGCACATTTATCCTTACAAACTTGCAGTCCTTCAATCTCTGTTAGGTCACATCCAAGTTCTGGAGATGGTCCTCTTCATCTTTCCCAGTATTGAGAATGTCATCCAGGTAACATTGTACTCTTGGCACTCCACTCAAGATCTGGTCCATCGCCCTCTGGCACAGCGCTGGCACACTTGTGATTCCAAACGGTAGATGACAGTACCCGAAGAGTCCCTTCTGTGTCACGACAGTCAGAAGCTCCTAAACACTTTTCATCCACGTGCATCTGCAAGTAGGCTTGTCAGAGGTCAATTTTGCTGAACTTTTGACCCCCAGCTATGCCTGCGAAAAGGTTGTTGATGTGTGGTAGCGGATGCTGCTTGAATTAACTCTATCCTCTATCCCTAGTTATCATTAACTGTTATTATCAGGACATCCGAGGTCCGGTGGAAGCCAGATGCAGACAGTTCGAACACAGATGTTTATTTACAGAACAGAGGGCAGGCAAATGGCAGGTCAAGGACAGGCAGAGGTCAGTAATCCAGGGCAGAGTCAGAAAGGTACAGAACGGCAGGCTCAGGGTAAGGGCAGGCAAAAGTCAGTAATCCAGGGCAGTGTCAGAAAGGTACAGAACGGCATGCCGGCTCAGGGTCAGGACAGGCAGAATGGTCAAAACTGGGAAGACTAGAAAACAGCAACTATAGAAACTTGAAAAATGGGAAAACATGCTAGTAGGACTTGACGGGACAAGACAAACTGGCAAAGCTGAAGAACATACGCACATCCAGGTACTTTCCGCAGGTGCTGGAGTTATAGGTAAACTCATGGAAAACAGAAAGGAAAACACTGCACACTGCTGCTCATGATCCTAGGTGATAACATTTACAATGTTTCGACCCTTAGGTCTTCATCAGGCATCCATATCCCAGGTGGGGGTGGAGGGTCCTATATATAGGGGCAGCACTCAGTGACATCACTTCCTGAAACAGGAGGTAAAAAAATGTATAACATAGTGTCACAATATTAACATTCAATGTGTGCAGCGTTTTCCTTTCTGTTTTCCACAAGACGAACTGGCAACAGACAAACAGAAAACACAGGTATAAATAATGGAGAGATTATTGGGGACAAATGGGAAACACCTGGTGGGGGGTGGAGACAAGAACAAGACAGGTGAAACAGATCAGCCCCCCCCCCCCAGGGGCGCCACCTGGCATCCTACCCGGGCACATACCTGGTTGACCGGGGTGCCAGCGGCGGAACTCAGCGATGAGGGCTGGGTCCAGGATGTTCCTAGCGGGGACCCAGCACCTCTCCTCCGGGCCATAACACTCCCAGTCAACCAGGTACTGGAATCCCCTGCCCCGAGGTAGAACACTCAGGACCGTGTAAGTCGGATGGCCATTCGATGAGATGGGCGAGAGGGTTGGGCCTGGAAACAGGAGACAAAGGGCTGTGAGACAAGGGTTTAATTCTGGATACATGGAAAGTGGGGATATATACGGAGAGTGCAGGGCAACAGAAGGCGAACTGGGGGTCCCAGACCTTAGAGATGGGCCGATAAAACGGGGGGAAAGTTTGCAGGACTCCACCCAGAGGGGCAGATCCCGAGTGGACAGCCATATCCTCTGCCCGAGATGATAGCGGGAGCTGGGGTCCCAGACCGGGCTCTCTTTCAGCTAAGGCCACAGGGGTGGGCGAACATCTGGGCCAAGGGTATGCTGACCTCTTCTTCCTGCTCAGGGAAGAGTGGAGGCTGATAACCCATGGAACACTTGAATGGTGAGAGACCAGTGGCCAAGCAGGGAAGGGTGTTTTGGGTGTATTTGACCCACACGAGGTGCTGGCTCCAGGTGGTGGGGTTGGCGGTGACGAGGCAATGAAGGATCGTCTCCAGGTCCTGATTGGCTCTCCCCGTCTGGCCATTTCATTGGGGCATCGGCCAGCCTCCAATCTGGGTTCAGAACGCCTTCCAGAACCGGGATGAGAGGACCGCGGTCGGAGACCTTGTCCACCGGAAGTCCATGGATCCAGAAGATGTGCTGCACCATGAGCTGGGCCGTTTCCTTGGCTGCGGGTAAGGAAGGGGAATGAAATGGGAGGTTTTGGAAAAACCTATCCACCACAGTGAGAATAGTGGTGTTGCCATCTGATGAAGTGAGACCTGTGACGTAGTCCATGGATATATGGGATTGGGGGTGGTAAGGAATGGGAAGAGGTTGAAGGAGGCCAGCCGGAGCTTGCCGCAGAGTTTTATTCTGGGCACACACGGTGCAGGCGGCGATGAACGCGGAGACGTCAGGAACCAAGGTGGGACACCAAAAATGTTGTGGTACCGGCTGGGAACGCTGCGCCTCACGGACCTGGTTCTCCATACCCCAGATGAGTGCATCCAAGAGACAGGGAAGATGGTCTCGGGGTCCATTGGTGTAGCAGTGGGGCTAGAGAGGCGTGAAAGAGCATCACATTCTAGGACCCCGGGCGGTAGGAGATGGTGAAGTTGAATCGAGTGAATAGCAGGGTCCATCGAGCTTGCCTGGAGTTGAGGCGCTTGCTGGTGCGGAGATATTCCAGGTTCTTGTGATCTGTCCATACTATCAATGGGTGTTCCCCCCTCTAACCAGTGCCTCCACTCCTCCAACACCATCGTCACCGCGAGTAGTTCTCGGTTACACACTTTGTAATTCCTTTCTGTGGTGTTGAGACAATGGGAGAGGAAAGCGCAGGGATGCAGCTTTGGTCTTGGGTCAAACGCTGGGACAGGACAGACCCCACTCCGGCGTCCGAGGCATCGACCTCCACCACAAACTGCCTGGGACGGAAGTGAATTGGTGTTTGAGGTCCAAGAACGCCCGTTCTGCAGCTGAGACCACGTGAACGGGACCTTGTGAGTAGGGCTGGGTGGTATATCTTATTTTATGATATACCAGAATTGATGCAGGGACCGGTTTGGGTTTTTACTTTACTTTCTATACCGGTACTTGAATGTTTGATTTGTTAAATGTGATACGCCAAGTGTAATGTCAATTTTTATAGTTTACTTCGCTACTTGAGTAACCTCTGCGCCACTTCCCCACACAGGCCTAACCACGCCCTCACTCAAGGAGCGCATTTGATGTTCAACCACGAGACCCTTGCATTCAGTCTGCATGGTCAATGCAGCACTTGCAATAATGTTGATGACAACAATGCTATTTTCACTTTGCTTATTAATATAAATCCACTAGCGTTCTATAATGACACTATTAGTTTGTGTTTCTTACA
This sequence comes from Oncorhynchus kisutch, assembly GCF_002021735.2. Taxonomy (NCBI): domain Eukaryota; kingdom Metazoa; phylum Chordata; class Actinopteri; order Salmoniformes; family Salmonidae; genus Oncorhynchus; species Oncorhynchus kisutch. The sequence continues at coordinate 8,389,227 of NC_034198.2, forward strand.
TCAGCAAACAGCAAGTTGCCCTAAATGTTGTGAGACACTAATTGTTAACCGATAATGCAAATAGCTAGCTAGCTAATAACTGTACTGAGTAAAAGCAAACGTAGCTAGCTAATACAGCATGATAATACCAGTAATGGTGTAGACCTAAATCAGCATGTTGTTTGTGTAACAGTGTCTTCTAAATCAAAGAGGAATATGCAAAGCAAGAATATGTTCGCTACATGAAGTAGCTAAGGGAAAACATGCAATGTAGCCAAAGCTTATAGGGTCCCCTAGGAAACACGAACCAACACTTTAGTTCCTACCCTGTCACAATAACTCCTCCCTGGCATTTTAATTTGTTTACTTTTTGCCAAAAACAAGAAAATACAAAGACACCGTTAGTTTTATTTGTACATTGTAAATCAAATATTATATTAATGATGGTAGGTTAATAATTTAATATTTAAGAATATGTACCTAATGTTCTCCTAATCTACCCAGAATGTCAGTAAGTATTTAACTGATATGTTCAGTCGCAATGAAAACTTCACAGAAATCGTAAGTGATAATGGTGCCCAATTCACTTTAGATGAATGGATTTCGTTCCTACATTACAGAGACATTAAACACTACAAAGTGTCTGTGTACTACCAACGAGCAAATGGCGAGGTGGAATGTTGGAACCACGTTTTAAAAGACTGTCTCCAAACCGCGATCTGAGAGGGAAAGCCTTGGAAACTATCTGTCCGACACAGAGTGCGTGCCACTCAAGAAAAGTGAAATCCTACACAGTGGCCAAACGGGGGAAAAACAATCATCAAAGAGGGAGGTTGTGTGTGCATGTAAAACTCCCATTTTATGTCTAAAAGGGTACACCGAAGTACAATGCGCCACCGAAAGTTATCCAAACTAAAGGACCAAACACCTACGTTGTTTAAAAATATCTATATATTTTAATTAGACCTTTATTTAACTAGGCAAGTCAGTTATGAACAAATTATTATTTTCAATGACGGCTTAGGAACAGTGGGTTGTTCAGGGGCAGAACGACAGATTTTTTTTTTACCTTGTCAGCTCGGGGATTCGATCCTGCAACCTTTCGGTAACCACTAGCCTACCTGCAGGAAGGCGTCGCATCTCTCACTGTGTCAGTGATGCGCATCTCCTTGCACTTGCAACAGACTATTCAAACTGATGCTCAGAGTCAATTTAGGGTCAGACGAAGCCCGGGTTGGCTAAAGGACTATATTCAGTAAATCTGGAAAGTTGTAAGTAAAAAAGAAAACTGCTAAAGTGTAAATTTGATATTCTGATGTTACTGTTATTATGGCTACTGTGCTGTCTTTTAACATTGTTATTATTATGTGCTTGGTAAAATAATAATGGTTAAATTCAAGCATTGTGAATTGCTTTATTTGGGTTATGCTTAGAGAGCTCTTTACTTTCACAAGAGGGAAATATGTTGTGCTCTGCTGCACTACTCAACTCTACCACTAGAGACACACATGCACTATAACATACCTATTACATACAGAACAGAAGTATCTACTAAGGATGTAGTTATGTAGAAGAAGAGTATGCATGTGCTGATGATGTATGCTGTGATGCAGTGCTAAGCTTGCCGAGTAAACTTACCCAAAATTATACCCATCGTGTCCTCAAGTTACTGAGCCTAAAGAATAACACAACAAATATTGTCCTCATCAATGTCATTTGCCCAGGAACAAAATATTCAAACCATTCTGTATATGAGCTCCACTGTTCAATACTTTAATCAAACTGTCCAATGTTTCCAACAACTCCAGCCATTTTTTGTTTCTCAATATTGTCAATCACTTCAATATTGGAAGAGAACTGGCCACCCCTCATAGCCTGGTTCCTCTCTAGGTTTCTTCCTAGGTTCTGGCCTTTCTAGGGAGTTTTTCCTAGCCACTGTGCTTCTACACCTGCATTGCCTGCTGTTTGGGGTTTTAGGCTGGGTTTCTGTACAGCACTTTGTGACATCATCTGATGTAAGAAGGGCTTTATAAAAACATTTGATTGATTTGATTGATATTGGTCTGAGAACAATTGTTGTTTGGTACTCCAAAAATAGCCATTTCTGTACTAGGGTGCAACTTGATATCAAATGCTTCAAAAAAGGTTTTAAATATAGTGGACCATTAATCTGTCAGACAGGGACAGGACCAGAACATGTGGGTCAAGTCCACCAAGGGGCCTTGACACCTGTCACATGACCCATCAATATTTGGATAGAATTTGGATAATCTGGCCTTGCTGAAATGGATACGGTGAAGTACCTTAAACTGTATAATGCTTAGCCGGGCACAAGATTATTATTATTAATGTAAGATAAAGCTTTGTGTAGCTGGACAATTCCAGGCCTTTTACACACTAACCATTGCGGTTGAAGTCGGAAGTTTACATACACTTAGGTTGGAGTCACTGAAACTCATTTTTCAACCACTCCACAAATTTCTTGTTAACAAGCTCTAGTTTTGTTGTTGAATCTACATAAAGTTCTTCATACATGAGTTGTCATGCAGTCAATATGCTGTTCTGACCTTGTGTGCAAAGTCAAATGGCACGGACAAATTGTCATTTTAATCCATAGAGACGTGAAGGAGAAGCTCGTCGGATGTTGATCTCTTCTCGGCTGGGTCCTCATTTGGGACCAAAGTTCCTTGTTGTTGTTCCATTTACAGTAAGTAAGGCATCATTCCAGACTTCATCAGTGATCTCTCCACCAAGTTCCCTTTCCCACTCAGATCGGATTTTATTGAGTGATAGGTTATCAAGGCACATGATTATCAAAAAAATACAGGATATGAGTCACTTTAGTTGAAAAGGTGTTTTGGGTGATAGAATTTGAAAGGTTGGGCTTCGAGTGCGAATAAACCGGCAGAATTGGAAATACCTAAATAAACTTGAATGGGGTAGAATCAATTTGATAGTGAGGTCTTCGAAAATGGCCAAGGTGCCATCAATATAATGTAATTAAACTTAGTAAGGCCATTCATCTGCCACAGCCTTAAAGCTGAATCCAGTTTGCCTGGAAGCAAGAGGTGAGTATTACATATAGGACCTTGAATATAAAAATATTGACAACAACTGGATTGGATGTGTAGCACGAAGCTGAAAGAGGGAGATTGGAGGTGACTAAGGCTGACAAAGGAGAGGAGAAACAGGAATTGGTTTTTGTTTGACACCAGTCAGTTTCTGGGGTGTGAAGCGAAGTAAATAATCCTTTGTATATTCGCTGCCCAGTAATAATACATCAAGTTAGGAAGGGCTGGTCCTCCGTGTGTTCTATCTCTCTGGAGAAATGCTTTATGTATTCTTGGATTCCCATCGCCCAATAGAAAAAAATATATAAGTTTATCCACTGAAGTGAAAAAAGACTTTGGTAAAAAAAAGACGGCGACATTGGAACAAGTACAGAAATCTGGGCAATACATTCATCTTGATCCAATTCACTTTACCAGCTCAAGTAAAATGAAGAATACTCCAGCTCTGAAAGTCCAGTTTAAGTTTGTTAATTAGGGGAGTAAAAGTTCTCATCATGGGGGGGGGGGGGGGGACAAGGTACGGAAGATAATGATCCCTAAATATTTAAAGCCAGACTTTGACATACGAAATGGAATAGTATCCTGTGGAATTTGTAATGCTAATTCATTAATAGGAAAGCATTCATTTTTTGAGAAATTCAATGTATAGCCCGAAAACACACCAAACCTACGCAGAACGTCCCTCAGGGACAAACGCTTCAGGGTCTGAGATATATAAAAGCAAGTCATCTGCATACAAGGAAACTTTGTGTTCCAGTCCGCATCTGTAGATACCATGTATTGAGGGTGTGGCCTTTAGATTAATAGAAAGGGGTTCTATCGCCAGGGCAAAAAACAGAGGTGACATTGGACATCCCTTGAATATGGCCCTTGATAATAGGAAATACTGTGAACGAAGAACTGATGCCTTGAGTACAACAGTCGAACTCAGGAAATTATGTTTGTGCAGGGGTGTTTTTGAGCTTAGTATTTGTCAACACAGGCAGCGCAAGCCTCCCTCTATGCTTATGGACGAGTGAAAAACTAAAAGTATGTGTCTTAGATATAGTTTTCAAATACAAACTTTATATGTCCGAACTCAGCATCAAATAGGCGTCCCAAAAATAACATAGTCATTTGTGGTAGAACATTTATTTAGTCAATTTTGTGCATTTATTAAATCCCACCGGGTAACTTGATTTTGAATGTGTCATGTAAACAAGATTATTAGGGAAATCTTTCTTATTTCGTATTCTTTCTTTTTTGAAAAATATGTAAACATTTAAATCAAACTATTATATTAATCTGACTATTCACAATAATACTCAGTGCTACCGTGTTCCTATTGGTCAGTCACTGGGATTGGCTTCTGACACTGCCAAAACTTTGTCGGAGACTACGACTGCACGAAGTGGTACTTAATTGGCAGACCCAAACCCTGTCACACTGAACAAACCAAAATTTCCAGCAATTGTTTACGACGAAAGAATTGGCCCACAACGGGGAAATTTGATCTGGGACAGCAAAATCATGTCATAAGATGGCAAAATGTTTACAGTCTGTGCAGGCCTTTAGCTAGCTCATCTATGCACTTGCCTCTGCTAGCAATACACTGTGCTAACATTAGCCTAGACTGTACCATGTAAAATAACAGTTTAAAACGTGTAAAAAACAACTTATTCTGGATATAATCGTTTCTGTAGGTTCAGACTTCCTCACCAATATTTTGTTATGTCTGGGGGGGGGATTCATAAGAACATCTTTATAACAATTCAAAAATGATGAGATGGGAGACAGGAATTATTTCAACCATTTATCTAGAACTTGCACATTTCAACACATAGAACCCCCATGATGCTCTGCGGCACAACCCCAATGCACAACACTAATCCTTTCCTAGAATTGCTGATAGGAAAGTTATGTCTGTCTAATACCCTGATTGAACACTGAGGGGGGGGGGGGGGGGTGTATAAGTAACCTGCAAGAATGTGTGAGCTCAGCACACACACAACCCATCCCCACACATAGAGTGGGGCAAAAAAGTATTTAGTCAGCCACAAGTTCTCCCACTTAAAAAGATGAGAGAGGCCTGTAATTTTCATCATAGGTACACTTCAACTATGACAGACAAAATGGGGAAAAAAAATCCAGAAAATCACATTGTAGGATTTTGAATGAATTTATTTGCAAATTATGGTGGAAAATAAGTATTTGGTCACCTACAAACAAGCAAGATTTCTGGCTCTCACAGACCTGTAACTTCTTCTTTAAGAGGCTCCTCTGTCCTCCACTCGTTACCTGTATTAATGGCACCTGTTTGAACTTGTTATCAGTATAAAAGACACCTGTCCACAACCTCAAACAGTCACACTCCAAACTCCACTATGGCCAAGACCAAAGAGCTGTCAAAGGACACCAGAAACAAAATTGTAGACCTGCACCAAGCTGGGAAGACTGAATCTGCAATAGGTAAGCAGCTTGGTTTGAATAAATCAACTGTGGGAGCAATTATTAGGAAATGGAAGACATACAAGACCACTGATAATCTCCCTCGATCTGGGGCTCCACGCAACATCTCACCCCGTGGGGTCAAAATGATCACAAGAACCACACGGGGGGACCTAGTGAATGACCTGCAGAGAGCTGGGACCAAAGTAACAAAGCCTGCCATCAGTAACACACTACGCCGCCAGGGACTCAAATCCTGCAGTGCCAGACGTGTCCCCCTGCTTAAGCCAGTACATGTCCAGGCCCGTCTGAAGTTTGCTAGAGAGCATTTGGATGATCCAGAAGAAGATTGTGAGAATGTCATATGGTCAGATGAAACCAAAACTTTTTGGTAAAAACTCAACTCGTCGTGTTTGGAGGACAAAGAATGCTGAGTTGCATCCAAAGAACACCATACCTACTGTGAAGCATGGGGGTGGAAACATCATGCTTTGGGGCTGTTTTTCTGCAAAGAGACCAGGACGACTAATCCGTGTAAAGTAAAGAATGAACCGGGCCATGTATCATGAGATTTTGAGTGAAAACCTCCTTCCATCAGCAAGGGCATTGAAGATGTAACGTGGCTGGGTCTTTCAGCATGACAATGATCCCGAACACACCGCCCGGGCAACGAAGGAGTGGCTTCGTAAGAAGCATTTCAAGGTCCTGGAGTGGCCTAGCCAGTCCCCAGATCTCAACCCCATAGAAAATCTTTGGAGGGAGTTGAAAGTCCGTGTTTCACAGCAACAGCCCCAAACCATCACTGCTCTAGAGGAGATCTGCATGGAGGAATAGGCCAAAATACCAGCAACAGTGTGTGAAAACCTTGTGAAGACTTACAGAAAACGTTTGACCTCTGTCATTGACAACAAAGGGTATATAACAAAGTATTGAGATAAACTTTTGTTATTGACCAAATACTAATGTTCCACCATAATTTGCAAATAAATTCATTAAAAATCCTACAACGTGATTTTCTCGATTTTTTCCCCTCATTTTGTCTGTCATAGTTGAAGTGTACCTATGATGAAAATTACAGGCCTCTCTCATCTTTTTAAGTGGGAGAACTTGCACAATTGGTGTCTGACTAAATACTTTTTTGCCCCACTGTATACCCTGACCCTACACACCCTCTTTAGATACAGGCAGTAGTGCTGGAACACAACATTGCAAGTACAGTACAGGATTTCTGTCTCTGTCTCAGCATCTTCTCTGCTGTCGCTCTGTGCATCTTCTTGTTGTCTGTCTGTCTGTCTGTCTGTCTGTCTGTCTGTCTGTCTGTCTGTCTGTCTGTCTGTCTGTCTGTCTGTCTGTCTGTCTGTCTGTCTGTCTGTCTGTCTGTCTGTCTGTCTGTCATGCTTTATGAAAACCACGCTAACAACTTCGACTATACTGCAAATCAGTACCCGTCATACTGTATGTGTTCCTCTGAATCAACACCTAACCTAAGTGTTAATTATTATTACACGGCTCCAGACTAACATTTTCCCCTCGTGTCACTGGTGCCACTAACTTTTACAGTTGGTGGCACCAGCCCATGATTAGGTCAGGTAACCTTCTTATAAAGTCATTCATAGTGCTTTATTAGGAAGTATAATAAATAGACTACTGAGGTATTCAAGAAATATGTTTGTTTTTATCCAACACGTCCAAGCAGGAATGCATGGTTCAAGATATTTTGATGTGAAACCTAATCCAGTGATGGCTGTGAATTTTGGGCAACTATAGTTGCTATATTTTACTATCATAATAGGACTCCAGAATTTCCAGATTTCTGTTGTTGTTCAATTGAGATATTTATGTGCACTAACTAATAGCATAGGCTAATTCCTTTGGGGTTCAACACCTGAGGAAGTGGAAACTCAAAACACACGAACTAGATCGCTAACTTTAAATATAATGCCCACTGCTGGTAGGTATGTATTCATCCAACAGTAAATGTATGTGCTAAAAAAACTTTGCAGTTGCCTACAAACCTGACTCAGTTACACCAGCTCTGTCAGGAGGAATGGGAATGGGCCAAAATTCACCCATCTTATTGTGGGAAGCTTGTGGACAGCTACCCGAAACGTTTGACCCAAGTTAAACAATTTAAAGGCAATGCTACCAAATATTAATTGAGTGTCTGACCCACTGGGAATGTGATGAAAGAATTAAAAGCTGAAAGAAAGCGTTCTCTCTACTATTATTCTGACATTTCACATTCTTAAAATAAAGTGGTGATGCAAACTGAATTAAGACAGGGAATTATTTATAGGACTAAATGTCAGGAATTGGCTAAGGTGTATGTAAACTTCCGACTTCAACCCTACCTACAGAAAGGTAGGTAGGGAAGGGTCTTGTCCCTTCATCAGGGACAAGAGGACAAAGCTTCCAAAGCTGTGTTTATCCTGCAATTGCATTTTGAAATGTTATACGATCAGAAACATTTTTCTCTTGAGCGCTGGTGGGGATAGGAGAGTGGCTCGTTTTTCACAGCAGCAGGCCCCAGTGAGTGCACAGGTAGAGGGGCGGGGCAGGGCAGACACTTTCAGGATAATGCACTTTACTGTTTGACCAAATCATGGTTTTAGCCGCCCCAAAAACATGACATTTTGAGTGAGGTGACCATGCACAATGTGCACTTTCTAAGTTTATAGGCACCCTTTCTGTTTTTTACAATCCATGATCTTGGCTGTCTAACTGATGACAGAGTTGGAGCAGGTTTCTTTGCTGATCCTACATTTGACTTTGAATGTGAGTTTGCGTGACCTCAACTCAGCCTATCAGAAAACCAGGCCAGCCCATCTTGATAGGGGGGCTGGCCATTGCCCACTGGTCAGTCAAAGGCTCATTACAGATTAGTATAACAGAGAAATTGAGCCAAAATCTTTAAAAACATTCTTAACAGACCCATGGGCCACCAGCCATGTCACCTTTTTCATGCTTTTATTTGGTTTATACAAAAATAAATGAGAGCAGTGTGACACCATAGCCAGCTATTTGCACAGTACAGGAGATTTCTCCATTCTGTCCCTTTATTGTAATGTTAACGGGAAACATATCACTGGGTTTAATCTGAGAAAGCGGCATTGACGAGAAAGAGAGCGGGCGAGAAAGAGAGAGAGGGGGATGGAGAGAGAGTGAGAGAGAAAGAGAAGGAGAGAGAAAGTTAGTGAGAAAGATAGTTAGAGAGTTAAATAGAGAGCAAGAAGGAGAGAGAGAGAATAAGAGAATGAATTAAATAAGCCACCTGGTTCCTGATTTCAGCTGTAGTTGGAGGGTTCAGTTTAGTACCCCTCTGTGTACACTGTCCCTCCCAGCCATACCTCAACATACAGCACGTATGGAAATCCCCCCCCAAAAGATCACCTCACATTTGTCTGTAATCTGTATAACTGAATGTGATCCGTGTGTTTTTCCAGTATTTTGGATGCAAAAGGTTGTAACGGCAGATTTCCTCCTCTTCGTCTGAAGAGGAGTAAGGATCGGACCAAGATACGGCGTGGTATGTGTTCACGATGATATTTTAATTAAAGCACTGAGCGCTGAACACAAAACGAAAAACGACTGTGAAGCTATAAGAACTGTGCTGCCACAAGCAACTAACATAGACAATCACCCACCACCCACAATGACAAAACAGGCTACCTAAATATGGTTCCCAATTAGAGACAACGACTAACACCTGCCTCTGATTGAGAACCATATCAGGCCAAACACAGAAACACAAAACATAGACTGCCCACCCCAACTCACGCCCTGACCATACTAAATAAAGACAAAACAAAGGAAAATAAAGGTCAGGACGTGACAAAGGTATTCTCCATGCTATATTGTACATCCATATACTGTACCACATATGCACATGTTTATCACCTTACCCACCTCTATACTCTATATAACTATGTATCTTTGGAGATATGAGATCTATGTGATTTTTTATATTCGATTCTACAGTACTCTAGATACAAGACAGAGTCTCTATAAAATAGTTGAACATGAATATATATGTACATAAACAAATAAACAAACAACGATACAACATGCCGCCTTACTTCACAATAAATAAAATATGCATAACAGAATGAGTGCACAAGGAGAAAGGAGAAAGAGCTAGAGGAGAGAAAGAGAGTATGGGGAAAGGGGGAAAGGAAAAAATAGAAGACTGGCCATGAGCTGCTTAGTATTAGGGGGTTGAGGAATGGAAGTACTGTAGCAGGGAAAGAGAAAGATGGTGAGAGAGAGAGAGAGTGTAATGTCAGAGATAGAAGAGAAGAGAAGAGCAGCACATAGGTTTGCCTCCTCCGGGGGTCACTTCTATTTCATACCGCCGGAAATAAAACACTTTGAATCTCAAGAAAAAGGGAGGGAGGGAGGAGAAAGAGAGTAGGCAAAGAGTGAGAGGGTGGCATGGTGTGTGGTGCTGCGGTGCTGGCAAAATGGTGCTATACTGAAAATGGGAGCGAGAGCGAGAGCGAGAGCAGGCACGAGAGAGAGAGAGGGGGGGAAGAGAGAAGGAGAGAGCATTAAAAGAGAGAGCTAGAAGTGGAGAGAGACAGAATGAGAGTATGAAATAAAGAGACAGAGACAGAATGAGAGAATGAGTGAAATTGGATGGATTGAGCCCCCACTTGGTGCAGATGTCAGGCTCAGGTTGGCCCAGTATGAGACACATAGCAGCGTGTGTGTGTGTGTTTGTATGTGTGTGTCTATGCATGCACATATATGTGTGTGTGTGTGTGTGTGTGTGCATTCAAGTGCGCCCTTGTGTGTGTGTTCATGTGTGTGTTTGTGTGTATATAATGGAAAATTATTATGATTATGTGAACTCTGTGCTGAGCAGGGATGCATTCCAGATATGGAGGGGGAAATGAGAAAGCAGGAAAAGGAGGGAAGGAGACTAGGGATATGAAGCAGATAACAGGGAATCGGCATGACATTCATTCAGTCAGAAGGAAGTTATTGAAGGATAAGTCAGGAGGGGGATGGGGCAGAGAAGTGGGAGTGGGTGTGAAAGTAGGTGAGGGAGCATTTACAGTGACAAAGCAAAAGGTGAGAAAGACAGAAAACGAGAGCAAAGCATAGAGAAAAAAAAGTGACCAGAAGATTTAGAAATGGAGAGATGGAGAGCGGGTAGGGAAAACTTTTGAAGAGTTAGAGAAAGAGAGGGAGAGAGAAAGGAAAGTCAGAGAGAGTGGGCAGGAGAGCCTGATTTTAAAAGACTTCCTTGATGGCATTAATAAAAAAGCTACCCCAAGTCAATGGGCTTATTCCTCTGCTTTCCCTCTCTCTCTCTATCGCTCTCAATTCAATTAAATTCAAAGGGGCTTTATTGGCATGGGAAAAGTGTTTAAGCAAGTGCAATAAACAATAAACAAAACAACGACTAAAAACCAACAAGGCAAATTAAACAAAACAAAGACCCCCAAAAAATGTGACATTAACAGTAAACGTTACACACAGAAAAAGTTTCAAGAGAATAACAACATGTTAAATATTATAATATTTGCGGTTAAAAAATGTAGCATAACATTTAAAATGTTACATAAACTATGTACGGTGTTAGAATATTAGAAAGTATTTCAAACGACGGGGGAAATAAATAGGCACGTTGAGAGCTTCAAGTTCCTTGGTGTTCACATCGACAACAAACTAGAATGGTCCAAACACACCAAGACAGTCGTGAAGAGGACACGACAATACCTCTTCCCCCTCAGGAAACTAAAAAGATTTGGCATGGTCCTCAGCACCTCAAAAGGTTCTACAGCTGCAACATCGAGAGCACTGGTTGCATCACTGCCTGGTACAGCAACTGCTCGGCCTCCGACCGCAAGGCACTACAGAGGGTAGTGCTTAAGGCCCAGTACATCACTGGGGCTAAGCTTCCTGCCATCCAGCACCTCTACACATTGTCAAAGACCCCAGCCACCCCAGTCATAGACTGTTCTCTCTGCTACCGCACCAAGTCTGGGACCAAAAGGCTTCTCAACAGCATTTACCCCAAAGCCAAAAGACTCCTGAACAGGTAATCAAATGGCTACCCGGACTATTTGCATTGTGTCCCCCCCCCCTTCCATTACCTCAATTAGCCCAACTAATCGGTGCCCCCGCACATTGACTCTATCCCGCTACCACCAGTATATAGCCTCGCTACTGTTATTTTCACTGTCAATTTACAGATTTGTTTTATTTCTTTACTTATCTATTGTTTACGTAATACTTATTTTTAACTTAAAAATTGCACTGTTGGTTAGGGCTTGTTAGTACGCATCTCACTGTAAGGTGAAGTACCTGTTGTATTCGGCGTACGTGACAAATAAACTTTGACTTGATTTGATATAGGTTATATTCACATGGATGTTTCTGAGCCAATGGTTGACCTTTTCTCGTGGCAGCAGGTAACACATTTTACGATTGGTATTTCACCTATTTAATTTGTTTTATTTCACCTTTATTTAACCAGGTAGGCTAGTTGAGAACAAGTTCTCATTTACTACTGCGACCTGGCCAAGATAGAGAAAAGCAGTACGACACATACAACAACACAGAGTTACACATGGAATAAACAAACGTACAGTCAATAATACAGTAGAAAAAGTCTATATACAGTGTGTGCAAATGAGGTAAGATAAGGGAGGTAAGGCAATAAATAGGCCAGGGTCGCAAAGTAATTACAATATACCAATTAAACACTGAAGTGATAATGTGCAGAAGATGAATGTGCAAGCAGATGGGCTATGTACAGGTGCAGGGATCTGTGAGCTGCTCTGCCAGCCGGTGCTTAAAGCTAGTGAGGGAGATATGAGTCTCCAGCTTCAGTGATTATTGCAGTTCATTCCAATCATTGGCAGCAGAGAACTGGAAGGAAAGGTAGCCAAAGGAGGAATTGGCTTTGGGGGTGACTAGTGAGATATGCCTGCTGGAGCGTGTGCTACGGGTTGGTGCTGCTATGGTGACCAGTGAGCTGAGATAAGGCGGGGCTTTACCTAGCAAAGACTTGTAGATAACCTGGAGCCAGTGGGTTTGGCGATGAGTATGAAGCGAGGACCAGCCAACGAGAGCATACAGGTCGCAGTGGTGGGTAGCATATTGGGCTTTGGTGACAAAACAGATGGCACTGTTGATAGACTGCATCCAACCTAACAGATCCAGTTTGTGTTCACATTTTTTGTGGGCTTGTGTAATTTGAGTGTAATACTGACATATATATCTATATATACTGTACCAGTCAAAAGTTTGGACACACCTACTCCTTCAAGGGTTTTTATTTATTTGTACTATTTTCTACATTGTAGATTAATAGTGAAGACATCAAAACTATGAAATAACACATATGGAATGATGTAGTAACCAAAAAATCTTCAAAGCAGCCACCCTTTGCCTTGATGACAGCTTTGCACATGCTTGGCATTCTCTCAACCAGCTTCACCTGGAATGCTTTTCCAACAGTCTTGAAGTAGTTTTTAATTTGGTTGGGTCTAATTGTGTTGCTGCCCTGGTGCTCCGTGTGGTTTGTTTGTATTTGTGAACAGAGCCCCAGAACCAGTTGGCTGAGGTGTTCATCTCCTTCAATGTTAGGGTTTTGTGATGGAAGGTTTGGGCATCGCATTCCTTTAGGTGGTTCTGGAATTTAATGGCTCTTTTCTGGATTTGGATAATTAGTGGGCAGGTATAGTCCTATTTCTGCTCTGCATGCATTATTAGGGGTTTTGCGTTGTACTCTGGGGATATCTTTCAGGACTCTGCATGCAGAGTCTCAATTGGGTGTTTTTCCCATTTAGTTCGTTCTTGGTTGGTGAGTGGACCCCAGACCTTACTGCCATAGACGGCAATGAGTTCTATAACTGATTGGAGTATTTTTTGCCAGATCCTAATTGGGGTGTCAAATTGTATGCTCCTTTTGATGGCGTAGAAGGCCCTTCTTGCCTCTGAGATTGTTCACCGCCTTGTGGAAGTTACCTGTGGTGCTGACGTTTGCTAGTTACCTCTGGTGCTGATGTTTGCTAGTTATCTGTGGTGCTGATGTTTGCTAGTTACCTGTGGTGTTGATGTTTGCTAGTTACCTGTGGTGCTGATGTTTGCTAGTTACCTGTGGTGCTGATGTTTGCTAGTTTCCTTTGGTGCTGATGTTTGCTAGTTTCCTGTGGTGCTGATGTTTTCTAGTTGCCTGTGGTGCTGATGTTTAGGCTGAGGTATGTGTGATTGTTTGTATCCTCTAGGGCAATGGTGTCTGGAATTAATTTATGCCAAATTGAGTCAAAAGCATTTTTGAATTTATCCCTGTGTTTCCTGTCTCTCTGTGCCAGTTTGTCTTGTTTACCAAGACAACTAGCGGTTTTCCTTGCTCCTGTTTTTCCCAATCTCTGTTTGTTTCTAGTCCTCCTGGTTTCAACCCTTGCCTGTCCTGACTGCGTACCCGCCTGCCTGACCACTCTGACTGTTCTGACTAACAGCCTGCATATCCTCTTGTACTGTTGTGGACTCGGATCTGGTTTCTGACCCCTGCCTGGCCTGACCTCGAGACTATCATCTGGTACTGTTTGGACCTGGTTTATGAACTCTCGCCTGTCCCCGACCTGCTTTTGCCTACTCCCTTTGTTACAGTGGTGGGCCGTCAGGACCAGCAAGGCCTTCTCTGCTGGCCTAAACATCATCAGAATATATATATTTTTAAAATATATTTTCCCACAAATATGTATTAAATTATTCCCCAGAGTAAGAGTTATACTCTTAATTTCATAGCTTTCCTCTTGGTTGCACTGCTTCCAGCCCCAGGTTGAGATTTGGAGGGCTGGTCTTTATGTTAGATCTTTTATCCAATCATATTCAGCCATCATGTGTTGCCAGGGGTCTAAAATCTGCCCTCAGGCCTTCAGAATCAACAGTGCGGGCGCTTGTAGCTTAAAATGAATGGAAAGTCAAATTTAGTGTCAACCAATCAGCTTTAGAGTTGGCTATTGTACGCCTGCTGGCTGGCTCCAGTGTTACACAGGAGCCAGCTAGCAGGCGTAGTGCGTGCACGTCTTTTGATTGGATTACCAATATTGAGAGGCAGGTCTATGCAGAATCTCAGAACTAGGAAACTGAATTTGATAAACGAATTAATTTGCGTACTACTAAGCTGTTTTTTCAACCCACAATGGCGGAAGGAGAAGATATCAATTTGGTCGAGGATATAATTATAACACCATTCTCAAGACAAACTTTTCAAGAAAAGTTAGACATTGTCAGGAGAGGTCGACGCCGACGCTACAAAGCCTGTCACAGGCGGGAAAGGGGTTTGTTCGCCACTTTCAAAGTTCCAACTACGAGCGCTATCAATGGCTCACAGGCTCCGAGAAGCACTGTAAACTGTACTGCTGGGAATGCCTATTATTTGCAAGTGATCGATTTGGTGTTTGGAGCCACACTGGCTTTGCAAACTTGAGTTGTCTAACCAAGGCAGCAACGAGACACCAAAGTACGGCTGGGCACTTACAAGCAATGGTGCTTTTGAAAACTTTTGGGGACACCCGAGTGAATCTACAGCTCAACGAACAAGCGCGCAGGGCAACGAAGCTGCACAATGAAAAGGTATCATACTCTTCCCCTGCAATTCTCTGAATAAAAATGTCAATTTCAAGGTGGCGCAACGCCTGGTTAAACTGCGTTTCTGTCTAAATGTGTAGTGTCTAGAGCCATGGCACCATAATGATGGTAATAAGAGGTGGATTAATTCGGGTGGGACTGTGTAGAACTTCACTGAAGGCCCAGGCCACCGGCCCACGGCACGCCACTGCTTTGTTATAATATATGTCGGAGTTCTACCATCTGCCTCCTGTGTCTGCATTTAGGTCTCGCCTTGTGCCCTTAAATATGCTGTCATTTAAAAAAATAAAAATTCTGCTAGTATTTTTTAAAACATTTGATATGACAAATATACTGTTCAAGCATTCAACTGCTAAGTTAACACCTTCACTATTACAATAAACATTTTGCCCAGAATGTCATCTAGGAGGGATTGGATTTGTTTTTGGCCAATTGTTCTTTGGTAGATTTCTACACTATTTCTTTAATCTATAGCATTTCTTAATAGCATGCAGTTTGTTGGGCTTTGATGCCTCATGTTTGAGTATTGCTCTGTTCAAGTAAGCTGTAATTTTGTCTGAAAGTAATGTCATTCTGTCTCTCTCTCTCAATTCAATGTCAATTTAAGCACTTTATTGTTAACATTGCCAAATTAACATTTGGTTAACATTGCCAAAGCAAGTGAAGTAGATAATAAACAAAAATTAACAGTAAACATTACACTCACAAAGTTCCAAAAGAATAAAGGCATTACAAATGTGCAAACAGTGAAAGTACAAAAGGGTAAATAAACATAAATATGTATTTACAATGGTGTTTGTTCTTCACTGGTTGCTATTTACTTGTGGCAACAAGAAGTCTCTCTGTCTCTCTGTATGTCTCTGTATGTCTCTCTAGTTCTCTCACATGCAAAAAGCAGTTGTTTTAGAATTCATACCCCTTAATTTCTGGGCAAAAAATATTCCATACTCCCTCTCATGTATTATAGATATATAATTTCAACTTGTTGACTTATGCTCTGGGGAATTGTGTTGAGGGAACACTTTGCAGACAAAATTAATAAAACGCATCATCATTAGCCATGTCAACAGCAGGCAACCCACTGATTTAGCTCATCTGGCATCCACTAGTGTGCCTGTGGGTTCTAAATTAAGTCCCCCAGATGGACCTAATCCCATTATGTTGCCAACAACAGGAATAACCTAATATCATAATCTAATATTGTCTGATCTTGAGCGCAGATGCCCCGGAGGGGATGTGCAGTATGTCTTATAGACAACATAACAATTAGCCTCCACCAACCCACACCACCCCGCCCCGCGCCATGCCGAAGTGTGCTACAGGAAATGGTGACCGAGGCAGAGCCGTGGTAGGTGGACTCATGGGACACACGGAGGCCAGCTGGCCGAGCTACTGTACCATGGCACAACAACACAAAGCACTCAGCAGGACACACAAACACACTCGCTGTGGCTTGTGTCTGTGTGTCCATGTCCATCAGTGTGTATGTGCTTGGGTGCATGTGCACATGTGTGTATGCGTATGTTTGTGTGCTTGTGTGCGTGTTTATAGCAATGTACAGTACAGTGACTCACCTTCAGAAGGTCTTTGGAAAAGTCTTGACCCTCATTCAGACCCTCCAGGTTGCCAATGAACTGTGTGCAGGACATCCTTTTGCCAATGTTCTGAAAAATATGACACACAGTACTTACTCTATGCTATTAGTCTCTCTCAGACGGGTTGCCTCCCACAATGTACCAATTTTCCAGCATATAGTACATGTCTGTACTTAAGCCAACACCAATTTGAGAGAGACGAAAGGGCGGAGTTGGGTGCCTCAACATCCGTCCAGAGCTCTGCTATAAACATTTCCGATAGTTAGCTAGATGGAGCTCTCGGAGGATATTTTCAATTAGTGTATTTTTGCAGGTGAGTAGTTTGCATGTGCCATGAAGTTAGCATTACAAGTTTACAACCACTGACTGACTGTGGAAAAAATGTGCCTAGCCATCTGCGTCCGCATTGCATGTCCACCTCGGTCATGTTTCAGAGGGGATTATTTTGAAGCCCGTCTACGCCAAACGTGTGATTTGTTGGAAGAGTTGTCTGCCTGAAGAGCCCCCTCCCTGAATTGGCCAAGAAAATCCAGACCTATCCAGACCCTTTCCAGACCTAGTACTGTTGCCCTAGCTCTGGGATTCCCGAGACTACTATGCTATATATACATATAATCTTTAAAAGTATCACTAATATCAGTCATCAAAAATATTTGAACCACAAATACTTTCACAGATTTTTACAATTCATCAGACCTTCTGCAGCTCTCTGACAGCTATATTAGAATTCATCTTTGAAGGATGTTATGGGAAGAAATTATTTTAAGGGACCTCATCCAAATGATTTAATCTAGCTGAGCTGAGAGTGTTAAGAGTGTTAAGAGGAAGACTGTGCAAAGGCTCAGCTGCTTGCTGAGCGAGTATCACTTCCTCCTGATTCGGCTCATACCGAAGCTCAACCCAGGACCTCTGCCTCACAAACACACGTCACCACCCTCCTGAAGTGTCTTACTCAGTCCTGCCATCAAAAATCTAGCTATTCGGCAGCGCAAGTGGAGACACTTCAGGCTGAGGACTTTCACAGATAGCGGAAATATTGATGAAAAGAGTCAATGACGATAAAGAGGAAGAAGAAGATGCAGGAGACTATGATGATCAGGATGATTGATGATGATGATGACGACATTGGTGACTATGATGATGAATGATGATGATGAAGCACAGGGCTACAGTGCCTTCAGAAAGTAATCATACCTCTTCACTTTTTCCAAATTTGTTTGTGTTACAGCCTGTTACAGCCTGAAACATTCTCACCCATCTACACACAACACCCCATAATGACAAAGTGGAAATATGTTTTTAGAAATGTTTGCAATGTATTGAAAATGAAATACAGAAATATTTCATTTACATAAGTATATATTGACTGCAAATTGAATTCAGGTTGTAAGACTACAAAATGTGGAATAAGTCGAGGGGGGTGAATACACTGAAGGCTGTATATCAGCCTGGCATCTCTCAATAGAGAGAGTGGGTTTTTCATCCAGCTAGCTCTAGCCCCTTCAATCAGAGCTAAATGTATCCATATATTATATAAATGGCTCTGACTTAACTATCTGTAATCATTTGCAGAGGCTGCACATCACACCATGCAGCTGTAGATTGCCTAGATTTAGAGTTGTACTGAAATCAGTCTACAGCTTGATATGGACTGGATTTATGGTAGTGTGTGGAGCACATTGTAATCAGGAGGCTGGTCCCAGATCAGCCTTCAATCAGTCTGGGGCTTTTCCCCCATAACTACCATTGTACTGAGTCAGTGGAGCCTGGGGGGATGGATCTCTGAAAATTGTCTCTACTCTAAACTCTAGGCTGAACCTAATACGCACGCACACACACACACGTGCGCACACGCACGCACACACACAGACTGAACTCTACTTACATGGCCATGCAGGTCTGTGTTTAGCAGCATCAGGGCACAGGTCAAGGTATGGACACCATCTGGATAAGAAACATATCCATCATATTCAGTGGTGGAAAAAGTACCCAATTTTCATACTTGAGTAAAAGTAAAGATACCTTTGTAGGAAATGAAAAGTAACCCAGTAAAATACTACTTGAGTAAAAGTCTAAAAGTATTTGGTTTCAAATATATTTAAGTATCAAAAGTAAATGTAATTGCAAAAATATCAAAAGTATCAAAAGTAAAAGTATAAATCATTTCAAATTGATCATATTAAGCAAACCAGATTGCACAATTTTCATGTTTTTTTATTTATTTACGGATAGCCAGGGTCTCGCCCCAACACTTGGACATAACTTACAAACGAAGCATGTGTATTTCGTGAGTCCGCCAGATCAAAGTCAGTAGGGATGACCAGGGATGCTCTATTGATAAGTGCGTGAATTGGAACATTTTCCAGTCCTGCTAAGCAATTCAGAATATAACTTAAGTACTTTTGGGTGTCAGGGAAAATGCATGGAGTAAAAAGTACATTATTTTCTTTAGGAATGTAGTGAAGTGGTCTAAGGCACTGCATCGCAGTGCTAGCTGTGCCACTAGAGATTCTGGGTTCGAGTACAGGCTCTGTCGCAGTCGGCCGCGATCGGGAGAACCATAGGGCGGCGGCAAAATTGGCCCAGTGTCGTCCGGGTTAGGGGAGGGTTTGGCCGGCAGAGATGTCCTTGTCCCATCTTGCACTAGCAACTCCTGTGGCTGGCCGGGCGCAGTGCACGATGACACGGTAGCCAGGTGTACGGTGTTTCCTCCGACACATTGGTACAGCTGGCTTCCGGGTTAAGTGGGCATTGTGTCAAGAAGAAGTGTGGCTTGGTTGGGTTGTGATTCGCAGGACGCATAGCTCTCGAGCTTCGCCTCTCCCGAGTCCGTACGGGAGTTGCAGCGATGAGACAAGACTGTAACTACCAATTGGATACCACGAAATTGGGGAGAAAACAGGAATGTAGTGAGGTAAAATATTTTTTATATAAATAGTAAAGTAAAGTACTTTACACCACTGCATCTATTAACATGACGACTGAGCTGCCATATTTCTATAGTAACTTATATAGTAGACATTAGACAGTACTGTCCTCTTACCCTCAGAGGGTATAAGTTTGGGGTTACAGTGCAGGTATCTCCTGGAGAAGTGAGCCAGCACCCGCTCTCTCTCCTGAGTCTCCCCCATCAGGGAAAACTGTCTGAGAAAGGCTCTGGAACACACATACACACACACATTAAGCCGGATTACACTGTTTGGCCATTTTTAAGTTCCAGACCAGCGGAAACGCACCTCATTACGCACTTATTCATCTCATTCAACTACTTAATTAATCACCAAGCCCTTGATTAATTGATTTAGGAGTGTTATTTATGTGCTATAAACACTATTGGCCTATTAAGCTGCAATCACTCAACTTGCCACCAGAGAGCAGTATTACCATATACTAACTACAGTGACTGGATCAATGGAACACAAAATGAAGCCCAGTATCCCTTTTAAGGCAACGTTTCCAAAACAATGTTTGTAATGTCTAGAAATCCAGTCAGAAAGAACCAATTTATGGAAAACGTGTTTGTTTTTCACATTGATCAAGTCAGTCAGTCTGAACTCCTCACCTCAGAGCTTGGTCCACAGCAAGACCCTTGAAGTTAAAGAAGTGTAGATACTCTTCTGCAACCATACAACTGAAGTCATTGCTGGGGTGAGAGAGAGTGAGAGAGAGTGAGAGAGAGAATGAGAGAGAGTGAGAGAGAGAGAGAGAGAGAGAGACATGTATGTTAATCAGATACCAGCTTTCCCAGTCACACAGAAGACAGAGGTTTAAGATAAGTTCCAAACCAGGCTTATCACGACATTTATTGGATATTTCAAACTTTTTTAACAAATCAAAAACTGAAAAATTGGGCGTGCAAAATTATTCAGCCCCAGTATATAGCCCCAATAAATGTCGTTCCACTTCATGATTGTGTCCCACTTGTTGTTGATTCTTCACAAAATAATACAGTTTTATATCTTTATGTTTGAAGCCTGAAATGTGGCAAAAGGTCGCAAAGTTCAAGGGGGCCGAATACTTTCGCAAGGCACTGTACATTGACAATGTATAGCAGCGCATAGTAAAGAGAGTGATTGATAACACACAAAGGCTAGTTGCCAGGTGCTCACTTTTTGCTGAGGTGGCGGGCCACGTCGGACTTCCTGAAGCCGTCCAGGGTGAAGAGGCGTTTGGCCAGGCGCTTAGCGGCCTCCCCGTTGGCACGGTTACCATTGGTGAGGGTGTCGTTGCTCCCCAGGCCCAGCAGCTCACTGAGGTCCTGGTCCAGCTCTGAGTCTGTCGCCAGACGAGCCTTTTCCCTGAAGGGGGAGAGAGGGACAGAAAAAGAGTAGGGGGTTACAAGGAGTAGGGGGAAAGAGAAGGAGAGATGAGTAGAGAGAGAGAGAGAGAGAAAGAAAGAGATGGAGGTGGATAAAGAGGGAGGGGGTAGAGAACAAGAGAGGACAGGGAGAGAGAGAGGGAGTGGGAGGAAGAGAGAAAGAGTGAGGGGATGGGTTTATGAATGAGGATGTGGTTCATTTCTTCTCAGCAGCATTGTAAATGCTTACAGAAATCCTGTCTAGTCAGGTCTATTGAAAAAGAAAATAACTAGAACCTTCACTATTGTAGGGCAATGTTTACTTTTGGTATGACACAATGATAATACAGTATATTAATACATTATACAACCTCTTTCTGTAACTCCCTGTCTCTTTCTCCCACTTATTAAGCTCCCTTGAAAGTATTAGAAGGTTCAGGAGTGCAGGCCATACTATATCTGAAATATACTGTGATAATAATTGAAGCATTTTATGTCACCTTGGAACAAGGATAGAACTTTAAAAAATGGAAGATAACGGAATTAAGACCCGTGAGTTCTATCTGTTAGTATTAAATGGTTTTAAAATGATAGAGGACCATGCCACTGAAACACACACTCACATACTTTACCCAGACTACCAGAAAAATAACACAAGCACAGCACATCCAGACTTTCTTATCATCCCTGAGTCATACTTACCTCCACAGAGCAAACAGGCCATTTTATTAGCTGAATGAATGGCAACGTTACTGATCAATGACCAGACACCCCTGTATTATTTGGAGCCAGGCAAAAGAAGCACATCAGCTACTAAATGTTTTGGTGTACTATGGTGTGCTTTCTGGACAGCAGCTACAGTAACTGTAAAGCACAAGCATTCTAAGAAAAGTTGATAATCAGTCAGTCACACAGTTGGAGCTGCAGGCCGGTACAGGGCTATCACCTCGACTGTGAGTTTGAGTGGCGAGTACAAAGGTACATACTGTATCGTCTTCAAGTGAGCCACGGCAACAGAACACAGAGCGGTTCTTCACTGTCGTACTTGTCCCCTCCCTGTTTAAGTGTCTCAAACTAGTCACCCTACCAACCTCCCTGATCCCCCCTTGTCCCTGCCCAGGCCCCCCGGCTTGATTGCATCACCACCTTCCCTCTACCTCAATGTGATAGCTAGTGCTAGTACAGTGCATCACCTGGAATCTATAGCCCCATAAGCCCTAAGTGTCATCTAGCAAGTCACTCCCATTAGTTTTCGCAAAGACCCACAGTTGTACAAAGGTGATTAGTAAGTCTGGGTTGTTTCATTCATTTTAGTTTTTTTCCCCTCTCTCCTTTCCTAAGATAAGACAAGATAAAGAGGCACTGCTGAACAAAACTTATCGTCTTTCTTTTTCTCTTTCTGTTTGTTTCTGTTTCCCCTCTTCACTCCGCCCTCTCTCTCTCTTTATCACCCCCCTCTCACGCTGTGTAAACTTTTGCAACGTCCCCTGCAGACCTTGGGATCTAAGCATGGCACGGAACTTGGACTGCCTTTCACTCAAAATCTCTTCTTCCCTCTCTCTCCCAACATCCCACTCTCCCTCATCCCAAATACTCACAGTCAATAGGTACATCCTTTGGATGAGGTATACATTCTGTCCACCTTGACTCGTAATAGAGATATAATCACACAAAGTAAAACAAAGAAAAATAGTGCCAGGGGAAACTTCCATTGATAAACTATATAGGTGTGTGCTATAAATAGCCGCGGGAAGTAGGGATGATGAGGATGCTGCCGCACCCTCTGATAAATTGGAATTAAATAATATTGGGCCTTTACTAGTCCTGTATTAGCAGACCAATATAGCCATCTGGAGCACAGACCAAAACAAATGTCAGCATCGCCACCCCCAAACGACTTCCTGTGGCTATGGTGCTATAATATGAATATGATGCTATTATTAACAAATCACAACAAATATTATTGTTCTCTCTTTCCACAACAATGATTTAGTATTCAGGGAAAGGAATTAGGTTATATTCCTCAGCCCCGGAGACCGACAGGGTGAAACATTTTTGTTCCAGCTCCGTACTCACACACCTGATCCAACTATTAAACGTATCATTAATCCTTTGACAGTATTTCCATCAGGTGTGTTAGTGCTGGGTGTGAATCCTGGTTGATAAACACACATGGAATACATACATGGATTAGAGAGGCCTATTGTGAGCACCAGCCATTGTTGAAGTGCCAGTTTACTGTATGCAACGTAGCGGTCTTCTGGTCAGACTCCGGAGACGGGCACATCGTGCACCACTCCCCAGTATACTTCTCGCCAATGTCCAGTCTCTTGACAACAAGGTTGATGAAATCCGAGCAAGGGTAGCATTCCAGAGGGACATCAGAGGCATCATGGCTCACAGGAGAGACGCTATCGGAGTCGGTGCAGCCAGCTGGTTTCTCCACGCATCGCGCCGACAGAAACAAACATCTTTCTGGTAAGAAGAGGAAAGTGATTTAAGGTGGACATGGTTTGATTAGCAGACTGTTCGTGGACCACAGGGAGAGAGTGCTGACTTTTTAAGTGAGTTTGTTTTGTCTTTTTGTGCAACTGGGTACTGGACTTCCTGACGGGCCGCCCCCAGGTGGTGAGGGTAGGCAACAACATCTCCACCCCGCTGATCCTCAACACTGGGGCCCCACAAGGGTGCGTTCTGAGCCCTCTCCTGTACTTCCTGTTCACCCACGACTGCGTGGCCACGCAAGCCTCCAACTCAATCATCAAGTTTACGGACGACACAACAGTGGTAGGCTTGATTACCAACAACGACGAGACGGCCTACAGGGAGGACGTGAGGGCCCTCAGAGTGTGGTGTCAGGAAAAGCCTTATGGCTAACGAGATGTGGTGTGGTCACAACAATATACAGGAACTCAAGTCCTTCTGTTCACCTGATTTAGAATTCATCACAATCAAATGTCGACCGCATTATCTACCAAGGGAATTCTCTTTGATTATAATCACAGCCGTATATATTCCCCCCCAAGCAGACACATCGATGGCTCTGAATGAACTTTATTTGACTCTTTGCAAACTGGAATCCATACATCCTGAGACTGCATTCATTGTAGCTGGGGATTTTAACAAGGCTAATCTGAAAACAAGACTCCCTAAATTGTATCAGCATATCGATTGCGCAACCAGGGCTGGCAAAACCTTGGATCACTGCTATTCTAACTTCCGCGACGCATATAAGGCCCTGCCCCGCCCTCCTTTCGGGAAAAGCTGACCACGATTCCATTTTGTTGATCCCTGCCTACAGACAGAAACTAAAACAAGAAGCTCCCACGCTGAGGTCTGTTCAACGCTGGTCCGACCAATCTGATTCCACGCTCCAAGACTGCTTCCATCACGTGGACTGGGATATGTTTCGTATTGCGTCAGACAACAACATTGACGAATACGCTGATTCGGTGTGCGAGTTCATTAGAATGTGCGTTGAAGATGTCGTTCCCATAGCAACGATTAAAACATTCCCAAACCAGAAACCGTGGATTGATGGCAGCATTCGCGAGAAACTGAAAGCGCAAACCACTGCTTTTAATCAGGGCAAGGTGACCGGAAACATGACCGAATACAAACAGTGTAGCTATTCCCTCCGCAAGGCAATCAAACAAGCTAAGCGTCAGTATAGAGACAAAGTAGAATCTCAATTCAACGGCTCAGACTCAAGAGGTATGTGGCAGGGTCTACAGTCAATCACGGATTACAAAAAGAAAACCAGCCCCGTCACGGACCAGGATGTCTTGCTCCCAGGCAGACTAAATAACTTTTTTGCCCGCTTTGAGGACAATACAGTGCCACTTTCACGGCCTGCAACCAAAACATGCGGCCTCAACTTCACTGCAGCCGAGGTGAGTAAAACATTTAAACGTGTTAACCCTCGCAAGGCTGCAGGCCCAGATGGCATCCCCAGCCGCGCCCTCAGAGCATGTGCAGACCAGCTGGCTGGTGTGTTTACTGACATATTCAATCAATCCCTATCCCAGTCTGCTGTTCCCACATGCTTCAAGAGGGCCACCATTGTTCCTGTTCCTAAGAAAGCTAAGGTAACTGAGCTAAACGACTACCGCCCCGTAGCACTCACTTCCGTCATCATGAAGTGCTTTGAGAGACTAGTCAAGGACCATATCACCTCCACCCTACCTGACACCCTAGACCCACTCCAATTTGCTTACCGCCCAAATAGGTCCACAGACGATGCATCTGGACAAGAGGAATACCTATGTGAGAATGCTGTTCATCGACTACAGCTCGGCATTTAACACCATAGTACCCTCCAAGCTCGTCATCAAGCTCGAGACCCTGGGTCTCGACCCCGCCCTGTGCAACTGGGTACTGGACTTCCTGACGGGCCGCCCCCAGGTGGTGAGGGTAGGCAACAACATCTCCACCCCGCTGATCCTCAACACTGGGGCCCCACAAGGGTGCGTTCTGAGCCCTCTCCTGTACTTCCTGTTCACCCACGACTGCGTGGCCACGCAAGCCTCCAACTCAATCATCAAGTTTACGGACGACACAACAGTGGTAGGCTTGATTACCAACAACGACGAGACGGCCTACAGGGAGGACGTGAGGGCCCTCAGAGTGTGGTGTCAGGAAAATAACCTCACACTCAACGTCAACAAAACTAAGGAGATGATTGTGGACTTCAGGAAACAGCAGAGGGAACACCCCCCTATCCACATCGATGGAACAGTAGTGGAGAGGGTAGCAAGTTTTAAGTTCCTCGGCATACACATCACAGACAAACTGAATTGGTCCACCCACACAGACAGCATCGTGAAGAAGGCGCAGCAGCGCCTCTTCAACCTCAGGAGGCTGAAGAAATTCGGCTTGTCACCAAAAGCACTCACAAACTTCTACAGATGCACAATCGAGAGCATCCTGGCGGGCTGTATCACCGCCTGGTACGGCAACTGTTCCGCCCACAACCGTAAGGCTCTCCAGAGGGTAGTGAGGACTGCACAACGCATCACCGGGGGCAAACTACCTGCCCTCCAGGACACCTACACCATGTTACAGGAAGGCCATAAAGATCATCAAGGACAACAACCAACCGAGCCACTGCCTGTTCACCCCGCTGTCATCCAGAAGGCGAGGTCAGTACAGGTGCATCAAAGCTGGGACCGAGAGACTGAAAAACAGCTTCTATCTCAAGGCCATCAGACTGCCACATAATTGGACCCCCTCGTCTGTCTAAATGAGCAGTTCTACACAATGGGCATCTGTTTAATGGCATAAAACATCTCAAAAGGGAGATTTCTACCTTTGTTTAACCTTTATTTAACTAGGCAAGTCAGTGAAGAACAAATTCTTATTTACAATGACGGCCTACCCCGGCCAAACCCAGGCGACACTGGACCAATTCTGCGCCGCCCTATGGGACTCCCAATCACGGCCGGATGTGATGCAGCCTGGACTTCAACCAGGGACTGCAGTGACGCAACTTGCACTGAGATGCACTGCCTTAGACCACTTCGCCACTTGGGAGTTGTGAGGGAGGGGTGGGGTGGCAAAGGGTGAAATTCCAACTCTTATCACATTATGGAGTGGACAAGCCCTCTGCAATATTTGCAATACCAGCACAATGTAAATATTTACCAGACACATAGAATAGGCAGTAACGGTGTGTGGGTAACATCACTGGGGAAGCCAAGCCAATAAAAAGCCATATTACAACCTATGTTGTGATAATTGCATTGTTTGCTCTATAACACAGTCGTTCATTTGCCACCGTGATATACAATAAGGCAGCGACAGCAAAAAGACAACAGTCACACAGTGCCGGAATAAATTCAACTACACATACGTTTGTTTCATCACAAAATTCTATCCTCCTGATTCCTGCTTACAAGCAAAAATTAAAGCAGGACGCACCAGTGACTCAGTCAATAAGAAAGTAGATGTTACCTACAGGACTGTTTTGCTAGCAAAGACTGTACTATGTTCCGCAATTCTTCCGATGGCATTGAGTCACTGGCTTCATCAATAAGTGCATTGATGATGTCGTCCCCACAGTGACAGTACATGCAGTTGAAGTCAGAAGTTTACATACACTTGGTTGGAGTCAATAATAATAACAATAACTTGTTTTTCAACCACTCCACAAATTTCTTGTTAACAAACTATAGTTTTGGTAAGTCAGTTAGGACATCTACTTTGTCCATGACACAAGTCCTTTTTCCAACAATTGTTTACAGACAGGTTATTTCACTGTATCACAATTCCAGTGGGTCAGAGGTTTACATACACTAAGTTGACTGTGCCCTTAAACAGCTTGGAAAATTACATAACATTATGTAATGGCTTTAGAAGCATCTGATAGGCTAATTGACATCATTTGTGTCAATTGGAGGTGTACCTGTGGATGTATTTCAAGGCCTATCTTCAAACTCAGTGCCTCTTTGCTTGACATTGTGGGAAAATCAAAAGAAATCAGTCAAGACCTCAGAAAAAAATTGTAGACCTCCACAAGTCTGGTTCATCCTTGGGAGCAATTTCCAAATGCCTGAAGGTACCACGTTCATCTGTACAAACAATAGTGTGCAAGTATAAACACCATGGGACCACACAACCATCATACCGCTCAGGAAGGAGACGTGTTCTTTCTACTAGAGATGAACGTACTTTTGTGCGAAAAGTGCAAACCAACCCCAGAACAACAGCAAAGGACCTTGTGAAGATGCTGGAGGAAACTGGTACAAAAGTATCTACATCCACAGTAAAACGAGTCCTATATCAACATAACCTGAAAAGCCGCTCAGCAATTAAGAAGCCACTGCTCCAAAACCGTCATAAAAAAGCCAGACTACAGTTTGCAACAGCACATGGGGACAAAGATCGTACTTTTTTGGAGAAATGTCCTCTGGTCTGATGAAACAAAAATCGAACTGTTTGGCAATAATGACCATCGTTATGTTTGGAGGAAAAAGGGGGAGGCTTGCAAGCCGAAGAACACCATCCCAACCGTGAAGCACGTGGTGGCAGGTGGTGCTTTGCTGCAGGAGGGACTGGTGCACATCACGAGGAAGGAAAATTAAGTGGATATATTGAAGCAACATCTCAAGACATCAGTCAGGAAGTTAAAGCTTGGTCGCAAATGGGTCTTCCAAATGAACAATGACCCCAAGCATACTTCCAAAGTTGTGGCAAAATGGCTTAAGGATAACAAAGTCAAGGTATTGGAATGGCCATCACAAAGCCCTGACCTCAATCCTATGGAAAACTTGTGGGCATAACTAAAAAAGCGTGTGCGAGCAAGGAGGCCCACAAACATGACTCAGTTACACCAGCTCTGTCAGGAGGAATGGGTCAAAATTCACCCAATTTATTGTGGGAAGCTTGTGGAAGGCTACCCAAAACGTTTGACCCAAGTTAAACAATGTAAAGGCAATGCTACCAAATACTAATTGAGTGTATGTAAACCTCTGACCCACTGGGAGTGTAGTGAAAGAAATAAAAGCTGCAATATGTCATTCTCCCTACTATTATTCTGACATTTCACATTCTTAAAATAAGGTGGTGATCCTAACTGGCCTAAAACAGGGAATTCTTACTGGGATTAAATGTCAGGAATCAATCAAAGCTTTTGCAGTATGAGCTGACATGTTGTCCATCCAATCATAGATGTAGGATGAACCTAGTATGTTGTATTGGGATTGTGCCACAGAGCATTATGGGGGTTCTAGCTACCAGCGCAAGTGTGCAGTTTTCTCTGCCAGAATGGCTAACACTACCAAAAAGGTGGTGGACATTTTTTTTAAAGAACCCCTATCATTCACTGGGGTACACAGAAAAGGAGTGAATTAAAAGTGAGGGTCTACCTCTGCCTGAGATCAGTTTAATGAAGAACGGTGAAAAGGTGAGGGCGTTCAATACCAACTGGTATCAAATGTATACAGGGAGCCCATTATCAAGCCACCTGTAATTGCATGTTATGATACTTTACATGCTGAACATCACTTCTGGGATGCCGAAAACAATGCTGAATTATTTGATACCTTCCATCAAACGTTAGATTAAAGAGAGAGGTTGATGCAGCACATTTTTTCGTGTGGGCTCAAGTAGGCTTTGCACTTTCAAAGATAACACATAATCACTCCGGACAGACATAAGCAAAAACTCATGACATAAATGTTGCAGCAGCCCAGTTGACACCTAAACATTAGAAATCTGACATGCTGTATGGGATGAAAACAATACTATTTTTCAGTCTGATCAACTGTAGGCTACCAATAAGAGCAGCTGCATACAGCCTATGTGTCACGACTGTGTCACGACACATAGGCTGTATGCAGCTGCTCTTATTAGTTCTCCACTCCCTGTTCGGGCGGTGCTCGCGGTCGTCATCGCTGGCCTACTAGCTGCTACCGATCCATTTTTCCTTTTCGTTTGTCTGTCTGTCTTTTTGGTTTGTTTTACACTTGTGTCCTTTTAGTTCATTTCGGGGTGGGTTTATTAACCTCCGTTGCCTGCCTCTTTGTGCGGGATTATTTGCTGTTTGCGCCACGTTTTTTTCTTTTTTCTCACGGTACCGTTTGGACTGTAATTAGGAGTAGAGGTTTCTCCTCCGTGTGTTACATTATTTCCCTGTGTGTGGCGACTTCGGTGGGTGTGTTTCCCCACCTGTTGTTGTTGTGTTGGGACTTTCAATAAATGATTGTGCTACTGGGACTTCCTTGCTCTCCTGCTCCTGAACCTACCGCTTCTAACACTATGCGCCCTGTCCATCTGGTCAGGGTAACTAATTGGTAACGCTATGAATTTGTAGTCCATTTGTTTGTCAGGAGAAAATTATTACCTGGAATGAATCAATCAATATAATAGTGATGGCAGATGTGTCATTTAAAAAAGTAATGCCTACAATTGCATAGGCCTGCATGATGCAAACATGCATAAAGCAAGCTTAGCCCTGTGAGTTCTATTGTCTGTCAGTTGTCTGGGTAGAGGAAATCCCCCTCCGAATCTAGTCTAAATATAATTTATATGAACAAATATAAGGTAGCTGCAGTTTGAATGTGTTCACCCCCCTCGCAGTGACACTTTTTTTCAGGATTTCTTTTAAAACCTTGAGACTTGATTAGAAAAAACTGGTCCCGTCATAGCCCATATAAAACCTTTTTACAACTGAATAATCACGGTCATACCTTATAGGGCTCAGAGTTTTCCTTGTTAGGTTAACATATAAGGAAAAACTCCAGGCCCTTAGGGGGCTGCTCTGGGACCTATGGTGCCACCAGTCTGCTTGCAGTTGTCCGTTATCGTTAGGTATGTGGATTATCAGGGCTTCATTCAGGAATGTTTCTTGAGCTACTTTGATGTGTCAAGTGGGCGAGAAGCGCAGTCTATGAATTTTGAGATGTCTGAGTTCAACTTCATAGAGAAACTCGTCCAAACCTACGATGGCGCAGCTGTAGTGGAATGTATCTGCTATTTGTATTTACAGCTATGTCCCCTGATGTTCCATGATTAAGAGGTGATGACTACTTCACTCCACTACCATTGTCAACCTTCTCCTGAAATGAACTGAAGCCATGACGTCTCAGGACTTTCTGACGCGCCGCCCCCAGGTGGTAAGTGTAGGTAACAACACATCCGCCACACTGATCCTCAACACGGGGGCCCAGTCCCCTCCTGTCCTCCCTGTTCACTCACCAACAACGATGAGACAGCATATAGGGAGGAGGTCAGAGACCTGGCCGTGTGGTGCCAGGACACCAACATCTTCCTTAATGTGATCAAGAAGATGATTGTGGACTACAGGAAAGGAGTACGGAGCATGCCTCCATTCTCATGACGGGGCTGTAGTGTAGTTGAGAGATTCCTTGGTTCCACATCACCAACAAACTAACGTGGTCCAAGCTCACCAAGACAGTCGTGAAGATAGCGCGACAAAACCTATTCCCCCTTAGGAGACTGAAAAGATTTGGCATGGGTCCTCAGATCCTCAAAAGGTTCTAAAGCTGAACCATCGAGAGCATCCTGGTTGCATCACTGCCTGGTAAGGCAACTGCTAGGCCTCCGACCGCAAGGCACTACAGAGGGTACACCACTGGGGCCAATCTTTCTGCCATCCAGGACCTCTTTACCAGGAGGTGTCGGAGGAAGGCCCTAAAAATTGTCAAAGACTCCAGCCACCCTAGTCATAGACTGTTCTCTCTACTACTGCACGGCAAGCAATACAGGAGCGCCAAGTCTAGGTCCAAGAGGCTTCTAAACAGCTTTTACCCCCCCTCTTTTTACGCTGCTGCTACTCTCTGTTATCTTTGCATAAGTCACTTTAATAACTCTTATCTACATCTAAATATATATATTATATATTCTACATATATATATATATATAAAATATATTACCTCAATTACCTCGAATAACCGGTGCCCCGCACACTGACTCTGTACCCGTACCCCCTGTATATAGCCTCGCTATTGTTATTTTACTGTTGCTCTTTGTTACCTTTGTTACTTTTATTTCTTCTTTTTTTTAGGTATTTTTCTTAAAACTGCATTGTTGGTTAAGGGCTTGTAAGTAAGCATTTCACTGTAAGGTGAACCTGTTGTATTCGGCGCATGTGACAAATACAATTTGATTTGATCATAAAACAGGAGAGCAACATCTGTCCGGTGAAGTCCACAAAGCAAATATTGCATGTAACAAAGAGTTATGGGACCTGCAGCATGGTCAAGCAAGTTAATGTTTTCGACTACTACTGATTGAGAAGCATGGAGTTACAGCAATCGGCACAAAGACAACGGGAGCACTGCCTCCGCTAATTCCAGCACCATTTCAACTTAAACATCATTAAATCAACAAGGCTATACATGCTTAGTTCAATACAGTGAAAACAAACTTAAAGCTACCAAAAAACGATTTAGTCCAATCAATGTTGCTTCATATCATGTGGCTGTCCATGGTACTAATTTCTGTGTGTGTGCGTGCGTGCTTATGTGCGCACACAAGTAAAAATTATTTTGGGGAACTCAAAATTAAACGCCAATCCTAATTAAACGACAATCTTGACCTCTTCTCTTTCATGTTGGCAAAACAGTCTATGGCTGTGTACCCTTTAAGTTTTTGTTTTCATAGGCTACCTAGCTAAAACACTTAAAAGACTAACTTCCTCACATGGGCAACAATGAACCAGTTAAGTTAGCTAGCTAGCTATCGTGAGCCTACTAGGATACATCTAGGCTACATATTGAACTTCAATCGCCTCGGGGCAGTGGCACAATATATTAGTTTATAGTTAGATCATCGCTATCATAACCTGTACAGAGAATTAAGTCAAAACCACAAGTCCAAATCCCCATCTCCATCCATGGCTTAGGAACGGACAAATTGAGCAAGCTAGCTACTACTGCTGGACATGAACACAAGCAGACCAGAAACGGACACGTTTTTCTGACAATGATGACATTTTGCTCAGGATGTGATTTGATGGTGTGAAGCCAAATCCAAACCGGCCTCCCTTGGGGTGGTGTTTTTCTGCGCCAGGACAGCCCACAGTTGAGCTCAGCTCAATGCTGATTGGTGGCATCAATCAATCAAATGCTACTGCGGCAACAACTCTTTTGTTCCAGAGAGCATGGACTACACATACTGAGACAGAGGGATGCTGTTTCCCTCGCTCGATTTCTCTGGTGAGATTGACTTTACCAACACTTTACACTTTATATTTTTATTCAGTATTCTTAGCATGCTAGCTAACCCTAACCTTCAAGATTTTATGGTAGAAATTGCCTGAAAGGTCATGTTACATCATGTTAACAACCAGCGGTTGAAAACTTTTGGAAATTATGTTTTGCTGTTATAATTTGTCAAATTGATGTCCTTAAATATTGAAAAAGATATCCAATGTTGAAATTCTCCAAATGGCATTTCCTTTCAGACTTGTTACTTTATGAAAGAAATTGCCTAATGTTAATCACCAATGGTGGAAAACTGACGAAAGGATATATTGTGAGTAAAATACACAAAATCGTGTCTTCTATTATTGAAAAAGATCTCTCATGGTCAAAATCCTCAAATTATACCGCCATTCTGTCCTTAAGTAGTTTTATGGTAGAAATATTCTCAAAAGTCATATTATATAATGTTAACAAAAAATGGTTGAAATCTTTTGGAAATCATGTTTTGCTGTTAAGATTCATCAAATTGATGTCATCAAATATTGAAAAAGAACTCCAAGGTTGAAATTCTGCTAGTCATTACCTTTCAGACTTCTTATTTTATGAAAGAAATTGCCTAATGTTAACCACCAATGGTGGAAAACTGACTAAAATTATATTTTGTGGGTAAGATACAGAAAATCATGTCAACTATAATTGAAAAAGATCTCTCATGGTTGAAATTCTCCAATTTATACCTCCATTCTGTCCTTTAGTAGTGTTATTGTAGAAACCCCTTTTAACCCTTTTAGCTAACCCTTCCCCTAACCCTAACCCTAACCTTAATCCTTTACCCTAACTTCTAAACTTAACCCTAACCCTTAGCCTAGCTAATGTTAGCCACCTAGCTAGAATTGATAACATATGATACGTTTTGGAAATTCGGAACATATTGTACATTTAACAAATTCGGAACATATTGTATGTTTTGCAGAGTTGTAATATATCCTTCAAAATGGGTAATGGACATCCACAAATTAATACATACCATACGAAACATAGCATATCATACTAAATGGAGTGTCTCGGCTTTACATACAGAATCATATGAAAATCTCTGAGACCAGGTTGAATCTCTAAACATATTTGACCCCTGAAAGAAGCGGAGATGACAGAGAAAAATGTACAGATGTCATCTAGATTCTAGATTCATTCTATCGATTTATGACATTTTTCTGAAGAGCAAGGGTTTATTTAGTCTTCTAAGGCAACATATAAAGACAGAAGGGAAGCTGCTTGTACTGTATCTAATTATAGACAAGTTGACTAACAAATGCCTACCAAAATGTCAAATTATAAGCAGAAACATATCTAAATCGTTCCATCATCTCTGACTGTAGCCAACAGTGCATTTTCTATATTAGCAGACTAGGGTGCAGGCCTCAGATCTTCACTTTAGCACATACAGTACATGAGTGTAAAACATTAGGAACACCTGCTCTTTCCATGATATAGACTAGGGGTTCACAAACGTTTTCACTCAGGGGAACATGAAGGGGATGAGATAGGTTAAAGAAGGATTCAGAGGGTGAATGGGCAAGACAAAAGATTTAAGTGCCTTTGAATGGGGTATGGTGGTAAATGCCAGGCACACCGGTTTGAGTGTGTCAAGAACTGCAATGCTGCTGGGTGTTCACTCTCAACAGTTTCTCGTGAGTGTCAAGAATGGTCCACCAACCAAAGACATATAGACAACTTGACAGAACTGTAGAAAGCATTGGAGTCAACTAGGGCCAGCATCCCTGTGTATTGCTTTTGATACCTTGTAGTCCATGCCCCAATGAATTGAGGCTGCTATGAGGGCAAGAGAGGGTGCAACTCAATATTAGCAAGGTGTTCCTAATGTTTTGTACACTCACTGTATCGTCGGGCGGTTGCGATGGGTTATTAGCAATTTCTGCCGGGTGTGGGTGACCCGAGTACCACACTAACGCACACGCACACATGCACTGGAGCGCACGCACCCGGCACGCACAGACACACACACCCACTAACTTGACCAGTCACTACTACCTTGTGTGGTTCAGGTGGTAGAGCATGGTGTTTGCAATGCCAGGGTTGTGGGTTCAATTTCCATGGGGTACCAGTATGAAAATGTATGCCCTCACTACTGTAAATCATTCTTGATAAGAGCGTCTGCTAAATGACTAAAATGTTGATCTTGAACAATAAACATAATTCTGCCATGTTAACTGAAGAATGCAAATATAATACTATTTTCTCCAAAAAAGATCACTTACAGTAGACACCATAAGTGGTCCACACGTTCAGCTATAAAAAACCTGTATGTTGGGGCCTCCCAAGTGGCGCAGCGGTCTAAGGCACTGCATCACAGTGATTCTGGGTATCACAACCGGACATAATCGGGAGTCCTATAGGGTGGCGCACAATTGGCCCAGCGACGTCCAGGTTAGGGGAGGGTTTGGCCGGGGGCTTTACTTGGCTCATCTCACTAGCGACTCCTTGTGGAGGGCCGGGCGCCTGCAGGCTGACCCCAGTCGTCAGTTGAACGGTGTTTACTCTGACACATTGGTGCGGCTGACTTCTGGGTTAAGTGGGCAGGTGTTAAGAAGTGCTGTTTGGCGGGTCATGTTTCAGGGGGACGCATGACTCGACCTTTGCCAACCGAGCCCGTTGGGGTGTTGCAGTGATGAGACACGATTGAAATTGGAGAGAAAAAGGGGGTAAAATACAATATGTATGTATGTTCAGACCGTTTTAAAACCACAACCTACAACATGGTCCTTTATCACCATCTAGTGGTCTGTACCACAAGGTGACTGTGTCTCAGTGCTGTCAAACACAAATACAGACACTCAAACAACAAGGCTCTCCTCTCTCCCTCATCAGCACCTCAGTTCCTCTCTACAGTAACCACAAAACCTACCAGATGGTGCTGGGTTCCAAACCCCTAGCATAATTCTGTTATCATGGTGTTGATGAATGATTGAAAATGTTAAATGAACAAGCAGAAGTGTATATTGAATATTTCTATATAAAATTACAATATTTTAGCATTTGCATATATTCTAATATATGATAATACATAATAATTTATACTTATATAACGGATAGATATTGCCACGCAATCTGATTGGTAAAGAGTGCGTTCCAGCTATGCTGTTATTGACAGTAATAGTACAGCTAGCTTAATCACTTTGATATGTTCAGTAGTTGAGATGTTTAAGGAGCGGATGGTTGAAGATAAGAGCTGTGCTGCCAGAGCCATCTGCCTCAGTCAGTACCAGTCACCTGCTCCAGCCATCACACACACACACACACACACACACGCACGCACGCACGCACGCACACACACACACACACACACACACAGCCATGGAAACCAGTGGTAAGGTGAGGCAGGCAGCCTCCTAACGACCTTCACTAACAGTTCTGCTTCAAAATCGCACTGCAGCAGGTGATTGTCCCAGCAGACAAGCCTGGGACTGGGGTGTCTGGAAACTGACATTGATTCAAAGTTGGGGGACGACACTAAAAAAGTATATTTTCAAAGTACATGCACAGTATTTACCACGTTTTCCTCTAATATTGTACATAGACAATACACTATAATATAGTGGTTATTTGTTTTTAATTTCATCTCACATTATACCATACTGTATGTTTGGAATGGGATTCTGTCTTGGCTTTATTTCATCTATAAGAATAACCTCATACTGTATGTCAGTAGCCTATCAGGTCTGGCCTTTCATACAGGGCTACATCAGAATAGTAATGATGACAACACTGACCTGTGGAAAGAGAGGGAGGGGTTGCTGCTGTATGACATCACTGACCTAGGGAAGGAGAATGTGGGGTTGCTGTACCAGCTGCTCCCCAGCATCCGTGCCCCGCCCCCTCCCCCTCTCAGGGGCGTGTCATCCGGGCTACTACTCAGCCTTTCACTGGAGGGGGCACGCGTGGCATCCGAGTCTCCCGTCACCGTGACGATGGAATCTGATAAGCTTGTCCCCCTCTCGCAGTGGGCCAATGGGGCGAAGCTCAGCTTGACAATCTGCCGGGCGCTTTGACAGATCATCTGACCCCCCTGGATCTCTGGGGTCAGCGTGGGGAGGTCAAAGGTCAGGACGGTCTGTGTGCTGGAGGTCAGCAGCTCCTCACTGTCCAGGTCCAGGCTGCCGTAGGACGTGCCCTTGGCGCGGTGTGACTCCATGATGCTCTCAAAATGGTGGCTAAAGCTGTCCTCGGAGGTGCCTGCGAGGCGAGGCCCCGACAACAGGACGGGCGACTTGAGGGCCGGGAGGTTGTCAAAGAAACTGTCCAACGGCCTAGAGGTAGAGAGTGAAAGACGGAAAGGAGGAGAGAGACCACGAATGATACACTGGAAGTCTAACAGTCTAATATTCTCAGTGAGTCACCCTGGAAATGATCTCAGCTGAAAGATTGCATTATTAGTGTAGTGACTGACTATGGCACACTGTATACTCTAAATGTTTGACCTTAGAAAACTGAATGCTAAAGCAAAACATTTCATCAAACTGGTTTGAATGGTCTATTGTCAAGTAGGTTTGTTAGGAAGATATAAGGTAGCAGAAGGAAACATACAACATAAGGTAGCGGGAAGAGACACACATTCATATACTACTGTAGCTCTTGCCAGATCCTGCTTCAGCAGTGTTCTTGTGGGAGAAAAATTACGACGCCAACTGAAACATTGATTAATATCTTCATTCAAAGCACCTTTGTTCTATTCACAAGGACAGATGCTAGAAATAGATAGGATTTTTATTACAGACTGCTATGAGTACAATCAAACTTCAAATGTGTGAGCATGTGTTTGTGTCTCTGCATTACATACGTGTGTATGATTATGTGTGTGTGATTGTAAGCATATTTTAAAGTATATTTTTAGGAATGTGTGTGTGCGAGCGTGCACGTGTGTGTATGCATTTGTGAGTGTGTGTTTCTACGTGCCTATGTGTCTATGTTCATCTCACCTCTTCAGCAGCTGACTAATCACCTGCTGCTGCTGCTGTCTCTTAATGTCCCCTTGCATCCTCACTGAGGCCCAGCTCACCACCTCCTCCTCCTCCAGCTCCTCTTCCTCCTCCTCTCCTTCCACCTCCTCCTCCGCGCTTGTGCTCTCATAGGGACAGACACCCAGGGGGCTGCTGTCTGTACCCGACGTGCTTTTCACGCTACGGTTACTGCCAAATGCTGAGTCGGCGTCTTCCTGCTCAGCCAAAAGCACCTCATCGATGTCGGTCTCGCGGTAACAGCGCAGGGGCACGGCATCCAGGTCCGTCTCCGAGTACTTGAGGGTCATCCGGATGATGCCCGTCTTGGGCGACGCCCCCGCCACAGCTGGGTGAGGAGTCACCAGCTCCACCTCCACATGCTGCACCTCATGATTAGCCGAGATGAGGGGGAGGGAGGTGGGGGGCGTGGGAGTGGGGGATTCACTGGACTGGCCACTAGGAGGAGCTGTCGAGGCCTCGATGGTATCTGTCATGATGGAACAGAAGAAGCAGTTGATGAAAAGGAACGGAAAATGACTGTGCTGCCATGCTAATCCTAATGCTGTTGTAAGGTTGCTGAAGACTGACCTCTGAGCATGCTTTAACACGTTTCATGTCACTTGACTCACATAGTACAGTATAGTGTCTACCCCAGTGGTATTCAAACTTTTTCACCAGGGACAACATTTATTTCCCAAGAACTTCTCTCGACCCCACCCTTCCCCAAATCTAATGACGCAACCTTAAAATCGGTACATTTCGATTTTTACATCAACAAATAACCATAAATTCATTGCATTTTCATCTCTTATCGAAATTAAAATAATAAATAAACAAAAAACATTTACTCAACACAATAAAATGTTTATATTATCTTTCTCTATATTGTCCCATTACAATAATCTGTACTCTAAATATTAGTATTTTATTTTGGTGACCCCACTGCAGTTCCCTGAAAACCCACTAGGGGTTGCGACCTGACTTTGAATACCACTGGTCTATTCTATACAGTTAAAGAGCCATAGACATAGTCATAGACATAAATACTGTATATAGCTAATACTGTATCTTTCTCTATGGGTAATGAGTATGGGTGGTAAATATGCTCTCACTTTTCTCCCCCCTGCTGGCATCCTCCTCAGCGGGGTTCCCAAATAGGAACTCCCACTTGGCACGAGCTATCCTCTGAGAGTGGAGGGAGGGGCCTGGGACTGCAGAACCACTGTCCGTCTGGAACAACCAAAGAGACATACACACAGACATGTACACATATACAAAAGCCACTGTTAAAAACCCTCTCTTCTTAACCCTCTCTCTAGCCCTGGGAGACATGGCGCAGACAAATATGGCAGCTCTTATTCTAGCTCCTAAGCAACTTTTCAGTATTGTTTTTTGGGGTGTTATTTCTTACGTTATTAGCCCAGAAAATACTTTGTGTTATTACATACCGCCGGAAATAACTTTTGGATATCAGAGTGGCAGTAACTCACCAGCATTACGACCAGGAATACGACTTCCTGAATTGGATCCGTTGTTCGTACCTCCCAATGCAATTAAACTTATTCCAGAGGCTGCTCCAAAACATTGCCAGCGGAGAAGAGGTATTTGTATTGGACTTCTAGTCCGACTCAGGAGGAGTGCACACCATCCACCGCTTCCGAGTACATTACTCGCTAATCTTCAGTCTCTGGATAAGAAAGTAGACGAGCTCAGGGCAAGGATCTCCTTCCAGAAAGACATCAGGAATTGTAACATACTCTGTTTCATGGAAACATGGCTCTCTTGGGATATACTGTCCCTGTCCATACAGCCAGCTGGGCTCTCAGTACATTGCACAGACAGGAATAAAGCACTCTCCGGGAAGAAGAAAGGCAGGGGTGTATGTTTCATAATTAACTACTCATAGTGTAATTAGTGTGATTTTGTTCACCCGTCCTAGAATACCTCGCAATCAAATGCCGACTGTATTACCTCCCAAGATAATTATCTTCGGTTATAGTCACAGCCGTGTATATTCCCCATCAAGCCGATACCATGATAGCCCTCAAAGAACTACACTGGACTTTATGCAAACTGGAAACCACATATCCAGAGGAGCATTTATTGTAGCTGGGGATTTTAACAAAGCAAATTTGAGGAAAATGCTACCGAAGTTCTACCAACACATTGACTGTAGTACTCGCGCAAAACATTGGAACTCTGCTACTCAACTTTTCGAAATGCCTACAAGGCCCTCCCCCACCCTCCCTTTGGCAAATCTGATCACGACTCCATTTTGCTCCTCCCTTCCATTGGCAGAAACACAAAATGGAAGTACCCGTGCTAAGGTGTAGTCAACGCTTGTCTCTGTAAGGACCAACACAGGAGTAGAGAAGCAGGTACAGGGAGTCAACATTTAATAAGGAACAGACATGGAACAGGACAGGAACAGCGTCAGGGTAAAACACAGAAGTGTGACAATTAATGCAGCAGCGGGGAGCAGAGCTGGGGAACTGACAAATATAGGGGAGGTAATAAACAGGTGATTGAGTCCAGGTGAGTCCAATAAATCCCTAATGCGCGTGGCGAGGGAAGGCAAGTGTGCATAATGATGGTGGCAGGAATGCGTAATGCAGGGCAGCCAGGCGCCCTCGAGTACTAGGGGGAAAGAGCAGGAGCAGGCGTGACATTACCCCCCCTCTAGGGGCGCCACCCAGCGTCCCACCTTGTCGAGCATGACGGGTGCCAGCCGAGGCACGGGCGCCGGACAAGCCAGCCTGGCAGAAGCGTGGGAGCCTAGCGAGCCAGCTGAGGCATAGGAGCCTGAGCAGGCGTGACAGTCTGACCAATCGGAATCCATACTTCAAAATGTTTTGATCACGAGGACTGGGATATGTTCCAGGTAGCCTCTGAGAATAACATAGACTAATACATGGATACGATGACTCAGTTCATCAGGAAGTCTATAGGAGATGTTGTAACCACTGTGACTATTAAAACCTACCGAAACCATATTGCCGGATACAAACTGTGTAGTTATTCCCTCCGCAAGGCAATCAAACAAGTGAAATGCCGGTACAGGGACAAAGTGGAGTCGCAACGACTCAGACACGAGACATATGTGGCGGGTCTACAGGAAGTCATGGACTACAAAACTAAACCAGCCACGTCATGGACACCGACATCACACTTCCAGACAAACTAAACACCTTCTTTGCCCGCTTTGAGGATAATTACAGTGCACCCCCCCCCCCCTCCTTCTCCGTGGCCGACAGAATGTCATATGGTCAGATGAAACCAAAATATAACTTTTTGGTAAAAACTCAACTCGTCGTGTTTGGAGGACAAAGAATGCTGAGTTGCATCCAAAGAACACCATACCTACTGTGAAGCATGGGGGTGGAAACATCATGCTTTGGGGCTGTTTTTCTGCAAAGGGACCAGGACGACTGATCCGTGTAAAGTAAAGAATGAATGGGGCCATGTATCGTGAGATTTTGAGTGAAAACCTCCTTCCATCAGCAAAGGGCATTGAAGATGAAACGTGGCTGGGTCTTTCAGCATGACAATGATCCCAAACACACCGCCCGGGCAACAAAGGAGTGGCTTCGTAAGAAGCATTTCAAGGTCCTGGAGTGGCCTAGCCAGTCTCCAGATCTCAACCCCATAGAAAATCTTTGGAGGGAGTTGAAAGTCCGTGTTGCCCAGCAACAGCCCCAAAACATTACTGCTCTAGAGGAGATCTGCATCGAGGAATGGGCCAAAATACCAGCAACAGTGTGTGAAAACCTTGTGAAGACAGAAAACATTTGACCTCTGTCATTGCCAACAAAGGGTATATAACAAAGTATTGTGATAAAATACCAAATACTTATTTTCCACCATAATTTGCAAGTAAATTCATTAAAAATCCTACAATGCGATTTTCTGTATTTTTTTCCCATTTTTTCTGTCATAGTTGAAGTGTACCTATGATGACAATTACAGGCCTCTCTCATCTTTTTAAGTGGGAGAACTTGCACAATTGGTGACTGTATTCTGTATTTGCCCCACTGTATTCCCTCCGTAAGGCAATCAAACAGGCAAAACGTCAGTACAGAGACAAAATGGAGACGCAATTCAACGGCTCAGACATGAGACTTATGTGGCAGGGTCTACAGACAATCCAGGGACTACAAAGGGAAAACCAGCCACGTTGCAGATACCACGTCTTGCTTCTGGACGAGCTAAACACCTTCTTCGCCCGCTTTGAGAATAAAACAGTGCCATCAACGCTTCCCGCTACCAAGGACTGTGGGCTCTCCTTCTCCGTGGCCGACGTGAGTAAGCATGTTCATCTCTCCCTATCCCAGTGTGCTGTCCCCACTTGCTTCAAGATGTCCACCATTGTTCATGTACCCAAGAAAGCAAAGGTAACTGAACTAAATGACTATCACCTCTTAGCACTTACTTCTGTCATCGTTAAGTGCTTTGAGAGGCTAGGTAAGGATCATATCACCTCTACCTTACCTGGCACCCTAGACCCATTTCAATTAGCTTACTGCCCCATTAGATCCACAGACGATGCAATCACCATCGCACTGCACACTGCCCTATCCCATATGGACAAGAGGAATATAAGAATACTGTTCATTGACTATAGCTCAGCATTCAACACCATTAGTACCCTCCAAGCTCATCATTAAGCTTGGGGCCCTGGATCTGAACCCCGCCCTGTGCAATTGGGTCCTGGACTTCCTGATGGGCCATCCCCAGGTGTTGAAGGTAGGAAACAACACCTCCACGTTGCTGATCCTCAACATAGGGGCCCCACCTGTACTCAGGGGCCCCATCTGTGTGCTCAGCCCCCTCCTGTACTCCCTGTTCACACATGACTGCATGGCCATGCATGCCTCCAACTCAATCATTAAGTTTGCAGACGACACAACAGTAGTAGGCCTGATTACCAACAATGACGAGACACCCTACAGGGAAGAACTTAGGGCCCTTGGAGAGTGGGGCCAGGAAAATAACTTCTCACTCAACGTCAACATAACAAAGGAGTTGATCATGGACTTCAGGAAACAGCAGAGGGAGCACGATCCTATCCATATTGATGGGATTGCAGTGGAGAAGGTGGAAAGCTTCAAATACCTCTGCCTTCACATCACTGACAATCTGAAATGGTCCACCCACATAGACATTGTGGTGAAGAAAACACAACAGAAGAAGGTGCAACAGCTCTTCTTCAACCTCAGGAGCCTGAAGAAATTTGGCTTGGCCCCTAAAACCCTCACAAACTTTTACAGATGCACAATTGAGAGCATGCTGTCGGGCTGTATCACCGCCTGGTATGGCAACTGCCCTGCCCGCAACCACAGGGCTCTTCAGAGGGTGATGCGGTCTTCCCAACGCATCACTGGGGGCAAACTGCCTGCCCTCCAGGACACCTACCCCACCCGATGTCACAGAAAGCCCAAAAAGATCATCAAGGACATCAACCACCCGAGCCACGGACTGTTCACCACGCTATCATCCAGAAGGTGAGGTCAGTACAGGTGCATAAAAGCTGGGACCAAGAGACTGAAGAACAGCCTCTATCTCAAGGCCATCAGACTGTTCAATAGCCATCACCAGCCGGCTGTGATTGGCTGAGCTATAGTCAATGAACCGCATTCTTCTGTCTTCTTCTATTCCTCATATGTATATACTGTCTTCTATTCTACTGTATTTTAGTCAATGCTACTCCGACATTGCTAAATCTAATATTTATATATTTCTTAATTCCATTCTTTTACTTTTAGATTTGTGTGTATTCTTGTTAGATACTACTGCACTGTTGGAGCTAGGAACACAAGAATTTCGCTACACCCACAATAACTGCTAAATATGTGTGACCAATTCAATTTGATTTGATTTGGAGAGACACTATTGACCTATTGTTCAGTGACATAGGGCACTTTACACCTCTGTGTTGGGGACCAGGTTGCCAAGGAACGCAGTCAGCTGACCTGGTCAGCCAATCACAGGCCCTATTAGTTGAGGTAACAGATCCCTTTTCCTGCCAGTTCTTTAGTTGGACACAGGGGTG
The DNA here is from genome assembly GCF_002021735.2 of Oncorhynchus kisutch. Lineage (NCBI taxonomy): Eukaryota > Metazoa > Chordata > Actinopteri > Salmoniformes > Salmonidae > Oncorhynchus > Oncorhynchus kisutch. Next base: position 8,432,939 of record NC_034198.2, read on the forward strand.
CATAGACAACAGATGTTGTCTATCCTCCTTGTTTGGTGTGTGGTAATAAACGTGTGTTCCGTACATCTGTCTCCTACCTGTCATTTTTGTCCTTTAACCGGGGAGCTGGGACAGTTACACCTATATCTAAACAGGCATGCCTATCGGTTGGTGGCACTCTTTTACCGTCACACACACACATGGTAAAATTAACAAAATACAAAATATATTTAGTTAACATCAATATATTAAAATGAATATTTCAATGCAACATATTTGAAGAATAATGTCTCACCTGTATCCCTGAGGTGGCAGCCCCTGTGTCGTTGCTCTGGTGACTGGACTGACTGGACTCTGGGGACACACAGTCCCTTTCCCCCAGGCTACCGGTCACCCCGCTGGAGCTGCGTGATGAGGATCCTGCTACCCTGATTTGCTCCCCCTCTGGAGGCTCCTCAACCCTCAGCAGGCCTCGCTGTTGCCCTGGTCTGTGAACCTCTTCCCCATCCCCATTCAGGCCCTCATCCTCCTCTGGCGAGTCCAGCACCACAGGGCCCAGCAGCAGAACCTCCCTCCTCCTATGCTCGGCTCTTTTCTGCTGGGCCACGCTTAGGGGCTGCTGCCCAGGTCCGTGTATGGGGCTGGAACTGGAGTTTCTGCTCTCCTCCTCTACCAGGTGGCTCCAGGGCTGCCTGGAGGTCCAGCTGACAGGGGCTTCCACCACACTTTGGCGTATATAGAGCCTACGGGCCAGCTCGGCACTATCCCCCGTATCAAAGCAGGAGAAGTCGGCTCTCTCGTCCGGCTCGAAGGACCAGAAATCTCTAGTGTACTGAGGGGGCTGGCAGCGATGCAGTGTTGGGCTTTCTGTGACTCTGAGCTGGGCTCTCAGCAGCCTGGGGTCTTTCAGAGGGGAGCTGGTCTCGGCTGGGGGAAGAGATGGACGGATGAAGCGTGAAGGCAGGGCAGGGGACCCTCCTACACCCACTACTGTGTCTGATAGAATGGAGCTCTGAGCCTGCCCTCTTCCATGCTGTGTCCCGTGATTGGTTGTTGTTGGAGAGTTTGAGTCCTGTGTGCGTGACGATGCTAAAACATTTCCAGCCCGGTGAGAGTCAATGTCGTTCGACGCTGGTGTGTGTTGGCCGTGTAAAGGGATATTCATCTTAACTGTCTGATGCTGCAAATGTTGCCGTTGTACATTTGAGACAGAACTGTCAGCTTCTCCAGACATACATTCAGAGTTGGGTCTCTCTACTTCGTCTAAAGCATTGTGCAATGTCAATGAGTTCCTCTTTACCTCTGCTAAAATAGAGGATACTTTAGTAGCCTCCTCGGCTAGCCTCCGGGCCACTTCAGGGCTGTTGGCTGGGGAGGAGGGTTTGCTACAACTTAGCTGATTCAGTACAGTTCTCTCCCCTAGTTTATTTTTAAGTTGGAGGATGGTCCCTTGAGAGGAGGAACTACTGTTACAGGGCTTGTGCACTTGTCTCTGTGTGGCTGGACTACCTGCTAAAGCTTTGTCCTGACCTACCCAGTGGTGTGGGCTCTGGGCCTGGAGCCCCATGCACGACCTGGGTCTTGAGTAAGGAGACATGCCCAGAGTGCCCTGCCTAGCATGGGACGAAAGCTGGACAGAGGCTGAGCTCCTGGGTAATGGCCCGCAAATAGCCCGGTTTCTATCTGCATCCACAGCGTGATTATTGTGGAGATTATTGCAGGCGCTGTGGTGCTGGACAGGAGAACCGCCGGCCCAGGACAGGCAGCGGGCCTGCTGGTTGTGGCGGGAGCCCCTGGGACTCTGCTCCAGCCCATGGATGATCTTACTCCTGAACAGGGGGGAACCAAACCCAAACTCCTCCAGGGCACGCTGGGTGGCCGCAATACCGACAGGATCCAAGACAGGGTGGCGGAGGCTGGGGGAGCCTGTCGGCTGCTGCTGGTGACCCCCTGGGGGACGAAACGCTAGTTTGGGACTGGAGCTGCATGAGGAGCCAGGACTACCCAACCAGATGGGATCGCTGAGTTTATTCCGGGGGTGGGAAGGTGGGGACGACAGCTCCTCCCCACACCTCCTCTGACAGGCTGAGTTCTGTGGGCTCTCCACTGTCTTGACGTTAGCCTTCTCAATGTAGCTGAAGGTGACCACCGACCGTTTGCCATTGCCCCCCACCCCCTGCCCTTTGGAGGGGTGGTGATCTTTGTGTGGGGTGGTGGTCTTCCCAATCCCAGAAAAGGCTGGGGAGTGGGTCAGTGCTGCTGGTAAACTCTGTTGCTGGGAGATGCTAGGCGATTGGGTGCCATTACCTTGGTGGAGCTGGAAGCTCACTTTGTGTCTGGAGGGAGACTGGGTGTGGGTGAAGTTATGGGCCAGGCGGTGTATTGGAGCTTTGCTAGGAGTTTGGCATTTTGTCTGGCAGGCTAGCTGGGACAAAAGCCCCGCTGGCTGATCCTGTGCTGAGGCGGAGTCACTCCCAGTCCCAAGCCCATCCACTCCTCCTCCCAAGCCCCCCTTCCCATCCTGCTCTGGGGCTGACCTCACCTCCACATACAGATGAATGACTTTTCCAGACTGGGACATGACCTCACACTCTGCACATCATGAGGCCAGGAAGAGAGAGAATGATAAAGAAGAGAGAGGAGTGTATATTGAGGATATCTTCTTTCCTACTCAGTAAGAATAAGGATATCGTGGACAAATGGGACCAACAGGCCCATAGGTCGCTTCCAGCAGATCTCTAGTCACCATACCTGTAAAAGAGGGAGGGATGGATGGAGAGAGAGAGACAAAGCAAACAGTAGGTAGTGAGAAGTCATACTTTTCTGATCATGTGTGTTACACATGGAGAACAGCTATTGTCTGTTAATGAGTGAAGCGATGACTGGAGGATTAAGTGTAAAAGTAAAGAACTGAGGTAGTGAAATTACTGAATAAGATAGTAAGAAGGTGAATGAGTGAGAGTAGCAGTAGTACAATAAAGGGTGAACAGCCTCAGATAACCTAGAAAAGTAATCCATAATCCCTATAGAATACTGTACACTCCTGCAGACATAGAGGTACAAACAAGCATTTCTGATCCTCCAATCTAGACTTTAAACCTTTCCAATCTAGACTTTACAACTTTGAGATAATTGGCTTAATCAATAACAAAGAAAAGCTGATTTTCCTGATGACTAAATGCCACCCTTCTGGCTTTCTACAAGTTTAAAACAGTGGATTAGGTGCCCTAGTAATTGAGAATGACACATTATCCTGATTGGCTGTTACACAGACACTCTGTCAGGGCCAATGCCACGGGGGTCGCTACAACAACAACTCCTGGATCAGTTTGTAAGATGCTATTTATAGTTAATTGAATGACCACTCTAGATCCATCATCTCCTGCCTTTCTTCCTTATCTCACCCATGTTCAATGCCTTTTTTCACACCAAATGACAAATACTGAGGGGGTTGGACCTACTGTAACAAATACAACATCTCTTTAGTAATAATGTTACATCTGTAGAAATATACTGTAAATATAGGATGATGCCTTAAGTATTATAGGGTGATATATTTATGTGGTTTTCATTGAGGATATTGAAGGTCAGCCAGGTGGATCATCCACCTCACTTCCTCTCCTGAACGCTGACTCATATATGATAACACAGGAGCTGAAACACTTGCAGTCAGAACACTGAATAAAACCAATCAGAGCAAAGCACAGTATATATTCTGACAAGACACGTCAAGAGGATTCAGTTTAGGAAGCATTAAGCTGAAGGAAATTAAGGCTTGGTTTTCTTCAGAGGAATCAATTTGACATTGATGCAGTGGGAAGGAGACTAGGGACTCTATAATTTTTGTCATTGCTTCCCGATATTCTTCATCTTCAAAACATAGAACTGGCTATGTATGTCAGCATGTCATACACCATGCTGTCCCTCTGTCATCACAAAAGTTTCAACTCACAAAACCTCTATCAGATCGGTGTCCCTAAACCGGGACAGTTGTTGCTCAGTATGCAATAATGTGACTAGAATAACATTGTAAACAACAGCCAACTTTCCGGGACATGGACATGTCTTATATGGGCAGAAAGCTTAAATTATTGTTAATCTAACTGCAGTGTCCAATTTACAGTAACTATTACAGTGAAAAAACACCATGCTATTGTTTGAGGATAGTGCACATCAACAAAACACTTGTATCATGGCAACTGGTTTGATACATTCACCACTGAAGGTAAATAATGTACTTACATTCAGTAATCTTGCTCTGATTTGTCATCCTGAGGGATAAAATGTAGTGTAGTTTTGTTTGATAAAATACATTTTTATATTCAAATGTAGGAACTGGGTTCTACAATTTGACCCCACTCCTGTCTCTGGCTCCACAACCACCCCGCGCGGCCATCCAGATGTGTGAAGGTTAGTGCCTTTTCTGTAGGGAAGCTAATGATCCATCGTGTATGACATTCCTGGGAGTGTGTAAACATAGTTTTTTTTGCATGTTCTCTATAGTTATGTACTTGAAAATGTATAAATTGACAAATTCGGCACATTTGGGCAAACTCCTGGCAGACAGACAAATATTCTGTAGTGATGTAATTCTTCACTGGATCAGTCTGAAACTTTGTACACACACACTGCTGCCATCTTGTGGGCAATATCTGAATTACACATATAATCCTACATCAGTGTCTGGCCTTTCTCTTTAATTTCAAACATATTAGATATTTTACCAGATCTAAGGTGTTATATTCTCCGACATTAATTTCACATTTCCACAAAGTGTTTCCTTTCAAATGGTATCAAGAATATGTGTATCTTTGCTTCAGGTCCTGAGCTACAGGCAGTTAGATTTGGGTATGTTATTTTAGGAGGAAATTGGGAAAAAAAGGGTCTGATCGTTAAGAGGTTTTAAAGCAAGTCTAACTATTTGCTGAACAAAATGCTTTCAGTTAAGCAATACCTGCTGTCAAACTATCAGAAGTTTTGTTTCACATGTTACTCTGAGAAGCTACGTAGAAAGAACGAGGACAATGAACTCGAGAGGAAGAGGGTAGCTAAGAGTGACAAATTGAAGTTAGGACTTGAGAGAGTGTGCATTTGTGGGGCGCAAATAGGACTTGACAGATCAAAGGGAATGTATTTGAGACTTGGCATGCCAAACACACACATGAAAGCTCGTGCACGTGCACACACACACACACACACACACACACACACACACACACACACACACACACACACACACACACACACACACACACACACACACACACACACACACACAAAGCATTTTCCAAAAACTACTCCACTATCCCACTAATAGCTTATCTCCCTTCTCTGACCCCAACTTCTCTCCACATCAGTGTAATTCCATGAAGAGTGCATTTTGGGTAACTTTGGGTATTATTTCACAATAATAATGATGAAAACTTGGGGATATGTTGGAGTTACGTGGGTTAAAATGTTCCTTACTTATCCTCTGTTGCTCACTTTGTAAAGCATGGTGCTTGCAACGAAAGGATAGTGGGTTTAATTCCTGGGACAAGACTGCAAGTCGCTTTGGATAAAAATGTCTGCTAATGGCATATATTATACACTACCGTTCAAAAGTTTGGGGTCACTTAGAAATGACCTTATTTTTGAAAGAAAATAATGCACATTTTTTGTCCATTAAAATAACATCAAATTGATCAGAAATACAGTGTAGACATTGTTAATGTTGAAAATTACTATTGTATCTGGAAACAGCTGCTTTTGCATGGAATATCTACATAGGCGTACAGAGGCCCATTATCAGCAACCATCACTCCTGTATTTCAATGGCACGTTGTGTTAGCTAATCCAAGTTTATCATTTTAAAAGGCTAATTGATCATTAGAAAACCCTTATGCAATTATGTTAGCACAGCTGAAAACTGTTGATTAAAGAAGCAATAAAACTGTCCTTCTTTAGACTAGTTGAGTATCTGGAGCAACAGCATTTGTGGGTTCAAGTACAGGCTCAAAATGGCTAGAAACAAATAACTTCCTTCTGAAACTTGTCAGTCTATTATTGTTCTGAGAAATGAAAGCTATACCATGTGATAAATTGCCAAGAAACTGAAGATGTGTACTACTCCCTTTACAGAACAGTGCAAACTTGCTCTAACCAGAATAGAAAGAGGAGTGGGAGGCCCCGGTGCACAACTGAGCAAGAGGACAAGTACATTAGAGTGTCTAGTTTGAGAAACACATGCCTCACAAGTCCTCAACTGGCAGCTTCATTAAATAGTACACACAAAACACCAGTTATGCGGGAAAACAAAACACGGAGCATGCATAGTATAAATATTAGCCCTCTGATTGCAATGAAGAGCAAAACATGCCGCTCCGTTCTCAGCGAGCTGCAGTTTAACTAGGTCTTTCTTTGCAGCAGTTGACCATATGACTGGACAATAATCAAGATAAGATTAAACAAGAGCCTGCAGGACTTTTTTGTGTGCAAAGCTGTCATTTTTTATTTATTTTTTATTTATTTCACCTTTATTTAACCAGGTAGGCTAGTTGAGAACAAGTTCTCATTTGCAACTGCGACCTGGCCAAGATAAAGCATAGCAGTGTGAGCATACAACAAAGAGTTACACATGGAGTAAACAATTAACAAGTCAATAACACAGTAGAAAACGAAGGGGGGGTCTATATACAATGTGTGCAAAAGGCATGAGGAGGTAGGCAAATAATTACAATTTTGCAGATTAACACTGGAGTGATAAAAGATCAGATGGTCATGTACAGGTAGAGATATTGGTGTGCAGAAGAGCAGAAAAGTAAATAAATAAAAACAGTACGGGGATGAGGTAGGTGAAAAGGGTGGGCTATTTACCAATAGACTATGTACAGCTGCAGCGATCGGTTAGCTGCTCAGATAGCTGATGTTTGAAGTTGGTGAGGGAGATGAAAGTCTCCAACTTCAGCGATTTTTGCAATTCGTTCCAGTCACAGGCAGCAGAGTACTGGAACGAAAGGCGGCCAAATGAGGTGTTGGCTTTAGGGATGATCAGTGAGATACACCTGCTGGAGCGCGTGCTACGGATGGGTGTTGCCATCGTGACCAGTGAGCTGAGATAAGGCGGAGCTTTACCTAGCATAGACTTGTAGATGACCTGGAGCCAGTGGGTCTGGCGACGAATATGTAGCGAGGGCCAGCCGACTAGAGCATACAAGTCGCAGTGGTGGGTAGTATAAGGTGCTTTAGTGACAAAACGGATGGCACTGTGATAGACTGCATCCAGTTTGCTGAGTAGAGTGTTGGAAGCCATTTTGTAGATGACATCGCCGAAGTCGAGGATCGGTAGGATAGTCAGTTTTACTAGGGTAAGCTTGGCGGCTTGAGTGAAGGAGGCTTTGTTGCGGAATAGAAAGCCGACTCTTGATTTGATTTTCGATTGGAGATGTTTGATATGAGTCTGGAAGGAGAGTTTGCAGTCTAGCCAGACACCTAGGTACTTATAGACGTCCACATATTCTAGGTCGGAACCATCCAGGGTGGTGATGCTAGTCGGGCATGCAGGTGCAGGCAGCGACCGGTTGAAAAGCATGCATTTGGTTTTACTAGCGTTTAAGAGCAGTTGGAGGCCACGGAAGGAGTGTTGTATGGCATTGAAGCTTGTTTGGAGGTTAGATAGCACAGTGTCCAAAGACGGGCCGAAAGTATATAGAATGGTGTCGTCTGCGTAGAGGTGGATCAGGGAATCGCCCGCAGCAAGAGCAACATCATTGATATACACAGAGAAAAGAGTCGGCCCGAGAATTGAACCCTGTGGCACCCCCATAGAGACTGCCAGAGGACCGGACAGCATGCCCTCCGATTTGACACACTGAACTCTGTCTGCAAAGTAATTGGTGAACCAGGCAAGGCAGTCATCCGAAAAACCGAGGCTACTGAGTCTGCCGATAAGAATATGGTGATTGACAGAGTCGAAAGCCTTGGCGAGGTCGATGAAGACGGCTGCACAGTACTGTCTTTTATCGATGGCGGTTATGATGTCGTTTAGTACCTTGAGTGTGGCTGAGGTGCACCCATGACCGGCTCGGAAACCAGATTGCACAGCGGAGAAGGTACGGTGGGATTCGAGATGGTCAGTGACCTGTTTGTTGACTTGGCTTTCGAAGACCTTAGATAGGCAGGGCAGGATGGATATAGGTCTGTAACAGTTTGGGTCCAGGGTGTCTCCCCCTTTGAAGAGGGGGATGACTGCGGCAGCTTTCCAATCCTTGGGGATCTCAGACGAGATGAAAGAGAGGTTGAACAGGCTGGTAATAGGGGTTGCGACAATGGTGGCAGATAGTTTCAGAAATAGAGGGTCCAGATTGTCAAGCCCAGCTGATTTGTACGGGTCCAGGTTTTGCAGCTCTTTCAGAACATCTGCTATCTGGATTTGGGTAAAGGAGAACCTGGAGAGGCTTGGGCGAGGAGCTGCGGGGGGGGCGGAGCTGTTGGCCGAGGTTGAAGTAGCCAGGCGGAAGGCATGGCCAGCCGTTGAGAAATGCTTATTGAAGTTTTCGATAATCATGGATTTATCAGTGGTGACCGTGTTACCTAGCCTCAGTGCAGTGGGCAGCTGGGAGGAGGTGCTCTTGTTCTCCATGGACTTCACAGTGTCCCAGAACTTTTTGGAGTTGGAGCTACAGGATGCAAACTTCTGCCTGAAGAAGCTGGCCTTAGCTTTCCTGACTGACTGCGTGTATTGGTTCCGGACTTCCCTGAACAGTTGCATATCACGGGGACTATTCGATGCTATTGCAGTCCGCCACAGGATGTTTTTGTGCTGGTCGAGGGCAGTCAGGTCTGGGGTGAACCAAGGGCTGTATCTGTTCTTAGTTCTGCATTTTTTGAACGGAGCATGCTTATCTAAAATGGTGAGGAAGTTACTTTTAAAGAATGACCAGGCATCCTCAACTGACGGGATGAGGTCAATGTCCTTCCAGGATACCCGGGCCAGGTCGATTAGAAAGGCCTGCTCACAGAAGTGTTTTAGGGAGCGTTTGACAGTGATGAGGGGTGGACGTTTGACTGCGGCTCCGTAGCGGATACAGGCAATGAGGCAGTGATCGCTGAGATCCTGGTTGAAGACAGCGGAGGTGTATTTGGAGGGCCAGTTGGTCAGGATGACGTCTATGAGGGTGCCCTTGTTTACAGAGTTAGGGTTGTACCTGGTGGGTTCCTTGATGATTTGTGTGAGATTGAGGGCATCTAGCTTAGATTGTAGGACTGGCGGGGTGTTAAGCATATCCCAGTTTAGGTCACCTAACAGAACAAACTCTGAAGCTAGATGGGGGGCGATCAATTCACAAATGGTGTCCAGGGCACAGCTGGGAGCTGAGGGGGGTCGGTAGCAGGCGGCAACCGTGAGAGACTTATTTCTGGAGAGAGTAATTTTCAAAATTAGTAGTTCGAACTGTTTGGGTATGGACCTGGAAAGTATGACATTACTTTGCAGGCCATCTCTGCAGTAAACTGCAACTCCTCCCCCTTTGGCAGTTCTATCTTGACGGAAGATGTTATAGTTGGGTATGGAAATCTCTGAATTTTTGGTGGCCTTCCTGAGCCAGGATTCAGACACAGCAAGGACATCAGGGTTAGCAGAGTGTGCTAAAGCAGTGAGTAAGACAAACTTAGGGAGGAGGCTTCTGATGTTGACATGCATGAAACCAAGGCTTTTTCGAACACAGAAGTCAACAAATGAGGGTGCCTGGGGACATGCAGGGCCTGGGTTTACCTCCACATCACCCGCGGAACAGAGAAGGAGTAGTATGAGGGTGCGGCTAAAGGCTATCAAAACTGGTCGCCTAGAGCGTTGGGGACAGAGAATAAGAGGAGCAGGTTTCTGGGCATGGTAGAATATATTCAGGGCATAATGCGCAGACAGGGGTATGGTGGGGTGCGGGTACAGCGGAGGTAAGCCCAGGCACTGGGTGATGATGAGAGAGGTTGTATCTCTGGACATGCTGGTAGTAATGGGTGAGGTCACCGCATGTGTGGGAGGTGGGACAAAGGAGTTATCAGGGGTATGAAGAGTCAAAGGGGGGCTACTTTAAAGAATCTCAAATATAAAATATATTTTGATTTGTTTAATACTTTTTTGGTTAATACATGATTCCATATGTGTTATTTCATAGTTTTGATTTCCACACAATAAATCTACAATGTAGAAAATATAAAAATAAAGAAAATCCCTTGAATGAGTAGGTGTGTCCAAACGTTTGACTGGTACTGGTACAGTAGCTGTACCATGATATTTGCATTGCTACTAAGTAACCCTCCAATTGTTCTCCACTATTCCACACACTAAAGCCCCTCCCCATCCCAAGTTGGGTTGTCATCCTAGTGACCGGCAGACCACACCCGTCCCCCCGGATCCATAGGCCTCCCGAGAGGCCAGGACCCATCCTTCAAAAAGAGCACAGAGTGCCACCCACAGAACAGAAGCAGATCAACTGCTATAAGTATTTCCAATGCTCTCACCTCAATTTGCTTTATATATAGTGATGAAAATTATATATATATTCAAAAACTTGCGTGTCATAATTTCCATCATTAACAATTAATATGCGTAATAATGTCGGCATTTTTGTTAAGCAATTATTATTTAGCAAACAAGTATTGTTATACATCCTATATTGTCCCTAACATCCTTACCCTCTTGCAACAGATGTGGGACACACACACACACACATAACCCCTTTCCCTCACAATCAACCCTAAGCTCTGAGCTTAGGGTTGATTGTGAGGGAAAGGGGTTATGCTTAACAAAAATGACGACATTATTACGCATATTAATTGTTAATGATGGAAATTATGACACGCAAGATTTTTGAATATATAGCAGGCCCATAAAACCGATAAGGACTTATCTTTAGTGTCTGGGTCGCTCAGGTGGGTGTCTAGGGTATAGGGTTGGGGACCGTTCCAGAATGATAGGACAACAAATAAATAAATTAGATGTATAATTTATTTTAAAATGTATATCCCTCATCAAAATTGAAAGCTCTCTCTCACAAACCCTGCTCACACGCACATTGCTTCTTGGATATGCAACCATTTCCCTTCTCACTCACTTAACGCCACACTTTTCCAAACACAAAACCACACACCTTCCATCACAATACAGTCACACAGGAGCCTGCAGGACATGCTTTGTGGAGTGTGATGTTAAAAAAAGAAGAGCCTCTCTTTATTAAGGACTAAGGAAGTCTCAAGGTTTTGCTCGCCTGAGGTAGAGTATCTCATGATAAGCTGTAGACCACACTATCTACCAAGAGAGTTGTCATCTATATTCTTCGTAGCTGTCTATTTACCACCACAAACCGATGCTGGAACTAAGACCGCACTCAATGTGCTGTATACGGCCATAAGCAAACAGTAAAATGCTCATCCAGAGGCGGTGCTGCTAGTGGTGGGGGACTTTGATGCAGGCAAATTTAGATTGGTTTTACCAAATTTCTACCAGCATGTTAAATGTGCGACCAGAGAGAAGAAAACTCTAGACCAACTTTACTCCACACACAGAGAGACGTACAAAGCTCTCCCTCGCCCTCCATTTGGCAAATCTGACCATCATTTCATCCTCCTGTTACCTGCTTAAGCAGGAAGCACCAGTGACTCTGCCAATAAAGAAAGTGGTCAGATGAAGAAGATGCTAAGCTACAGGACTGTTTTGCTAGCACAGACTGGAATATGTTCCGGGATTCTTCCGATGGCATTGAGGATTACACCACGTCAGTCACTGGCGACATCAATATGTGCATCGATAACGTCATCCCCAAAGTGACTGTACATACATACCCCAACCAGAAGCCATGGATTACAGGCAACATCCACACTGAGCTAAAGGGTAGAGCTGCCACTTTCAAGGACCAGGACTCTAATCTGGAAGTTTATAAGAAATCATGATATGCCCTCCGACAAACCATCAAACAGGCAAAGCGTACATACAGGACTAAGATCGAATCGTACTACACCGGCCCCGACGCTCGTCGGATGTGGCAGGGCTTGCAAACTATTACAGACTACAAAGGGAAGCACAGCCGCCAGCTGCCCAGTGACACGAGCCTACCAGACAAGCTAAATTACTTTTATGCTCACTTCGAGGCAAGTAACACTGAAACATGCATGAGAACATCAGCTGTTACGGACGACTGTGTGATCACGCTCTCCGTAGCCGATATGAGTAAGACCTTTAAACAGATCACCAGGAAGTGTACTCCGAGCATGCGCTGACCAACTGGCAAGCTAACATCTTCACTGACATTTTCAACATATCCCTGCCTGAGTCTGTAATACCAACATGCTTCAAGCAGACCACCATAGTCCCTGTGCCCAAGAACACTAAGGTAAACTACCTAAATGACTACGGACGCGTAGCACTCATGTCTGTAGCCATGAAGTGTTTTGAAAGGCTGGTCATGGCTCACATCAACACCATTATCCCAGAAACCCTACACTCACTCCAATTTGCATACTGCCCCAACAGATTCACAGATGATGCAATCTCTATTGCAAAAGGAACACCTATGTGAGAACGTTATTCATTGGCTACAGCTCAGCGTTCAACATCATAGTGCCCTCAAAGCGAATCACTAAGCTAAGGACGCTGGGACAAAATACCTCCCTCTGCAACTGAATACTGGACTTCCTGATGGGCCTCCCCCAGGTGGTAAGGGTAGATAACAACACATGCTGATTCTCAACACGGGGGCCCCTCAGGGGTGCGTGATCAGTCCCCTCCTGTACTCCCTGTTCACTCATGACTCCATGGCCAGGCACTGTGTGGTGCCAGGACCACAGCCTCTCCCTCAATGTGATCAAGACAAAGGAGATGATTGTGGACTACAGGAAAAGGAGGACAGAGCATGCCCCCATTCTCATTGACATGGCTGTAGTGGAGCAGGTTGAGTTTCAAGTTCCTTGGCGTCCACATCACCAACAAACTAACATGGTCCAAGCACACCAAAACAGTCGTTAAGAGGGCACGACAAAACCTATTCCCCCTCAGGAGACTGAAAAAATTGGGCATGGATCCCCAAATCCTCAAAAGGTTCAACAGCTACAACATCGAGAGCATCCTGACTGGTTGTATCACTGCCTGGTATGGCAACTGCTCGGCCTCCGACTGCAAGGCACCTAAGAGGGAAGTGTGTATGGCCCAGTACATCACTGGGGCCAAGCTTTCTGCCATCCTGGACCGCTATACCAGCTAGTGTCAGAGGAGTGCCAGCTAGTGCCAGCTAGTGCCCTAAAAATGGTCAAAGACTCTAGTCATCCTAGTCATAGACTGTTCTCTCTGCTACCACATGGCAAGCGGTACCGGAGCATCAAGTCTAGGTCCAAGAGGCTTCTAAAACAGCTTCTACCCCCAAGACATAAGTCTCCTGAACATCTAATTAAATGTCAATTTGCATTGCCACCCCCCCCCCCCTTTACGCTGCTGCTACTCTCTGTTTATTATTTATGCATAGCCACTTTAATAACTACATGTACATATTGACTCTGTACCGGTACCACCTGTATATAGCCTCTCTATTGTTATTTTACTGCTGATCTTTAATTATTTGTTACTTTTATTTCTTATTTTTTCTTCTTAAAACTGCATTGTTGGTTAAGGGCTTGTAAGTAAGCATTTCACTGTAAGGTGTTGTATTCGGCACATCTGACAAATACAATTTGATTTGATTTGACCATCAAATGGTTTCGTGATGAATAAGCCATCTGATTCAATGAAAGATGGAGTAGAATTTGTCTTTCTGCCCATAATTTAATTGAAAGTACTCCAAAGTGTTTCTTCTTTTTCTTGAGTTTAGTCACATAATTTCTCCATTTGCAGTAACTTTATTAGCTAGCCACTCCTTTTGCCCAATCTCTTTCAACCATACAGTTTCAATTCCTCCTCAATCCATGGAACTTTAACAGCTCTAACAGTCAGTTTCTTAAAGTGCATGGTTTTTGTAGTAGTATTTTTATTGACATGTCACAATTTTATCCCATATTAAGAGATACAGTAACAAAGATAATATAAGAATAACAAAGAAACAAAAAACAACAAAAAAGACTAAAGACTAAGACTAATTAAACACAAAAGCTCAGTTTAAAAAAGGAATTGGGTCCAACACATGGAATTTACAGTGTAATCCTGAGACAGGTCAACAACCACCATTGTAAGTAAATCCTTGCAGCAGAATAGCTGATACATTTAAATAAGGTTCCCACATTTTGTAGAACTGATCTGTTTTAGAATGTAATGTACATGTCAGATATTCTAATGGATCCCATTCAAGTAGTATCTCATGCCAATCCTTAACAGAAGGGACCTTGTCATTAATCCACTGTAAGAGGATGTTTTTCCTCGCTGCGAAGGTCAGGATGTTTTTAAAGCCTCCTCTTACACACAAGTGGACGACTGGGTCCAATTCTAGGTCGACCCTTAGGATTTTTTTCAAGCGCATGTTTTTCAACAATTGGAAGAAGCAATTTCATAAATTCTTCAATTGCATTGTATGAATACCGCTTATTAATCACACCAGACCAACAAAATATCATCATCCACATAAGAGTCACAGCAAAATCTATTGTATGATCTCTTATACATTATTTTAGGCCCAGCTTTTGGAACTTTGGCTTTCACAATATTGTGATCACTGCATCCAATGGGTACGGATACAGCTTTAGAACAAAGTTCTACAGCATTAGTAAAAATGTGATCAAAACATGTAGAGGATCTTGTTCCTGTAGTGTTTGTAAACACCCTGGTAGGTTGACTAATAACCTGAACCGGATTACAGGCACTGGTTACAGTGAGAAGCTTCCTCCTGAGCAGACATCTTGATGAAAATCAGTCAATATGCAGGTCCCCAGGAAAGTAGACCATCTTAATTGGGTTGAGGTTAGGTGATTGTGGAGACCAGGTCATCTGATGCAGCACTCCATCACTCTCCTTCATGGTCAAATAGCCTTACACAGCCTGTAGGTGTGTTGGGTCATTGTCCTGTTGAAAAACAAATGATAGTCCCACTAAGCGCAAACCAGATGGGATGGCATATCGCTACAGAATGCTGTAGTAGCCAAGCTGTTTAAGTGTGCCTTGAACTCTAAATAAATCACTGACAGTGTCACCAGCAAAGCACCATCACACCTCCTCCTACATGCTTCATGGTAGGAACCACACATGCAGAGATCATCCGTTCACCTACTCTGCGTCTCACAAAGACACACGGTTAGAACCAAAACTCTACAATTTGAACTCTGTGAAGCATTTATTTGGGCTGCAATCTTAGGTGCAGTTAACTCTATTGAACTTATCCTCTGCAGCAGAGATAACTCTGGGCCTTCCTTTCCTGTGGCGGCCTTCATGAGAGCCAGTTTCATCATAGCGCTTGATGGTTTTTGCAACTGCACATGAAGAAACTTTCAAAGTTCTTGACATTTTCCTGAATTGACTGACATTCATGTCTTGAAGTAATGATGGACTGTCGTTTCTCTTGGTTTATTTGAGCTGTTTTTGCCATAATATGGATTTTGTATTTTACCAAATAGGGCTATCTTCTGTATACCACCCCTACCTTGTCACAACACAATTGATTGGCTCAAACTTAACTTGAAATTCCACAAATTAACTTTTAACAAGGCACACCTGTTAATTGAAATGCATTCCAGGTGAATACCTCATGAAGCTGGTTGAGAGAATGCCAAGAGTGTGCATAGCTGTGGCTACTTTGAAAAAACTCAAATGTAAAATATATTTGGACTTGTTTAACACTTTTTTGGTTACTACATGATTCCATATGTGTTATTTCGTAGTTTTGATGTCTTCATTATTATTCTACAATGTAGAAAATAGTAAAAATAAAGAAAACCCTGGAATGAGTAGGTGTGTCCAAACTTTTAGCTGGTACTGTATGTTATATCCTTGTATTGCTACTGCTCTATCATCAAATTAATTAACTAAGTCAGAAATATAGGAATGTTATCTGTTGTTAGCAAATTATTGATTTCATTAACCTTATTTCTAAGGATACATATGGACTATTTTCCTCCCTTTCTTGATTAGCCTATCAGAGATAGACATAATATGGAAAATAGCAAACATAGCAAGATTTTTTAAAAATACATTCACCAGTCCATTAATCAGTTGGTTTGTGCTGTAGGGTTGAAACTACGATCCCATAGGCTTGGCTCTCTCATCCCTTCCAGGCTTTTGGGAGGGAGGGTGGACAATGAGCCTCTCATAGCGAATGTAAGCACGTGCTCTGGCAACTTTTCTGGCAGTTCTTAGCTCTTTCCAGAACAGCTATCTTGTCCTTGAACCTCAGGAACCTCAGGAACTATCGGCCTGGGGCTGTCACCGGTGGTGGGTTTTCCAGTCCTGTGGGCGCACTCCACCTCAATCTTCCTGTGGTCCATCTTTCTCCAAGATCATTTCCTTCACTTTGTGCTCAGACTCCGTCCAGGTCTCATGTGGAGATCCTGCAATTCCGTCCACAATCATGTTGTTCCCGCCTTGATTGTCCCTGGAGATAATCTGATTTCTCTGTCATCGTTATCATGGATTCACATACATAACTGATGTCCTCTCTCAATGACTTACAGATTGCTGTCATCTTGCCCTTGTCCTGTTTAAACTCATCGAGCTGACCATGGGAGAACTGTAAACTGCTCTTCTGGTCCTCGACCTCTCTGGTCAGGTCGCCCATTCTTTTATTAGTTGACTCCACCAGCATTTGGACAAAATACTTGAAGCTATTTACTTGTTGTTGTCACAGCTGCTTGTAGAACTCTCTTTTGATCCTTCACCTGTGATACGGAGACACTACCGTCCTCAACGGTACTCCCGCCGGCTTAGGTCTTTGACATGGAAACAATGAAGGTTACTGGACACATGAATGTTCTTGCAACGTCCCATAACAGGCATCTAGAACATTAATGCTGTATATTCAGAGAAAATTGTAAACACTTTCTAGATAAGCTGCTTTACATTAAGGGAATGTTCTTCTAACTGTTACACCAAAGCATGCTAAAAGGGTTCTCAGAAGGTTTTTTGCTAACATAGACTGTTCCCCCAAACCAACGAAAAACTGGACAGTCAAACATTTGGGGAACATTAAGGGTAACATTACAAAAACTGTAATGCCTGCAGGGAGAGAGTGTGTCTGTGTGTGTGTCTGTCTGTTTGTGTGTGTGTGTGCGCATGTCAGAGAGAGAGAGAAAAGAGAAAAGAGAGAGATGGAGAAAATACATGTTTTCCATTAGTACTCACTAGCGGAATGTCATGAAGTTGTACATGACCTTGTGGCAGTTAAAAATCTAATCTTCCCTGCTTTAGTGACTTCTTAAAAACATAATGAAGAATGACAAAAACAAATATTTGTAAAAACATGACCAAGACACCCCACAGTCCAAATAAACCTATTTTCTTTCTAGGAAACATCCTTTTTAACTTAATGCTCTTTCTGTGCCAGCACTAACCTGTTCAGTTTAAAAGGAGGATTATGTGTCCATCCATTTATTGATTCATGGAGCATCAGAGCTATTACCAGGAGGGTCAAATTCATTTTATTAGTGGCTGTATATGGAGGCAGGAGTGAAAACGCATATTGAATCTACATCACCACTATGATTAAATGTGTTCAATTGTTATTCCTTTCTTTGTACGACAGACATCTCATGCATGAGAAAAACTACTCAGTCCTTGGAGACTGACTCTCTTAGATGTGACAAACACAGGAGAAAAAAAATCTGTGAATATGTCCTAAACAATAGCATTTTTTAAGACTCGATAAGAACTAATACGAGTTTATGTTGTTTTCAATTAGCGCTGTTTTCCAGCGAGGGATTTGGTTGGCCCCACTACCTGTATATGTATGTGTCTTTTGGACGGGTTGGGTTAACAACGAAGGTCAAATATCTGTTGGACCTTGTGTGTAATTGACCAATAAAGTGATCTTAATCTGAGTGAACAGAGTGAACATGCGCTACCTTGATGACGGGATAAAGCTACTGGCTATGACAAAGGTAAGGAAACTGTGAGCATCTGGTCACTATTTCCCTACTGAGAGCCAAAGCAAAAGATTTCAGATGCCTATGCCTATATACATGTACAGTGGGGAAAAAGGTATTTAGTCAGACACCAATTGTGCAAGTTCTCCCACTTAAAAAGATGAGAGAGGCCTGTAATTTTCATCATAGGTACACTTCAACTACGACAGACAAAATTAGAGAATTAATCCAGAAAATCACATTGTAGGATTTTTTAGGAATTTATTTGGAAAATAAGTATTTGGTCAATAACAAAAGTTTATCTCAATACTTTGTTATATACCCTTTGTTGGCAATGACAGTGGTCAAATGTTTTCTGTAAGTCTTCACAAGGTTGTCACACACTGTTGCTGGTATTTTGGCCCATTCAGAGCAGTGATGTTTTGGGGCTGTTGCTGGGCAACACGGACTTTCAACTCCCTCCAAAGATTTTCTATGGGGTTGAGATCTGGAGACTGGCTAGGCCACTCCAGGACCTTGAAATGCTTCTTACTAAGCCACTCCTTCGTTGCCCGGGCGGTGTGTTTGGGATCATTGTCATGCTGAAAGACCCAGCCACGTTTCATCTTCAATGCCCTTGCTGATGGAAGGAGGTTTTCACTCAAAATCTCACGATACATGGCCCCATTCATTCTTTCCTTTACACGGATCAGTCATCCTGGTCCCTTTTCAGAAAAACAGCCCCAAAGCATGATGTTTCCACCCCCACGCTTCACAGTAGGTATGGTGTTCTTTAGATGCAACTCAGCATTCTTTGTCCTCCAAACACGACGAGTTGAGTTTTTACCAAAAAGTTATATTTTGGTTTCACCTGACCATATGACATTCTCCCAATCTTCTTCTGGATCATCCAAATGCTCTCTAGCAAACTTCAGATGGGCCTGGACATGTACTGGCTTAAGCATGGGGACACGTCTGGCACTGTAGGATTTGAGTCCCTGGCGGCGTAGTGTGTTACTGATGGTAGGCTTTGCTACTTTGGTCCCAGCTCTCTGCAGGTCATTCACTAGGTCCCCCCGTGTGGTTCTGGGATTTTTGCTCACCGTTCTTGTGATCATTTTGACCCCACGGGGTGAGATCTTGCGTGGAGCCCCAGATCGAGGGAGATTATCAGTGGTCTTGTATGTCTTCCATTTCCTAATAATTGCTCCCACAGTTGATTTCTTCAAATCAAGCTGCTTACCTATTGCAGATTCAGTCTTCCCAGCCTGGTGTAGGTCTACAATTTTGTTTCTGGTGTCCAGCTCTTTGGTCTTGGCCATAGTGGAGTTTGGAGTGTGACTGTTTGAGGTTGTGGACAGGTGTATTTTATACTGATAACAAGTTCAAACAGGTGCCATTTAATACAGGTAACGAGTGGAGGACAGAGGAGCCTCTTAAAGAAGAAGTTACAGGTCTGTGAGAGCCAGAAATCTTGCTTGTTTGTAGGTGACCAAATACTTATTTTCCACCATAATTTGCAAATAAATTCATTAAAAATCCTACAATGTGATTTTCTGGATGTTTTTCCCTCATTTTGTCTGTCATAGTTGAAGTGTACCTATGATGCAAACTTACAGGCCTCTCTCATATTTTTAAGGATATTTAACTTTTTTGCCCCACACAGGCCTATACTGACCTGTTTGCTATTGACAATAACAAACACACACACACACACACACACACACACACACACACACACACACACACACACACACACACACACACACACACACCTGTATTCAACCTGCCCAGTTTATCTGTAAAAGCCATAATTGTGGGACTTAAAAACTACTTGAAAGTGCATGCATTAACATGTCCTCATATTCTGAGTGTACACAAACATAGCCCCATGCATACGCCCATGAATATGTACACACTCACTAACACATTCTATCGCTCACACACGCACACACGCACATGTCCATACACACCTCATACACACACCCATGGGAGCATGCAGTCTTACTTTACCATGCTCTGACTAATAGGATCTCATTATATCTTTCATTTGTCATCATAATCACGCCCAAACATTAGATACAACTTCATCCTCTGTCAGGGCTCTCTGTTCTCCTAGTAAAGCCTTATCTTGATCGACGGTGCACACACAGCACAGTAATAGCAGCGGCAGAGACAGAAGCTGCAGTCTCACACAGAGCCAAATCTCTACTCCTCCCTGCCTCTCTTCTCGTCTCTCCTCTATCACATACTTACCTCTTCTGTTCTTAGCGTGCTCATCCACAGTGGATATACACCTCCCACATGACTTCTTAGCCTGTCTTCTTGACTCCCTCCCTCCCTCCGTCCCTCCCCTACCCGGCTGCAGTATGCAGTAGATCCATGGAACTGCCCTATTAATACTACTACAGGCTGCTGCTACACTGGCCAGCTTTCCCCTGCAGGCAACGCTGCCTCAGACCACACCCACCAAATGCACCACCAACCAATCAGCACACACACACCAGCTGGACCGCTCTCTCACTCTGCCAAACACACTGTGTAAAGGGTAGGAGTGAGTGTGGTGGTGGGTACAGTAGTTTGAGGGTTGATTTCTAGGCACAGAGGGCACTGGGGCAGAAGGGCAGAGTGATATGTGGAATAGAGTTCAGGAGGGAGTTAGGAGAGGAACAGTGTGGTGTCAGGACAACAACCTTTCCCTCAACGCCAGCAAGACAAAGGAGCTGATCGTGGACTACCGGAAACAGAGGGACGAGCACGCTCCCATCCACACTGAGGGCGCTGTAGTGGCGTGGGTTGAGAGCTTCAAGATCCTTGGTGTCCACATCACTAAGAAATTAACATGGTCCACACTAGGGTTGCACAATTCCTGGAACTTTCAATAAATTCTCTGGTTTTCCTGAAATCCCAGTTGGAGGTTCCCAGAATCAGGAGGAAATAAGTGGGGTGGCAGGTAGCCTAGTGGTTAGAGCGTTGGGCTAGTAACCGAAAGGTTGCTAGATCGAATCCCTGAGCTGACAAGGTTAACTGACATGCCTAGTTAAATATAGGTTAAAAAACAAAAGAGAAAAAAAAGCAGGCAATCCAGATTCCTACAACCAGGATTTTTGGAAAACCTGATCATTTATTTTGCAACCCTAGCTCACACACACCCACACTGTCATGCCCTCTTCCCCATCAGGAGACTAAAACGATTTGACTTGGGCACTCAGATCCTCAAAAAGTTCTAACGCTGCACCATTGAGAGCATCTTGACTGGATGGTGATGGTAAGACAACTACAAGGCACCCAACCGCAAGGCGCTACAGAGGGTGGTGTGTACGGCCCAGTATATCGCTGGGGCCGAGCTCCCTGCCATCCAGGATCCATACCGGCGGTGTCAGAGGAAGGTCAAAAAATGTGTCAAAGACTCCAACCACCCAAGTCATAGACTGTTCTCTCTGCTACCGCATGGCAAGTGGACCAAGTCTGGAACCAACAGGACCCGGAACAGCTTCTACCTCCAAGCCATAAGAAGGCTAAACAAGACTACTAAATAGCTAATCAAATGGCTACCCAGACTACCTGCATGTACCTTTTTTGCACTAACTCTATGCACACACTGGATTCTACCCACACACGCATACATGCTGTACTTAAACTGACACCCCAACACACACATACACACACATAACACGCGCATGCTGCCACACACACACTCACCACATACGCTAATGCTACTGTCTCTTATCTATCCTGTTGCCTAGTCACTTCACCCCTAACTATATGTACTGTAAATAGCTACTTCAATTACCTCGTACCCCTGCACATCGACTCGGTACTGGTACTCCCTGAATAAAGCCATGTTATTTTTTACATGCTATTGTTATTCGTTATTCACTGTGTATTTATTCCTCGTGTCATTATTATTATTATTATTTAAATATTTATGTTTAAATCTGCATTGGTGGAAAATGACCCGTAAGTAAGCATTACACTAAGTCTACACCTGTTGTTTGATTTGAATAACAATAGCCAGATAGACCCTGACCAATGCTGCTTCTGTAGTATAGGGTACTCACTACGGTAAAGTAATAGTTTTCAACACACACACGTCCAAACATGTACCTAATATACCTGAATAAACAAATGATAACAAACCTTCAAGCATGAGCTGTAGGTTTAGGGTTAATATAGCCATATTTACAATTCATAGGCACCATAAATAATGTAAACATATTGTGCAATGAATATGGGTGACTTTAATAATTCAAGAAAATATAAAAACTGGTTCCTCTAACCAGAAGTAAAATGTGTCATGACATTTTATGGGCTTTCATTTGACACCGCCTATTATATAGGTCCTGGATGGCAGGAAGCTTGGCCCCAGTGATGTACTGGGCCGCTTGCACTACCCTCTGTAGCGTCTTATTGTCAGATGCCAAGCAGTTGCAATACCAAGCGGTGATGCAACCGGCCAGGATGCTCTCGATGGTGCAGCTGTAGAACCTTTTGAGGATCTGGGGACCCATCCAAAGCTTTTCAGTCTCCTGAGGGGGAAAAGGTTTTGTCGTGCAGACGTGAGACACGGAGCGGTAATCATTTTACCTTCGCTTCCTCGGGCACAGGGACAATGGTGGTCTGCTTCAAACATGTAGGTATTACAGACTCGGTCAGGGAGAGGTTGAAAATGTCAGTGAAAACACTTGACAGTTGGTCGGAGTATGCTTTGAGTACACGTCCAGGTAATCCGTCTGGGCCAGCGGCTTTGTGAATGTTGACCTGTTTAAAGGTTTTGTTCACATCGGCTACTGAAAGCGTTATCACACAGTCATCCAGAACAGCGGGTGCTCTCGTGCATGTTTCTGTGTTGCTTGCCTCGAAGTGAGCATAAAAGGCATTTAGCTCGCTTCACTGGGCAGCTCGTGTCTGGGTTCCCTTTGTAGTCCGTAATAGTTTCCAAGCCCTGCCATATCCGACGAGCATCAGAGCCAGTGTAGTACGATTCAATCTTAAAACTGTATTGACGCTTTGCTTGTTTGATGGTTCATCTGAGGGCATAGCGGGATTTCTTATAAGCGTCCTGATTAGTCTCCTTGAAAGCAGCAGCTCTAGCCTTTAGCTCGATGCGGATGTTGCCTGTAATCCATGGCTTCTGGTTGGGATATGTACGTACAGTCACTGTGGGGAAGACGTCGTCGATGCCCTTATTGATGAAGCCGATGACTGAGGTGGTGTACTCCTCAATTAGATGAATCCCGGAACATATTCCAGTCTGTGCTAGCAAACAGTCCTGTAGAGTAGCATCCGCGTCATCTGACCACTTACGTATTGAGCGAGTCACTTGTACTTTAGTTTTAGCTTGTAAACAGGAATCAGGAAGATAGAATTATGGTTAGATTTGCCAAATGGAGGGCAGGGGAGAGCTTTGTATGCATCTCTGTGTGTGGAGTAGGTGGTCTAGGATTTTTTTTCTCTGGTTGCACATGTGACATGCTGGTAAAAATGGGGTAAAACTGATTTAAGTTTGCCTGCATCAAAGTCCCCGGCCACTAGGAGTGCCGCTTCTGGGTGAGCATTTTCTTCTTTGCTTATGGCCTTATAGAGTTGGTTGAGAGCGGTCTTGGTGCCAGCTTCGTTATGTGGTGGTAAATAGATGGCTATGAATAATATAGATGAGAACTCTCTTGGTACATAGTGTGGTCTACAGTTTATCATAAGGTACTCTACCTCAGGCGAGCAATACTGAGAGACTTCTTTAATATTAGACATCGCACACCAGCTATTATTGACAAATGGACACACACCCCCACCCCTCGTCTTACCAGAGGTAGCGTCTCTGTTCTGCTGGTGCATGGAAAATCCTGCTAGTTCTATATTTTCCAGATCGTCGTTCAGCCACGTTAATCCTTACCCCAAGCGCCTATCAGTTCCATCGAAACTGATATAATCCCTATAATGGTGATATTGAGAGAGATACACTACATGACCAAAAGTATGTAGACACCTGCTTGTTGAATATTTCATTCCAAAATCATGGGCATTAATATGGAGTTGGTTCCCCCTTTGCTGCTGTAATAGCCTCCACTCTTCTGGGAAGGTTTTCCACTAGATGTTGGAACATTGCTGCGGGGACTTGCATCCATTCAGCCACAAGAGCATTAGTGAAGTCGGGCACTGATGTCCGTGTGCTCGATGTTATACACCTGTCAGCAAACGGTTGTGCTGGAATAGCCGAATCCACTCATTTGAAGGGGTTTCCACATACCTTTGGTCATGTAGTGTATCTCAAAGGGTTTGAGATACAGAACTATGCAGTCATATCGTGTTGCATCAGGAGTCACAGTTGAGAGATCTAGCTGTGAAGTCTAAAAGCATTCTCAGACACTCAGATCAGCACAGGAAGAAAGTATAGCACACTTTCAGTCTTTTTAAATATTAATGAGCATCGCTGGTAGCTTTAAATAAAAGAGCGAACCTATCTTTTTCTATGCATTTCTATCCTGTGTGAAAACGCATATACACTTCACTCAGGATGGAAAGTCTGTTATTTGGTGTGACAATCTCTAATGTGTACCAAATGACTCAACAGCACAGTGACGATCAATTAAAATAACAACTTATTGCTCTTCTTCTATAAAAGACTGATTCTCCTGTCTGCTTGTATGCTGGGGTTCACAGTCTGGACTAAAGGCTCAGCAGACAAAGACAGACACATTAACTGTCTGGTTAGAGATAGACAGATGGACGGACGGATGGGCAAGTAAGACAGGCAGGCAGAACTGTCTTTCTGACAGGACGAGCCACCAGCAGCAGACACTGATAACTCGAGAGCACAGAGGATTTACGAGCCCTGATAAACAATAGACGGGTGAAGAGAAGAAGCCGTAACTTTCCTCTCCTCTAACAGTCTTGGCCAATCCCAAAACATGGCATTCTGTAAACACAGCCATCCTCTCAGAACAAACCTTTAGCGTGATGACACTGGGACTGCCAGTGAAAACCTTTGCCCGCAGTCAAGTGAAACCTATTACCAGTCACAATAGGGGAGTGCTCCAAGGCAGCTGGCCACCTCTCTACCCATGACCTCCAACGGAAACTGTGGAGCTGACAGGTAATTTATACAAATGTACCCTGGCCTGTAGTCTCATCTGTAGCCCTACTCCTGTGTCACTGTCTGCAGCCATGCGTTCCCCTGCACACTGTTAAATATGGGGGATATTTGGTGGCAAAAATCATGATAGTCAACTAATTGTGTCCTCTCAGAAGACAGGAAATGGAATTTGAAAACGTATGCTTAAGCTTACTATTTATGAATAAGTAGCTTGCAGGATTTGAAGACATTTACCTCTGCTGGTTTTGCTTCCAAGATTCTCATCTTGCGTAACAGATTAGTGTCGCCTGTCTTCGCAACAGACAACAGCATATGGATAAACATGCACAATCACACGGCTTCACTCATAGCAGGGTATCCTCATAACAGAGATCAGAATTTTAGAGCGACCTATTGACTATCACAACAAGCTATCTCTGCAGAATGCACCACTGAAGCCAGCTTTTACCTTTGAGCAGTGTCAGCACTGCTGAAGGCAGATGCATGCAGAGGGGTTTAAAAGCATTGAAGCTTAAGCAGCCTCGCTATAGCCCACCGTAAAAGCAAACCATAGTCACTACTAATCATGTAGAGTGTTCCATTTCAAACACTTTAATGTGAATGGGGCTAGTTCTTCTCTCTCACGTTCTATCTAAAAATGTTCTAGAGAAGTACTGTTTGCCTAACCTTTTTATTTGATATCAATCTCTTCATTCAAAGACTTAATCATGGACACTTACTGACAGTTGTGGCTGCTTTGTGTGATGTATTGTTGTCTCTACCATCTTGGCCTTTGTGCTGTTGGCTGTGCCCAATAATATTTGTGCTGCTATCATGTTGTTTTGCTACCATGTTGTTGTGATGTTGTGTTGCTACCATGCTGTGTTGTCATGTGTTGCTGCCTTGCTTGTGTTGTTGTCTTATAGGTCTCTCTTTATGTAGTGTTGTGTGGTCTCTCTTGTTGTGATGTGTGTTTTGTTCTATATTTATATATATCTATATATTTTTTTATCCCAGTCCCCGTCCCCGCAGGAGGCCTTTTGCCTTTTGGTAGGCCGTCATTGTAAATGATAATTTGTTCTTAACTGACTTGCCTAGTTAAATAAAGGTTAAATAAAAAAAAAATAACCTTGTATGATCAAAAATGTATTGAAGTAATAAAAAACAATATTTGTTATAAATGGTTTGATGGTTTATAACAAATATTGTTTTTTATTAATTCAATCCATTTTGGACATCAATGCCTTAATTGGCATTGGAAGTAGACATGTAGGGTGACATACATTTATTAAGCACGACTCTCCAAAGGACATTTTGACTACCAAATAACAGACTACGAAATATATTACTGGCAATGAAATAGCACTTAACAAACATCTCACACATGCCAAGAATGCAAGCTAAAACACTTAGACTCTCTCTCTGACTCTCTCAGGCCAAAACACAGCTCTAAACAAAGTAGCAGAGGAGGCATTTCGGCTCTAACAATAACAGAGTGCCTCTTTAACAGGTTTTATTTTCATTAATCACACAAGGAATCCAGGCTACTGCAAAGCCCTCCATCTGTAGCAAAGCCAAGACAGCTCCACAGATTGTGCTAGTTCTGTAGCAGCCCCTAATTATAGCAGCAGGAACGTGAAATGCTTGACATAATCACAAATGTAAACTGCCCTCTTTAGTGCCAGCAGCACCACCCCAAATCCTACAATGTGATATTGCTTGTTTGGCTTAACCTTATTGTCCATGGCTTTGATTGCATTTTGATTGTATTTGATTGCATTTGTATGCATTTTGATTGTATTTTGATTGTATTTGATTGCATTTTGATTGTATTTGTATGCATTTTGATTGTATTTGATTGCATTTTGATTGTATTTGATTGCATTTTGATTGTATTTGTATGCATTTTGATTGTATTTGTATGCATTTTGATTGTATTTGATTGCATTTTGATTGTATTTGATTGCATTTTGATTGTATTTGATTGCATTTTGATTGTATTTGTATGCATTTTGATTGTATTTGATTGCATTTTGATTGTATTTGTATGCATTTTGATTGTATTTGTATGCATTTTGATTGTATTTGTATGCATTTTGATTGTATTTTTTATTTTACCTTTATTTAACCAGGCAAGTCAGTTAAGAACAAATTCTTATTTTCAATGACGGCCTAGGAACAGTGGGTTAACTGCCTGTTCAGGGGCAGAACGACATATTTGTACCTTGTCAGCTCGGGGGTTTGAACTTGCAACCTTCCGGTTACTAGTCCAACGCTCTAACCACTAGGCTACCCTGCCGCCCCGTATGTAACTGTAAATTGAAGGACTGTCTGAAGATTAGCCTAATGATCTGCTAAAACGATCCAAATCAACAACAACAACAACAACAATATTGACCTGCTCAGTATCTCTTGTTTAAAATTATCAGCACAGTCAGGAACCTCTTTATGGGATGAATATGACTGTACAATCTATGAGCTCCTTAGCCATCCAATGATTTCAAATGGAAAAACACAAAAGCACAAAATGATGAAAAAGACAAAAGCATAGGGGTTAGTGAGAGGGAGTGAGTGTGTGTGTGTGTGTGTGTGTGTGTGTGTGTGTGTGTGTGTGTGTGTGTGTGTGTGTGTGTGTGTGTGTGTGTGTGTGTGTGTGTGTGTGTGTGTGTGTGTGTGTGTGTGTGTGTGTGTGTGTGTGTGTGCGCGTGTGTGTGCGCGTGTGTGCGTATGGAAGGAAACAAAACAAAAACGTGGGAGGAAGACAAAATAATCTCTCAAGCTTGATCAGTCACCAATAGTATGCTGTTTTCTTAGCCTGGCTAACAATGCGAGATAAAGAGGTCAGCAGACAATCACAAACACTGTTACACCAAGAATCAATTAGGTTCCTTCGGACATAGTTAGTGCTGCATACCACTTTATCCTGTCTCTGAAACATAACATGTTATCAGGGCATTATGTTGGGTTCCTGGGCATTACGTTAGATGCAATCTGTTGTGGATCTTATTTCACAGCTATTATGTTGCTTGCAAATCAAAGCCCCAATACACAATAGACAAATCATTCTAAGATATACAGTGCTACCGCACAATTTTGTCGTTAACCTGGGCCTTACACTAGACATCTTTTCTAATTAATTATAAATTTGTGATCAATTAACAGATCCTATCAGACACCAGATTGTCTACAAAATGTTTTTAAGGCATTCATAATGAGGTGCAACCATCCAACTTAAGTTTTTGCAGATAGTTCTCAGTGATAACATGAGAAGATTCTTGTGCATCTGAAATATATGAATACTTAACTGCTGTGGTGTTTCTACGGAAATGCAATGGCAAGCAGAACTGCAAAGGTGATGAAGGAGGTATCTTTGTGTGGGTGTGTGTGTGCGTGCTCTGTCAGTTCTGTATCTGTAGATATGTCTGTGTGTACAATCTTAGAAAAAAGGATTCCAAAAGGGTTCTTCAGCTGTCCACATAGGAGAACCCTTTTTGGCTCCAGGTAGAACTATTTTTGGTTGCAGGTAGAACTATTTTGGGTACCATGTTAGACCCTCTGTGTAAAGGGTCCTACTATGAGGACAGCCGAAGAACCCTTTTAGGTTCTAGATAGCAAATCATTTTCTAAGAATGTATGGGGTGGGGAGGACAGTAGCATTGGGAATACAGTGATACAATATCGCTACCTTTGTCATCCCATCACAGAGCTAATAGCCAGAGAGAGGAGCCTGGTTGAAGACTCTGGGGAAAGCAAGCACTTCATAAAGTGCAACAAATGAAGACAGACACTTTCGGCTGGCCTTAGTAATAGGGGAGAGGGCTACTATTTTCCAAGGAGGCATTTGACAGGGTGCCTGGAATGGTCATGTATCCTTCTCCCCTAAGGCAGCTGTAAAAGCGAGCAGTCTCTGCAGTATAATTCATCATCATTAGCATATATATCATCATACATTATGGGAAATGTTGTATCTGTACTAGGCCTCTCCTTACAAGAAAAAAGCGTATGTTCAATTTTTTCTTAAATTTAATGTTCAACCATATTTTCACATGTATTACATTTTGAGTTCACATGTTAACACCACCTTTTCACATGTGAGGAGAATAACATGTTTTCACCTTACACGTGATTGCAGTTTCACATGTGAAAGTTGCAGTTTTACATGTTAAAAACATTCACGTGAGAATTGGATATGCAGTTTCACATGTGAAAAACTCATGTCTAAAGTGTTATTTAGGAGCTTGTTTGTTCCTCCTTGCGTGAGTAACGGGTGTGTCTGTTGTCGAGGGCGTTTGACTTTTGGATTGTGCCATACCTGTATTTGGTGGACTTGCCTATTAAAAGTACGCATCTCAGACATTTCTGCTCTCTTTCGCCTGACTCCTTCACCTACCTCCTAACGTAACATTGTCACACACACATTACAATCTCAATTTCACATGTAAAGTTGCAAGTTCACATGTGAAAAACAATAACATGTAAAAATCTAATTTGCAGTTTCATATGTGATAATTTTTCCACATGTGAAAGTGAAAATCTAATTTGCAGTTTCACATGTAAGAAAACTAAGAAAACAAAAAACGGTGATATCATGGATGGTCAGTCCTTGATCCATAGAATAGTCTATGGATTTGAGAGTGGTTGCATTTCTCTAACGTCATCTCTTAGCGTTTTACCGAAACTATGGGAAAACACTTTGTTAAAGTTTCAATTAAGAATTCACGCTTTAAACAACTGAGTATCAGTGTTATTATATAGTGCAATCCTCTAGTGAGTAAGTGCCATTAATATCAAGCAAAACTTCTGAAGTCGAGAACAACACTCTTAGTATTGCAAACACATTTTTTAAAGGTGAGTGCAAATGGATTGTAAATTAATGCAAATAAATTGTTTTCCAGGTGACACAGTTAAATAAAATATCTCCCTCTTTCCTGCAATTATCCCCAATTTTGGTTGTTACCCAGGCCTTTGCTTTCACTGCCTTTTTTCCAGTTGAAAGTTTTGGCACATTCATTCCAACAACATAGCAACCCGGTATCCCACTGCTAGTTTCCCTCTGAAGCTAAGGAGGGTCGTTCCCTGAATTGGAGACCATATATAGCATGAAGTGGTAAAAATGTATGTGTGGGGAACAAAAGCTATAACTGAACATGTGAAACTTCACACGTGTCTGTAAACCAGCCACATGTTCAACAATTTTTTTTCTTCTCACTTTCATTTTTCAGGTGAGTTGTCGATGTTGTTTTATTGTAAGGGTCTCTTTATGTTTAGTTATACCAAGACCTCATCTGATGTAGAACTAATTCAACATTCAATGTAGGCTATTAGTAATGGTATGTATGTTGACAATAGCAACATGACAATCTCATAAACTCACTGCCACTCACTGTGGCAATTGCTGAAAATGCAGTTAAATGTTACAGAAGTATTCCTCACTAAATTAAACAATGAAGTGTTTTTACACAGATTGAATAGAAAACACTTTCAGTAAATATATTATGCTCTAAAATAGAATAGAATTTTGAGTAGATGTAGCCTTTATTCTATTACTTTTCGTCAGTATTCAGGTGTATTTTTATTTTATTTATTTAAGGCATACAGTGCATTCGGAAAGTATTCAGACCCTTTTACGACATTTTGATACGTTACAGCCTTATTCTATAATTGATTATTATTATTATTATTTTTACCACGTTTTCTTCCCAATTTCGTGGTATCCAATTGTTTAGTAGCTACTATCTTGTCTCATCGCTACAACTCCCGTACGGTCTCGGGAGAGACGAAGGTTGAAAGTCATGCGTCCTCCGATGCACAACCCAACCAAGCCGCACTGCCACACAGCGCGCATCCAAACCGGAAGCTAGCCGCACCAATGTGTCGGAGGAATGGAACAGCGGTAACACCCACAGAGAAATGCGCCACTGTCGGGACACTGACTATTTCCCCTCCCATTCGGTCAAAGCAAATGCTCCATTCCACTTTCTACTGAATGAGGACATCTAGTGGAAGGTGTAGGAAGTGCTTCCAGATCCATATCTTGTTGGGAAAGGAGGGGGGCGATGACGTCAAAGTTGTCCCAACTTTCAGAATTTCACTTCTTGTTTGGAAGATTGCCTGCCCTATGAGTTCAGTTATACTCACAGACATAATTCAAACCGTTTTAGAGTGTTTTCTATCCAATAGTAATAATAATATGCATATATTAGCAATCTAGGACAGAGTTTGATGCAGTTCACTATGGGCACGCAATTCATCCAAAGTGAAAATACTGCCCCCTATCCTCAACAAGTTTAAACCGTACTGCAAAAATTGCACCTACAGAGTGCATCAAACATGATTTAAACATGGAAAAGTGTTTATTTCTGAATTTCAATGTTTCAACTTGCTGAAAATTGTCCACGGTGTTCCTACCAGCTAGTTTAAACAGTACTGCAAATATTGCACCTACAGAGTACATCAAACGTGATTTAAACTTCGAAAAGTGTTTAGTTCTGTATTTCAATGTTGCAACTTGCTGAAAATTGTCCACAGTGTTCCTATCATCTAGTTTAAACAGTTCTTCAATTTATTTACCTACAGAGTACATAAAATGTGATTTAAACATGGAAAAGTGTTTATTTCTGTATTTCAATGTTGCAACTTGTTGAAAATTGTCCACAGTGTTCCTATCAGCTAGTTTAAGCCATTTTGCCACAACGTTGGAAGTATGCTTGGGGTCATTGTCCATTTGGAAGACCCATTTGCGACCCAGCTTTAACTTCCTGACTGATATCTTGAGATGTTGCTTCAATATATCCACATAACTTCCCTCCCTCATGATGCCATCTTTTTTGTGAAGTGCACCAGTCCCTCCTGCAGCAAAGCACCCCCACAACATGATGCTGCCACCCCCATGCTTCACGGTTGGGATGGTGTTCTTCGGCTTGCAAGCCTCCCCCTTTCAAGTTATGTCGATATAGGACTCGTTTTACTGTGGATATAGATACTTTTGTACCTGTTTCCTCCAGCATCTTCACAAGGTCCTTTACTGTTGTTCTGGGATTGATTTGCACATTTCACACCAAAGTACGTTCATCTCTAGGAGACAGAACGTGTCTCCTTTCTGAGCGGTATGACGGCTGCGTGGTCCCAAGGTGTTTATACTTGCGTACTATTGTTTGTACAGATGAACTTGGTACCTTCGGGAATTTGGAAATTGCTCCCAAGGATGAACCACATCCCATGATGTCAAGCAAATAGGCACTGAGTTTGAAGGTAGGCCTTGAAATACATCCACAGGCACACCTCCAATTGACTCAAATTATGTCAATTAGCCTATCAGAAGCTTCTAAAGCCATGACATCATTTTCTGGAATTTTCCAAGCTGTTTAAAGGCACAGTCAACTTAGTGTATATAAACTTCTGACCCACTGCAATTGTGATACATAAGTTAAATAATCTGTCTGTAAACAATTGTTGGTGTAGTAGATGTCCTAACCGAACAAAACTATAGTTTGTTAACAAGAAATGTGTGGAGTGTTTGAAAAACAAGTTTTAATGACTCCAACCTAAGTGTATGTAAACTTTCGACTTCAACTGTAAATATTCAGACCCTTGGCTATGAGACTCATATTTGAGCTCAGGTGCATCCTGTTTCTATTGATCATACTTGAGATGTTTATACAACTTGATTGGAGTCCACCTGTGGTAAGTTCAATTGATTGGACGTGATTTGGAAAGGCACACACCTGTCTATATAAGGTCCCACAGATGACAGTGCATGTCAGAGCAAAAGCCAAGCCACCAGGTTGAAGGGATTGTCAGTAGAGCTCAGAGACAGGACTGTGTTAAGGCACAGATCTGGGGAAGGGTACCAAAACATTTCTGCAGAATTGAAGGTCCCGAAGAACACAGTGGCCTCCATCATTCTTCAATGGAAGTGGTTTGGAACCACCAATAAACTTCCTAGAGCTGGACGCCCGGCCAAACTGAGTAATTGGGGGAGAAGGGCCTTGGTCAGGGAGGTGACAGAGCTCCAGAGTTCCTCTGTGGAGATGGGAGTACCTTCCTAAAGGACAACCATCTCTGCAGCACTCCACCAATCAGGACTTTATGGTAGAGTCGCCAGACGGAAGCCACCACTCAGTAAAAGATATATATGATTGCCCTCTTGGAGATTGACAAAAGGCACCTAAAGACTCTCAGACCATGAGAAACAAGATTCTCTGGTCTGATGAAACCAAGATTGAAACCTGGCACCATCCTTGCGGTGAAGCATGGTGGTAGCAGCATCATGCTGTGGGGATGTTTTTCAGCGGCAGGGACTGGAAGACTAGTCAGGATCAAGGGAAAGATTAACAGAGAAAAGTACAGAGAGATCCTTGATGAAAACCTGCTCCAGTGCGCTCTGGAATCAGACTGGGGGTGAAGGTTCCCCTTCCAACAGGATAACGACCTTAAGCACACAGCCAAGACAATGCAGGAGTGGCTTTTGTACAAGTGTCTGAATGTCCTTGAGTGGCCCAGCCAGAGCCCGGACTTGAACCCAATCGAACATCTCTGGAGAGACCTGAAAATAGCTGTGCAGTGGCGCTCCCCATCCAACCTGACAGAGCTTGAGAAGATCTCCAGAGAAGAATGGGAGAAACTTCCCAAATACAGGTGTGCCAAGCTTGTTGTGTCATACCAAGAAGACTCAAGGCTGTAATCGCTGCCAAAGGTGCTTCAACAAAGTACTGAATAAAGGGTCTGAATACTTATGTAAATGTTATATTTCCGTTTTTTATTTTTAATACATTTTCAAAATCTTCTAAAAACCAGTTTTTTGCATTGTCATTATGGGGTATTGTGTGTAAATGAATTCGCATTTAAAAACAACATTTTTATAATAAGGCTGCAAAGTAACAAAATGTGAAGAAATTCAAGGGGCCTGAAGTAACAAAATGTGAAGAAATTCAAGGGGCCTGAATGCTTTCCGAATGCACGATATGGTTTGTTAAACCAATGGTTTTTGTTTGGCATACATTTTTTACGTGAAAAATCAGAGTCTCAGTGCTATTCCGTTTCCATGGAATTGCCCACATCCTGATAAAAATCTTAATTTACAATCTCCTCATGTAGCTCACAATCCATATGACCCAGTATTCGATCAGACACAACTTTTCCACTTACGAGCAAAACTTAATTTGCCAATGTGTACTACCAAAATATGCAATGCGGTACAAAATAATAGATACATTACAGCAACATCGACGACACTTTTAGAGGTTGCACATCCTAAAGGTACACCACGAAAACATGATACAATGTCCTGATATTAGTCATTGATATGTCGGAGAAGAAGGCTACTTTTGCCATTTGATATCATTGAACCTATAACAAACGACATGCAGAGGAACGTGACATCCTGTTGATTAATCACATGCGAATGTTTAAAACGTGTCACTTACCGGAACATTATGTAGGTTAAACGTTGCAGAAGGACAGCAAGGTTTCGGTGAGTTGGTCTGACCGCATGTTACTATATAGCATAGCCCACGGAATAAGAGATGCGTTGTCTATTACACCGGCGTACCGCAGGCAACACGCTGTTATTGGCACTGCAGTCCGCAGCTTCGAGTTCCATCAAGTATGGAGGTCGTCAAATTGAAATAGACATTACGTGATGTAGATACACAAAGGCGACGGTAGCCTATGTAGTGCTGAAACGGACAGCTCCTTACGTTGTTTCCTATGGGTTTTTTATGGGAACGAAATATGCCGGTGGAGTGTCTACTGCAACATAACAGTAGGATATTCTATCGTTCCAGACATCACAACACACTAGAGCATGCTCACACCATCTCACACCCTCCCTGCCGGTTCGAGCATGCTCAGTCACTGCAGCCCAGACTCATTAGTTTGCATGCAGGTATGACAAGTTATTCAGTTGTTGTGGGGAGGGATACGTGAGCACGGCTAGACTACAGTATGATGTCATTGGATGGCAATGCTGTTAACAAAGACTTGTCTGGCACTAAGAGACTGAGGATATTCTGGGAGTCACAGGTGTTGTCCAGACCACTGATAAGGGGAGTACAGATGACATGATTTTGCTTATGGGTGTTACTCATAATTTCTATACATTAACACAGCATAGCCTACACCTGGATGAAAATCTGAGATAAGCGAAATACAGTATATCTATGGATTTCGTGCTTAGGAAAAGTCAGGAGTTGATAATGAACACACTATGGAAAGTTCCTGGTGCGAGTGGAACCCCCTCATAGATGTAGCAGTGCAGGGAAGAGCAGGCTATGATTTATGTGAGGTGCAGTATACATAAGGGGTTTCATTGGAAAACTCAACAGAAAGGTAAGATACTGTATTCATTCCCAGGCTCCTGACACAAACACAAACATAAACACACATTTTAAATACTTTATTTTAACCCACAAATCACATTACAGTCGAGAAGGATATGGATATCTGGAAACTTATGGATATAGAAAGCACATTCTTCTCCATACAGCTATCCTGCCCGTGACCGCTGACACGGAGCAGTACCTTACGAGCTGGCTTGCCTTTGTCCTATGCAGGCCTGCAATCTGAAGGCCACGTATTGTCAGCACATGTACATGACGGCTCCCAAAATTCAGCACCACAAGTTTGCGCTGATAACCAAGCCTGTTTAGGCGTGACACAAGTCTTCTCCATGTCGGAGTCAAAAGAGCAACATACTTCCAAAATGAACACCTCCCTTCAGCTTTCCCCCCACAACAACAATAAATGGATTATTTTACTTTATTCTCTCTCTCTCTCTCTCTCTCTCTCTCTCTCTCTCTTTCACCTACCTACCTACCTACCTTGATACAGGTATTTTTGAAATTATAGCCATGACAGGCAACTAGCAAAAGCAGATAACCACTGCACAGAATGCTGCTCCACTGGATTCCCTGATGTAATGAGTGAAAATGTGTTGCACTGAACAATTGACTCTTTTATACTGCAGACTATAAAGTAAAAATAGATCTAAATTATTTCAGTGGAGTTTAAGATAAGGCATTGGTAAAACATTTGTACTTATTGAAATACATTTCACTGAAAGATTGACAGTAGTATAACCACCAAGTTCAAATCAAATCAAAGTTTATTTGTCATGTGCGCCGAATACAACAGGTTTAGACCTTACAGTGAAATTCTTACTTAAAAGCCCTATGAGAACTAAGAACAGATATAGCCCTTGGCCATAACCAACAGTGCAATTTTTAAGTAAAAAATAGGTATTAGGTAAACAATAGATAACGAAATAAAAAAATTATATCAACAGTCAAATGACAGTGAAAATAACAGCTAGTGAGGCCATGCCCTTGTCTGTACATTCTGCCCTGAATCTATCCTACCCCACCCAGAAATCTGCTCCTTTTATTCTCTGTTCCCAACGCACTAGACGACCAGTTCTTATAGCCTTTAGCCGTACATTTATACTACTCCTTCTCTGTTCCTCTAGTGATATAGAGGTTAACCCAGGCCCTGTGTGTCCCCAGACACTCTCATTTGTTGACTTCTGTAACCATAAAAGCCTTCGTTTCATGCATGTTAACATCAGAAGCCTCCTCCCTAAGTTTGCTTTACTCACTGCTTTAGCACACTCCGCCAACCCTGATGTCCTAGCCGGGTGTGAATCCTGTCTTATTAAGACCACCAAAAAATCTGAAATGTCCATCCCCAACTACAATATTTTCCATCAAGATTATACTGCTAAAGGGGGCGGATGTGCAATCTACTGCAGAGATAGCCTGCAGAGTTCTGTCATACTATCCAAACAGTTCAAGCTTCTACTTTTAACAATCCATCTCTCCAGAAATAAGTCTCTCTCTGTTGTCGCTTGTTATAGACCCCCCTCAGCTCCCAGCTGTGCCCTGGACACCATATGTGAATTGATTGCCCCCCATCTATCGTCAGAGTTTGTACTGTTAGGTGACCTAAACTGGGATATGCTTAACACCCCGGCCGTCCTACAATCTAAACTTGATGCCCTCAATCTCACACAAATTATCAAGGAACCTACCAGGTACAACCCTGAATCTGTAAACATGGGCACCCTCATAGATATCATCCTAACTAACTTGCCCTCCAAATACACCTCTAATGTTTTCAACCAGGATCTCAGCGATCACTGCCTCATTGCCTACGCCCGTTATGGGTCCGCGGTCAAGCGACCACCCCTCATCACTGTCAAACGCTCCCTAAAACACTTCTGCAAGCAGGCCTTTGTAATCGACCTGGCCCGGGTATCCTGGAAGGATATTGAACTCATCCCGTCAGTAGATGATGCCTGGTCGTTCTTTAAAAGGGTTATCCTCACCAACTTAAATAAGCATGCCCCTTTCAAAAAATGTAGAACTAAGAACAGATATAGCCCTTGGTTCACTCCAAACTTGACTGCTCTTGTGGCACAAAAACTTCCTGTGGTGTGCACTAGCATCAAATAGTCCCCGCGATATGCAACTTTTCAAGGAAGTCAGGAACCAATATACAGAGTCAGTTAGGAAAGCAAAGGCTAGCTTTTTCAAATAGAAATTTGCATCCTGCAGCACTAATTCCAAAAAGTTTTGGGACACTTTAAAGTTCATGGAGAATAAGAGCACCTCCTCCCAGCTGCCCACTGCACCGAGGCTAGGAAACACTGTCACCACCGATACATCCACGATAATCGAGAATTTCAATAAGCATTTCTTATGGGCCATGCTGGGCCATGCTTTCCACCTGGCTACCCCAACCCTGGCCAACATCTCTGCACCCCCCTCAGCAACTGGCCTAAGCTCCCCCCGCTTCTCCTTCACCCATATCCAGACAGCTGATGTTCTGAAAGAGCTGCAAAATCTGGATCCCTACAAATCAGCTGGGCTAGACAATCTGGACCCTCTCTTCCTAAAATTATCCACCGCCATTGTTGCAACCCCTGTTATTAATAGTCTGTTCGACCTCTCTTTCGTATCGTCTGAGATTCCTAAAGACTGGAAAGCGGTCGCGGTCATCCCCCTCTTCAAAGGGGGAGACACTCTAGACCCAAACTGTTACAGACCTATATCCATTCTGTCCTGCCTTCCTAAAGTCTTTGAAAGCCAAGTTAACAAACATATCACTGACCCTTTCAAATCCCACCATACCTTCTCCGCTATGCAATCTGGTTTCAGAGCTGGTCACGGGTGCACCTCAGCCACGCTCAATGTCCTAAACGACATCATAACCACCATCGATAAAAGACAGTACTATGCAGCCGTCTTCATCGACCTGGCCAAGGCATTCGACTCTTGTCAATCACAGTATTCTTATTGGCAGCATAAACAGCCTTATTTTCTCTAATGACTGCCTTGCCTGGTTCACTAACTACTTCTCAGATAGAGTTCAGTGTGTCAAATCAGAGGACCTGTTATCTGGACATCTGGCAGTCTCTATGGGGGTGCCACAGGGTTCAATTCTCGGGCCGACTCTTTTCTCTGTATATATCAATGATGTCGCTCTTGCTGCTGGTGATTCTTTGATCCACCTCTACGCAGACGACACCATTCTGTATACATCTGGCCCTTTTTTGGACACTGTGTTAACAAACCTCCAAACAAGCTTCAATGCCATACAACTCTCCTTCCGTGGCCTCCAACTGCTCTTGACTTGGAATATGTGGACAACTATAAATGCCTAGGTGTCTGGCGAGACTGTGAACTCTCCTTCCAGACTCACATTAAGCATCTCCAATCCAAAATTAAATCTAGAATCGGCTTTCTATTTCACAACAAATAGATTCCTAAAGACTGGAAAGCGGTCGCGGTCATCCCCCTCTTGTAGGGGGATGACCGCGAACATGCTGCCAAACATACCCTCGTAAAACTGACTATCCTACCGATCCCTGACTTCGTCGATGCCATTTACAAAATAGCCTCCAACACACTACTCAGCAAATTGGATGCAGTCTATCCCAGTGTCATCTGTTTTGTCACCAAAGCCCCATATACTACCCACCACTGTGACCTGTATGCTCTCATTGGCTGGTCCTCGCTACATATTCGTAGCCAAACCCACTGGCTCCAGGTCATCTATAAGTCTTTGCTCGGTAAAGCTCCACCTTATCTCAGCTCACTGGTCACAATAGCAACACCCACCCGTAGCATGTGCTCCAGCAGATATATTTCACTGGTCATCCCTAAAGCAAACACCTCTTTGGACGCCTTTCTTTCCAGTTATCTGCTGCCAGTGACTGGAATGAATTGCAAAAATCACTGAAGTTGGAGACTTATATCTCCTTCACTAACTTTAATCATCAGCTGTCAGGGCAGTTTACCGATCACTGCAGCTGTACACAGCTCATCTGTAATTAGCCCATCCAACTACCTACCTCATCCCCATATTTGTTTTTGTTTTTCTGCTCTTTTGCACAACAGTATTTCTACTTGCACATCCTCATCTGCACATCTATCACTCCAGTGTTAATTGCTAAATTGTAATTACTTCGCCACTATGGCCTATTTATTGCCTTTACCTCCGTACTTCCTTTTCACACAATGTATACAGATTTTTCTATTGTGTTATTGACTGTACGTTTGTTTGTCCCATTTGTAACACTCTGTTGTTGTTTTTTCGCACTGCTTTGCTTTATCTTGGCCAGGTCGCATTTGTAAATTAGAACTTGTTGTCAACTGGCCTACCTGGTTAAATAAAGGTAAAATGTAAAACATATACAGGTGGTACCGGTACAGAGTCACTGTTTAGTTGGGCTAATTGAGGTAATATGTACATGAATGTATAGTTAAAGGGACTATGTATAGATGATAAACAGAGAGTAGCAGCAGCGTAAAAGAGGGGTTGGCGGGGGGATAGGTTCTTTTGTTCCTTTCAGTCTCCTGAAGGGGAATAGGTTTTGTCGTGCCCTCTTCGCGACTGTCTTGGTGTGTTTGGACCATTCTAGTTTGTTGGTGACACCAAGGTACTTGAAGCGCTCAACCTGCTCCACTACAGCCCTGTCGATGAGAATGGGGGCGTGCTCAGTCCTCCTTTTCCTGTAGTCCACAATCATCTGCTTTGTCTTGATTACGTTGAGGGATAGGTTGTTATTCTGGCACCACCCGGCCAGGTCTCTGACCTCCTCCTATATAGGCT
Source organism: Oncorhynchus kisutch (assembly GCF_002021735.2). NCBI lineage: Eukaryota > Metazoa > Chordata > Actinopteri > Salmoniformes > Salmonidae > Oncorhynchus > Oncorhynchus kisutch. The sequence goes on from NC_034198.2 coordinate 8,473,101, forward strand.
GTCTCGTCGTTGTCGGTGATCAGGCCAGAGGGAGGTGTTTAGTCCCAGGATCCTTAGCTTAGTGATGAGCTTTGAGGGCACTATGGTGTTGAACGCTGAGCTGTAGTTAATGAATAGCATTCTCACGTACAGTATGTGTTCCTTTTGTCCAGGTGGTAAAAGGCAGTGTTGAGTGGAATAGAGATTGCATCATCTGTGGATCTGTTTGAGCGGTATGCAAATTGGTATGGGTCTAGGTTTTCTGGGATAATGGTGTTAATGTGGGCCGTTATCAGCCACTAAGGATGTGAGTGCTACGGGTCTGTAGTCAGGTTAGGCAGGTTACCTTAGTGCTCTTGGGCACAGGGACTATGGTGGTCAGCTTGAAGCATGTTGGTATTACAGACTCAATCAGGGATATGTTGAAAATGTCGGTGAAGACACCTGCCAATTGGTCTGCACATGCCCGGAGCACACGTCCTGGTAATCTGTCTGGACCAGCTGTCTTGTGAATGTTGAACTGTGTAAAGGTCGTACTCACATCGGGTATGGAGGTCATGCTCACACAGTCGTCCGGAACAGCTGATGCTCTCGTGCATGCCTCAGTGTTGCTTGCCTCTGTGCTAGGAAAACAGTGCTGTAGATTAGCATCTGCTTCGTCTGACCACTTTTTTTATAGACCAATCACTGGTTCTTCCTGCCCGCCTCTGGGTGAGCGGTTTCCTGTTTGCTTATTACCTTATACAGCTGACTCGGTGTTACTGAGGTGTTAGTGCCAGCATCCGTCTGTGTTGGTAAATAAACAGCCACAAAAATCATAGATGAAAACTCTCTTGGCAAATTGTGTGGTCTACAGCTTATCATGAGATATTCTACTTCAGGCGAGCAAAATCTAGAGACTTCTATAGATTTCATGCACCAGCTGTTGTTTTCAAATGTACACAGAACGCCCCCCCCCCCCCCCCCCCCCCCCCAGATATTACAGTTTTTGATGTCCCGTTGGTAGGATTTTTGTGATCGTACCTCATCTAATTTATTGTCCAATGATTGTACGTTGGCAAGTAATATTGATGGTGAGGGCAGATGTCCCACTCGCCATCGGCGGATCCTTACGAGGCACCCCGCCCTTTGTCCTCTATACCTGTGTCTTTTTCTCTTGCCAATGACGGGGATTTTGGCCTTGTCGGGTGTCTGAAGTACGTGTTCTGCTTGTTGAAGATAAATTCTTTGTCTAATCCGAGGTGAGGGATCGCTGTCCTGATATCCAGAAGCTCCTTTTTGCTGTAAGATACAGTGGCAGAAACATTATGTACAAATGAATTTATAAAATACTTGAAAAAAACACATGATAGCACAATTGGTTAAGCGCCCGTAAAATGGCTGCCATTTCTTCCGGTGCCATCTTCTTATCACTGGAAACTGTTGTGTTAGTGCTGGGATAGAGGAAAAATTGGCACCTTCTGGGGTGTCTGAGAAACACTGCACTGGGGAACCATCATGTCCAGGTAAACTTCTCACTCTCTCTGTCAGTACATGGCACCGCTCTCTATATTTTCTCCTGCTCTCTTCCGCCACCTATTGGCTTCAAGGGAGGATGTAAGTACACTGATGGGCAGGGAGGTTGTTAGAGAGGAGAGATCATGCTCATTCCAGCAGTCCTGGCCTCATGTCAGGGAAAGGCAGATCTATGATGCTTCGTCCTTACTTTCATAGCCTTTCACAACATTTTACTCAAACAAACAAAATTCTTTCCCATGAGAACTCTGTGGAATGTGCATCTAGGTTACTTATAGGAGTTTTTTTTTATCCATTTGGGATGACATCTGTCTGCTGTTGTTGCATTGTAAATATAAATGATTTAACAAGGTTTACCCCAAGTGCATTTATTATGCTTTGGTTTATGCTTTAAGTCTTGAGTTATTACATATCTGCAGACACAGTATCCCATAATATTACACCCTATTACATCTTAGCTTTGTGCAGAAGATGACATCATTCTCATACCAATAAGTTCTTAGCCAGGCTTCCTAACTCATTGGCTGGTGAATGAGACTGAGCTTAAATTCCAACAGCATTATCTGATAAACTGTTGGCCACATGTGCTGGCTACATCATTCTGGGCAAACCTGTATTATTTCAAATGTGTAGAAATGCTTGAATGCTTTTATTAAATGGTTTATTTGTCTGTGATTAGGTTTATACATCATTTTATATGCAACACAATTTCAAATGGTGCACCGGTGCAAATGAGGAACAGATGGCATGGCAACAGTCTCCACATTTGAATGTTTATTTCTCTTATATTATGCAGTGATCAAATTAATGTGAATTTCTGTTATATTATGCAATGATAAAATGACAGGCCTGAGCATATTGATTTTGTAATAATTAATTGGTAATCCCTATGCTGATTTTTGCTGCATACTAATATTTAAAAATGTCTCAGAGCCCTTTTACTTAGATTTAGCTAGGTTAAATCAGGGAGTAAGTACAGATTGGGATATGTGGGACATAGTTTGACCACACAAACCCTGCAGGTGTACAAGTGTGTAACAAGTGAGTAATAGGACAAATATAGCCACCCGCCAATGTATAAACAGTATGTCAGGTGATGCTGATAAGACACCATTGGAATGCATTGTTTTCTGTGGGCAATTAGTAGGCCTTTATCAGGAATCAACGTAAGACCTAGATGCAGACTGTAACAATGTTTATTATAGCAATGGGGCAGACAACGACAGGTCAATGCAGGCAGGGGTTGATAAACCAGAGTATAGGGGCAAAGGTACAGGATGGCAGGTTGGCTCAGGGTCAGGACAGGCAGAGTAGTCGGGCAGGCGGGCTCGGAGACAGGACAGGCAAGGGTCAAAACCAGGCGAGTGAGAAAAAGAGAGACCGGGTGTCACGATCGTCGTAGTGAGGAGACCAAAGCGCAGTGTGATGGGAATACATCTTTTTAATGAAAGACGAAAAACACGAAGTACACTAAACAAACAAACAAAATAACAACAAGACGAATGTGACCGCTGTCAAAACTGAGTGCAAACATGCAACATAACATAGACAATAACCCACGAAATACCCAAAGAAGATGGCTGCCTAAATATGGTTCTCAATCAGAGACAACAATAAACAGCTGCCTCTAATTGAGAACCAATCTAGGCAACCATAGACATACATAAACACCTAGATGGTAGACAACCCCATAAACCTACAAAAAACCCTAGACAGTTAGAAAAACACATAGATCACCCATGTCACACCCTGACCTAACCAAAATACAGTGGGGCAAAAAAGTATTTAGTCAGCCACCAATTGTGCAAGTTCTCCCACTTAAAAAGATGAGAGTTCTGTAATTTTCATCATAGGTACACCTCAAATATGACAGACAAAATGAGAAAAAAAAATCCAGAAAATCACATTGTAGGATTTTTTATGAATTTTTTTGCAAATTACGGTGGAAAATAAGTAGCACTCACTTCCGTCATCATGAAGTGCTTTGAGAGACTAGTCAAGGACCAGATCACCTCCATCCTACCTGACACCCTAGACCCACTGCAATTTGCTTACTGCCCCAAAAGGTCCACAGACGACCCAATCGCAATCACACTGCACACTGCCCTAACCCATCTGGACAAGAGGAATACCTATGTAAGAATGCTGTTCATCGACTACAGCTCAGCATTTAACACCATAGTACCCTCCAAACTCGTCATTAAGCTCAAGACCCAGGGTCTCGACCCCGCCCTGTGCAACTGGGTCCTGGACTTCCTGACGGGCCGCCCCCAGGTGGTGAGGGTAGGTAACAACATCTCCACCCCGCTGATCCTCAACACTGGGGCCCCACAATGGTGCGTTCTGAGCCCTCTCCTGTACTCCCTGTTCACACATGACTGCGTGGCCATGCACACCTCCAACCCAATCATCAAGTTTGCAGACGACACTACAGAAGGCTTGATTACCAACAACGACAAGACGGCCTACAGGGAGGAGGTGAGGGCCCTCGGGGTGTGGTGTCAGGAAAATAACCTCACACTCAATGTCAACAAAACAAAGGAGATGATCGTGGACTTCAGGAAACAGCAGAGGAGGCAGCCCCCTATCCACATCAACGGGACAGTAGTGAAGGTGGAAAGTTTTAAGTTCCTCTGCGTACACATCACAGATAAACTGAAATGGTCCACCCACACAGACAGCGTGGTGAAGAAGACGCAGCAGCGCCTCTTCAACCTCAGGAGGCTGAAGAAATTCGGCTTGTCACCCAAAAACACTCACAAACTTTTACAGATGCACAATCGGGAGCATCCTGTCGGGCTGTATCACCGCCTGGTACAGCAACTTCTCCGCCCACAACCATAAGGCTCTCCAGGGGATAGTGAGCCCTACATTTCAATTCTAGAAATGGTCTGAGAGGGATCACATCCAGACTCATTGCGGTGAAGATACTATTTTTAATTTTATTTTTTATTTATTTCACCTTTACTTAACCAGGTAAGCTAGTTGAGAACAAGTTCTCATTTGCAACTGCGACCTGGCCAAGATAAAGCATAGCAGTTCGACACACAACAACACAGAGTTACACATGGAATGAACAAAACATACAGTCAATAATACAGTAGAAAAAAGAAAACTAAGTCTATATACAGGGAGTGCAAATTAGGTCAAATAAGGGAGTTAAGGCAATAAATAGGCCATGGTGGCGAAGTAATTACAATATGGCAATTAAACACTGGAATGGTAGATGTGCAAAAGATGGATGTGCAAGTAGAGATACTGTGGTGCAAAAGGAGCAAAATGAATAAATACAGTATGGGGATGAGGTAGATAGATGGGCTGTATACAGATGGGCTATGAACAGGTGCAGTGATCTGTGAGCTGCTCTGACAGCTGGCTCTTAAAGCTAGTGAGTGAGATGGGAATCTCCAGCTTCAGTGATTTTTGCAGTTCGTTCCAGTCAGTGGCCAATGTCCATGGGCTTGGCACAGCTTTTGGCCGGAGCTAGCCAATGACAACCAGAGGCACGCTACCTAATTTCTACAATAGATTTTTTAAACCTTAACCCTAATCTTAACTACATGCCTAACCCTAACGCTTCATACCTAACCATAATCTTGAATTAAGACCAATAAATTCATTTTAGTTTTCATGAATTTTTACAATAAACCTATTACAATAAATGCTTACTTTGTGGCTGTGGTAACCCTAGCCTCGCCCAGTCCCCAACAACCGGATGTTCCTGTTTTCTAGGGTAATGGAAAGAGAGCCTGTGACGCGGAACTCCATCTTAACTCCTCCTCCACATGTATTGATTGGTTGAACAGTGCAGAAGAGCACCTCCCTCGACAGTTTTTTTTATTATCGTCAAGACCAGTATGCAGGGGATCTAGTTGCAGGCATTTCTTTTTACGCTTGATACTTTAGGAGGTTAGCCCGGAGCAAGGAGTTTGGGGTAGCCAGGCAAGAGGGGAAGTGATTGCGCTCGGCTACTGTGCGTGAGTGACAGCCGGGAAGTGCATCTCTACTCTCAACTGCATCCTCCCATTTGCTCCCAAACCTAGATAATTCAACCCAACAGACAGGGTGAAAACATAGACCAGGATTTTTACTGGAGGAAACTGAAATTACGAAAATGAACGAGACAGAACACATCCCGCTTGCAGAATACGATTTTGAGAGAAAATTTGATGAAAAGGGCGCTCTCGAATGGATGCAAGAAAACTGGTGAGTAGGCTAACGTTACAAATTCATCCCTGGATAAAAGAGTAGCCTAGCCTACGTAGTCTAAAGCCGGTGAATTCCCACCGCCAATTTTGGATGGATTGAGCTCTCATCCACACACAATCTCATGTAGGCTACATGTTGTGCTTCGTCCCGCAACGAGCCATTGCATTGTGTAAACAATGGCTCATTGCGGTAAAATCTGTATATTGACCAGATTCCTCAATGATTCCGAACATATGTCGCGTTTAAAAAAAATGTTTGTATCGAAGAGCAGACACAATGTTAGTTTTGACTATGCTACCGACTTAACTTCAGCTTTCATCTTTTATTAACGTTAATGACCTTTGATCCATCGCACGATACAGATGCCATCCCCTATGTTGCTTGTTACATTGTTACTACAATATGAAGTCAAACTCGATGTATAGCCTATCTGCTGTTCACTTCAGTTTGTGTTACATGCACGTGCAGTCACATGCAATGAACGATTACAAAATATCTAATGTGATGATTACTGTATTAAATACATAGGCGTATGTACAATATAAGATATCAATAGGCTTACGTTTAAAAACTTTTAATATCAACTCAACGGCTCTCCCCATCAAATGAGTATATGCTACCCAGCACACAAACCAAAATGGTCTCAAATGCTTCTCTTTGTGTACAATCAATTGTCTGAAGACCAAGACAGACCACATTTCTGCACAGACTTGCTTGGGTTCTTGTTGGCATTTTCTGACTTAAGAGACAGTCTCAGAGGCAAGAAAGCTGTCAATATGGATTGAAAAATTCCTGAAATGTGCAGTGTTGGCCAAATATATTCCCCCTGTTTCACCCTGCCCATGCATTCCTCAGATCGAGCTCATTTGCGTAGGCTACAGCAAAGCATCGAAGTGGAGGATAGTCGGAATAGTCTAAAAGCACATCTAGAGAGGCACACGAAACACCAATGCTTTGCTTGCATGTGACATCCAGGCCTGCCACGCTGTGATTAATGGTCTAGACCTGCTTCAGCATGCATTCTGCTGATTAGCCAAACAAGCTAGCTAGTTGAAAAGGCAGAAATGTCTGCTTTCTGAGAACATTTGCTCCCACAGAACCCTCCACCCCTCTCTCGGGTCTCAGGCCCTCATTTTCTCTCTTTCAAGGAGCAAAATAAGGCCAACACATTGTATTTGACCTCCACCTCCAAAGGATACAATGACTGCTGCTTCTCTCCATTCTATTTCTCCTGCTCTGTAATGCCCATAACACATTCCCTGTTTCCAGTGGCTAGGTAGTTATGATAAGGCAGTCTACTCAGCATTGTTTCACAGGCAGAAATAGGGAGTGCACTACATTGAGCCACTCCAGTTTACACAAAGGGAGGGGTTCACTGGAATACTTTAGCGATCCTCACTATATGAGCCAAGTTACAATTCCCACCAATTGTGTTAACCCTAATGGCGCGATACATAGGTTGTTTGCCTTTCACAACAGTGACCAGGGTTCACTTCCCTGAGACAAAATGCATAAATAAATCAACTTAGATGTATAATAGTTTTAAATAGCTTTTGACTATCCATAGACACAGTGATGGTATTGCTCTTAATGCTTCCCTGTGGAATCCTTCATCAGTTTAGTGAAAGTTTGGGACTGAGAATGACCACTAAAGCCCTACTGTACTGTGCCCTGTATATAGTCCTACCAAACTGGGTCAAGCAACAACATCTTATCTGTTTAATATGTATTCTGTCAATCTGGATTAGTCATCTGGTCCGTCATCAAAATAAACCTCCTCTGAAGTACACACATCATTGCTTTCTAGTATTCAGCCTTATTCGCCTGAGTGCCTCAACTGACCTTTTGGTTAAAACAAATGTCCAGTCAGTGATATATCTAGTATTGTCATTGCATCCCGCTTCTAGCTGTTTTCACATAGCACCGCAGTTGATTTTAGACGGGAGCGACGTATACTCAATCTAATTGCCTGATTACCCACGGGCTGCAGTAGTAGAAGTTCTGGTTAGTATGTCAACATCTAAGCTTGGTTAATCATTGGTTCCATGATTACGAATAGGGATGGGGTTTGGAAAATAGAGGGGGTGGAGGGGGGAACGGCTCATAATAATGGCTGGAATGGAATAAATAGAAGGGTACCAAAAACATGGTTTTCATGTGTTTGATACCATTCCTTTCACTCCATTCCATCCATTGTACTCCGTTTCAGCCATTATTATGAGCCGTCCTCCCCTCAGCAGCCTCCACTGTTAATAGCCTTATGTAACATCATCTGTATAATGCCAGTACGGTATCAGTCTGTGGAAATGTAGATGATCGAGCTTAGCTCGCCTCGTGGCTTGCTGTGTGTACATTCAGAGGACTGCCACCAAGTAAAAAGGAACTAGATATGTGAACTGCAGTGTCAATCCTAAAAGTCGGCTTATGACTGGTTCATCCATTCAGAATGATCATTCATCACATAAATGCATGGTTGTAGTCTAAAATAGATTTAAGACAGCCTCCAGCGATTTTTTTTTTTTACAATTTATTTTTCCTGTTGAAAAGCAATATCCTAACTATAAATACAATAAAGTACACACACTAAAGGGTCAAAAAAAAAACTTTTTAGCAAAATAGTGTTTTTTAGACCACTGCTAACTTCAAGGAGTAGGGCATTTAAGGAGTTGGTCTGTGGTGCCGCTGATGTCATCGGCCTCCCATCTTGCTTGAGGGAAATAGAGGAGCAATAGCGAACACAGGAGGTAAGCCCCCCCCCCCCAGTTGTGCCATGTCATGAGGCATTAAATTAGGTGAAAATGCGTCTGGAATAGGACCTTAAAGCTTTTTTGCATTTCCACCGTGCGCTCATCTAAATCATGGCCTAGTGCCTAGGGCACAATACCCCATAATGACAAAGCAAAAACCGGCTTGTAGAAATATTTGTTTACAAATGTATTACAAATAAAAAACTTAAATACCTTAGGTACACTAATCACTGAAAAACAGGTTTGATGATTTGTTTTTGTGTTTATTTGTTCCTCATAGGAGCAAGTCCTTTATGTTCTGTGGACTGTATGCTGCAATCATCTTCGGGGTCCAACACTTCATGAGAGAGAGGCCCAAGCTGAACCTGCGCCGACCACTTGTCCTCTGGTCACTCAGTTTGGCTATCTTCAGGTGAGTGACACACACGGACCACTTTGTTGCAGTAATAATAGCTTTATGTGTATTCCTAAACACCATCAAACTATAATCAATCATTCAATCAATTACTCAACCAATCAGTGTGAGTGAAGCTCTAACTGAACACTGTTGGTGGTTAGCCTCGTTATCCTCCCTCATCCTTGCTAACCTCAGCGGGGGAAATGTTGGCCACAAAGAGTTTTGTATATAGAGCTAGTTCTCTCTCAGAATTAACAGTGTTTAAATGGACAATCCTGATTTAGGGGCGACATTTTCCTCTTCTAAACACACACATGGAGTACGTAAAAACAGGGATTTCTAGAGCGAAATCTAAAAACTTCTCCTTTAAACTCCTCTTCTTCAACGACATCCATGAGCACTTTGGAGCAGGTTTTCATCAAGGATCTCTCTGTACTTTACTCCGTTCATCTTCCCTCAATCCTCAGGCTACAAAGTGTTGGTTTCATCTGACCAGAGAATCTTGTTTCTCATGGTCTGAGAGTCCTTTAGGTGCCTTTTGGCAAATTCCAAGTGGGCTGTCATGTACCTTTTACTGAGGAGTGGTTCTCTCTGGTCAATCTACCATAAAGGCTTAATTGGTGGAGTGCTGCAGAGATGGTTGTCCTTCTGGAAGGTTCTCCCATCTACACAGAGGAACTCTGGAGCTCTGTCAGAGTGACCATCAAGTTCTTGGTCACCTCACAGACCAAGGCCCTTCTCCCCCGATTGCCCAGTTTGGCCGGGCGGCCAGCTCTAGGAAGAGTCTTGGGGGTTCCAAACTTCTTCCATTTAAGAATGATTGAGGCCATTGTGTTCTTGGGTACCTTCAATGCTGCAGCCATTTTTTGGTACCCTTCCCCAGATCTGTTCCTCGACACAATCTTGTCTCTGGGCTCTACGGGCAATTCCTTCGACCTCATCGCATGGTTTTTGCTCTGACATGCAAGGTCAACTGTGGGACCATATATAGACAGGTGTGTGCCTTTCCAGATCATGTACAATAAATTGAATTTACCACAGGTGGACTCCAATCAAGTTGAATAAACATCTCAAGGATGATCAATAGAAACTGGATGCACCTGAGCTCAGTTTCGAGTCTCATAGCAAAGGGTCTGAATACTTAAGTAAATAAGGTATTTAAGTTTTTTATTTGTAATAAATTTGCAAATATTTCTACAATCCGGTTTTTGCTTTGTCATTATGGGGTATTGTGTGTAGATTGAGGACCCATTTTTAAAAATCCCTTTTAGAATAAGGCTGTAATGTACCAAATGGTGGAAAAGGTGAAGCGGCCTGAATACTTTCTGAATGCACTGTATTGGCTGTGAACCAGGGTTGGGGTCAATTCCATTTCATATCCAGTCTATTCAGGAAGTACACTAAAATGTTTAAATGATCTTCAATGTTGGACCCCAATGATCACTCGGCTACGCATGCCTCTCCCTAATATCAATATGCCTTGTCCATTACCGTACTGGTTAGTGATTATTGTCTTATTTCACTGTAGAGCCTCTAGCCCTTTTCAATATGCCTTAACCAACCATTTAGTTCCACCTCCCCCGTATGCGGTGACATAACTTGGTTTAAACGTCTCCAGAGACAATATCTCTCTCATCATTACTCAATGCCTAGGATTACCTCCAATGTACTCACATCCTACCATACCTTTGTCTGTACATTATGCCTTGAATCTATTCTATTGCGCCCAGAAACCTGCTCCTTTTACTCTCTGTTCCGAATGTACTAGACGACCAGTTCTTATAGTCTTTAGCCGTACCCTTATCCGACTTCTCCTCTGTTCCTCTGGTGATGTAGAGGTTAATCCAGGACCTGCAGTGCCTTGCTCCACCCCTATTCCCCAGGTGCTCTCATTTGTTGACTTCTGTATCCGTAAAAGCCTTGGTTTCATGCATGTTAACATTAGAAGCCTCCTCCCTAAGTTTGTTTTATTCACTACTTTAGCACACTCTGCCAACCCGGATGTCTTAGCAGTGTCTGAATCCTGGCTTATGAAGACCACCAAAAACCCTAAAAGTTCCATCCCTTAACTATAACATCTTCTGCCAAGATAGAACTGCCAAAGGGGGCGGTGTTGCAATCTACTGCAGAGATAGACAGAACTCTGCAGGCTTACTATCCAGGTCTGTACCCAAACAATTCGAGCTTCTACTTTTTTCCACCTTTCCAGAAACAAGTCTCTCACCATTGCCACTTGCTATAGACCACCCTCTGCCGCCAGCTGTGCCCTGGACACCATATGTGAATTGATTGCCCCCCATCTATCGTCAGAGCTTGTTCTGCTTGGTGACCTAAACTGGGACATGCTACAATCTAAGCTTGATGCCCTGAATCTCACACCAATTATCAATGGATAGCCCCGGATAGCCCCTGTGATATGCAACTTTTCAGGGAAGTTAGGAACCAATATACACAGGCAGTTAGGAAAGCAAAGGCTAGCTTTTTCAAACAGAAATTTGAATCTTGTAGCACAAACTCAAAAAGGTTCTGGGACACTGTAAAGTCCATGGAGAATAGGAGCACCTCCTCCCAGCTGCCCACTGCACTGAGGCTAGGAAACACTGTCACCACTGATAAATCCACTATAATTCAGAATTTCAATAAGCATTTTTCTATGGCTGGCCATGCTTTCCAACTGGCTAACCCTATCCCGGTCAACTGCCAGGCACCCACCACAGCAACTCACCCAAGCTTCCACCATTTCTCCTTCACCCAAATCCAGATAGCTGATGTTCAACTCTGTCAATCACCACATTCTTATCGGCAGACTTGGTTTCTCAAATGACAACCTGGCTCACCAACTACTTCTCTGATAGAGTTCAGTGTGTCAAATCGGAGGGCCTGTTGTCCGGACCTCGGGCCGACTCTCTTCTCTGTATACATCAATGATGTCGCTCTTGCTGCTGGTGATTCTCTGATCCACCTCTACACAGACGAGACCATTCTGTATACTTCTGGCCCTTCTTTGGACACTGTGTTAGCAAACCTCAGGACAAGCTTCAATGCCATTACAACTCTCTTTCCGTGGCCTCCACCTGCTCTTAAATGCAATTAAAACTAAATGCATGCTCTTCAACCGGTCGCTGCCCGCACCTGCCCGCCCATCCAGCATCACTACTCTGGACGGTTCTGACTTAGAATATGTGGACAACAAATACCTAGGTGTCTGGTTAGACTGTAAACTCTCCTTCCAGACTCATATTAAGAAAATTAAATATAGAATCGGCTTCCTATTTCGCAACAAAGCATCCTTCAAATCAAATCAAATTTATTTATATAGCCCTTCGTACATCAGCTGATATCTCAAAGTGCTGTACAGAAACCCAGCCTAAAACCCCAAACAGCAAGCAATGCAGGTGTAGAAGCACGGTGGCTAGGAAAAACTCCCTAGAAAGGCCAAAACCTAGGAAGAAACCTAGAGGAACCAGGCTATGTGGGGTGGCCAGTCCTCTTCTGGCTGTGCCGGGTGGAGATTATAACAGAACATGGCCAAGATGTTCAAATGTTCATAAATGACCAGCATGGTCGAATAATAATAATAAGGCAGAACAGTTGAAACTGGAGCAGCAGCACAGTCAGGTGGAAGTTGAAACTGGAGCAGCAGCATGGCCAGGTGGACTGGGGACAGCAAGGAGTCATCATGTCAGGTAGTCCTGGGGCATGGTCCTAGGGCTCAGGTCAGTTGAAACTGGAACAGCAGCATGGCCAGGTGGACTGGGGACAGCAAGGAGTCATCATGTCAGGTAGTCCTGGGGCATGGTCCTAGGGCTCAGGTCCTCCGAGAGAGAGAAAGAAAGAGAGAAGGAGAGAATTAGAGAACGCACACTTAGATTCACACAGGACACCGAATAGGACAGGAGAAGTACTCCAGATATAACAAACTGACCCCAGCCCCCCGACACATAAACTACTGCAGCATAAATACTGGAGGCTGAGACAGGAGGGGTCAGGAGACACTGTGGCCCCATCCGAGAACACCCCCGGACAGGGCCAAACAGGAAGGATATAACCCCACCCACTTTGCCAAAGCACAGCCCCCACACCACTAGAGGGATATCTTCAACCACCAACTTACCATCCTTCACTCATGCTGCCAAACATTCCCTCGTAAAACTGACCCTCCTACCGATCCTCGACTTCGGCGATGTCATTTCCAAGCACCACTGCGACCTGTACGCTTTCGTTGGCTGGCCCTCGCTTCATACTCGTAGCCGAACCCACTGGCTCCAGGTCATCTACAAGTCTCTGCTAGGTAAAGCCCCGCCTTATCTCAGCTCACTGGTCACCATAGCAGCACCCACCCGTAGCACACACTCCAGCAGGTATATCTCACTAGTCACCCCCACAGCCAATTCCTCCTTTGGCCGCTTTTCCTTTCAGTTCTCTGCTGCCAATGACTGGAACAAATTGCAAAAATCACTGAAGCTGGTGACTCATTTCTCCCTCACTAGCTTTAAGCACCGGCTGTCAGAGCAGCTCACAGATTACTGGACCTGTACATAGCCCATCTGTAAATATCCCATCCAACTACCTCATCCCCATACTGTATTTATTTATTTATCTTGCTCCTTTGCACCCCGGTATCTCTACTTGCACATCATCTTCTGCACATCAATCACTCCAGTGTCTAATTGGTATATTGTAATTACTTCGCCACCATGGCCTATTTATTGCCTTACCTCCCTTATTTTACCTCATTTGCACACACTGTATATATATTTTCTTCAACTGTATTATTGACTGTATGTTTTGTTTTGTGTAAATGGTCGCAGTTGTAAATGAGAACTTGTTCTCAACTAGCCTACCTGGTTAAATGAAGGTGAAATAAAAATGCCATGTAAATGTTGAATTGGAATTTGGTAAACTTTCAGAATTGACTGGAACTGAAATGGAATTGACCCCAAACCTTCTGGGAACTCAGATATATACACAACAACCATATGCAATCCAGGATTCACTATACAATGTACTATATAACTGTGGAAAAGGGCTATAGAAATCCAATCTGTTATCCTTATTATTAAGGAGGAGTCAAGGAGTACACAGAACCTCATTTTACAGCTCACAATAGGGAGAGCTGTTTTGATGTGCCACAGAGGTACATCATCATCGTCTGTGCCCATGCCCCCTGCTGTGCCAACCTTAATCCTAATCCCGGAGCTGTGGGCACAACCTGCCCACTCAATCCCCTTGGTGCTAGCTGGACAGGATAGCGTGTCCTTGGCATATGAAACACTTTTATAATCCATATGTTCATTACTGCACAATCACTGCAACATTTTACCATATAGGTTTTTTAAGAATAGACTACTAATCCTTTGTAATAGAAAGTTAGTTACCAATGATGAGGTTGATGTTAGGTTGGTACCATATATAACATATAGATAGCTAGTTACTATTGATAATGTGGAGAAGGTAGGTAGTAACTATAGATAATGTTTTTACAGATGGTTAATGTTGATAATGGTGTTATTGGTTACCATAGATAGTTAGTTAACATTTGATAACGTAATGTTAATTGCCCATGACTGTGCAGTTTTCAGAGCAGCTTCATTATTTCCCTGAAAATGACAACTGTGTCTCAATGCTCTCTTCTTGTGTTATTCCCACTGCTGTTTCACTTGTGTTTAGTTACATGGGTTTGGGGATGGCTTCCTGGAATATCACTGGATCATTTTTACATTTCAGGTTCCTAGAGACTCCTATAAGGATCCGAAGGATCAGATTACAGTGGGTCTGCTCTACAGCGCCCTCTCTCCCTTACAGAGGGGGAGAGGGGTGAAGCTGTCCGTTTTATGACAGTCGTAAATGCCTTACAGAAACTCTCTCTTCCTTGTCTTGCAATATTAAGGGAAAGAAACCTCTGTGGAACAAAGAGAGTCCTCCCACCAAAACATCAACAGGTGGGGGAATGAAACAATATTTATCTTCGTTCAAACAGTTGGAGTGGTCTGTGGGCACTTAAAGAACAATTATGTCAGATCAGTTGTGTTTTGGGATCCCATAACGGACAGTATAACAACATAACTTTATCTCTGAATGTGTATTTCACAGTGATCAGGGTCACACCCAAATGTTGGGGAACTGATATGATTAAATATGAAACTATTTGTGAGAAGATGTGATGTTAGCCTTCTAACATAACCAAGTCGGTGGCCACGCCCACGTGAGCACAGACATTACAAAAAAAGGAGAGAACGCCCCTTTTTCCCTGAGTGCTTAAATAGCACTTGTGCCAAAATGTACATTTAGTTAAGAAATGGCTACTACTCTAGACCAGAGAGCATGGAGCTGGTTAAGAAAACTACAAGACGACACATTCACAGTCTGAGGCTGTATGTAAAATAGTCTATTAAACTCGACCGAAGACGAGAACACTTCCCTATCAAACGACTGAATGATAATCAGAAAGATCCATTCTGGAGAACATTTCCCTATCCAAACGACCATTGTCTGATGTATCCATTATAACAGTGCTACAACTATGAAAGACTCTCTGGTGGACAAACCAGAGACTTTCTGTCGACTGACTCTCCAGCAGACAGACCTGCGATTTCAACAGAGAGACAACAAATGATATAGGTGTAAATATATCAATTGCAATTCCTTTCGAATGAGCGGCTGTTGATGTGCAAAGTATTAGCATTTCAATGAGCCTAGTTATCAGCTGTGTGTATGATAGTGAAGTCCTTTGTCTTTTCTCCCACTCTTTCTTACCTGTCCCTCCCTTTTCATTTGTTTTAACAAGCAGTCATATAAAATCACATTTTATTGGTCACATACACATGGTTGGTTAGCAGATGTTAATGCGAGTGTAGCGAAATGCTTGTGCTTCTAGTTCTGACAGTGCAGTAATATCTAACAGTTACACACAAATCTAAAGGGGTGAATGAGAATATGTACATATAAGTATATGGATGAGCGAAGGCCAAGCGGCAAGGTGCAATAGATGGTATAAAATACAGTATATACATATGATATGAGTAATGTAAGATATATAAACATGATTAAAGTGCCATTATTTAAA
This sequence comes from Oncorhynchus kisutch, assembly GCF_002021735.2. Taxonomy (NCBI): domain Eukaryota; kingdom Metazoa; phylum Chordata; class Actinopteri; order Salmoniformes; family Salmonidae; genus Oncorhynchus; species Oncorhynchus kisutch. The sequence goes on from NC_034198.2 coordinate 8,489,014, forward strand.
GTGGCATTGTTTAAAGTGACTAGTGATCCATTTATTAAAGTGTCCAGTGATTGGGTCTCAATGTAGGCAGCAGCCTCTGTGTTAGTGATGGCTGTTTAGCAGTATGTGTTACGGCTTTCTTCCGTTGAAAGAGAGTCGAACCAAAATGCAGCGTGGTAAGTTAGATACATATTTAATGAAGAAGAAAAAACGAACAAAACAACAAACCTAAACAGTCTAACACACACAGAGACATGAACAATCACCCACAAACACACCGTGAAACCCAGGCTACCTAAATATGGTTCCCAATCAGAGACAACGAGAATCACCTGACTCTGATTGAGAACCGCCTCAGGCAACCATAGACTATGCTAGACACCCCTACTCAGCCACAATCCTAATACCTACTAAAACCCCAATACAAAAACACAAAATAAACCCATGTCACACCCTGGCCTGACCAAATAAATATATAAACACAAAATACTAAGACCAGGGCGTGACAGTATGATGGCCTTGAGATAGAAGCTGTTTTTCAATCTCTCGGTGTGAACAGGCAGTGGCTCGGGTGGTTGTTGTCCTTGATGATATTTTTGGCCTTTCTGTGACATCGGGTGCTGTAGGTGTCAAGGAGAGCAGGTAGTGTGCCCCCGGTGATGCATTGTGCAGACTGCACCACCTTCTGGAGAGCCTTGCGGTTGAGGGCGGTGCAGTTGCCGTACCAGTCTGTGATACAGCCCGACAGGATGCTCTCGATTGTGCATCTGTTGTAACGGCTCTCGTTGGTGGTGGAAAGAGTAGACCAAGGTGCAGCGTGGAAAGTGTTCCTGATTTTATTTTAAAAAACACTCAAACAAAATAACAAAATCGAAAATGCACAGTTCTGTCAGGCAACAGTAACTAAACAGAAAACAAGGTCCCACAAACTCAGGTGGAAAACAGGCTGCCATAGTATGATTCCCAATCAGAGACAAGAATAGACAGCTGCCTCTGATTGGGAACCACACTCGGCCAAAAACAAAGAAACAGAAAACATAGAATTTCCCACCCAAGTCACACCCTGACCTAACCAAACATAGAGAATAATAAGGATCTCTAAAGTCAGGGCGTGACATCTGTAATTGTTTGCCAGGGTTTTGGGGGACAAGCCAAATTTCTTCAGCCTCCTGAGGTTGAAGAGGCACTGTTGCGCCTTCTTCAACATGCTGTCTGTGTGGGTGGACCATTTCAGTTTGTCTGTGATGTGTACGCCCAGGAACTTAAAACTTTCCACCTTCTCCACTGCTGTCCCTTTGATGTGGATAGGGGGGTGCTCCCTCTGCTGTTTCCTGAAGTCCACGATCATCTCCTATGCTTTGTTGAGTGAGAGGTTGTTTTCCTAACACCACACTCCGAGTGACTTCACCTCCTCTCGTAGTTGTTGGTGATCAAGCCCACTATTGTTGTGTCATCTGCAAGCTTGATGATTGAGTTGGAGGTGTGCATGGCCACGCAGTCGTTGGTGAACAGGGAGTACAGGAGAGGGCTGAGCACAAACCCTTGAGGGTCAGTGAAGTTGAGGGTCAGCGGAGTGGAGATGTTGTTTCCTACCTTCACCACCTGGGGGCAGCTCGTCAAAGTCCAGTATCCAGTTGCACAGGGCGGGGTTGAGGCACAGGGCCTCCAGCTTGATGATGAGTTTGGAGGGTCTATGGTGTTGAGGGTACTATGGTTACTATGGTTAAGGGTACTATGGTTAAGTCCAATCAGGATTTCTTTTCAATGTATCATGTTAGGAACCAATGCATAATCTATCCTGTGTGTGTTTATGTACTTCTGTGTGATTACTTAGTTAGTTTGTAAATAAATAATTAACCTAATTGGTATATCGCTGATTAATCATTTATGCTAGGGTTTGTGCAGATATCCAAGAGTTTGCGACATTCAGAATATGACTGATGAGGTAATAATGCATTAATAAGTGACTGTAATCGATCAAATATGAAAATATCTGAAGAGTTAAATTTGGGAAATAGTAACTCTAAACAACATTTTCCCGTGGTGCTCCGACTTCCTAGTTAATGTTTACATGATTAGTTTAATCACATAATAATCACACAGAGGATTGATTTGATAATATAAAAGTCTTCACATTAATGATAGTACAAGACACGACACAGGCCTTGTGATTTACAATTGAGAGTTGACATATTTTCATAGTGTGTCCAAATTGAAATGACCTCACTCTGTAAGTAGCCACAGTGTGTTACAGATGAGAAGGAAAGCTACAAATCGATAGTGTTTACTAAGCATACACATCCTGTTTACAAAGTAAGACCATGTGTGTCTAAGTCTTTATTGAGCTTAATGGAGGTCTAAAATGGTTGGAGACAGGGGAAGGACAGCCAATTGGAGATGTGACCCCAGTGGGTATATATCTTATCTCTTACTTTGTTTCAGGTTTAGAGCGATATGGCACTGCAACAGTGACAGTTCATATAGTTGAGAGGTATATCACATTTCGTCATGGCACCGCAAAGCTGACAGTATATAATATAGTTGAGAGATGTATATCGCATTACATTATGACAACCACAAAGCTCATAGTTCAGGTATATAAAAATATGAGTTGAATTCAGACGTGTACAAACCTACTTACAGTCCACTCTGATTGACCATGGGCATTATACTTGTGTTAAAAATGTTTTGTATACCAATGACTTGCGTGTAATTGTGAATTCCCTATAGTTAGACAGAGCAGATTCACATAACACTATACATTATTGCAGTATCTCATAATCTATATGTGTTTCATTCCACAGTATCATCGGAGCTGTCAGGACCGGATGTTACATGTTCCATGTCCTCAACAAAAGTGGCTTTAAGCAGTCGGTGTGTGACACCAGCTTCTACAGCGCTCCTGTCAGCAAGTTCTGGGCCTACGCCTTTGTCCTGAGCAAGGCCCCTGAGCTGGGTAAGGAATGTCCCAAATAGGGTCCAGTTCTGAATGCTTTTCAGATAGAAATACACTGCGTGTACAAAACATTAGGAACACCTCATTCCATGACATAGACTGACCAGGTGAATTCAAGTGAACGCTAGGCTCTCATTGATGTCATCTGTTAAATCCACTTCAATCAGTGTAGATGAATCAGAGGAGACGGGTTACAGAAGGATTTTTAAGCCTTGAGACAATTGAGACATGGATTGTGGGTGTGCCCTTCGGAGGGTTAATGGGCAAGACAAAATATTTAAGTGCCTTTGAATAGGGTGTGTTAGTAGGTGCCAGGCGCAGCGGTTTGTGTTTGTCAAGAACTGTAACGCTGCAGGGTTTTTCACACTCAACAGTTTCTTGTGTGTATCAAGAATGCTACACCACCCAAAAGACATCTAGCCAACTTGACACAACTGTGGGAAGCATTGTAGTCAACATGGGCCAGCATCTCTGTGAAACACTTTCGACACCTTGTAGAGTCCATGCCCTGACGAATTGAGGCTTTTCTGAGGGCAAAATGGGGTGCAACTCAATATTAGTAAGGTGTTCCTTGTGTTTTGTACACTCAGTGTATGTAATGTAGTACAGACATGCATGTACCTCTCTGTCATGCAGTGCGAGATAGTCAGCTCAGCTTGAGCTAATGTATACAAGTCATTTCTGGCCCTGGCCAATGAGTGGGAGCGATGGAGTGGGTTGTAATTGGTAAATTAGGTCAGAGGGCCAATCAAAGAGAAGGAGGCTGGTGCAGGACAAAAAAACAACCTTGAAACAATTTGTCTATTTATGTAATTCCGGAAGCATTTGAAGTTTCTAGTGCACTTCTATTGATCAGCAGAGGCATATTACATTAAGACCTGTGTGTCTGCATTTTGATGCTGTCCCCTATCTCAGAGCAGTAATCTAGTCACTTCTGCCCATCTGTCAGTCAGACAGGGAAGTAATAGCGTTGATAAATGGACAGAGATGCTGAGGTGGCAAAAAAATATCCATTAGGGAATATTTTACGTATGTCTCCTCCTGAGCAAGAGACAGGAAGGGCATGCTTCTAGAATGGGACAATATACAGTATTAGACCAGTTTAGTTTGTACTGTACACAGAGACGGCAGAAGTAGGGTTTTGGCAGCAGCGGCCCCCATCCCCTGGTCTGCGCACCTTCGAAGCTCAACTGGGTTAAATGGAATGAAGTCTGGGCACTGACTGTAGGCCTGTATGTAGGCCTCACATGTAGCTTAATATAATATGAACTCCTACAGAATTCAAATGATACATTAAATGGTAATTTTGTCTCTGCAATAATATTTATTTCTTTCAGCATCTTGAGAGAATGTGAATGTGTGATTAAGGAATGTGTAAACGTCTTCGTCAGAGACATAAAAGCTGACAGTTTATCAACCACACAAAATCTGAATCCAGAAATCTTATTATAAACACGTTGGGTCATTGTTTTAGAGTTGGGCTATTGTCTCACTGGTCCCTAAACGTCCTCACTCCGGCGAGAGGAGCAGAAGTGAAAATTAACTTTACAGGTGTCAACTCGATTATTATTGATGCCTTCATTCTATCGATTAGTGACATTATTCTTGTGGGCAAGGCTTAATTTAGTCTTCTAAGGCAACAAGTCATGACAGATGATAAGATGCATGTATCTAATTACAGACAAGTACACTAACAAATGGCCTACCAAATGTCAGAAATTATAAGCCGAAAAATATAAACAAAAACAATGTTTGCCCCCCCTGTCAAAAAATTGTTCCGCCGTCCCTGACTGTAGAGTATGTTCAGTTTAAGAGTGTGTTAGTATGTTGTAGTATGCTTCCTAATATGGTGTGTGTGTGTGTGTGTGTGTTTAGTGCTTTACTGTACTTTTGAGGACCACAACATCCCATCTTTCCAATTATTTTTTTGCAAGTGCGGTCCAAAAAGCCGGTCCTCACAACTTCATACTTCTACTATGTGTGTTCACTATTGTTTGAGAGAGAGTGAAAGTGATCAAACATCAGAGTATAACTAAGTGATTTCCCCCTCCCTTTTCAGGCGACACGGTGTTTATCGTGCTCCGTAAGCAGCGCCTCATCTTCCTGCACTGGTACCATCACATTACCGTGCTGGTCTACTCCTGGTACTCCTACAAGGACCAGGTGGCCGGTGGTGGCTGGTTCATGACCATGAACTACCTGGTCCACTCCTTCATGTACACCTACTATGCTGCCCGGGCGGCGGGTTACCGGGTGCCCCGACCCTGCGCCATGGTCATCACGGCCACCCAGATCATGCAGATGGTGATGGGGCTTGCTGTCTTAGGCTTGGTCTACCACTGGATGCACGAAGTGCGCTGCCCGTCTTACGTGCCCAACATCGCCTGGGGCTCACTCATGTACCTCAGCTACCTGCTCCTGTTCGCCTCCTTTTTCTACAAGTCCTACCTCAAGGTTGCCGCTGACAAGGAGTCCAAGGCCAAGTAGGGGCTGGATTCGTCAGAGGCAAGTTGTATACTGGGCAAGTCATATTTAAGAGTGTGCCTAGTTGAGAAGAATATTGCGTTGTGCCATAATGTGTGAGTCACAACTGGTTTTTGCTGGTTGCTGGGTCCACGTCAATTGTGGCAAGCCAATTTCTTCCCACCCCAACTTTGTATTGCTGTAGCTCATCTAACTCATTAGAACCCTGGATAACACGATAATGGAACGGTTGTTGAGAGTGGACAGGGGAACCAGTGCATGATCAGGACACATTAATATAATATCCCATTAAATTTAAAAAAGGCGATAGAGAGTGCAGCTCAGTTTGAATAAAAGTACTACTCACTGCATTTTGATTTCGTGGCATTGTTAATCAATCTTTTTAACCAGCTGCTTCAGTCAGAATCTAGTGAAAAACACAGCCATATGAGTCCTGAGGTTTCTCCAAGGGCAGTTTACAACCGCGTTTGCAGTCTGCACGTTCAATGAATTCGACAGTCACTTACAGGACATTATTCATGCCGAAAGGCTCTAACTTGTAGTGAAATCTGGTGCTTTTTAGACCAGCGCTGAGAATTGTCTCACTGTATTAGACCTCACAACCCTATAGTATAACGAAGTGACGATCAAAAGGAACCAATGCACTGATTAATGTGTCCATTGTAAATAATATATCTTAAGAATTTATTTATTTTCTTAAAATCTAAAGTCTATGGTGGTCCTTGGAGTGTACCAGGAAATAGTGGGACTCAGTACGTTTCTGCCTGTCTTAAATTGTGCAGTATGAGTTGTGCACTTTTGTATTTGAAATGTTTTTCTTTACGTCACAACAATGCACTATATTGTTTTTTTAAGTATTACATCTCTGTGTGTTCATTAAAGAATCGGAAGTCCCCTGAGATTATTTTTATTTGTCAAACAGCAGCTGATCGATCATCATGTCTCCAGAATAAGACCCTCAATATTTATTGGAAAGGAGCAACAAGCTCATCAACGTGCATTTTTACCACCCTGTGAAGTTCATCATAACTTCCCACTGGGCGCAGACCTCAATTCAATATCTGATCCATGGTGGTTCAACATAATTTCATTGAAATGACATGGAAACAACATTGATTCAACCAGGGTGTGCCCTGTGGGTTATTTAATTTGTAGCCTAATAAACTGAATGCTTTCCCGAGTCATAGTGGGAGAACCACACACCATATCATGGTGTGAATTCGAGTTTACTTCGATATGACAGTTATTATATCAATATTTGTGAATACCGCCATTTCTCCCATAATACATTTTACAGACAAAAACATCCCACCTAGCGTAACAAATTAGCTGTTTCCATCAGGCCATTTTCTATCCGACATTTACTTTACTCTCATAAAAATGTTGGATGGAAACCTGGTTACTGTAAAGCCCTAGTTATTTTGTTGCTTTGACAAAGTCATTTCTGATGATGATGATTTATTTCATGTGATTAGTGATTCATCTAATCCAGGGATGGGCAACTGGCGGTCCGCAGCCCCTCTGTTGTAGGCCTACAGGTCAATTGACCCCCCCTGGGATGTGGGTACACAGACCCGCGAGCCACTGCAGCCCCTCATGATGTATTCAAAGTTGACCATACCTGATCTAATCACATGAAATTTATGTCAACCTTGTTACGTTTAAGGTCAACTCTGTAACGTGAACTGAACTCTCATTTTAAAAGGGTGAAACTATAACTAATTTTTTCAAAAGGAACATGGAATATCCAATAGTCAAATCATAGTGTAAAAGCAGGTGAGCTGGTTCTACTCTTTTTGGCCATTTCCTGTTGTTTTGTGGTGGGAAACGTAGTGGGTCGAGCATAACATGTCAACCCTGTTACCCATAGATAGACAGGCTTGAAATGTTTTAACAATAAAACATTTTTTGGGGAAGCTTGCATTTAATTTCCCTCACCTGTTATCGCAAACCATGTTACTATATTTGGCATTTAATAGGCATTTACTATAGTAATTTTTTAAAAGTGTTTTTTATTAAGTTAAACATTTGTTCTTTGACATAATATTAAAATGAGGTTAAATAAAACATGTTATAATACCCAGAAAGGTACTCAATTGGTGGAATGACCCAGATACTGTTACACAAAGACGCATATTCCTTTATGTTTCCTCCTATTTTAAATACGACCACCAGTGTTGATTGGTTACATTGTGTAAGTAGAGGCTTAGGTCAAGGCAGTGACATAGTTTTGTTGTCTAGAATCAAGTAGGTACAGAAAGTAGTTTCTTGTAAGCACACCTAACCTCTAGTGAGTTTTAACCCGTGGCAGCTTATGTGTGTCTTCCTTTATGTTAGTACAGTGAAGCTCTATTACAATCTCCTTCCTACCCATCCTTCCAAAGCCACACTGGTGTGAGCACATTTACTGTAATGTATGTATCAGCTGGGAGTAGTTATGGCTTAAAGTATACAGACTATTTTGATGCTGTGTGTGTGACATTTGCCTTCATAAGCACTACTAGACATTTTTTTTTTTAAACCTTTCAGTCATGTTTTATAACCCCCCCGTGACGCCAAGTGTGTCATGGAGCTCGTACTCTTAAGTTTATTAGCTTCCAACACAAAGTGAGACAGTCTAGCCTGTACATGGCTGGTAGTCGCCAAATGTCTTAAGTAGTGCTTATAATCTTATTATAATGTTGTGTTTATGAAGTAGCTACACTGCCCTAATGTAATATCCTTCATATTACTCAAATGTAACACCTGATGCTGCAGCAGGCACATTAATGTATTACCATTGTTATATAATAGTACAATAAGCTTAGCAGTGTTAAGAAGTGTGAATAATTTTTAAGACCACACCAGAAGAGTGAATCTGCAAGAAATATTTATTTCACTTGGCTGGTGTTGTGTCAATAATGATGATATTATGATCATGATGTGACATTATACATGTTGTCCACCCTCTACCTTGAAACCAACGGTTGCATTTTAGTTGTAAAATATCATAATGATAATACGCAGGGAATATACTCAGTTTATAATACATTCATTTGTGTGCCAAATGATGCTTCTGCAGTTTTCTACTCTGTTAGGTAAATGTGAACACAGTTCGTGTTTGTATATAATCTTTGCTGATGTGGAGTGTAAGAAGACATGCTTATGCATCCCTGTGAGTCCGCTATCTACTACGTTACTGATAAGAAAGGGAAAAAACTGTCAAGAGCTTTGATGTTTAAATGTTTGGATTTAAAATGTTGAAACAATAAATTCATATCTGTTTTAAAATACTTTTGCATTGTTTCGTTCTTGCTGAAATCTGAGGGGGTATACTAAAAAGTAGGATCGAGGAGTTAGCCAAGCTAACTTGCCTAAATATTCTGAAATAACTTCAAAATATTTTGGAAGATAAGCGCGAATTTGGCATGGTCTAATTGTCTCAACAACCAAAAACAGATATTTGACTTTCTTATTGAATCAGATAATCAACAGTTAATTTGTCGAAGTTAGCTGATACTGCTTTGTAGTATACCCCTCTGAAATACATCTGTGCCTCGTTAGATGCACATGTACATACCAATATACATATATTAAGAAATCTCACATAGCGTTTAGATCTATTCTCCTACTGTACATGAAAAGCTACAGTCAAACATCCTCTCCTTTAATATATATTCTCTCATTAAATCACTGAACAAAACCCTCTAATTCTCTAATGTGTCAGCTCATCATTGAAGGGTACTGGGATCCTAAAAATGTGTAAAACTGGCAGTGCTAATGTATTAATTCAATCTGATTAGGCCTACGGCCCTGTGTCAAACTGCTGCCCATAGCTCACACAGATATTTACGGTCATCTTGTCCTGTCCGATGGGACGTTAAGTTGGTGAGTGAGGGTGAGGTGTCACCTGATACAGCCCTCTGATGGAGCGGAGAATCCACAAGAGATGTTCTTTTACACATTTTTAGGATCCCAGTACCCTTCAATGATGAGCTGACACATTAGAGAATTAGACAGTGGTGTGGGGGCTGTGCTTTGGCAAAGTGGGTGGGGTTATATCCTTCCTGTTTGGCCCTGTCCGGGGGTGTCCTCGGATGGGGCCACAGTGTCTCCTGACCCCTCCTGTCTCAGCCTCCAGTATTTATGCTGCAGTAGTTTATGTGTCGGGGGGCTGGGGTCAGTTTGTTATATCTGGAGTACTTCTCCTGTCCTATTCGGTGTCCTGTGTGAATCTAAGTGTGCGTTCTCTAATTCTCTCCTTCTCTCTTTCTTTCTCTCTCTCGGAGGACCTGAGCCCTAGGACCATGCCCCAGGACTACCTGACATGATGACTCCTTGCTGTCCCCAGTCCACCTGGCCATGCTGCTGTTCCAGTTTCAACTGACCTGAGCCCTAGGACCATGCCCCAGGACTACCTGACATGATGACTCCTTGCTGTCCCCAGTCTACCTGGCCATGCTGCTGCTCCAGTTTCAACTTCCACCTGACTGTGCTGCTGCTCTAGTTTCAACTGTTCTGCCTTATTATTATTCGACCATGCTGGTCATTTATGAACATTGAACATCTTGACCATGTTCTGTTATAATCTCCACCCGGCACAGCCAGAAGAGGACTGGCCACCCCACATAGCCTGGTTCCTCTCTAGGTTTCTTCCTAGGTATTGGCCTTTCTAGGGAGTTTTTCCTAGCCACCGTGCTTCTACACCTGCATTGCTTGCTGTTTGGGGTTTTAGGCTGGGTTTCTGTACAGCACTTTGAGATATCAGCTGATGTACGAAGGGCTATATAAATAAATTTGATTTGATTTGATTTGACATACAATGACATACAGGTGATCAGAATTCAGGTGATTGGGATCTGGAGAGTGAGCTGCGTTTAGGGGATCTACGTGTTTGCGAGTGAGTTGGAAGCAGACGAAAATGTTGGGTTACGGCTGTAACCGTGGTTCTCTGAGTAGAGAACGGGTCACCAAACGACCTATGGGAACTCCTTCCCCTTTACATGATGTGGTTTAAATGCTTAATATCAAATGTGTACAGTCACGCCACACCCTTACTTTACCCACGTGACTTGTCATTATAAAAATCAGTGTGGCGTGACATCCTGTCTGTTACTTTACTCGAACCCCATGGAGGTGGAGGAGCGACATGAGAACTTGGCGACCCATTACTCTACTCAGAGAACCAAGGTTACATCCCTAACCCAACGTTCTCTTTTGTTTTTGTAATGGAGTCGCCAAACAACCGATGAGAGAGACTGTATCAAAGAAGTTGTAAGGACAACAGAGCAGGATAACTCGCCATCTAACTTAGTTCAGATGAGTCCCTTGGACATACTTGTATCTACCACAGGATGCAACAGAATATAATTACCCAACAGGGTAACACAACTTCAACTGTAGAATACAACCGTATACACAAGCAAGCTAGAACTTAAAACACGAGGCTTCAATCAGGTGCAACGGCACCAAGAGTAGAAGGCCTCTGTAAAGAACAGTGTTACACAGTTTCTTTTGTAAATGGGCCACTTTGGATTGAGAAAAACTTTCAGAGGGCCGTACAGATCTTTAATTTGTTATTTTTCTTCCAATATTATCAATTATCAATTGAGAGCAAATTCAGAGCAATAGAGCACATGCAATTGATTTGATGTACAGCACATCACAAATACAGTTCAAGTCGGAAGTTTACATACACCTTAGCCAAATGCATTTAAACTCAGTTTTTCACAATTCCTGACATTTAATCCCTGTATTAGGTCAGTTAGGATCACCACTTTATTTTAAGAATGTGAAATATCAGAATAATAGTAGAGAATGATTTATTTCAGCTTTTATTTATTTTATCACATTCCCAGTGGGTCAGAAGTTTACATACACTCAATTAGTATTTGGTAGCATTGCCTTTAAATAGTTTAACTTGGGTTAAACATTTCAGATAGCATTTCAGAATTTTGGCCCATTCCTCCTGAAGAGCTGGTGTAACCGAGTTAGGTTTGTAGGCCTCCTTGCTCGCACATGCTTTTTCAGTTCTGCCTACAAATTTTCTATAGGATTGAGGTCAGAGCTTTGTGATGGCCACTCCGATACCTTGACTTTGTTGTCCTTAAGCCAATTTGCCACAACTTTTGAAGCATGCTTGGGGTCAATGTCAATTTGGAAGACTCATTTGTGAGCCAGCTTTAACTAACTAACTGACTGATGTCTTGAGATGTTGCTTCAATATATCCACCAAATTTTCCTCCCTCATGATGCCATTTATTTTGTGAAGTGCACCAGCCCCTCCTGCAGCAAAGCACCCCCACAACATAATGCTGCCACCCCGTGCTTCACGGTTGGAATGGTGATCTTCAGCTTGCAAGCCTCCCCCTTTTTCCTCCAAACATTGCGATGGTCGTTATGGCCAAACAGTTCTGTTTTTGATTACAGACCAGAGGACATTTCTCCAAAAAGTATGATCTATGTCCCCATGTGCAGTTGCAATCCGTAGTCTTGCTTTTTTATGACGGTTTTGGAGCAGTGGCTTCTTCCTTGCTGAGCGGCCTTTCAGGCTTTGTCGATATAGGACTTGTTTTACTGTGGATATAGATACTTTTGTACCGGTTTCCTCCAGCATCTTCACATGGTCCTTTGCTGTTGCTCTGGGATTGATTTGCACTTTTTGCACCAAAGTCCGTTCAACTCTAGGAGAAAGAACGCATCTCCTTCCTGAGCGGTATGACGGCTGTGTGGTCCCATGGTGTTTATACTTGCGTACTATTGTTTGTACAGATGAACGTGGTACCTTCAGGCGTTTCGAAATTGCTCCCAAGGATGAACCAGACTTGTGGAGGACTACAATTTGTTTTGAGGTCTTGGCTGATTTCTTTTGATTTTCCCATGATGTCAAGCAAAGAGGCACAGAGTTTGAAGGTAGGCCTTGAAATACATCCACATGTACACCTCCAATTGACTCAAATTAAGTAAATTAGAAGCTTCTAAAGCCATGACATAATTTTCTGGAATGTTCCAAGCTGTTTAAAGTTAGTCAACTTAGTGTATGTAAACTTCTGACCCACTGGAGTTGTGATGCAGTGAGTTATAAGTTAAATAATCTGTCTGTAAACAATTGAAAAATGACTTGTGTCATGCACAAAGTAGATGTCCTAACCGACTTGCCAAAACTGTATTTTGTTAACAATACATTTGTGGAGTGGTTGAAAAACAAGTTTTAATGACTCCAACCTAAGTGTATGTAAACCTCCGACTTCAACTGTATATACATATACACATCAAATAGGTTACATCACATGTATAAGAACCATATTAAGGGTTACCTCAGAAGAGAAAATGTCTCTTCTGCTTCTTGACTGTATTCATTCTAAATTTATAGTCTATTGTTGCTATCCTTGTGAGGCAATCCAAGTGTGAATTAGTCAGTCTATTTCTCTGTTTCTGGCAATTAAGACAAAGTGTGCTAGTGTAATGGATGTGAAACGGCTAGCTTAGTTAGCGGTGGTGCGCGCTAAATAGCGTTTCAATCGGTGACGTCACTTGCTCTAAGACCTTGAAGTAGTAGTTCCCCTTGCTCTGCAAGGGCCGTTGCTTTTGTGGAGCGATGGGTAACGATGCTTCGTGGGTGACTGTTGTTGATGTGTGCAGAGGGTCCCTGGTTCGCGCCCAGGTATGGGCTAGGGGACGGTCTAAAGTTATACGGTTACACTAGTTCCATCCTACAATACAAAAAAAGACTTGTCTGTCCATTTCTCTTGGAATTTTCTGTGTCCTTCTTGAATTGACAGTATCCTTCTCTTACGCTTCGATCACACCGACAGCGTAATTGCACTTTGGTACACCAGAATTACATTAATTTCCAATGAAATGCTGCATTTGCCTTGCAGGATTGCGTTGCAGAGGCAGTTGCAGTGCTTTTGGTGTGGTGCATGCATTGGATTTATTGAAAGTATGGTTCAAACATATATAGACTGCTTGACAGAAATGGTAGCAGAAGGTGAATGTTGAGCTTTTGTTGCATACATATCCAGATGATGTTGCATACCATTTTGCGCAATGACGCTGTCGGTGTGTTCAAAGCATTAGCCACTGGAGCCACATTAGCCACGTTAGCAACGTTAGCTAGCTGCGTTTCCCCGCCGCCATCTTCCTGATTTTGCTGGTTATGTCACGAATCCCGTTTCCTGAGTCTGATATTTGCCAGTGTTCTGTCCTGGAGTGTTTTTTCCGGCGTCCTGGAACGCACCCTGTCTGGTTGCCGGGCAATGTAGCCAGTTGGGAGTTCTGATTACCCGCACCTGTATCCCATCAGCTATCTGCACACCTGGTCCTGATCATCATCTCTCATCTTCATAAGCCCGGACCTGACAACCATTCCCTGCCGGATCGTTAGCCATGAACAGTATGTTGTGCCATAGTATCAGCCTCAAGTTGGATAGAATTTGTTTTGTTGTTTTGTACGTCTTGCTTGCCTTAAACTTACCTCCGTTTGTTCTGTCTTCAGTTACTCACCCGGATCATTTACCCCATTCCCGCCTGGTCGTTGGAGGATTCCGCTTCCCCATTGGATCCACCTATTTACTCCCATCAACTCACCACCGCTGCCCGCTACGCCACCTGGATATATCTACCCATTCACATTCACTTGTAAATAAATACTCACCTTCTTCCTACTCTCCTTGTCCTGGTCTGCTTCTGGGTTCAATTTTGAAGAAACGTGACAGAACGATCCGGCCAAGGATGAACCCAGCGGACCTGGACTCCGTTTGCCATGCCATTACCCAGCAGGAGAAGATGTTGGGACAACACAACACGGCGCTACACGAGATAGCAGGTTCAATCCGGAACTTATCGGATCGATTAACGAGTATCCAGGATCAGCTCAGGTTGCCGGCGGATCATCCACCACCTGTTTCACCCATATCACCTGCCGATTCGGGAGCAGGTTCCTTCCGTGAGCCCAAGGTTCCGACACCGGAGAAGTACGAGGGAGATCTGGGAGGATGCCGTTCATTTCTTTTACAGTGTGGGTTAGTTTTTGATCTGCAGCCCCACTCTTACGCCACAGATAAGGCTAGGATAGCTTTTGTTATTGAGCTGCTGCGTGGTAGAGCTCTGGAATGGGCTTCAGCTGTTTGGGAACGACGAGACACATGCATGACGTCATACCAGGGTTTCACGGCAGAGATGAGAAAGCTTTTTGACCATCCAGTCCGAGGTAAGGACGCAGCTAAACGTTTGTTCTCTCTTTGCCAAGGAGCTCGCAGTGTGGCAGACTTTGTGATAGAATTCAGGACATTGGCTGTGGAGAGTGGTTGGAATGAGGAATCACTACAAGCGTTTTTTTACCAGGGGTTGTCGGAGCAACTCAAGGACGAGCTGATCTCTTATCCAGAGCCTAGTGACCTAGACAGCTTGGTCACTTTATCTATTCGGGTAGATAATAGAGTCCGAGAGAGAAGGAGGCAGAAGCAGTGGGGCCCATCCAATCAATCAGCAACTCGGTTACCATTCGGTTCAGGAAGTGAACCAGAACGTATTGATCGTTATTCCCCACACGGGATTAGTGGAGGGGTCTTGCCACCAGATCCTGAACCAATGCAAGTGGGGAGACACAGGCTAACTAAGGAGGAGCGCCAACGTAGACGTGAGACCAACAGCTGTCTCTACTGTGGTAGCTCAGGACATTACATCTCCGCTTGTCCACAGCGCTCGTTAAACTGCCCGGCTCGCTAGTTTTGGGAGGAATTTTAGCGAGCCAGTTTCAACCTCTCAAGAATCCTGTCAGACCCCGTTTTCCTGCGACCCTTATGAATAAGGATCAGAGCTTAGAGATGAACGCTTTTATCGATTCAGGTGCCGATGGCAGCTTTATTGATGCCGACTTGGTGGAACAGCTGGGGCTTTCCAAGGAGCAATTGCCGGAAGCCATTGAAGCAACCACTCTGAACAGCAGTAGTCTGGCACGGATCACTATGAGGACTGAACCGGTTAAGATGTTGTTGTCGGGGAATCATTCAGAATTTATCTCCTTCTTCATTCTGTCCTCGCCCCATGTTCCTCTGGTTCTTGGTTACCCCTGGCTGAAGGAACACAATCCCTCGTTTGATTGGGTGACGGGGAAGATAACTAGTTGGAGCATTGATTGTCATGCTAACTGTCTTAGGACTGCCTGTTCTCCTGCCGTTTCCAGTCAGGTCAGTGCCTCTGCTCCTCCTGATTTGTCCCTGGTTCCAGAAACATATCACGAGTTGGGTGAAGTATTCAGTAAACAGAAGGCTCAGTCCCTTCCTCCCCACCGACCTTATGACTGTGCGATTAATCTGTTTCCTGGAGCCGCCTTTCCCAAGGGACGGTTATACAGTATCTCTCGACCTGAACGTGAGGCCTTGGAGACCTACATCAAGGAGTCTCTAGCTGCAAGTCTCATTCGGCCTTCGTCATCACCTCTGGGAGCAGGATTTTTTTTGTGAGCAAGAAGGACGGCTCTCTTCGACCGTGTATTGATTATCGGGGTTTGAATGATATTACGGTCAAGAACAAGTATCCCCTGCCCTTGATGACCTCGGCTTTCGATTCTTTACAGGGTGCTACGGTTTTTACGAAGCTTGATTTACGTAATGCTTATCATTTGGTTCGGATCAAGGAGGGGGACGAGTGGTTGACTGGGTTCAATACTCCGATGGGACATTTCGAGTACCAGGTGATGCCGTTTGGACTGACCAACGCTCCTGCTGTGTTCCAAAGTATGGTGAATGACGTTCTGAGAGATATGATTGGTATTTTTGTGTTCGTTTACCTGGATGATATCCTCATCTTCTCGAAGGAGCTTTCTAGCCACGTTCAGCATGTCAAGCAGGTCCTGCAGCGGTTATTGGAGAACCGTCTGTTCGTGAAGGCTGAGAAGTGCGATTTTCACGCCCACACGACGTCCTTCCTCGGGTACATCATCTCCAGGGGAGAGATCAAGATGGACCAAGAGAAGGTTCGGGCGGTCGGGATTGGGTCCAGCCCGGTACGAGATTGCAGCTCCAGAGATTCCTGGGGTTTGCGAATTTTTATCGGAGGTTTATCCGTGATTACAGCCGGGTGGCCGCCCCTTTAACTGTACTGACGTCTTGCACCAGAAAGTTCTGTTGGTCTCCTGAGGCAGACCGAGCATTTCGAGATTTGAAGAGCCGATTCACCAACGCCCCGATTCTCTCTCAACCTGACACTTCCCGTCAGTTCGTTGTGGAAGTGGATGCGTCTGATGTGGGGGTGGGCGCCATCCTGTCCCAGCGTAGCTCCACTGACGGAAAACTCCATCCCTGCGCCTTCTACACTTGTCATCTTTCTCCAGCTGAAAGAAACTACGATGTGGGTAACCGGGAGCTTCTCGCTGTGAAGCTCGCCTTGGAGGAGTGGCGTCACTGGTTGGAGTGAGCGGAGCAACCGTTTGTGGTCTGGACTGACCACAAGAATCTGGATTACGTGCAATCGGCTAAATGTCTCAACTCCCGTCAGGCCCGGTGGGCTTTGTTTTTTGGACGCTTCAATTTTTCCCTGACGTTCCGACCTGGGTCGAAGAACGGGAAGGCGGACGCCCTGTCCCGGATGTTCTCCAAGACGGAGGAGAGTGGGGCCAAGACTGAGACGATTCTTCCCCAGAACGTTGTCGTGGGAGCCGTTACATGGAGGATTGAAGAGGAGGTGATGGCGGCTCTTCGGACACAGCCCGGGCCCGATAACGGTCCACCCGGCCGGTTGTTCGTGCCTGAGTCGGTTCGTTCTGCTGTCCTTCAGTGGTCCCATGCCAGCAAGATAGCTTGTCACCCTGGTGTTGCTCGGACTATGGCGTTACTGCGCAGACGATTTTGGTGGCCTGCCATGGGAGAAGATACCCGGAGGTTTGTTGCCTCTTGTCCTGTTTGTGCGCAGAATAAGAGTACCAATCGGGCCAGCTCTGGGCTTCTTCACCCCTTACCTATTCCCCGGCGACCTTGGTCGCATCTGGCCCTGGATTTTGTCACGGGGTTGCCCTCTTCTGTTGGTAACACGGTTATTCTGACCATTGTGGATAGATTCAGCAAGTTTGCCCACTTTGTTCCCCTCTCCAAGCTGCCTTCTGCCACTGAGACGTCCGAGATCCTGGTTAGGGAGGTGTTCAGGGTCCACGGGTTGCCCTGTGACATTGTTTCTGACCGTGGTCCTCAGTTTACCTCTGCTGTCTGGAAGTCCTTCTGTTTGGCCATTGGAGCTACAGTCAGTCTCACATCTGGATTTCACCCCCAATCTAATGGTCAGGCGGAGAGAGCCAACCAGAAGATGGAGTCCACGCTGCGCTGTCTTGTTTCCTCTGATCCCACCTCTTGGTCCTCTCAATTACCCTGGGTCGAGTATGCTCATAATACTCTCCCTTCATCTGCCACTGGGATGTCTCCCTTCCAGTGCCTGTACGGTTACCAACCTCCCTTGTTTCCTTCTCAGGAGCGGGATCTCTCGGTTCCTTCTGTCCAGACCCACATTCGTCGTTGCCACCGCACATGGCATCGGGCCAGGAAGGCCCTCCTGGATATATCTACCCATTCACATTCACTTGTAAATAAATACTCACCTTCTTCCTACTCTCCTTGTCCTGGTCTGCTTCTGGGTTCAATTTTGAAGAAACGTGACAGGTTATCCGGTGGTTGTTCGTTCATTGCTGTCACGTTGTTCTCCATTTCTTCCCCCTCATTTTCATTGTCAATAGATTTGTTTATTTTTTTTAACAATAAATCGATCCATGTTGACCAGACTGCAAAATTAGCTAGTAGCAGACTGATGTGTCGGTCACTGTAGCTGAGCAGTTGAGTTCTATTTTGGCAAACTTTCTATTTCAGCCTTTCTGCGCTATACTGCCATATACCTGCCGTCCAGGGAACAATAGATACATTCAATGAAGTGATTCAGGCCTGCATTAAACACATTGAATTGAAATGGCATCATTGTTATGTATTATGAATGGAAAAGGACTCGCAAGCCACAAATGAAGGACTCGCGGACCACATGCACAATGAGTACCACTGGTAGAGAACATCCATCTCACTGATGGTTGATAAGTAAGTAAAGTATGTACAAGGGTCACGTTACGCTCACTTACCTGGATCGAGAGAGCGTGACGTGTCCAGAACCACAGATGGTGTGGACATAACATTGAGAATGTACTACCTCATGAAAGTTATGGGTGTTGTCCAACTTGCAGCAGCACAGAGAGTCCAGGGAGGCCCTCTAAACGGGCAATGAAGTGGCCATGAACCTGGTGGCGTGTGCTACCACGCCGTCTGGAGTTGGTCTACCTGCTGCAGTGAATAATTTTGACAATGCATTGGTATTCCAATTGGTATTCCAAATCACAGAACTTGAGAACTGAACAATGTCCATGTTTTGGAGAATGTGTAAACGTCAGTGGAGAAGCCAACTACGACCCAGTCCGTTTTGCTTCATGTTTGGGACCTCGTGAAAGACATTACAGCCACATTACCATAACTCTGTTCATACAGGTGCCTCCGTTATGAAGTTTGTCTAATTATTGTATCAAATGAATGAGTAAAGATGAAACTATTTGTGAAAGGATGGAATGGAATGTTAAACTTTTAATGTGAGATTTGTATTCCCTTTAAGTCATTGGCCTGCCCCCATGAATCCAAGATGGCGTAGCAGTCAGACATCTTTGTCTTGTCTAGTCCCATGTGTGTGTATATATTTTTCTTCGCTCTTTTTAATATTTTTCCTAAACCTCAACTTCAAAATACTCTCCTGCAACCCGCCTCACCCAATGTGGTGTGGATCTGTTTTTTTTCCCCCTGAAGTATTGCTATTTACCGCCGAACTGGAATACCTCAGCTAGTTAGCTAGCTAGCTTCAGTTATCAGTCAACTAACCACTGCTAGCGGTCATCAGCTAACCTTTAGCTCGGAAAGCTCTCGCCAGTTCGTACAACGCGTTTCAAACCAGAGCATACCGGACCTATTTTTCTCTCCATATCCCCGAATTCCTCTCTGACACAAACTCTGAAACTTTTCATCTGGATCATCACAGCTAGCTAACCGCAACCCGGGTTGACTACTCCTGGCTAATGTTTCCGTCCTGGAGCTAGCACCAACTAGCCTGAGGCTAGCCCATCCTAGACCCATCTCCCGGCTCACTCCTGGGCTACAATATCCGGACCCTTTCTACTGCCGGTACGGGGCAAGGAACCCCACCGATCCTCTACGACTGGAATACCGACATAATCTGCCCGAGGATTCCAACAGGCCCATTCTGCTAACCTGCTAGCTACCTAGAGCTACTTGGAACCCTACTAACTTCACGACTGGTCTAGCGACTCACCGCACGAAGAGGCAAAAACAGACTTACACCAATCGCTACGTCCCCCAAAGGCTAACTTGCTAGCCCCGGTCTGCTAACTGCTAGCTAGCCTGCCCTGGTCTGCTAACTGCTAGCTTGCCAGCCCCGGTATGCTAACTGCTAGCTTGTTTAGCCCCGGCCTACTACCTGTTAGCGTGTTAGCATCGGCCTGCTAACTGTCTGAATCGCCGTGTCCCCAGTCAGCCTATAACCACTCACTGGACCCATATGTTCACTTGGCTACGCATGCCTCTCTCTAATATCAATATCCCTCGTCCATTACTGTCCTGGTTAGTGATTACTGTCTTATTTCACTGGGCCTCTAGCCCTGCTCAATATGCCTTAACAAACTACACTGCGAGGACATCACCTGGTTTAAACATCTCTGGAGACTATCTCACTCATCATTACTCAATGCCTAGGTTTACCTCTAATGTACATCCTACCTTACATTTGTCTGTACACTATGCCTTGAATCTATACTATCGTGCCCAGAAACCTGCTCCTTTTACTCTCTGTTCCCGAATGTGCTAGACGGCCAGTTCTTATAGCATTTAGCCGTACCCTTATCCTACTTCTCCTCTGTTCCTCTGGTGATATATAGGTTAATCCAGGTCCTGCAGTGCCTAGCTCCACTCCCAATCCCCAGGTGCTCTCATTTGTTGACTTCTGTAACCGTAAAAGCCTTGGTTTCTTGCATGTTAAAAGCCTTGTTTGTTTAATTCACTGCTTTGGCACACTCTGCTAACCCGGATGTCTTAGCCATGTCTGAATCCTGGCTTAGGAAAACCACCAAAAACCCTGAAATCTCCATCGCTAACATAAACATTTTCCGCCAAGATAGAACTGCCTGCCAAAAGAGGCGGTGTTGCAATCTACTGCAAAGATGTGCTGTACTACTTTCTAAGTCTGTAAACAAACATTTTGAGCTTCTACTTCTAAAAATGCACCTTTCCAGAAACAAGTCTTTCACGGTTGCCGCTTGCAATAGACCTCCTTCTGTGCCAGCTGTGCCCTCGATACCATATGTGAATTGATTGCCCCTCTGAGCTCGTGCTACTACGTGACCTAAACTGGGACATGCTTAACACCCCAGCCATCCTACCATCCAAGCTTGATGCCCTCAATCTCACACCAATTATCAACGAACCTACCAGGTACAACTCCAAATCCGTAAACACGGGCACCATCATAGATGTCATCCTAACTAACTCGCCCTCCAAAATACACCTCTGCTGTTTTCAACCAAGATCTCAGCGATCACTGCCTCATTGCCTGCATCCGTATTGGGTCTGCGACCAAACGACCACCCCTCATCACTGTCAAACGCTCCCTAAAACACTTCAGCGAGCAGACCTTTCTAATCGACCTGGCCCTATTATCCTGGAATGACATTGACCTCATCCCGTCAGTAGATGACGCCTGGCTATTCTTTAAAACTGCCTTCCTCACCATCTTAAATAAGCATGCCCCGTTCAGAAAATGTAGAACTAGGAATAGATATAGTCCTTGGTTGACTCCAGACCTGTTTGCCCTTGACCAGCACAAAAACATCCTGTGGCGTTCTGCATTAGCATCGAACAGCCCCGTGATATTCAACTTTTCAGGGAACCAATATACACAGGCAGTTAGGAAAGCTAAGGCTAGCTTTTTCAAACAGACATTTTCACCCTGTAGTATTAACGCTAAAAAGTTCTGGGACACTGTCCATGAAGAATCAGAGCACCTCCTCTCAAGCTGCCCACTGCTCTGAGGCTAGGAAACACTATCACCACTGATAAATTCCCAAAGACTGGAAAGCTGCTGTGGTCATCCCCCCTCTTCAAAGGGTGAGACACTCTAGACCCAAACTACTACAGACCTACAAAAAAGTATTTAGTCAGCCACCAATTGTGCAAGTTCTCCCACTTAAAAAGATGAGAGGCCTGTCATTCTCATAGGTACACTTCAACTATGACAGACAAAATGAGGAAGAAAATCACATCGTAGGATTTTTTATGAATTTATTTGCGAATTATGGTGGAAAATAAGCATTTGGTCAATAACAAAAGTTTCCCAATACTTTGTTATATACCCTTTGTTGGCAATGACAGAGGTCAAACGTTTTCTGTAAGCCCTCACATGGTTTTCACACACTGTTGCTTCGGGAAACACGAGCTCAGACTAGGAAAAATCGTGACCTCATTATCTTTAGGAAGTCGGAGCTCAAGGATAATGGCAGAGTTTCTGACTTGTAATTCCGAGTTGGATGACCGTAAAATATTTTTCCCAAGTCGGAGCATGTTTTTTTCCTCAGTGTCGGCTTCACATATGAACCAGAAAGGATCGTCTGTAGCCCTCCCCCAGTGACCTTTCATGTTGTTGTTTTGGCTAACGTTAGCTAAGTAGCTAGAATTTGGAGTAAACTTGAGTGTACCGTAGGCCTACGCATGTGTCAGTTGATGAGTCACCTGAAGGTTGAGAGGAATTGGAGACACAGTGGAGGAATGCAGTGCTGAGGCAGAAGGCTCGTAATGAGGACAACTGGCTACTGCTCTGCATGCACTCAAAGACTTGGCATCTATTGGTTGACCTAGCCAACTATAGCTAGCCTGCTCATTATAATGATAATGTATTGAGTGTTTATTTTTTGACTTTTGATTCGCTTTGAGATTATGAAAAGCACTACAGCAATGTAATCTATTATTATTATTATTATTATTATTATAGCAAAGATGGTTTATTTAGTTTCGTAGAATAAAAGGCCCTGACAAAGGCAAAAGACCGACACGTAAGCTTCAATAGAAAAGTGATACTAGCAAGAGTAGTGGGTGGGTTTCTTTTTTCTTTCAACTTATCTAGTTGTTTCCATGCACCTGCAACAAGAGAGCTCAGATGTGCAAGGGCAAACACACCAACCGTAGATGTACCGGTATAATTTTTTTCTATTTCAAACAAGAAACACTTTTTAATGAACAGAAATCCACTTTGGAATTTAAAAAAGGACTTTACCAAAAACAGTAGAAAATGAATAAAAAGTAATAGCTATAAATAAAATACATACAAATGATATAAAACTTAATCTTAATCATGGCCTCTATGGCCATAAGTCTTGCCTCCCTGGCAGTCACCTTCTCCCATCTCCACATCTGGACCCTTCTAGGAGGGAGAGCCCAACAGCTGCAGTGTATTTTCAAGAGACAGTTACCCCTCCAGCTCACAGTCCTTCACATAGATCCTGAAAAGACATAAGATGAAGTACAACATTAACCAAAACATGAGCAAAGTAGGCTAGACATATTTTATCAAATTGGAGTGCCAAGATGAAACAGTAATGAGTACAGCCTCCCATTACATTCACCATAATATGGGTGTAATCATCAATCCAAACAGTTGCAAAATGTTCTGTATTGCAATGAAAACTAGCTTTTCTATTGGACAGTTTTAGCAAACAGGGAGGGACCTACCTGAATCTGTCCAATAGAAACACTACTTTTCGCTGCAAAACAGAATATTTTATGACTGTTTGGAGTAATGATTACATCCCTATGTGCTAACATTTAAATATGATGTTGTCGCTCAACCACAAGTAACCATGTAGCTAAAGTTACTCTTTAAAGAGTTATAACTTCTAGTCCAACTAAAGCACGTAGCTAAAGGCACGGCAGGCAGTAGGCTTCAAATCTGTTTTCAAAGATGTATGGTTAAATAATCGTGATCATATTAAGGAGAACAAAAACGACTTACATTTGAACTCCACCGCAGGCTACCTCTGGCGAGCACATGGAGGGCTGTGCGGCCCCCCCATAAAAATGCCACCCCACACCATGACGGACCCACCGCCAATCCGGTCATGCTGGAGGATGTTGCAGGCAGCAGAACGTTCTCCACGGCATCTCCATATCTGTCACATGTGCTCAGTGTGAACCTGCTTTCATCTGTGAAGAGCACAGGGCGCCAGTGGCGAATTTGCACAACCCCCACCTGTGGACGTCGGGCCCTCATACCACCCTCATGGAGTCTGCTTCTGACCGTTTGAGCAGACACATGCACATTTGTGGCCTGCTGGAGGTCATTTTGCAGGGCTCTGGCAGTGCTCCTCCTGCTCCTCCTTGCACAAAGGCGGAGGTAGCGGTCCTGCTGCTGGGTTGTTGCCCTCCTACGGCCTCCTCCACGTCTCCTGATGTACTGCCCTGTCTCCTGGTAGCGCCTCCATGCTCTGGACACTACGCTGATAGACACAGCAAGCCTTCTTGCCACAGCTCGCATTGATGTGCCATCCTGGATGAGCTGCACTACCTGAGCCACTTGTATGGGTTGTAGACTCCGTCTCATGCTACCACTAGAGTGAAAGCACCGCCAGCATTCAAAAGTGACCAAAACATCAGCCAGGAAGCATAGGAACTGAGAAGTGGTCTGTGGTCACCACCTGCAGAACCACTCCTTTATTGGGGGTGTCTTGCTAATTGCCTATAATTTCCACCTGTTGTCTATTCCATTTGCACAACAGCATGTGAAATGTATTGCCAATCAGTGTTGCTTCCTAAGTGGACAGTTTGATTTCACAGAAGTGTGATTGACTTGGAGTTACATTGTGTTTAAGTGTTCCGTTTATTTTGTTGAGCAGTGTATAAAACTATACATTTTTGCATACTCTGCAACTATTTAGGATGTAAATATGGGTATTTGGACATGGCCAGTGACTAGTCGTTAGTAAGCTAGCCACCACACTAGTTAGCTTCAAAATGTTGCAGTTTTGCTTCACCAAAAAAAAAACATTTTACTAGCTACACCAACCTATCTTTTCTATCTGTCTTTTCGAAAATGGTATCCGGCCATCACACCGAGTGCCACCGTTGGAGATAACCCACTAATTTATAGCTACCTGACTAGCCTACCATAGCATCCCAGCTCCTTAGTGTCCACATCACCAACAAACTATCATGGACCAAACACACCAAGACAGTTGTGAAGAGGTCACAACACTTTTTTCCCCTTCAGGAGACTGAAAAAAGATTTGGCATGGGTCCCCAGATCCTCAAAGTTCTACTGCTGCACCATCGAGAGCATCCTGGCCGGTTGCATTACCGCCTGGTATGGCAACTGCTCGGCATCTAGCCGGAAGACACTACAGAGGGTATTGCGTACAGCCCAGTACATCACTGCGGCCAAACTTCCTGACATCCAAGACCTATATACTAGACATCCAAGACCCCTCCCCCCTTTGTTTTTACACTGCTGCTACTCGCTGTTTATCTATGCACAGTCACTTTACAAATTACCTCGACATTGACTCTGACAAATTACCTCGTATTGTAGCCTCGTTAATGTTATGTAACTTTCTTGTGTTACTTATTGATTTATTTAGTAAATATTTTATTAACTCTATTTCTTGAACTGCATTATTGGTTAAGGGCTTGTAAAGTAAGCATTTTATGGTAAGGTTGTAAATTAAAAATAAAATTTAATTGGATTTTGATTCTCCAAAAGAGAAGCTCCTGAACACCCACTTGGTTGTCTTGGTCTGCAACATGCCTAGGAAGTGTTAGCCTTTCGCGGCTTCTGTCCACACTGTACCCCATTAACGGTGAAGAGTCTGTCACAGGCTTGCACACCAAGCTAGCCTGAGTTAACGGGACCCTAACATGGGGGCTGACACGATGGCTCACGAGTCGATTTCAGAGCAATGGCAAGCAAAAGCTGGGGTGACCAGCTCGATGCCATTGCCCCGCTATTGGAGGACACCAGCAATGCCCTCGTGGCTGTCCTGCCGGGCATCTGGATTGGAGATGACAACAACTCCATGGGGCTGTCCAACAGCCTCCTTTCTGATTCATCGGACGGAGATGATAACTCCTTCATCCCCTCAGGCCAGGCTGCCAAGCCTCCTGCATGGGAATCTGAAACCAGAGACCCAGACGGGGCACCATCCCCACCAGCTCTCATTGTGGAACTATACAGGACATATGCAAATGCGCTGTGGATAAACTGATAATTCCCTGGCTCAACGCAGT
Organism: Oncorhynchus kisutch; assembly: GCF_002021735.2. Classification (NCBI taxonomy): domain Eukaryota; kingdom Metazoa; phylum Chordata; class Actinopteri; order Salmoniformes; family Salmonidae; genus Oncorhynchus; species Oncorhynchus kisutch. Next base: position 8,514,766 of record NC_034198.2, read on the forward strand.
AGAAGAGACCACATCTCATTACTAGGGTAGGAGGCTACCCAAAGCCAAACAGACAGCCAAGCAATTCCTTCCAGTCTTCCCAGAATGCCTGGAGGAGGTTACACACACCTGGAGTACACCTTTCTCCTGCAAGAACCCTGTCCAAAGTTGTATTGTGTTGACATTGAACGGCTTGCCCACATATCCCCCATCGAACCCCTGGTGGCTTCCCATCTTCACCTCAGCCAGAAGTCCTCCATGACCTCGATTGACCCTACCAACCAAGTATGAGACCTAAATAGCTCATGTTAGCTGGCTGGCTAGCTTGCTGGCTAAGACTGCCTATTGCTAACATACATATAAATGAATTTCCAAAACTTTGGTTTCCTTAAGCTAGGTAGCCTCCCGAGTGGTGCAGCGGTCTAAGGAACTTTATTGCAGTGCTAGAGGTGTCACTACAGACCCTTGTTCATTCCAAGTCTGTCACAACCGGCCATGATCAGGAGTCCCTTAGGGCGGCTGTAAGGGTTTTCCTCCTCCTCTTCGTCTGAGGAGGAGAAGCGTCAAGGATCGGAGGACCAGCGTGGTGTGTCCATGGTTTTTTAATAATAAATAATAAATACTCAACATGAACACAACTACAAAACAATAAAAGTGAAAAACCCGAAACGGTGCCGTGTGGCGAACAAACACAGACACGGAAAACAAACACCCACAAACAAACGGTGAAACCCAGGCTACCTAAGTATGATTCTCAATCAGAGACAACTAATGACACCTGCCTCTGATTGAGAACCATACTAGGCCGAAACATAGAAATCCCAAAATCATAGAAAAACAAACAGACTGCCCACCCCAACTCACGCCCTGACCATACTAAATAACAACAAAACAAAGGAAATAAAGGTCAGAACGTGACAGCGGCGCACAATTGGCCCAGTGTCGTAGGGGTTAGGGGAGGGTTTGACCAGGGGGATAGGCCATCATTGTAAATAAGAATTTGTTCTTAACTGACTTGACTAAGTTGAATAGAAATTAAATATACATTTTTAAAAATTAAGGTTTTGATAGCAACTGGCTGACTCATTCAGTGCTAATGTAAAGTTAGCAGGCTAGTAGGGCTAACGTTAGTTTGCTAGTTGGCTAGCAATTTGTAACAAAGTCCAAAAGCATTTTCTTGTGAGTTGGCAAAATTGTATTTAATTTGGTTTAATTTTAAGTTATATATTTTAAGTTATTTCTGTTGGCGTTTTCAGTATAGGCTAATACGTTTGCTTGCCGAGTCCTCCATATTATATCACACCTCGGCAAAACATTTTCTGACATGACTTCAGCATTCTTCCGAATTCTGATCAGTTTTATGCAATAACTCCAAAAACATTCTGATTTGCCTAAACTTAAAACACTTCAAAATGTGACCTTTTTGAAAAATGGATGAACGTCTAATTCTGATATGCGACTGTGAGAGCTGCCTCACTAGAAGTCTTCATTCAAAATCAGTGAGCTCCTGGAAGAATGGGGCAATGTAGAGAACAGATCAGGCTTCCTTATCATGCACTTTGTCTTATCTTCAGAGTTCATCATCTTGGGTTGATTTGAACTAGGAATCTGTACAGCTATACTGTATATCAAATATAGTTGAAATTATTTGAGGCATTGAACAAATATAATTGAAGATCGCTTGACACCTACTTCAAATACTAGCTAACTAATAAAACATTGCTATAGCCTACACAATACAATAGATTATTTTACCAAACTCAGAACATTTTATTTTATTTCTGTGCCGCCAAATGTATGCAAAATACTGGTAAAGTGAATAGGTTTCGCTTATACTGTAACATTATGGAATTAATGGTTAGCGGGAGATAGGCTATATGGACACTACTGGCCTATAAAACAATTACATAGCCAAGTGAACAATATCAAACAGGGTTTTGATGCATGTTATACAGTTGAAGTCGGAAGTTTACATACACTTAGGTTGGAGTCATTAAAACTAATTTTTCAACCACTCCACAAATTTCTTGGTAACAAACTATAGTTTTGGCAAGTCGGTTAAGACAACTTTGTATGACACAAGTAATTTTTCCAACAATTAGAAAAACTTCAACTGTGTTTGAAATGTTTAAAACCTACAATATGTTACCAAATTGCAAAATGTACAATTAAATTCAAATTTGCAAAATGTATGATATGTTATGAATTCTAGCTAGGTGGCTGTGAGCTAATGTTAGCTAGGCTTGGGGTTAGGAATTAGAGTTAAGGTTAGGGTTACTTTTAGGAGTTAAATTAAAGGTTAGGGTTAGAGGAAGGGTTAGCTAACATGCTAAGGAGTTGCAAATTAGATAAAAAGTTGTAAGTAGCTTAACAGTTGGTAATTAGCAAAAATGCTAAAGTTGTCCGTGATAAGATACGAACTCACAACCCTTGGGTCGCTAGACATTCACGTTATACCATCGGTATTAATGTAACCAATATAAAACATAACATCATACAAATGGAGTGTCTTGGATTTACATTCAGAATAATACAAAATGCTCTGAGACCAGGTTGAAGGACACAGTCCTGGTGTGGTTGATAGTCATACTCTCTCCATTGAGTAGACTGTATTACGGCGACATCTAGATGCCTACCTGTATTAGTTATTTATTATGTAGGCTGCTGTCTTGAAATATAATCCTGCGAGTGAAAAAATGTGGCCACGTTACTAGCGACTGCCGACGACGCTGTGATACAGATGCCGAGTGGGAGAAGCACTTAGGCCGGCAGGCATCTCGATTAAACACTGATAATTCGCACTGACTTTAGTTGTACCGGTAATATGGGCCATTTCTTTTAAACTGTTAAACAAGTAATTTCCTCTGTTGTAATGCATGGTGAAAACACAAGTCACAAAGCTACGCTCAGTTTATTCTCATGGCACTCAGAGACTACGGTACAGCAAGCCTATCACAACAATTATTATCTGGGTGATTTTTTTTTTTTTGCAAGGTTGCATAGCAAGATACTGTTAGCACTGAAACGTTTTGCCCTAGTAGGAAGCCCACTGTGAGCTGTTCACCCTGCACAATTAGCTCAAATATAAATATTGCTGTGTCACACTCTGACCATTATTTGCGTTGTTTGTTTCTATGTTTTGTTTGGTCAGGGCGTGATATGAGTGGGCATTCTATGTTGCATGTCTAGTTAGTCTGTTTCTATGTGTTTTGGCCTGATATGGTTCTCAATCAGTGGCAGGTGTTTGTCGTTGTCTCTGATTGGGAACCATATTTAGGTAGCCTGTATTGTGTTCGTGGGTTATTGTCTATGTGATGTTGCATGTTAGCACTCAGTTTCTATAGCGATCACGTTTGTTTGTTTTGTGTACTTTGTGGGTTTTTTTCGTCTATACTGAAAAGTATTTATTCACGCCATGATCATGATCTCCTTTGGTCTCCTCAATCCGACGATCGTGACAGAATGATCCACCAACAATGGACCAAGCAGCGTGGTAACAGCCAGCAGCAGTGGCAAAGAACGCAGGACTCATGGACGTGGGAGGAGATTCTGGACGGCGAAGGACCCTGGGCACAGCCAGGGGAATATCGCCGCCTCAAAGCAGAGCTGGAGGCAGCGAAAGCAGAGAGGCGCCGGTATGAGGCAAGCACGGCAGCGTGGTTGAAAGCCCGAGAAGCAGCCCCAAAAATGTATTGGGTGGAGGCACACAGGGAGTGTGGCGAAGCCAGGTAGGAGATCTGCGCCAACTTCCTGTGCTTACCAGAGAGAGAGAGGAACCGGGCAGGCACCGTGTTATGCGGTGGAGTGCACTGTGTCCCCGGGGGGTGTGCATAGACCGGTTCAGTACATTCCAGCTCCTCGTATCGGCCGGGCAAGAGTGGGCATTGAGCCAGGTGCCATGAAGCCGGCTCTACGCATCTGGTCTCCAGTGCGTCTCCTCGGGCCGGCATACATGGCACCAGCCTTACGCATGGTGTCCCCGGATCGCCAGCACAGCCCAGTGCGGGCTATTCCACCTCGCCGCACTGGTCTGGCTACGGGGAGCATTCAACCAGGTAAGGTTGGGCAGGCTCGGTGCTCAAGATCTCCAGTGTACCTTCACGGTCCGGTCTATCCACGCACTAGCCCTCCGGTGGCAGCCCCCCGCACCAGGCTGTCTCTCCGTCTCATCCCTACAGGTGCTCCCGTCTGTCGTGAGCCGCAAGCCAGGAGCCGCCCCTCAGTCCAGTGGGGCCTTTAATTAGGGTCTTAGACCCAATGTCGGAGGTGAGGGTCGCCACTCTAAAGAGGCCCTTGAAGAGGGAAATTACTATGGTGGAGTGGGGTCCACGCCCCCCTAGACCCTCCCCTATAGGTTTAGGTTTTGCGGCCGGAGTCCGCACCTTGGGAGGGGGTACTGTCACACTCTGACCATTATTTGCGTTGTTTATTTCTGTTTAGTTTGTTCAGGGTGTGATATGAGTGGGCATTCTATGTTGCATGTCTAGTTAGTCTGTTTCTATGTGTTTTGGCATGATATGGTTCTCAATCAGTGGCAGGTGTTTGTCGTCTCTGATTGGGAACCACAGGTAGCCTGTTTTGTATTGTGGTTCGTGGGTTATTGTCTATGTGATGTTGCATGTTAGCACTCAGTTTCTATAGCGGTCACGTTCATCTGGTTAGTTTGTTTGTTTAGTGTGCTTCGTGTTTTTTGTTGTCTATAATTAAAAGTATTCACACGCTGCGCTTTGGTCTCCTCAATACGACGATCATGATCTGTTATGTCTACCTCTGATAATTCTCTCCAGTAAAGCAACAAAAACAAATAAAGAATCCCAGAAAAGCATTACAAATAGCCCGCATTAACATATGTAGCCTAAGAAACAAGGTTCATGGATTCAATTAGTTGCTAGTCCAATTTTTTTCTTTTTTATATACAGTGCCTTGCGAAAGTATTCGGCCCCCTTGAACTTTGCGACCTTTTGCCACATTTCAGGCTTCAAACATAAAGATATAAAACTGTATTTTTTTTGTGAAGAATCAACAACAAGTGGGACACAATCATGAAGTGGAACGACATTTTATTGGATATTTCAAACTTTTTTAACCAATCAAAAACTGAAAAATTGGGCGTGCAAAATTATTCAGCCCCCTTAAGTTAATACTTTGTAGCGCCACCTTTTGCTGCGATTACAGCTGTAAGTCGCTTGGGGTATGTCTCTATCAGTTTTGCACATCGAGAGACTGACATTTTTTCCCATTCCTCCTTGCAAAACAGCTCGAGCTCAGTGAGGTTGGATGGAGAGCATTTGTGAACAGCAGTTTTCAGTTCTTTCCACAGATTCTCGATTGGATTCAGGTCTGGACTTTGACTTGGCCATTCTAACACCTGGATATGTTCACCATTTTGAACCATTCCATTGTAGATTTTGCTTTATGTTTTGGATCATTGTCTTGTTGGAAGACAAATCTCCGTCCCAGTCTCAGGTCTTTTGCAGACTCCATCAGGTTTTCTTCCAGAATGGTCCTGTATTTGACTCCATCCATCTTCCCATCAATTTGAACCATCTTCCCTGTCCCTGCTGAAGAAAAGCAGGCCCAAACCATGATGCTGCCACCACCATGTTTGACAGTGGGGATGGTGTGTTCAGGGTGATGTGCTGTGTTGCTTTTACGCCAAACATAACGTTTTGCATTGTTGCCAAAAAGTTCAATTTTGGTTTCATCTGACCAGAGCACCTTCTTCCACATGTTTGGTGTGTCTCCCAGGTGGCTTGTGGCAAACTAAACAACACTTTTTATGGATATCTTTAAGAAATGGCTTTCTTCTTGCCACTCTTCCATAAAGGCCAGATTTGTGCAATATACGACTGATTGTTGTCCTATGGACAGAGTCTCCCACCTCAGCTGTAGATCTCTGCAGTTCATCCAGAGTGATCATGGGCCTCTTGGCTGCATCTCTGATCAGTCTTCTCCTTGTATGAGCTGAAAGTTTAGAGGGACGGCCAGGTCTTGGTAGATTTGCAGTGGTCTGATACTCCTTCCATTTCAATATTATCGCTTGCACAGTGCTCTTTGGGATGTTTAAAGCTTGGGAAATCTTTTTGTATCCAAATCCGGCTTTAAACTTCTTCACAACAGTATATCGGACCTGCCTGGTGTGTTCCTTGTTCTTCATGATGCTCTCTGCGCTTTTAACGGACCTCTGAGACTATCACAGTGCAGGTGCATTTATACGGAGAATTGATTACACACAGGTGGATTGTATTTATCATCATTAGTCATTTAGGTCAACATTGGATCATTCAGAGATCCTCACTGAACATCTGGAGAGAGTTTGCTGCACTGAAAGTAAAGGGGCTGAATAATTTTGCACGCCCAATTTTTCAGTTTTTGATTTGTTAAAAAAGTTTGAAATATCCAATAAATGTCGTTCCACTTCATGATTGTGTCCCACTTGTTGTTGATTCTTCACAAAAAAATACAGTTTTATATCTTTATGTTTGAAGCCTGAAATGTGGCAAAAGGTCGCAAAGTTCAAGGGGGCCGAATACTTTCGCAAGGCACTGTACTGGCTTTCTCTGAAACTCAAATTCCTTTGATACAGTGTATGGTGATAATATCTACAGAAGAGACAGGAATGCCAATGGTGGAGGTATTGCTGTTTTATATTCAGTCATATTTCTGTAAAACGTTGTCACCAAACCTTTCTGAGTAAAGATCACTTTCAAAAAGCAAGCCGAGATTTACCACTCTATTGTTTTTTCACCTTACTTAAATGTTACATTAACCTAATAAAAACAGTTATGTAGGAATGAGGTTTGTGCAGTAGGCCTAATTCATTATCAAATCATATTGGCTATATGCCTGGCCTGCCAATATTGTTATTCCCAGACCATATTATATATCAAAACTCAAGTGTTGATAACAAAAACCTTTTGAGGCACAACTGAGCATAAAATGAAATAATTTGCAAATAATTTTATTTTTATTTTACTGGACTGATTGTACCTGCATATGATGGTCATCATTGGTGGAACATGTATCCAATTGTCATACTTCATAAAAGTAAATCGAAAATCTGTAATATCTTAATAGAAAATGACTCAAGTAAAAGTGAAAATCACCCCAAAAAATGCTACTTGAGTAATTCCTTATAAAAAAAAAAGAAGAAAATGGTTTGCATAATAATAGTATTATTATAATTTTCCTTAATATTATGAAGTAAAACCAGACGACACCATCACTCAAGACATTTATATACAAAGCATGTCTCTGTTTAGTGAGTCTGCCAGATCAGAGGCAGTAGGGATGACCAGGAATGTTCTCTTGATAAGTGCATGAATTGGACCATTTTCCTGTCCTGCTAAGCATTCAAAATGTAACGAGTACTTTAGGGTGTCAGGAAAATGTATGGAGTAAAAAGTACATCATTTGAATTAGCAATGTTGTCAAATAAAAGTTGTCAAATATATATATGTAGACACAGCAGGTGCATGCTCATGGACAGGTAGACACAGTATGTGCATGCTCATGGACAGCCATGCATATATATAAATATATATATATATATATATATATATATATATATATATATATATATATATATATATATATATATAGATATATATATATATATATATATATATAGATATATATATATATAGATATATATAGATATATATCTATATATCTATATATCTATATATATATATATATATCTATATATATATATATATATATAGATATATATATATATATATATATAGATATATATATATATATATATATAGATATATATATATATATATATATATAGATATATATATATATAGATATATATATATATATATATAGTAAAGTACAGATACCCCCCCAAAAAACACTTAAGTAATGCTTTCAAGTATTTTCTACTTAAGTACTTTACACCACTGATGGTCATGGTGCTTTCAAGACAACTGGGAACTCAGAAAAAGCGAGGTACGTCAGTGAACTTCAGATTGGAAAGCCGGAGCTCTAGAAATATGCCACAGTTTCTGAGTTGAATGACCCATCAAAGCAAAAATCTAATTTTTCAGAGTTCCCAGTTGTCTTGAACGCACTGAAGTTGGAGATTTCCGAGTTTCCAGTTGTTTTGAACACAGCATTAGTCTCAGGGGAGGGAGGGCCTTCCTTTCCTCCGGGCAGACTGACCAAAGAGAGGGGACACAGTCTCCACCAGATGGAGAAACTCGAGTTTCACCGCATCTGCCTCAGGCACAAATTCATGTTGTTCCAATGACCGGAGAAAGTGAAATGACACTAAAATAGACTGCGGTAGTGGAAGCTGCAGATACAGTAGGCATGGTGATTTGACCTATCCTATTGGCCAGCACAGTAGACACACTGGATATGGCCACAGATCTCCCGGTCAGCAGTGTGAGCGGAGTTTAACTTTTCAGACAAAATAAATGGTTAAAAATGGGAATGGTTGCCTACCCATACTACAGGGCTTCTGAATCAAGTGCACCTACCGCCTATAGCACAACACAAGATAAAAAAGGAGCGCAAGCCTTTTTTCCTTAATCGTTGGCTTTTCTACAGAAGTGTTTGGTGATTGACTAGGAATGCCTCGACTTGTTGGTGACCACTGCTGTAAAGCTTAGAGAGTATCTCATGTCAAATGCTGTTGAAGTTTCATGTTATAGGTTCACCTGCCTCACCTAAAGCCTATTCTTGTGAGAAGTTGCTATAGACCACCAACTGCTAACAGTCAATATCTGGATAATATGTTTGAGATGCTTGATAATGTATCTTATATCAACAGAGGTATATTTTCTGGGTGACCTAAATATTGACTGGCTTTCATCAATCTGTCCACTCAAGAAAAAGCTTCAAACTGTAACCAAGTGCCTGCAACCTGGTTCTGGTTATCAATTATATATCATGGAAGAGTGTAATTGTCTTTAGGACAGCTGTTTTTTTAGTCAAGACTTTTGTGTTTTTTAAATTAACGTAATATGTAATTGTTGTACTGCATATGTGTTTAATAATTTTGTTTGTGTTGTCTGAAACATTGTTTCCCCTGCTGCTATTGGACCAGGTCTTTCTTGGAAAAGAGATGTTATCTCAATGAGAAAAACCTGTATAAATAAAGGCTAAATGAAAAAATCCACCTACCAGGGTATTTATAAACAGAACAGGAGCTAAATTATGCACTTGTATTGACCACATCTTTATTAATACTGCAGATATCTGTTCTAAAGCAGTATCCACAACCATCGGATGTATTGATCATAATATAATAGCCATATCAAGGAAAACCACAGTTCCAAAGATTGGACCTAAAATAGTGTATAAGGGATCATACAAGAGGTTTTGCAATGATTCCTATGTTAAAAGATGTGATTGTGAAAAATATTTGGTGGTCTTATGTGTGTAAAAAGGAAGATCCTGATGCTGCATGAAGCATTTCTGAGATTGCGTATAAGGTTGAGAGGGATAAGGCAAAAGGAATAGGAAATAAATCTAGCTGCATAGCCAATTGGCAAAGGCACTGTAAATTGAGATATCATGTGACTAAACTTAACAAAAAGAAGAAGAAACTGTACTAATGAAACAAAAATATATTCTATAAAGAATGAAAGTTAAAAGCTTTGGAGCACCTTAAATGGGCTAAAAGGCGAACTCTGATCCATCATTCATTGAATCAGATGGCTCATCACAAAACCCACTGATATTGCCAAGTGCTTTAATGTTTTTTTCATTGGTAAAGATTAGCAAATTTAGGCATGACAACAACCAATTCTGAACCTGCACATTTATACATAACTGACCAAATTATGAAATGCAAACATTGTAATTTTGAATTATCTAAAGTTATGTGTGGAAGAGGTGCAAAAAATATTTTATATATATAAATAAATATCAACAATGACAAACCACCTGGGTCTGACAACTTGAATGGAAAATGACTGAAGATGATATGACTATATTACCACTTACCTCACATTTGTCATCACTTCAATCTAAGCCTAGAGGAAAGTCTATTCCCTCAGGACTGCAGGAAGCAAAAGTAATTCCGCTACCCAAGAATATCAAAGCACCTGGATCAAACAACAGACCAATCAGCCTGTTTACAAACCCTTAGTGAACTTTTAGAAAAAATGGTGTTTGACCAGATGCAATGCTATTTCACAGTAAACAAATTAACAACAGATTTTCAGCATGCTTATGGGAAGGGCATTGAACATTGAACTTACACAAATGACTGATGATTGGATGAGACAAATTGATGATAATAATAATAATAATAATAATAATAATAATAATAATAATAATAAGATTGTGGGAGTACACCTCAGTGCTGCTTTTGATTTTATCGTCATAATCTGCTGCCAGAATAATGTATGTGTTATGGCTTTACATCCGCTGCTATATTGTGGATCGAGAGTTACCTGTCTAACTTAACACGGTTCTTTAATGGAAGCCTCTCCAACCTAATCCAGGTAGAGTCAGGCATTCCCCAGGGCAGTTGTCTAGGCCCTCAATGTTTCAATCTTTACTAATGACCTGCCAAAGGCACTGAGTAAAGCCTGTGTGTCCATGTATGCTGATGACTCAACACTGTACATGTCAGCTACCACAGCAAGTGAAATCACTGCAAAAACTAACAAAGAGCTGCAGTCAGTTTCATAATGGGTGGCAAGAAAATACCTGGTCCTAAATATATATATATTTTAAACTAAAAGCATTGTACTTGGGACAAATCATTCACTCAACCCTAAAACCTCAACTTAGTCTTGTAATAACTCATGTGGAAATCGAGCAAGTTGAGGAGACTAAAGTGCTTGGTGTAAGCCTGGATTGTAAACGGAAGTGGTCAAAACATATTGATGCAATGGTAGCTAAGATCGGGAAAGATCTATCCATAATAAAGCGCTGCTCTGCTTTCTTAACATCGCTATCAACCAAATAAGTACTACAGGCCTTAGTTTTGTCTCACCTGGACTACTGTCCAGTCATATGGTCAAGTGCCACAAAGAGAGACAGAACATAGCAACACGGAGAGGCAGCATTGTTAATATGCATGTCAATCTCTCCTGGCTCAGGGTGGATGTTGAAATCCCTGAGCTGTCTGTTTTAAGCGACTAGCGCACAGCTCAGACACCCATACATACCCCACAAAACATGCCACCAGAGGTCTGTTCACAGTCCCCAAGTCCAGAAAAGACTATAGGAAATGCACAGTACTAAATAGAGCCATGACTACAAGGAACTCTATCTATACTTTTTTGCCCCACTGTACCATTTTACAGAGGCCAATTCATGAAGGAAGGCTTGCTCAATTAAGGTATTTTAGCAAGCGTGAAAGACAAATCAGGACAGGTTGTTTCACTGAGCAGCCATTACAAACACAGGCTGTAAAACAGTGATCACTATGGTCGTAAGAGAACACCAAACTTTTCTTAAGCTTATGGTTTGTTATGTGGCATGTAGCCAGTAATACATCTTGGAAAATGTTTTGCAGTTTACAGTAGAAGCAAAACATTTAGTGAATTTGAATTGGATTACAAACATTAACTCCTTGGGTCTAGAACACAGTGTTCTGATTAATTGCACATCTACAGTACTTCAAATATCTTAATGACCCGTTGAAAGCGTAAACAAACCCAGATTGACAAGCAGAACCTGTGAGGTCATCCAGTCCCGTGAGACCCATTTCTTAACCCTTTTAAAACCAGGCAGGTCAGGGGCCAGAGAGAAAAGGACAGGGTCATGTTTACTGTTCTTTTAGCAGGATTGTAGCATACTCTAACAGTGATATTGTGTTCTTTGTTTTACTTACTACAGGTGACACACACACACACACCTTGGCAATCTCCCACACAATCAAAGCTTTCCTCAATTCTTCCCACTCCCACAAACAAAACCCTGTTTTTGTTAAAGCACACGCACTGTGAGAGCATTTACTTAACTCTGAGGTGTGGTGTGGAGTACAGATGAGAAGATTGATTATGTCTGAAACCGCACTAACCACAAAGTAGTGTAACTTAACTAACTAACTCTCAAAAAGAGATTTTTATAGCATTATCTGCTGTATTATCAAATCTACTATCTCAAACTACACAGTTGTGGACAAAAATTTTACTTGCTAATTGCATCAGACATGTTTTAGACCTTGTTTAAGGAAAAGTGGTTATAACTGTATTTTATGGTTGAAACTTGCTCAAATTTGTTGACAGTGTTCTTACCATCCCAAAAAAGCAGTTGTGGACAAAAGTTTACTTGCCAAATTGCATCAAAATGTTATTGGGCTGAACAAGCAGGATGCACGGATTGGGATGTAACTTCATTTGCATATAGAAGGGGCTTATATGGTATGTGTATAACTCAGAGCGAGTGCTCTGAAAAAGGGTGTGTGTTCCGCGGACCGCTCCAGCTTGCGATATCGTTTTATTAAAAGCCTATTGAATTTCACAGAGTTCTTGATTGCGTCATATTTGAACCAATTTCCCACGACAAACTTGGCGAGCTTTTCCAGGAGTGACAGGGATCCAAGGCGGTCCTGGCTGACGGCGGGGTCTTTGGGCGATCTAGGCAAACAAGGGTGGCCACCCAGCTAAAGGTAAGCAAAGTACTTACAACAGTGAAATGTTTGCGTAGATCGCTTCAGAGATCCTGCCTCAGCAAGAGGAACGTCAAGTAGGTCTCTCTCTCAAATATCCTAAACTATAGAAACGAAATAACTTTTTGAAATTCAATGAATTTGCATGCGTGTGTGTAAGCTTGGGAATTGTATAAGCAAATACGAATGTGCATGCATGTCTAGTGAGTAAGTAGGCGGGGGCTGTGAACTTCGCTGGTGTCGGGGGTGTGTGTTTCGGCATGTTCAGGGCGCAGGGATACAGCTGCCTGCTTATATGGTTAAGTAGTTAGAAAAATCCTGTAATACCGCTTCAATAACGTTAGTAGAAGGGCTGAATGGACAGGTTACTTATGAATACAGCTCTAAGAAAATAGAGGTCTGCATAAAATAAGTAGTTATAGAAATCCTGCGATACCGCTTCAAAATATTTAGCTGAAGGACTGAATGGGTAGGTTACTTTATTGATAAGTAGTTTTTAGGTAAAAACGAAGGGTATGCGTGATAAATCCTATAGGATAATACCAGCTTATGTAGAGGAAGAGAATTAAGTTAGGTAAGAAACTATAGGTCGTTTTTAGGTAAAAACGAAGGGTGTATGTGAAACGAATGTGAATAAAGAAATTGAATGAATGAAAATAAACGAATGAATGACAATTCTTTGTGATGAATGAGCAGATTAGAAAGAAGAGGAAGAACAGGCTGTGTGTCTGTGACCAACTGGGAATGCGCAGGCCTCTCTAACAGTTAACAGTGTAATTTGAGAAAGAGAGCGCATTTAACTCTCACTGGGAAGAGGAACGAAATCGATAAATATTGGGCAAGATAAGTTATACATAAGGATAATAAGGATTGACTGGATAATGAGTTAAAAGACCATTGTAAAAATTACAATAGGTGTCAAAAAGAGGTATTAAACAAGGCATGGATAGTATATAACGGATGCGAAGTAGGAAGAAATAACTTAAAAATATACAGAAACTAAAATATGCTGGTTAAAATAAATCTAAGCGGTCTAGAATAAAGTGAGAGAACTGCATGAAAATAGAAGTCTAGAACACATATTAAAAATATCACGAGCCCCGTAAACGAAATAGGAGGCTGCAATTTAAAAATAGCCTCAGGAATTAGCCTATTTTACTGTTTAAGAGAGAATATAGCAAGCGGAAAAATAAAGAGATAAGAAAGTGCAGACATTATAAATAAGCTGAATTAGAAGGAAAATTATATGAAATGGGATTTAATACACTGAATAAAGTTAAAGTAATAGTATAAGCAAAGATAAAAACACAGTGATATTTGAGGTGCTGTACTAGAATAAGACATTAAGGCTTCTGTAATATTCAGTAATACAGTTGTAGACATTATAGAGTAGGTTTTAATAGGAGGTATTAAGTGATGTGACTAATAAATTATTATTTGAGAAAGTAGGGTAGATCTACCTTGGAAAATAGTAAATAAAGTGTATAATGCGATGGGAGAGTTTAGGAAAAATAAATAGTGGCATGAAAACAAATGGACTGTTTCTCCCTGGAATATAGAGATAGCGAGATTTAATAAAGCCATAGAGTCGCTGAACGAAGCGCACGTTAATGTTTCTAAAGAAAAGAGTGAAAACATTTTAATGATGTCAAATGCCCTGAACCCTAATAATTTCCTGTGAAGACTGATCAACTTCACTAGAAATTGTTGGAACAGGTGGGATTTAATTATAAAATGATTGAGCAACACCAGTCTCTATTCAAAGTGTAACATCACTTTGAAATTCTATTATTTCCTTGGGAAAAAGATGAAGAGTTGTAATCTTGAATTGACTAGTTATTCAAATAGGTTTATTTTTTATTAAACATGGGTTCATAGGAGAGATTATCAGTTCTCTGGGGTTGTGGTCTTTGGGTAAATACAAAATGTGCTTTGTTCATTCTACATATAAAATGGAAATATATGTAAACAAGGGATAACAGTTACTCCAAATAGGTTATTGGAGTGGGAATTTCTGCAAGGGTTATGATGATAACTACATAATCTGTAACTCATCTGAGAGATCGCCAGTAGAATAAGGGAGTTATCATGGAAATGTAATGTCAGAATTGCATTAATGCTTGGAGGAGAATCACCACAACAAGTATGTGTGAAACTCAAACCCACCCTACTGGCTGAATAGTGTGGAACAACTGTGTCTGATGACCTGTGAACTGTATCTGGAATGATATGTGTCTGGGAGAAGAAAGACTAAAGGGGATTGGGATAATGACCTTATAGTACCAGGCCACTTATGACAGAAAAACAGAGGCAAAAGGGCGCATGGTAAAATAGATATTACTGGCACTAAAAGTTTTTAGTACAATGTTAATTATTAAAGGGATGATGTATTAAATTCAGTAGGTAAAATTTTAGTTAAAGTAAACACTAAGGACTCTTATCCTGAATATTGGATTGGACAATTTATAAACAACATTTAGTTATGTTTTGAATATAGGACTGTTTAAATTTACTAGGCCTAGGAAAACTCTGGAAACTAATCCTGAGACAGGTTGATTGACAGAACTTGCAGAATATTAGATTATTTTATTTTACAATATCATTGTAATTGGAGTGATACATTGGAATGACATAAGTAATTGAATAAAAAGTATAGTCTGTTGTGTGATAACACCCAAGGATGAAGAAGACATTACAAATAGTGGTAATTTATTGCAAATATGCAGTTATTATAATTTACTTTACTATTTTTCTTGTTTGGTCAATTTATTTTTGTTTTGAAGAAAATAAGAGTTTATATTTTTTCTGAGGGGAGACTGATATAAATTGATTACAAATGATTTGAGAATATTTAAGTATGTATCAAACTATGGAAGGAAATTAGGAGTAGTGACTTATGTGTTATGGGTTAGAAAAACTGTAACTACATTGGGGGCTCATATGAAGGTTATGGTAACAAGGGGGGGGGTGTTATTTCTAGAAACAATGTATACTGATAGACAAGATAATTCACAGAAAAGGAAGGACAGTTGGTCTTGTAAAAATATAGGGATATAAAATATAGGGACAATTGTAAAAGTAAATAGAACACTACACATACCTAGACTATGGTAAAAGTAATAAGCAGTGGCATTTTGAACACTAGAGCAAAAGTTTAAGAAGTTTAGGACTTAGTTTTGTTAGGATTGGATATTCTTCCAACTGGAAGACACTTGACATGTTATTCTTACAGCAGTTGCTGTAGGGACCATCATTTGGCTATCATTATGAATATTTTTGTGGCAAGAGGCCAGGTATTTGAGACAGAATGTTTACATAGGGCTGTTATTTAAAAATTACGATTTAATGATCCTGATATAAGAAGAAAGTCTGTTGTCAGGAAATAACCCATGTGTTAGTGTGTATGTCCCCAGGAAAAAACAGCACATAAGAGGCCAGATGGAAGGGCATGGGCTGAATTCTGGAGACTGAGTGTACATCAAGATACACCGGGCTGGGGATATACTTCTTACAGCACCTGCAGTGGTAAAGATCGTCATGTCTCTCTTTGGTGGGTGCATAAGTTTCACAAGAAGTAAGGTCCAGCTGAATAATGGGTGAGCTTGAAAACACCATGACAGAGGACATGAAACAAAAGAGAGAGAGAGAGAGACTAGATTCCACTGTAGACATACTGGGTTGAGTTAGGGGTTACTTGTTTTATTTGTTAATGTATCATGTGAAAAAGGATAGATGTTAGGGTAGTTGTACTCTAAACAACATGTTAAAGACTCGATGTGAAAGCCCATTCAGTGTTGAATTACTTCAAGAAGAAATACTGTTGACTAAGGTTATGCACATTCTTATCAGTTGAAATAGAGCAGATGGGGAATTAAGTAAAAAATGACATGATTTGGGAACACCTCGCAGAACCTGCGGCCGAAAGGGGACTACTGGATGAAAGCACGTGGAAGCCAAATATTTTTGTGGAGTCCAGCAGAAAAGTATCCTGGAGGCATAGAGACCGGTGAAGAGAGAGTGGGAATTGTCATGGTCTCAGATTTCAGTATTCATGAATACAGTCATGCATAACACATAACATTGTCAATACTGTTATGTTTTGTCCTTTGTTTTCCAAGTCTTATGTTTAGGAAACCAGATGGAGAAGGGTTCGCCAGCTTCAGCTGGAATGTCAGTTTGTGTGATGAGTGATGGAAGTAAGAGAATGTATGGTGTAATCATAGAACAGAGGCCATAAGTCTCTAAGTATGAATGCCCCACAGAAAGAAGGCAGAAACCTGAACCAGGACGAGAGGTTCCACATCTGATGATCCAAGGGGACCAGAAGGACCTCTCCCAGTGAAAGCAGGAGATCTAGTCTACGTTCGAGTGTTCCGAAGGAAGTGGGATCAGCCGAGGAGGGAAGGACCCTACGAGGTGGCAACGGCCACAAACACGGCCGTCCAAGTGAAAGGAAGCAAGACGTGGTATCATCTAAACCACTGCACCCGAGTCCCGACGGAGAGAAGGACACAACCATACAGAGATGAGGACACAGAGGATGTGGATTCACCAGAGAACACCTCCTGGAGGGAGCAGGAGCAGCGGAATCGATCAAAGCGCCAGGGAGGAATCAGGAAAATGGCAGACCAGATACAACGAGTGCATCAGCTAACACACTCAGAAGAAGCACCAGGGGAAAAGAGCCTGACAAGAAAGAGACAAACGACCAAAGTTTCCTCCAGTACGGCCAGAAAGCCCAGAAGTGGGGGGGGGGGGTAACATGTCTACTACTCCTGATGACATACCTGTTGGGGCAGACCTTGTTGACGAAAGCCCTCTACAGTGGGACCCTGAGGTATCGCCTAAAGAATGGGAACATCTCTTCCCTGAAATGGACGCCTTCCCAGATGGAAGCCAAGTTCGGCCTGAGGAGGGAACAACAGGCGAAGAAAGTGGAGGAGAAGCATTACCAAGAGCAGAAGGAGAAATCGTGCAAGGAAGAACAGAAGCCATGCAAGATGAAAGAAATGGGGATTTCCCCACAATTGACTTTTCAGCTCTTACCTGATCTCCATAATGAACCATTGAAATTAGGAACACAAAAGCACAGTGATAATGATAGAGTAAGAACAACCGAGGACAATACGAAGATGATGCACGCACTCACGATCAAGATAAATGATAAAAACAGGAAGAGAAGAGAGGAACCTGTCTAACGACGTGAAGAGACAGGAGTTTTTGACAGGTTTAAGTTTCATGTTCCGCCACAAATTCTAACAGAACCAGGGGAACAAAGGACAGTTTCTGTATGGAAGAAGAAACCTCTACCGGAGGAGCCACTCTGTGGATGGACGCATCATATGAAAAAGGGAGAAGTTATTTGGGACCCCAAAGGATGTGACCTGACGATAACCAAATATGAGGAAGGCTGGGAGTTTATCATGAACAAGATAACACCAGCAGAAGGTGAATAATTTGAAATTGAAATAACAAGAATAGGACTGAGTGAAGGAAACAGTTACAAATATGTTAAATTGGGTCCTACGCCAGCACCTGAACAAAAACAGCTGGTGACAACCAAAGCAATGACAACAACGGTGGCAGCTGCTGTGACGACCACAGTAACTGCCACTAAGATGACATCAATTGCTCTTACCAAGCAGACCACGGTAACCACAAAGACACCTGACACATCAGAACCAAAGGGATTCTTTAATGGGATTTGGAACTTTTTGACAAACTCTAATGACCTACCTCAAGACAAGAACATTGCAAAGATGACAGACATAGACATATCAGACTCAGAACCACTCAAGGACACCACACAGGAAGAGGTGAAAAACGAATGGTACAAATGGGCTAAGTATACGGCAAACAAACACAGAATGGACAATTGTATTTTGTGTAGAAAATCACCTTTGTCTGATCTTTTGATAGTACCTGAACCTGCATCATTTGAAGAAATGTGTTAAATATAAAATGTTCAATATTCAGAGAAAATACTACATTCCTTTGTGTGACATAGAATGTAGGATTGCTCGAGGGAGCACTAGAGGCAGAACCATATTAAATGAGACTGGGTTGGGAGACAAGGATTGTGCTGCCTATAACATTACAACTGAATTAAATGAACCTCAATTAGACAGAAGTACTGTGATTAAAGGAAAATATGAATGTTTTTACAGCCATAACACCGAAGGAATTGATGTAGGAAACACCACTGTAGAATGTGATACTATTTGGGTACTAGAGACTGCAGGGGTTCGTAGGAATAAAGATAAAGGGTTGATAATGTATAGAAAAGGGGTGTGTGGTACAATAACTCAGGTTGCGCCATCTCTTATTATGCAAAAAAATCTGGACAGAGGTATTGCGGACAGTTTTTGGATGTGTGGGAAAAACAAACTGTTGAATGTACTGCCAGATGGATGGACTGGTCTTTGTACCTTAGTTAGAGCAATTCAACAGGTAACCATTATTAAATCACCCCATGATGACTATGTTAACTCTAGAGTTAAGAGGGCGTATGGAAAAGAAACTGAGGTATACCTTGATGCAATTGGACAGCCTAGAGGGGTACCTCGGGAGCTCAAGGCAAGAGATGAAGTTAAATCTGGATTTGAATCTATATTTTTGTGGATAACACCAAATAAGAACTTGGAGTGTATTAATTATATATACTATAACCAACAGAGATTCATTAACTATACTGACTTGGCTCTTGGGGGAACAGGTACAGGCTACCAGTAAAATGTCTTGGCAAAATAGACAGGCTCTCAATTGGCTTTTGGCAGAGAAGGGTGGAGTTTGTTATGTTCGGGGGCTAAACGTAAAGGTTTACGAGTAGAGGTTAAGGCAAATGCTGGGGTTGACTCTCATGTTTGGGATTGGTTGGACTTAGCATTGGGAAAATGGGGAGCTATGTTTGCTAGAATGGCCATTGTGCTGCGCGGGGGGTTATTGGCTCTGGTTTTTGTATTTTGTTGTGTTTTACCCTGGGTGAAATCACTTGTGATCCAGACAACGGTTAAACAGATGTTTATAAGTAGAACTGACCCTCCGGTGATAGTTAATCCTGTGCCGGGTAGCCCAGGCCACTATACTGATGAAAATGGACAGTTATGCAATGCGGTTGGTGGACCCCTAGACTGCCCCTTTGGTAATCCAAACTGCCTGTATGGCGTGGTCCCTGGAGGTGGGTACGCTTGCCATGGTTTTCATAAGGATGGTTTACCTGTATATGCTGTCATTCCAAATTCATAAGAAAGTCAACTGATACATATCCACAAAAAGGGTCATTTCCGTAGTAAGTACAAGAGGTGCTATGTAAGGTCTACTTTTGCTCACGGCCTTGTGTTTTTGTATGTTTTGTGTTTTGTTAAATGTTTTTGATAGGTATATCAATGAATATATCTGGTTTCTTTGAATTAAAAGTTTGTTTTGCCTTCTAAATGCTAGGTTATATTTAAAAACATGTAGGTAACAGTGGGATATCCCGGTTACAAGTGTCTACGGACCATGTCCTGAATCTTCTAACAGAGGTTGGTATCGCTGGTATCACGGTTGTTGGAGAGGTGTCTGAGAGGGAGGATCATGTTGAAAGCTTAAGTTTAGAATGATGTTGTGTCAATTTTATTTTGTAACTGCATGGAGGCCTCGTGTTTTCTCATATTCAATTTGTTATTATACTCATTGCTTTATTATATATTTTCTTTTTCACATAACCTTACCTGAGGTTCTCAGTTTATGTACTTACATGCTCATGCTTCAACAAAATGTAATGTATTATTTTTATTGTTTCTATACTTAACTAGATCTTTTACTCTTATGAAATACTAGAGATGTTTGGTCTAGTTGGGTTTTCTTCAATGTTTCTAATTGGATCTTTTACTCCTATTTGGTATTAATAATTTGGAGATGTTTGGTCCAGTTGGTTTATATATCTTACTCTGTTTTTATGTTTTATTGTCTATCACAGGTATTCTCATTCAACCATCCTAGGGTTATAACCACGTTTCCATAAACAAGGTCTAAAACATGTTTAATGCAATTGGCAAGTAAACTTTTGTCCACAACTGCATTGTTGGGATGGTAGGAACACTGTCAACAAATTTCAGCAAGTTTCAACCATAAAATACAGTTATAACCACTTTTCCTCAAACAAGGTCTAAAACATGTGTGATGCAATTAAGCAAGTAACATTTTGTCCAGAACTGTGTAGTTGAGATAGTAGGAACACATTGGACAATTTTCAGCAGGTTTCAACCATTAAATACAGTTATAACCACTTTTCCATAAACAAGGTCTAAAACATGTCTGATGCAATTTAGCAAGTAACATTTTGTCCACAACTGTGTAGTTGAGATAGTAGGAACACCTTGGACAATTTTCAGCAGGTTTCAACCATAAAATACAGTTATAACCACGTTTCCATAAACAAGGTCTAAAACATGTCTGATGCAATTGGCAAGTAAAATTGTGTCCACAACTGCGTTGTTGGGATGGTAGGAACACTGCCAACCAATTTCAGCAAGTTTCAACCATGAAATACAGTTATAACCACGTTTCCATAAACAAGGTCTAAAACATGTCTGATGCAATTGGCAAGTAACATTTTGTCCAGAACTGTGTAGTTGAGATAGTAGGAACACCTTGGACAATTTTCAGCAGGTTTCAACCATGAAATACAGTTATCGACACTTTTCCACAAAGAAGGTCTTAAAACATGTTTGATGCAATTTGGCAAGTAAGACTATTGTCCACAACTACTTTGTTGGAATGGTAGGAACACTGTCAACAAATTTCAGAAAGTTTCAACCATAAAATACAGTTATAACCACTTTTCCTTAAACAAGGTCTAAAACATGTCTGATGCAATTTAGCAAGTAAAATTTTGTCCACAACTGTGTAGTTGAGATAGTAGGAACACCTTGGACAATTTTCAGCAGGTTTCAACCATAAAATACAGTTATAACCACGTTTCCATAAACAAGGTCTAAAACATGTTTGATGCAATTGGCAAGTAAAATGTGGTCCACAACTGCGTTGTTGGGATGTTAAGGAACACTGTCAACAAATTTCAGCAAGTTTCAACCATGAAATACAGTTATAACCACGTTTCCATAAACAAGGTCTAAAACATGTTTGATGCAATTAAGCAAGTAACATTTTGTCCAGAACTGTGTAATTGAGATAGTAGGAACACCTTGGACAATTTTAACTTCTTGCGTCGAGCCATCCCGGATCCGGGATCGTGAATACAGCCTCAAGCTCATTACCATAACGCAACGTTAACTATTCATGAAAATCGCAAATGAAATGAAATTAATATGCTAGCTCTCAAGCTTAGCTTTTTGTTAACAACACTGTCATCTTAGATTTTCTAAATATGCTTCTCAACCATAGCAAAACAAGAATTTGTGTAAAAGCTAGTGCTGCTAGTGTAGCATTTAGTGTTAGCATTAGCAGGCAACATTTTCACAAAAACCAGAAAATCATTCAAATAAAATCATTACCTTTGAAGAACTTCAGATGTTTTCAATGAGGAGACACTCAGTTAGATAGCAAATGCTCAGTTTTTCCTGAAAGATTATTTGTTTAGGAGAAAGTGCTCCGTTTGGTGCGTCACGTTTGGCTACCAAAACAAAATGAAAATTCAGTCTTCAAAACGCTGAACTTTTTTCCAAATTAACTCCATAATATCGACTGAAACATGGTAAAGGTTGTTTAGAATCAATCCTCAAAGTGTTTTTCACATATCTCTTCATGATATATCGTTCGTTGAAAGCCTCCTCTCTCCTCTCAATCACTGGATGACTGCGTGCAGCTTGTAGATTACGCACCAATTTAGACAAAGGACACCGGGCGGACCCCTGGTAAATGTAGTTTCTTATGGCCAATCTTCCAATGATATGCCTACAAATTCGTCACAATGCTGCAGACACCTTGGAGAGACGAAATAAAGGGCAGGCTCATTCCCGGCGCATTCACAGCCATATAAGGAGACAATGGAAAACAGAGCTTCAAAAATTCTGCCCATTTCCTGGTTGAAGTTTCATCTTGGTTTCGCCTGTAGCATGAGTTCTGTGGCACTCACAGATAATAACTTTGCAGTTTTGGAAACCTTAGAGTGTTTTCTTTCCAAAGCTGCCAATTATATGCATAGTCGAGCATCTTTTCGTGACAAAATATTGCGCTGCAAACAGGCACGTTTTTTTATCCATAAATTAAAAGAGCGCCCCCTATATCCAAGAAGGTAAGGAGGTTTCAACCATGAAATACAGTTATAACCATGTTTCCATAAACAAGGTCTAAAACATGTGTGATGAAATTAAGCAAGTAACATTTTGTCCAGAACTGTGTAGTTGAGATAGTAGGAACACCTTGGACAATTTTCAGCAGGTTTCAACCATGAAATACAGTCATAGAAACTTTTCCATAAACAAGGTCTAAAACATGTTTGATGCAATTGGCAAGTAAAATTGTATCCACAACTGCGTTGTTGGGATGGTAGGAACACTGCCAACCAATTTCAGCAAGTTTCAACCATGAAATACAGTTATAACCACGTTGCCATAAACAAGGTCTAAAACATGTCTGATGCAATTAAGCAAGTAATATTTTGTCCACAACTGTGTAGTTGAGATTGTAGGAACACCTTGGACAATTTTCAGCAGGTTTCAACCATGAAATACAGTTATTGACACTTTTCCATAAACAAGGTCTAAAACATGATTTAGTGCTTATTTCAGTATTTCCATGTTGCAACTTGCTGAAAACTGTGCACAATGTTCATTTCATCTCAAATAGACAGCACAGCAACAATTGGACATCCAGAATGCATCAAACATGATTTAGCGCTTGTTTATGGAAAAATAGTTATTTCTGTATGTTGCAACTTGCTGAAAACTGTCCACAATGTTCATTTCATCTCAGATAGACAGCACAGCAACAATTGGACATCCAGAGTGCATCAAAACATGATTTAGAGCTTGGTTATGGAAAAGTGCTTATTTCTGTATTTTCATGTTACAACTTGCTGAAAACTATCCACAATGTTCATTTCATCTCAAATATAGAAAGCACAGCAACAATTGGACATCCAGAGTGCATCAAAACATGATTTAGAGCTTGTTTATGGAAAAGTGCCTATTTCTGTATTTCCATATTGCAACTTGCTGAAAACTGTCCACAATGTTCATTTCATCTCAAGTAGACAGCACTGCAACAATTGGACATCCAGATTGCATCAAAACAAGATTTAGAGCTTGTTTATGGAAAAGTGCTTATTTCTGTATTTCCATCTTGCAACTTGCTGAAAAATGTCCACAATGTTCATTTCATTTCAAATAGACAGCACAGCAACAATTGGACATCCAGAATGCATCAAAACATGATTTAGAGCTTGTTTATGGAAAAGTGCTTATTTCTGTATTTCCATGTTGCAACTTGCTGAAAACTGTCCACAATGTTCATTTCATCTCAAGTAGACAGCACTGCAACAATTGGACATCCAGAGTGCATCAAAACATGATTTAGAGCTTGTTTATGGAAAAGTGCTTATTTCTGTATTTCCATGTTGCAACTTGCTGAAAACTATCCACGGTGTTCATTTCATCTCAACCTAGACACAGCACAGCAAAAATTGGACATCCAGAGTGCATCAAACATGATTTAGAGCTTGTTTATGGAAAAGTGCTTATTTCTGCATTTAAATGTTGCAACTTGCTGAAAACTGTCCACGGCGTTCATTTCATCTCAACCTAGACACAGCGCAGCAAAAATTGGACATCCAGAGTGCATCAAAACATGATTTAGAGCTTGTTTATGGAAAAGTGCTTATTTCTGTATTTCCATGTTGCAACTTGCTGAAAACTGTCCACAATGTTCATTTCATCTCAAGTAGAAAGCACAGCAAAAATTGGACATCCAGATTGCATCAAAACATGATTTAGAGCTTGTTTATGGAAAAGTACTTATTTCTGTATTTCCATGTTGCAACTTGCTGAAAACTGTCCACAATGTTCAGTGCTTATTTCTGCATTTCAATGTTGCAACTTGCTGAAAACTGTCCACGGCGTTCATTTCATCTCAACTATAGACAGCACAGCAAAAATTGGACATCCAGAGTGCATCAAAACATGATTTAGAGCTTGTTTATGGAAAAGTGCTTATTTCTGTATTTCCATGTTGCAACTTGCTGAAAACTGTCCACAATGTGTGACAATACAGAGGCGGATGCAAGATGCAAGCAACGATGGTTTAATGAATACAGTTTACAGCAGCAACAGGACAGACAGACTGTACTCAGACGGAATCCGACCCAGGGACTAGGGCGCATCTTCCGATGATAGCGTGCTGAGAAATCCAGGGGAGTGTGTCCGGATGGGTAGGAGGGAGCACAGCAGATAATCCACACAAGGGCGGTGAGAGATGAGCACGGACACACGACACAAACTCAGAGAAGTAACAACGATCTGACAACAAGAAACACTGGTTACAGAACATATAAAGGGAAGATAAGTGATTCCAGCTGGCACAGACAATCAGGCCGAGATTGGGAACCACGCCCACACAAACACGGGAGAGAGAGAGAGAGAGAGAGAGAGAGAGAGAGAGAGAGAGAGAGAGAGAGAGAAAGAGAAAGAGAAAGGTAGGCAGTGGATTCATGAACCGTGACAATACCCCCCCCCCCTAGGAACGCCTCTTGGCGTTCCCAGGCTAATTTACCTGTCGATTGAAATCATCGATAAGGGAGTGATCCAGAATGTCCCTAGCAGGTACCCAACTTCTCTCCTCCGGGCCGTAACCCTCCCAGTCCACCAGGTACTGGAATCCGCGTCCCCTCCTTCTAGAGTCCAAAATACGATTGACAGAAAAGGTGGGTTCCCCATCAACAAGTCGTGGCGGCGGGGGAACCGGGACCGGCGGGTTAATGTGTGCCTGAAACACAGGTTTTATTTGAGACACATGAAAGGTAGGATGAATTCTCCTATACGCCGGAGGAAGCTTGAGCCGGACCGCCACCGGACTAATGATCCTGGTGACTTTGAACGGGCCGATAAATTTGGGGGCAAGCTTGTTCGAAACGGATCGGAGTGGAATGTTCTTAGTAGAAAGCCACACTCTTTGGCCAACGACGTATACCGGAGGCTTCGACCGGTGGCGATCGGCCTTAGCCTTGGTGCGCGCCCCCACCCGGAGAAGAGTCTCACGGGCTCTGCTCCATGCGTGACGGCACCTCTGGGTGAAAGCGTGAGCGGAGGGAACAGTGACCTCGTACTGGGAAAGATAGGTGGCTGGTAACCTAAACTACACTCAAACGGAGAGAGACCCGTGGCTGCCACTGTCAACGAATTGTGAGCGTACTCAACCATAGAGAGTTGTTGACTCCAGGAAGAGGGATTCTTAGAAACCAAACATCGCAACACTCTCTCCAAATCTTGGTTGGCCCTCTCCGTTTGACCGTTGCTCTGGGGATGAAACCCTGAAGACAGGCTGACACTCGCTCCCAGTAACCTACAAAACTCTTGCCAAAACTTGGACACAAATTGGGGCCCCCTGTCAGAAACTACGTCCATCGGCAGGCCATGTAAGCGAAAGACGTGATCCATGACAGTTACCGCTGTCTCCTTGGCAGATGGTAATTTAGGCAAGGGAATGAAATGAGCCGCCTTCGAGAACCGGTCCACCACGGTCAAAACAACCGTCTTGCCCAGGGAGGGCGGGAGGGCGGTAACAAAATCTAGAGCGATGTGGGACCAGGGTCTCGAAGGGACCGACAGCGGTTGGAGTAACCCATCTGGGGGTCGATTAGAAGTCTTCCCAGTGGCACAAACCGAGCAAGCCAAGACAAAACTGTGAATGTCACGAGCCATCAGTGGCCACCAAAAGCATTGCTTAACCAAAAAGCTAGTGCGGCTGACTCCTGGATGACACGCTACGTTGGAGCAATGCCCCCACCGAATAACATCGGACCGACACCCCTCCGGCACAAACAACCGATTAGGCGGGCAACCGGGCGGAGGCGTTACCCCTTCTAAGGCCGTTTTGACCCTCGATTCAACCTCCCATGTGAGTGTGGAGACCACTAGGGTCCCGGGTAGGATGCACTAGGGAGTGGATGGGCGTTCGGAATGGTCAAAAATGCGAGAAAGGGAATCGGGTTTGACATTCTTGGAACCCGGGCGATACGAGAGAGAGAAGTCAAAACGTCCGAAAAAGAGTGCCCACCGCGCCTGCCTGGAGTTGAGTCGCTTGGCGGTTCTGATATATTCTAAATTCTTGTGATCGGTCCAAACTATAAAAGGTACCCCCGAACCCTCTAACCAATGGCGCCACTCCTCCAGTGCTAACTTCACTGCCAACAACTCTCTGTTGCCAATGTCGTAGTTGCGTTCCGCAGGTGATAACCGATGGGAAAGGAACGCGCAAGGGTGCATCTTGTCGTCAGAAGAGGAACGTTGGGAAAGTACCGCACCTACCCCCACCTCTGAAGCGTCCACCTCCACCACGAACTGACGCGAGGGATCGGGAGCTATGAGGATGGGAGCCGAAACAAAGCGGCTCTTGAGTTTGGTGAATGCAGCCTCGGCTGTATCGGACCACCTGAACGTCACTCTGGGGGAGGTTAAGGCGGTAAGAGGAGCGACTATCTGGCTAAAGTTGCGAACGAAACGCCGGTAGAAATTGGCGAATCCCAGAAACCTCTGTAGGGCCTTACGGGAATCTGGGCTTGGCCAATCCACCACAGCCTTAACCTTGTCAGGATCCATGCGAATACCTTCAGTCGAGACGATGTAACCTAGGAATGGAACGGATTGTGCATGAAAAATGCATTTCTCCGCCTTGACAAAAAGTCCATTCTCCAACAACCTCTGAAGCACTCGTCTGACGTGCTGAACGTGTTCCTGGAGAGAAGAAGAAAAAATCAGTATGTCATCCAGGTAAACATATATGAACTGATCAATCATATCTCTCAGCACGTCATTGACGAGTGCCTGGAAAACCGCTGGGGAGTTGGATAGCCCAAAAGGCATGACCAAATATTCGAAGTGCCCTCTGGGGGTGTTAAACGCGGTCTTCCATTCGTCCCCCCCCTTATGCGAACCAAATGATATGCATTCCGTAAATCCAACTTAGTGAACACGGATGATCCCTGTAACCTTTCAAACGCTGAGGACATCAACGGTAAGGGATAGGTATTCTTCACTGTGATGTTATTCAACCCACGGTAATCAATGCAAGGACGCAGAGAACCGTCCTTCTTCCCCACAAAGAAGAACCCCGCCCCCGCTGGAGAAGAGGAAGGACGAATGAATCCAGATGCCAGAGAATCAGAGATGTATCTCTCCATAGCCTCCCTCTCAGGAACAGAGAGTGAATATAACTTGCCTTTAGGCGGAGACTCACCTGGCAATAATTCTATTGCACAGTCATAGGGACGATGCGGAGGAAGAGAAGCAGCACGGGACTTACTGAACACCTCCTTCAGGTCGAGGTATTCAACGGGCACGTTAGACAAATCCACTGCCTCCTCTAGAAACACAGAATCAGATACAGACGAACAAGCAGACACCAAACAGGACTCAAGGCACTTGTTACTCCACATGGATATAGAGTTATGACCCCAGTCAACTCTGGGGTTGTGTTGGGTGAGCCAAGGGTGGCCGAGAACTAATGGTGCAAGGGGTGAGTCCATGAGTAGAAATGATAGTGTCTCAGTGTGATTGCCAGAAGTGATGAGTGTGATAGGTTCAGTGGTGTGAGAAATGTTGGGGAGTTCTTGACCATTGAGAGCGTTGACGGATATCTTGTGCGAGAGTGAGGTGATAGGAATCTGGAGTTTGTGAGCGAGCTTGAAGTCCATGAAATTACCCTCTGCTCCTGAGTCCAGTAAGGCTTGGGTGTCGTGCGTGTGGGTGGCCCATCTTAGTCTTACCGGGAGGAGAGTAGATGATGAGGTCTTCTCTGTGGTGACACCACCCGATAGTAGCCTCATGCTTACTACCGGGCCTGATCTTTTACCGGGCAGGAGTGGATAAAGTGGCCCGCTCTACCACAGTAGAGACAGAGTCCTTGGGATCTCCGCCTCTCCCTCTCTTCCCGGGAGAGGCGAGCTCTCCCCAGCTGCATGGGTTCGTGAGCGGAGGCTGAACTGGCCGTGTTCCCGCCGCTGGCATGCCAGCCCTCCGTGTCGTTATACGGTCTGTTAGGGCATGCTCGGCGGCCAATACGACTCAGACGAGCGTCGACCCTCAAGGCTAGTTCCACTAGTCCATTTAAATTCCTGGGAAGGTCCAGAACATAAATCTCCTTCTGGATCCGGTCCTCCAGCCCATGCAGGAACATGTCCCACTGCGCCTCCTCGTTCCACTGACACTCTGCGGCCAGAGTGCGGAATTGGATGGAGTATTCCGATACTGAACGGTCTCCTTGGCGAAGGTCAGCGAGTAGTCTGGCCGCCTCCCTACCCGCCACGGCCCGATCGAAGACCCTTCTCATCTCCTCGGAGAGTGTCTGGAAAGAGGTGCAGCATGGGTCCTGGTTCGCCCACACCGCCGTTCCCCAAAGAGCCGCTTTGTCTGATAGCAGTGTGAGTACGAATGCTACTTTAGACTGTTCACGGTTGAAGGTCCGTGGCTGCAACGAGAATTGCATGGAACATCTCGTAAGAAAAGCTCTGCAATAGTCAGGATCACCTGAATAACCCTCTGGTGTCGGTAGCCGTGGCTCTAGCTGGGAATCCGGCTCTGGCGGGGCGGGTTGAACTGCCGGTGTAGGTGGCGCAGCGAGACCCCTCAGATGTCGTAATTGTTGGGTCAGCTGGGATACCTGCGTCACAAGGGCTTGTACTGCCCGACCTGTGCTGGAGATGTTCTCCTCTTGTTGATCCATTCTCGTGATACTGCGGGAAATGAATTCGGTCAGACTCGTTGAACTCGCTGCATCCATGATCTGGTCAGATCGTTCTGTGACAATACAGAGGCGGATGCAAGATGCAAGCAACGATGGTTTAATGAATACAGTTTACAGCAGCAACAGGACAGACAGACTGTACTCAGACGGAATCCGACCCAGGGACTAGGGCGCATCTTCCGATGATAGCGTGCTGAGAAATCCAGGGGAGTGTGTCCGGATGGGTAGGAGGGAGCACAGCAGATAATCCACACAAGGGCGGTGAGAGATGAGCACGGACACACGACACAAACTCAGAGAAGTCACAACGATCTGACAACAAGAAACACTGGTTACAGAACATATAAAGGGAAGATAAGTGATTCCAGCTGGCACAGACAATCAGGCCGAGATTGGGAACCACGCCCACCCAAACACGGGAGAGAGAGAGAGAGAGAGAGAGAGAGAGAGAGAGAGAGAGAGAGAGAGAGAGAGAGAGAGAGAGAGAGAGAGAGAGAAAGAGAAAGAGAAAGGGAGGCAGTGGATTCATGAACCGTGACACAATGTTCATTTCATCTCAAGTAGAAAGCACAGCAACAATTGGACATCCAGATTGCATCAAAACATGATTTAGAGCTTGTTTATGGAAAAGTGCTTATTTCTGTATTTCCATGTTGCAACCTGCTGAAAAATGTCCACTATGTTCATTTCATCTCAAATAGACAGCACAGCAACAATTGGACATCCAGAGTGCATCACAACATGATTTAGAGCTTGTTTATGGAAAGTACTTATTTCTGCATTTCAATGTTGCAACTTGCTGAAAACTATCCACGGTGTTCATTTCATTTCAACCTAGACACAGCACAGCAAAAATTGGACATCCAGAGTGCATCAAACACGATTTAGAGCTTGTTTATGGAAAAGTGCTTATTTCTGCATTTAAATGTTGCAACTTGCTGAAAACTGTCCACGGCGTTCATTTCATCTCAACCTAGACACAGCGCAGCAAAAATTGGACATCCAGAGTGCATCAAACATGATTTAGAGCTTGTTTATGGAAAAGTGCTTATTTCTGCATTTCAATGTTGCAACTTGCTGAAAACTGTCCACGGCGTTCATTTCATCTCAACTATAGACAGCACAGCAAAAATTGGACATCCAGAGTGCATCAAAACATGATTTAGAGCTTGTTTATGGAAAAGTGCTTATTTCCATGTTGCAACTTGCTGAAAACTGTCCACAATGTTCATTTCATCTCAAGTAGAAAGCACAGCAACAATTGGACATCCAGATTGCATCAAAACATGATTTAGAGCTTGTTTATGGAAAAGTGCTTATTTCTGTATTTCCATGTTGCAACTTGCTGAAAACTGTCCACAATGTTCATTTCATCTCAAGTAGACAGCACAGCAACAATTGGACATCCAGATTGCATCAAAACATGATTTAGAGCTTGTTTATGGAAAAGTACTTATTTCTGCATTTCAATGTTGCAACTTGCTGAAAACTATCCACGGTGTTCATTTCATCTCAACCTAGACACAGCACAGCAAAAATTGGACATCCAGAGTGCATCAAACACGATTTAGAGCTTGTTTATGGAAAAGTGCTTATTTCTGCATTTAAATGTTGCAACTTGCTGAAAACTGTCCACGGCGTTCATTTCATCTCAACCTAGACACAGCGCAGCAAAAATTGGACATCCAGAGTGCATCAAACATGATTTAGAGCTTGTTTATGGAAAAGTGCTTATTTCTGCATTTCAATGTTGCAACTTGCTGAAAACTGTCCACGGCGTTCATTTCATCTCAACTATAGACAGCACAGCAAAAATTGGACATCCAGAGTGCATCAAAACATGATTTAGAGCTTGTTTATGGAAAAGTGCTTATTTCCATGTTGCAACTTGCTGAAAACTGTCCACAATGTTCATTTCATCTCAAGTAGAAAGCACAGCAACAATTGGACATCCAGATTGCATCAAAACATGATTTAGAGCTTGTTTATGGAAAAGTGCTTATTTCTGTATTTCCATGTTGCAACTTGCTGAAAACTGTCCACAATGTTCATTTCATCTCAAGTAGACAGCACAGCAACAATTGGACATCCAGATTGCATCAAAACATGATTTAGAGCTTGTTTATGGAAAAGTACTTATTTCTGCATTTCAATGTTGCAACTTGCTGAAAACTATCCACGGTGTTCATTTCATCTCAACCTAGACACAGCACAGCAAAAATTGGACATCCAGAGTGCATCAAACACGATTTAGAGCTTGTTTATGGAAAAGTGCTTATTTCTGCATTTCAATGTTGCAACTTGCTGAAAACTGTCCACGGCGTTCATTTCATCTCAACTATAGACAGCACAGCAAAAATTGGACATCCAGAGTGCATCAAAACATGATTTAGAGCTTGTTTATGGAAAAGTGCTTATTTCCATGTTGCAACTTGCTGAAAACTGTCCACAATGTTCATTTCATCTCAAGTAGAAAGCACAGCAACAATTGGACATCCAGATTGCATCAAAACATGATTTAGAGCTTGTTTATGGAAAAGTGCTTATTTCTGTATTTCCATGTTGCAACTTGCTGAAAACTGTCCACAATGTTCATTTCATCTCAAGTAGACAGCACAGCAACAATTGGACATCCAGATTGCATCAAAACATGATTTAGAGCTTGTTTATGGAAAAGTACTTATTTCTGCATTTCAATGTTGCAACTTGCTGAAAACTATCCACGGTGTTCATTTCATCTCAACCTAGACACAGCACAGCAAAAATTGGACATCCAGAGTGCATCAAACACGATTTAGAGCTTGTTTATGGAAAAGTGCTTATTTCTGCATTTAAATGTTGCAACTTGCTGAAAACTGTCCACGGCGTTCATTTCATCTCAACCTAGACACAGCGCAGCAAAAATTGGACATCCAGAGTGCATCAAACATGATTTAGAGCTTGTTTATGGAAAAGTGCTAATTTCTGCATTTCAATGTTGCAACTTGCTGAAAACTATCCACGGTGTTCATTTCATCTCAACTAGACACAGCACAGCAAAAATTGGACATCCAGAGTGCATCAAACATGATTTAGAGCTTGTTTATGGAAAAGTGCTTATTTCTGCATTTCAATGTTGCAACTTGCTGAAAACTGTCCACGGCGTTCATTTCATCTCAACTATAGACAGCACAGCAAAAATTGGACATCCAGAGTGCATCAAAACATGATTTAGAGCTTGTTTATGGAAAAGTGCTTATTTCTGTATTTCCATGTTGCAACTTGCTGAAAACTGTCCACAATGTTCATTTCATCTCAAGTAGAAAGCACAGCAACAATTGGACATCCAGATTGCATCAAAACATGATTTAGAGCTTGTTTATGGAAAAGTACTTATTTCTGTATTTCCATGTTGCAACTTGCTGAAAACTGTCTACAATGTTCAGTGCTTATTTCTGCATTTCAATGTTGCAACTTGCTGAAAACTGTCCACGGCGTTCATTTCATCTCAACTATAGACAGCACAGCAAAAATTGGACATCCAGAGTGCATCAAACACGATTTAGAGCTTGTTTATGGAAAAGTGCTTATTTCTGCATTTAAATGTTGCAACTTGCTGAAAACTGTCCACGGCGTTCATTTAATCTCAACCTAGACACAGCGCAGCAAAAATTGGACATCCAGAGTGCATCAAACATGATTTAGAGCTTGTTTATGGAAAAGTGCTAATTTCTGCATTTCAATGTTGTAACTTGCTGAAAACTATCCACGGTGTTCATTTCATCTCAACTAGACACAGCACAGCAAAAATTGGACATCCAGAGTGCATCAAACATGATTTAGAGCTTGTTTATGGAAAAGTGCTTATTTCTGCATTTCAATGTTGCAACTTGCTGAAAACTGTCCACGGCGTTCATTTCATCTCAACTATAGACAGCACAGCAAAAATTGGACATCCAGAGTGCATCAAAACATGATTTAGAGCTTGTTTATGGAAAAGTGCTTATTTCCATGTTGCAACTTGCTGAAAACTGTCCACAATGTTCATTTCATCTCAAGTAGAAAGCACAGCAACAATTGGACATCCAGATTGCATCAAAACATGATTTAGAGCTTGTTTATGGAAAAGTGCTTATTTCTGCATTTCAATGTTGCAACTTGCTGAAAACTGTCCACGGCGTTCATTTCATCTCAACTATAGACAGCACAGCAAAAATTGGACATCCAGAGTGCATCAAAACATGATTTAGAGCTTGTTTATGGAAAAGTGCTTATTTCTGTATTTCCATGTTGCAACTTGCTGAAAACTGTCCACAATGTTCATTTCATCTCAAGTAGAAAGCACAGCAACAATTGGACATCCAGATTGCATCAAAACATGATTTAGAGCTTGTTTATGGAAAAGTGCTAATTTCTGTATTTCCATGTTGCAACGTGCTGAAAACTGTCCACAATGTTCATTTCATCTCAAGTAGAAAGCACAGCAACAATTGGACATCCAGATTGCATCAAAACATGATTTAGAGCTTGTTTATGGAAAAGTACTTATTTCTGCATTTCAATGTTGCAACTTGCTGAAAACTATCCACGGTGTTCATTTCATCTCAACCTAGACACAGCACAGCAAAAATTGGACATCCAGAGTGCATCAAACACGATTTAGAGCTTGTTTATGGAAAAGTGCTTATTTCTGCATTTAAATGTTGCAACTTGATGAAAACTGTCCACGGCGTTCATTTCATCTCAACCTAGACACAGCGCAGCAAAAATTGGACATCCAGAGTGCATCAAACATGATTTAGAGCTTGTTTATGGAAAAGTGCTTATTTCTGCATTTCAATGTTGCAACTTGCTGAAAACTGTCCACGGCGTTCATTTCATCTCAACCTAGACACAGCGCAGCAAAAATTGGACATCCAGATTGCATCAAAACATGATTTAGAGCTTGTTTATGGAAAAGTGCTTATTTCTGTATTTCCATGTTGCAACTTGCTGAAAACTGTCCACAGTGTTCATTTCATCTCAAGTAGAAAGCACAGCAACAATTGGACATCCAGATTGCATCAAAACATGATTTAGAGCTTGTTTATGGAAAAGTGCTTATTTCTGTATTTCCATGTTGCAACTTGCTGAAAACTGTCTACAATGTTCAGTGCTTATTTCTGCATTTGAATGTTGCAACTTGCTGAAAACTGTCCACGGCGTTCATTTCATCTCAACTATAGACAGCACAGCAAAAATTGGACATCCAGAGTGCATCAAACACGATTTAGAGCTTGTTTATGGAAAAGTGCTTATTTCTGCATTTAAATGTTGCAACTTGCTGAAAACTGTCCACGGCGTTCATTTAATCTCAACCTAGACACAGCGCAGCAAAAATTGGACATCCAGAGTGCATCAAACATGATTTAGAGCTTGTTTATGGAAAAGTGCTAATTTCTGCATTTCAATGTTGCAACTTGCTGAAAACTATCCACGGTGTTCATTTCATCTCAACTAGACACAGCACAGCAAAAATTGGACATCCAGAGTGCATCAAACATGATTTAGAGCTTGTTTATGGAAAAGTGCTTATTTCTGTATTTCCATGTTGCAACTTGCTGAAAACTGTCCACAATGTTCATTTCATCTCAAGTAGAAAGCACAGCAACAATTGGACATCCAGATTGCATCAAAACATGATTTAGAGCTTGTTTATGGAAAAGTACTTATTTCTGTATTTCCATGTTGCAACTTGCTGAAAACTGTCCACAATGTTCATTTCATCTCAAGTAGAAAGTACAGCAAAAATTGGACATCCAGATTGCATCAAAACATGATTTAGAGCTTGTTTATGGAAAAGTACTTATTTCTGCATTTCAATGTTGCAACTTGCTGAAAACTGTCCACGGCGTTCATTTCATCTCAACCTAGACACAGCGCAGCAAAAATTGGACATCCAGAGTGCATCAAACATGATTTAGAGCTTGTTTATGGAAAAGTGCTTATTTCTGCATTTCAATGTTGCAACTTGCTGAAAACTGTCCACAATGTTCATTTCATCTCAAGTAGAAAGCACAGCAACAATTGGACATCCAGATTGCATCAAAACATGATTTAGAGCTTGTTTATGGAAAAGTGCTTATTTCTGCATTTCAATGTTGCAACTTGCTGAAAACTATCCACGGTGTTCATTTCATCTCAAGTAGAAAGCACAGCAACAATTGGACATCCAGATTGCATCAAAACATGATTTAGAGCTTGTTTATGGAAAAGTACTTATTTCTGTATTTCCATGTTGCAACTTGCTGAAAACTGTCTACAATGTTCAGTGCTTATTTCTGCATTTCAATGTTGCAACTTGCTGAAAACTGTCCACGGCGTTCATTTCATCTCAACTATAGACAGCACAGCAAAAATTGGACATCCAGAGTGCATCAAACACGATTTAGAGCTTGTTTATGGAAAAGTGCTTATTTCTGCATTTAAATGTTGCAACTTGCTGAAAACTGTCCACGGCGTTCATTTAATCTCAACCTAGAAACAGCGCAGCAAAAATTGGACATCCAGAGTGCATCAAACATGATTTAGAGCTTGTTTATGGAAAAGTGCTAATTTCTGCATTTCAATGTTGCAACTTGCTGAAAACTATCCACGGTGTTCATTTCATCTCAACTAGACACAGCACAGCAAAAATTGGACATCCAGAGTGCATCAAACATGATTTAGAGCTTGTTTATGGAAAAGTGCTTATTTCTGTATTTCCATGTTGCAACTTGCTGAAAACTGTCCACAATGTTCATTTCATCTCAAGTAGAAAGCACAGCAACAATTGGACATCCAGATTGCATCAAAACATGATTTAGAGCTTGTTTATGGAAAAGTACTTATTTCTGCCATTCCATGTTGCAACTTGCTGAAAACTGTCCACAATGTTCAGTGCTTATTTCTGCATTTCAATGTTGCAACTTGCTGAAAACTGTCCACAGCGTTAATTTCATCTCAACTATAGACAGCACAGCAAAAATTGGACATCCAGAGTGCATCAAAACATGATTTAGAGCTTGTTTATGGAAAAGTGCTTATTTCTGTATTTCCATGTTGCAACTTGCTGAAAACTGTCCACAATGTTCATTTCATCTCAAGTAGAAAGCACAGCAACAATTGGACATCCAGATTGCATCAAAACATGATTTAGAGCTTGTTTATGGAAAAGTACTTATTTCTACATTTCAATGTTGCAACTTGCTGAAAACTGTCCACGGTGTTCATTTCATCTCAACTATAGACAGCACAGCAAAAATTGGACATCCAGAGTGCATCAAACACGATTTAGAGCTTGTTTATGGAAAAGTGGTTATTTCTGCATTTAAATGTTGCAACTTGCTGAAAACTGTCCACGGCGTTCATTTAATCTCAACCTAGACACAGCGCAGCAAAAATTGGACATCCAGAGTGCATCAAACATGATTTAGAGCTTGTTTATGGAAAAGTGCTAATTTCTGCATTTCAATGTTGCAACTTGCTGAAAACTATCCACGGTGTTCATTTCATCTCAACTAGACACAGCACAGCAAAAATTGGACATCCAGAGTGCATCAAACATGATTTAGAGCTTGTTTATGGAAAAGTGCTTATTTCTGCATTTCAATGTTGCAACTTGCTGAAAACTGTCCACGGCGTTCATTTCATCTCAACTATAGACAGCACAGCAAAAATTGGACATCCAGAGTGCATCAAAACATGATTTAGAGCTTGTTTATGGAAAAGTGCTTATTTCTGCATTTCAATGTTGCAACTTGCTGAAAACTATCCACAATGTTCATTTCATCTCAAATATAGAAAGCACAGCAAAAATTGGACATCCAGAGTGCATCAAAACATGATGTAGAGCTTGTTTATGGAAAAGTGCTTATTTCTGCATTTCAATGTTGCAACTTGCTGAAAACTGTCCACGGCGTTCAATTTCATCTCAACCTAGACACAGCGCAGCAAAAATTGGACATCCAGAGTGCATCAAACATGATTTAGAGCTTGTTTATGGAAAAGTGCTTATTTCTGCATTTCAATGTTGCAACTTGCTGAAAACTGTCCACCATGTTCATTTCATCTCAAGTAGAAAGCACAGCAACAATTGGACATCCAGATTGCATCAAAATATGATTTAGAGCTTGTTTATGGAAAAGTACTTATTTCTGTATTTCCATGTTGCAACTTGCTGAAAACTGTCCACAATGTTCAGTGCTTATTTCTGCATTTCAATGTTGCAACTTGCTGAAAACTGTCCACAATGTTCATTTCATCTCAAGTAGAAAGCACAGCAACAATTGGACATCCAGAGTGCATCAAAACATGATTTAGAGCTTGTTTATGGAAAAGTGCTTATTTCTGTATGTTCATGTTACAACTTGCTGAAAACTATCCACAATGTTCAGTTCATCTCAACTATAGACAGCACAGCAAAAATTGGACATCCAGAGTGCATCAAACACGATTTAGAGCTTGTTTATGGAAAAGTGCTTATTTCTGCATTTAAATGTTGCAACTTGCTGAAAACTGTCCACGGCGTTCATTTCATCTCAACCTAGACACAGCGCAGCAAAAATTGGACATCCAGAGTGCATCAAACATGATTTAGAGCTTGTTTATGGAAAAGTGCTTATTTCTGCATTTCAATGTTGCAACTTGCTGAAAACTATCCACGGTGTTCATTTCATCTCAACTAGACACAGCGCAGCAAAAATTGGACATCCAGAGTGCATCAAACATGATTTAGAGCTTGTTTATGGAAAAGTACTTATTTCTGTATTTCCATGTTGCAACTTGCTGAAAACTGTCCACAATGTTCAGTGCTTATTTCTGCATTTCAATGTTGCAACTTGCTGAAAACTGTCCACAGCGTTCATTTCATCTCAACTATAGACAGCACAGCAAAAATTGGACATCCAGAGTGCATCAAAACATGATTTAGAGCTTGTTTATGGAAAAGTGCTTATTTCTGTATTTCCATGTTGCAACTTGCTGAAAACTGTCCACAATGTTCATTTCATCTCAAGTAGAAAGCACAGCAACAATTGGACATCCAGATTGCATCAAACATGATTTAGAGCTTGTTTATGGAAAAGTGCTTATTTCTGTATGTTCATGTTACAACTTGCTGAAAACTATCCACAATGTTCATTTCATCTCAAATATAGAAAGCACAGCAAAAATTGGACATCCAGAGTGCATCAAAACATGATGTAGAGCTTGTTTATGGAAAAGTGCTTATTTCTGCATTTCAATGTTGCAACTTGCTGAAAACTGTCTACAATGTTCAGTGCTTATTTCTGCATTTCAATGTTGCAACTTGCTGAAAACTGTCCACGGCGTTCATTTCATCTCAACTATAGACAGCACAGCAAAAATTGGACATCCAGAGTGCATCAAACACGATTTAGAGCTTGTTTATGGAAAAGTGCTTATTTCTGCATTTAAATGTTGCAACTTGCTGAAAACTGTCCACGGCGTTCATTTCATCTCAACCTAGACACAGCGCAGCAAAAATTGGACATCCAGAGTGCATCAAACATGATTTATAGCTTGTTTATGGAAAAGTGCTAATTTCTGCATTTCAATGTTGCAACTTGCTGAAAACTATCCACGGTGTTCATTTCATCTCAACTATAGACAGCACAGCAAAAATTGGACATCCAGAGTGCATCAAACATGATTTAGAGCTTGTTTATGGAAAAGTACTTATTTCTGTATTTCCATGTTGCAACTTGCTGAAAACTGTCCACGGCGTTCATTTCATCTCAACCTAGACACAGCGCAGCAAAAATTGGACATCCAGAGTGCATCAAACATGATTTAGAGCTTGTTTATGGAAAAGTGCTTATTTCTGCATTTCAATGTTGCAACTTGCTGAAAACAGTCCACAATGTTCAGTGCTTATTTCTGCATTTCAATGTTGCAACTTGCTGAAAACTGTCCACGGCGTTCATTTCATCTCAACTATAGCCAGCACAGCAACAATTGGACATCCAGAGTGCATCAAAACATGATTTAGAGCTTGTTTATGGAAAAGTGCTTATTTCTGTATTTCCATGTTGCAACTTGCTGAAAACTGTCCACAATGTTCATATCATCTCAAGTAGAAAGCACAGCAACAATTGGACATCCAGAGTGCATCAAAACATGATTTAGAGCTTGTTTATGGAAAAGTGCTTATTTCTGTATGTTCATGTTACAACTTGCTGAAAACTATCCACAATGTTCATTTCATCTCAACTATAGACAGCACAGCAAAAATTGGACATCCAGAGTGCATCAAACACGATTTAGAGCTTGTTTATGGAAAAGTGCTTATTTCTGCATTTAAATGTTGCAACTTGCTGAAAACTGTCTACAATGTTCAGTGCTTATTTCTGCATTTCAATGTTGCAACTTGCTGAAAACTGTCCACGGCGTTCATTTCATCTCAACTATAGACAGCACAGCAAAAATTGGACATCCAGAGTGCATCAAACACGATTTAGAGCTTGTTTATGGAAAAGTGCTTATTTCTGCATTTAAATGTTGCAACTTGCTGAAAACTGTCCACGGCGTTCATTTCATCTCAACCTAGACACAGCGCAGCAAAAATTGGACATCCAGAGTGCATCAAACATGATTTATAGCTTGTTTATGGAAAAGTGCTAATTTCTGCATTTCAATGTTGCAACTTGCTGAAAACTATCCACG
Organism: Oncorhynchus kisutch; assembly: GCF_002021735.2. Lineage (NCBI taxonomy): Eukaryota > Metazoa > Chordata > Actinopteri > Salmoniformes > Salmonidae > Oncorhynchus > Oncorhynchus kisutch. The sequence continues at coordinate 8,554,913 of NC_034198.2, forward strand.
GTGTTCATTTCATCTCAACTATAGACAGCACAGCAAAAATTGGACATCCAGAGTGCATCAAACATGATTTAGAGCTTGTTTATGGAAAAGTACGTATTTCTGTATTTCCATGTTGCAACTTGCTGAAAACTGTCCACGGCGTTCATTTCATCTCAACCTAGACACAGCGCAGCAAAAATTGGACATCCAGAGTGCATCAAACATGATTTAGAGCTTGTTTATGGAAAAGTGCTTATTTCTGTATGTTCATGTTACAACTTGCTGAAAACTATCCACAATGTTCATTTCATCTCAACTATAGACAGCACAGCAAAAATTGGACATCCAGAGTGCATCAAACACGATTTAGAGCTTGTTTATGGAAAAGTGCTTATTTCTGCATTTAAATGTTGCAACTTGCTGAAAACTGTCTACAATGTTCAGTGCTTATTTCTGCATTTCAATGTTGCAACTTGCTGAAAACTGTCCACGGCGTTCATTTCATCTCAACTATAGACAGCACAGCAAAAATTGGACATCCAGAGTGCATCAAACACGATTTAGAGCTTGTTTATGGAAAAGTGCTTATTTCTGCATTTAAATGTTGCAACTTGCTGAAAACTGTCCACGGCGTTCATTTCATCTCAACCTAGACACAGCGCAGCAAAAATTGGACATCCAGAGTGCATCAAACATGATTTATAGCTTGTTTATGGAAAAGTGCTAATTTCTGCATTTCAATGTTGCAACTTGCTGAAAACTATCCACGGTGTTCATTTCATCTCAACTATAGACAGCACAGCAAAAATTGGACATCCAGAGTGCATCAAACATGATTTAGAGCTTGTTTATGGAAAAGTACGTATTTCTGTATTTCCATGTTGCAACTTGCTGAAAACTGTCCACGGCGTTCATTTCATCTCAACCTAGACACAGCGCAGCAAAAATTGGACATCCAGAGTGCATCAAACATGATTTAGAGCTTGTTTATGGAAAAGTGCTTATTTCTGCATTTCAATGTTGCAACTTGCTGAAAACAGTCCACAATGTTCAGTGCTTATTTCTGCATTTCAATGTTGCAACTTGCTGAAAACTGTCCACGGCGTTCATTTCATCTCAACTATAGCCAGCACAGCAACAATTGGACATCCAGAGTGCATCAAAACATGATTTAGAGCTTGTTTATGGAAAAGTGCTTATTTCTGTATTTCCATGTTGCAACTTGCTGAAAACTGTCCACAATGTTCATATCATCTCAAGTAGAAAGCACAGCAACAATTGGACATCCAGAGTGCATCAAAACATGATTTAGAGCTTGTTTATGGAAAAGTGCTTATTTCTGTATGTTCATGTTACAACTTGCTGAAAACTATCCACAATGTTCATTTCATCTCAACTATAGACAGCACAGCAAAAATTGGACATCCAGAGTGCATCAAACACGATTTAGAGCTTGTTTATGGAAAAGTGCTTATTTCTGCATTTAAATGTTGCAACTTGCTGAAAACTGTCCACGGCGTTCATTTCATCTCAACCTAGACACAGCGCAGCAAAAATTGGACATCCAGAGTGCATCAAACATGATTTAGAGCTTGTTTATGGAAAAGTGCTTATTTCTGCATTTCAATGTTGCAACTTGCTGAAAACTATCCACGGTGTTCATTTCATCTCAACTAGACACAGCGCAGCAAAAATTGGACATCCAGAGTGCATCAAACATGATTTAGAGCTTGTTTATGGAAAAGTGCTTATTTCTGTATGTTCATGTTACAACTTGCTGAAAACTATCCACAATATTCACTTCATCTCAAAAATATAGAAAGCACAGCAAAAATTGGACATCCAGAGTGCATCAAAACATGATTTAGAGCTTGTTTATGGAAAAGTGCTTATTTCTGCATTTCAATGTTGCTGTGTGACTTTTACTGAGGAGTGGCTTCCATCTATCCACTACCATAAAGGCCTGATTGGTGGAGTGCTGCAAAGATGGTTGTCCTTCTGGAAGGTTTTCCCATCTCCACAGAGGAACTCTGGAGTTCCTTCATATTGACCATCGGGTTCTTGGTCACCTCCCTGACCAAGGCCCTTCTCCCCCGATTGCTCAGTTTGGTTGGGTGGCCAGCTCTAGAAATAGTCTTGGTAGTTCCACAATTCTTCCATTTAAGAATGATGGAGGCCACTGTCTTCTTGGAGACCTTCAATGCTCAACGCAATCCTGTCTCAGAGCTCTATGGATAATTCCTTCCACCTCATGGCTTGGTTTTTGCTCTGACATGAACTGTCAACTGTGGGACCTTTCTAAATCATTTACAATAATTTGAATTTATAACAGATGGACTCATCTCAAGGATGATCAATGGAAACAGGATGCACCTGAGCTCAATTTTGAGTCTGAATACTTATGTAAATAAGGTATTACTGTTTTTTACCTTTAATACATTTGCAAACTTGTCTGAAAACCTGTTTTTGCTTTGTCATTATGGGGTATCGTGTGTAGATTGATGAGGAAAATATGTAATTTAATCCATTTTAGAATAAGGCTGTAATGTAACAACAAGTGAAAAAAGTCAAGGGGTCTAAATACTTTCCAAATGCGCTGTTTATCACCTTACAGACAATAATTTTTTACTGACAACACAGTATTGTGTAATTGGATTGCAGACAGAACCTAATAGCACCAAGTTAAAAGATTTTTGCTCAGACAGAACTTTCAGATTATACATGTTTCTTTCATTGTAAATGGAGTTCAAGAAAAATCGGACATATCTCACATGAAAAGGACCACCTAAAGGGAATCTCTATGTGAATAACTCATTTTTGACCAAAATGTCAGAGAGAACTTTAGTTCCAAGGTCATGCCCTATTTTTTCACACCGTCCATGTAATTTATGTGATTTGTTAAGCCACATTTTACTCCTGAACTAATTTAGTCTTGCCTAAACAAGGGGGTGAATACTTATGCAATGACTATATTTTAGTTATTTCATTTTTATTCATTTGTAAATGTTTCTTCTCACTTTTACATGATGGAGTATTTTGTGTAGATCATTGACAAAAAATCCCACTTTGTAATACAAGAACATTTGAAAACATCCACAAGGGGGATGAATACTTATGATTCCCACTGTACATAATTTACACACACACACACACACACACACACACACACACACACACACACACACACACACACACACACACACACACACACACACACACACACACACACACACACACACACACACATAGAAGTCAGCTCAGACAGATCCAGCTCAGTGAGGTCCAGCTCATGAGCTCCATCAACAACAGCACAATTTTATTTTGAAAGGAAAATGTATGTGTTTTTTCAACAAATGTCAGTGCATCGATTTGTTTTTCTTATCAAATCGCTTATAACTAAAACTTACTGATTCCTGCATCAAGACACACTACATATCAAATCACCTTGAAAGGGAAAGATGCACATGTATTTTACTAGGCAAGTTGACTGAGAATACATTCTCATTTACAGCAATGACCTGGGGAATAGTTACAGGGGAGAGGAAGGGGATGAATGTGCCAATTGGAAGCTGGGGATGATTAGGTGGCCATGATGGTATGAGGGTCAGTCATGACACTGTAGTTCATACCCCTACTCTTACAATAAGTGCCATGGGATCTTTAGTGACCAGAAATCCGGCACCCTACACAGGGTAATGTCCCCAATCAATACACTGGGGAATTGGGATATTGTTTTTTAGACCAGAGGAAAAAGTCCCTTCTACTGGCCCTCAAACACCACTTCCAGCAGCATCTGGTCTCCCATCCAGGACCAACCCTGCTTAGCTTCAGATGCAAGCCAGCAGTGGGATGCATGGTGGTATGCTGCTGGCACATCCCTAGTACAAACCCTGCCCACCTGTCAATTCAGACCGGCTAAAGCAAACCCTAGGTTGTCTTTTTGACAACATGATTTGTCTTGCAGAAGAAGCTGATGAAGCAGTTTTTGGTGCTCCAGAGACAAGGCCTCCAGAGTCATGTCCCTCACCACACCACCGTGGAGGACATGAGCAACTGGCTTATTAAGAACAAGTCCCTGGAGCGGTGAGTACAGCTACTTGTACTATGTATCATATAATTAAGAATCAGAATACTAGAATTGACATGAACCTTCATATGACAGTATAAAAGGTCAGCCATTTTGGTAAGGGAGTTGGTAAGCCAGTGGTCAGCCAGTGCTATGATAAAATATTGTGTAAAACAATGAATTTGAACATTATCTGCACAGTATGTTTGTTAGCTACAGTGGCGACCCGTCATTCAGGGCAGGTGGGGTAGAATTGTATCATTCTGAACTTTATCCACAACGTTATATTACATTTTGTTGCAACTCGAGGGATACCTCTCTGTCCATTCTTCCAGCAGGCTACACAGAGAATGGAACAGCTGTATAGGGGAAACAGCCTGATTCGCACAAAATGGAATAAAATGTTGCGGATACATTTAGAATGACACAATTTCATGTGTACTACATCTAAAGACCAGCATCGCTATATTGAGGGCATTTGTTCATGTTTTTTCAGAGCCCCAGTACTGCAAAACGATGATGAGGAAGTGAATCGCTGGTTGGGGTAAGTTTTTCAAAAACAAGTAAAATTACCCCAAAAATGTCAGGACCCTTCTGTAACATGCCATTTACATCAAAAATAGATTTTATTTTTTTAAAGCAGTCTATACAATATGTTATGAATTTGCAATACATATGATATGTTTCCGAATTCCACTTATTTGTGGCTAACGTCAGCTAGGTGACTAACGTTAGCAAGGCTAGGGGTTAGGGGTTATGGTTAGGGGAAGGGTTGTTTTACATGCTAAGTTGTTGCAAAGTAGCTAAAGAGTTCTAAGTAGTTGCAAAGTTGCTAATTAGCTAAAAATTATAAAATTGTCAATGATGTGATTCGAACACGCAACCTTTGGGACTTCCCCAATCAACCTCCCTCATTTTGTTTTTGGCTTAAATATGCTTATTTCTTATGTACAACGTAACATATCATACTCATTTGAGTGTCACAGATTTACATTTACTATGTTACGTCTAGTATTTGAGGCCAGGCTGCTGTACTGCAATTCACTCCGGTTTTCTCCCTGACCACAAAGGCTGCCATTTTCCTCCCATTCTGTAACTTTGAGCGTTTATGACATAGCCCTTATAATTTTATAGGATCTCAATGCCATGTACACTACCACTGTCATTCACTGCAAGGGCATAGACATTCCCACTGGGGAGCCAGGTCCACCAACTCGGCTTGAGTAAAGAAATATGTATATATCTTTTGAATTGCTTGTGTTCTGAATGGGACATGATTTTCTTTTTACCTAAACACCATCAGATAGAATTCATAGCAATCAGTGATTGTGATGAAATATAACAGAACAGATGTTCTGGAATGACATTCACTCTCCCGGGATGGGTTGCCAAAAATAACTAACTGAAAGCCACACTCCCAATAAGCCACAAATATGACTGCATTGAGGCATATTTCCCTATGCTTCTATGGCTATATGCACCATGCCACAGCCTATTTCATTTGTTCATTTAGCAAACAATTCAGCTCATAATTCAGTGCCTTTATCAGTCAACATATCTATATTGTAACTTCAGTTAGCTTTAAAAATGCATTTTCTCTCAGCCTCATGGCAAAATGTGTACAATAGCAGGAAGTTTCTGGCCCACCCAAATGTCTGCAGGCCCACCCACCAACAAATGTCTGGCTACGCCACTGAATCACCATCATAGGCTCAATGGGAAATCAATGTGAAAGTAGAGGAAGGATAAAAAAGGCAGGAATGTTCAGTTGCTCTGTATTTGATTTTAAGGTTCAGAAAGGAAGCAGAGGAAGGGAATGACATAAGTCACCTGGTAAGAGATTGGAAAGATCTCTACAGTATAAGTTAAGTGGAGATAATATACAGTTAGTGAGTTATCCTTTCTAATAAACAATGTCCTTATTTAGCATTGGCTCATGGTATGTTGATATCAATATTTTACCCTCACTGCTATGGGCATTAATGGCACCCCCTGTTTCCTGTGACAGACCTGGGAGGTGAACGCGCTTTTACTGAGTTGGCCACCGACCTTAGTCAGGCCATTAACTCACTTGACTTTACTGCTGATCTCTCCTACCTGTGAGTCACATTCACTCTTTATGTTACAGTTATTTGGTCTATGTATTATTCTATCCATCCACTGATGCTAAATGAAATGACGAGTGCAGGGGCCGATATCAATCGAACTTCATTTACTGTATGTAGCACATTTCTTACAGAGGATGCGTTTCAAAGTGCATAAAAGTGTTTCCTCTTCTCTCTATCTGGCTTGCATATTTTAGAAACCCTGAGGTCTGTGATGAAGTTGTAAGAGCTCTAAAGAGCATTTCCCAGAGCCTGGCCTTCCAGCCGTACTCCGAGCTGTGCTGTCCCTCTAAGGTGGTGGTGGACATCGTGTCCAGGCTGCTCCAGGCCCTCTGGTCCTGCCAGATGGAGAGCCCCTGTGACCAGTCCTCCATGGCCCTGAGTGACATGAGTGTCACCATAGTGCTGGCAGTAGTGGAGAACCTCTCTAGAGTTCTGAAGGCTCCTCCTGTCGCTCAAGTCTACTACTCCCGTTCCACTGGTGTCAGGATGGTCCACTCACTCAACCGTAAGATCCAGTGCCTAAACAGCCCTGAGGACCTTAGGAGAGCTCTTTTCACCCAAAGCTCCACCTTGATCAGCACCATCATTGAAGCTGTGAGCACCAAAGTCCAGAGGCTGTTTGAAGCTCCTGCTGACTACATTCCATTAAGCTCTATCCGCAGCTGGCTATCAGAGCCCAAGGCGAGCGAGGTTCGTCCAAAGTGCCCTGACCAGCTGGTAATCTCCTCGGAGCTCCTGAGGAACATCATTGGTATGATAGTTTATGTAGTCTTCGAAGGCCACCTAGAGGAAGACATCAACCTTCATTACTGGCCCCTCATAAACGACATAATCCACCAGCTGTCACTGTGTGGGGTCAAAGTCACAAAGAAAGGGGGCAAGGCCAACTGGCACATTGGCTGGTACCAGATCCTTGAGATGGTGACAAACATCCATACTCATCTTCACCGCTATACTGGCACAGAGCTGGTACTAAAGTTTGCAACATCTGCCAGGGCCACCATGCTAACGAGGCACATGGTTCACCATGTGGTCGAGGAGCTGGTAAAGCTGAAGGACGTGGATGAAGGGACACTAGCTTCAGGGAGCAGTGAGGTAAGCAATAATTACAAGTGTTTATCTTTATGAAAGTCCACTCATACAAAGCATTTTTGTTGTTGTTGTTGTTGGTAAAAAGAAGATTTGCAATGTCGCAAATATTACGTTAAATATGATGTCCTTGTTGCTTTCAGTCTGTCACAGCACCCCTAATCACTAACCCCGTCAAAGTGGACAACATCACAACAACCATGACCACGACTCCAGTTGACCTCCAGTCAGGTGAGTTAAATTGACACGGATCACTTTGATAGGTGTCCATGTCTTACTGTAATATAACTTATTAGCTAATGTTTTGAAAATAGACAGTTTCGCAATAAGTTGTGTTTGTATGAGATGGATTTTCTCCTTCTAATTTCAAGGGAATGTTGTGGTAAAACACTCAGCACCCTGTATTCCACCTGCATGCTTTGCCCCGGCACCATGCATATTACCCCCAGGCTTTGCCACTGCATCCTGCATCCCACCACCAGTCTTTGCCCCGGCATCATGCCCACTCCCAGCAGGCTTTTCCCCGGCATCATGTCCCCCACCACCAGGCTTTGCCCCTCTATCATGCCCCCCACCACCAGGCTTTGCCTCTCTATCATGCCCCCCACCACCATTCTTTGCCCCTCTATCATGCCCCCCACCACCAGGCTTTGCCTCTCTATCATGCCCCCCACCACCATTCTTTGCCCCTCTATCATGCCCCCCACCACCAGGCTTTGCCCTTCTATCCTTCCCCCCAACACCAGGCTTTGCTCCTCTATCCTGCCCCCCACGACCAGGATTTTCCCAGGCATCATGCCCCCCAACACCAGGCCTTGCCCCTCTATCATGCCCCCCACCACCAGGGTTTGCCCATCTATCCTGCCCCCCACCACCAGGCTTTGCCCAGGCATCCTGCCAGCCACCACCAGGCGTTGCCCTTGCATCCTGCCCCCCACCACCAGGCTTTGCCCAGGCATCATGCCCCCCACGATCAGGCTTTATCCCGGCGTCATGCCCCCCACCACCAGGCTTTCCCCCGGCATCTTGCCACCCACCACTCACTATCGCAGATCATATCTGCACTCTAATTCAGAGCATCACTGCCAGATCCAACAACATCGTCAACAAGGAGCTGGAGAAGTGTATCGACTCTTATAGTCAGAGCATCTGGGCTGACACTTTCTACTGCGAGTACATGAAGATGTACCCATCACCCCAGGGGATTGAAGCCTTCTCATTTGATGAGGAGAGATTTTTAGTGGTGGCCAACATAATCGGCAGAATATTGCTGAACAATCTCCAGCTAGAGATGCTCCTCTCAGTGGAAGACTTTAATGTGGATGAAGTAGGGAGCAGTGGGGTAAGCAACGATCACAAGTGTTTATCCTTATGAAAGTCCACTCATTCAATTTTCTCGGATAAAAATAAAGAGGTAAAGAGGAGATATGAAATGTAACAAATGTTCTGTTAAATATTGTGTCCTTGTTGCTTTCAGTCTGTGAACTTGAACCTGGCAATCCTAGAGACCGCTAACCCTGTCAAAGTGGTAGACATCACAACACCCCTGACCACTAATCCAGTCAACCTTGAGGTTTTGGATGAAACACTTGTCCTTCAGTCAGGTGATTTACACTGTCACAATCACTTTGACAGGTGATCATTTTTCACTGTAATGTAACTTACTGGCTCAAGTTTTATAACTAGACAGTTTGGTAATTAAGTTAAAGACGTCCTCCAGAGATTGTTGAACTTTTCCTGTTGAAAAGCGATATCCCAAGTATAAATCCAGTAAAGTACACACACTAAAGCAGTGGTCACCAACTGGCCAATGGCAGTCGACTGGTCGATCTCCAAGGCATTCCTAGTCAATCACCAAACATGTATGTAAAAAACCCAACAATAAAGCCTTAAAGTTTTTATGTAAGACTGATCTTCACTTTGTCCGCCACCACCAGGCTTTTCCCCGGCACACTGCACCCCACCACCAGGCTTTTCCCCGGCACACTGCACCCCACCACCTGAATTTGCCCCAACACCCTGCACTCCACCCCCAGGCTTTGCCCTGACAACCTACACCTCGTCGCCAAGCTTTGTCGCTAATGCCATGCAGGGCTTTGGCACCAAAGTCATCCTGAAACAAATGGTCCTGCTATTCTTGGAGAGGCTCCCTCCTTCGTCAGAGGACCTTGAGTCAGAGTTCCTGACTATCACCGATCGTATCTGCACGCTTTTTCAAAGCATCACTGCCAGATTCCGCAACATCGTTAATGAGGAGCTGGAGAAGTGTACCGACTCTGACAGTAAGAAGTACTGGGCTTACACCTTCTACTGGGAGTATATGAAGAGGTACCCATCATCCCAGTGCCTGGGGATTGAAGCCTTCACATGTGATGAGGAGAGATGTTTAGTGGTGGCCAAATTGTTTGCAAAGAAGATGCTCCCCTCAGCAGCAGACGTCGACAAGGCTGAAGATTCAGGCAGCAATGGAGTAAGCGATGATTTCAAGTGTTTATCTTTATGAATGTCCACTCATTAAATTATCTCTGATAAAAATACAAATAAATGTCAATGTTGAGAAAAAGGAGATATGAAATGCAGCAAATGTTCTGGTAAATATTGTGTCCTTGTTGCTTTCAGTCTGTGAACTTGAACCTGGCAATCCTAGAGACCGCTAACCCTGTCAAAGTGGTAGACATCACAACACCCCTGACCACTAATCCAGTCAACCTTGAGGTTTTGGATGAAACACTTGTCCTTCAGTCAGGTGAGTTACACTGTCACAATCACTTTGACAGGTGATCATTTTTCACTGTAATGTAACTTACTGGCTAAAGTTTTATAACTAGACAGTTTGGTAATTAAGTTAAAGACGTCCTCCAGAGATTGTTGAACTTTTCCTGTTGAAAAGCTATATCCCAAGTATAAATCCAGTAAAGTACACACACTAAAGCAGTGGTCACCAACCGGCCAATCGCAATCGACTGGTCGATCACCAAGGCATTTCTAGTCAATCACCAAACATGTATGTAAAAAACCCAACAATAAAGCCTTACGTTCCTATTTTTTGTATTACTTTTACGCTGTTGGTGGTAGGTGCACTTGATTCAGCAGCCCTAGCGCCGGGAAGGCATAGTGTTCCCATTTTGAACCATTTCATGTGTCTGGAGGTAGAACGCGTACCCGGCAGGCGCAGAGAGCAAATCAAATGAATTGGTGCATGAGGTGGAAATAATGCAGTGGGCCTTGAGTTTCACCCTCAGCTGGAGTGCAGAGGAGTCAGTTGAGAGGCAGCCTCACTGCTTCTCCCTCCCCCCAACCTGACCATCAGTCCTGTAAAAAAATTATAGTGAATTATTATGCTCACTCAGCTTTGCCTCCCAAATAATACAACACATTATCTTATTACCAGTGTTATCATATATTAAAAAATATATATATATATTATTTAAACACACGGTGTGAAAAGATCAACAGATCAACAACTGCATTGTCGAACTAGAAGCACAAGCATTTCGCTACACTCGCATTAACATCTGCTAACCATGTGTATGTGACAAATAAAATTTGATTTGATTTGATATGATTTGATATGCACATTGGCAGGCCAATCCAAGCATAGCCAATATGCAGTCATAATGTATTGGGCCTACAGCCTACTGAACCAATCTCATTGCTACAGAACAGTTTAGAAATAGTTAATGTTGCATAGGTTAACTTTTTTTAAAGTCATGTTTAAAAAAAATCTGAGCGGTAGATCTGGACTTGCATTTTAACTCAGAAATTGATCTTGACTCAGTAAGTGATTTTGACTCAGAAAAGGTTGGCGACTATTGCTCTCAAGGGGAAAATAATACGTTTTTAGCTAAATACAGTTTCTTAGAGACAACTGCCAACTTCAAGGAGCAGGCTATTCAAGGTGTTGGTCTGATGGTGATCCGTGATGTCATCGGCTGCCCCCCTTTCTTGAGGAACAATAAAGAAGCAATATAGAACAAAAGAGAAATGGCCCACCCCCACACTTGTGCTATGTCATGACATACCTAGACCACCTGTTGAGAGGTGACTTTTGTTAAGTACATCAGGTGTTAACTGAGGTGAAAATGACACTAGAGTGCCACTTCTAGTTTTTATGTAAGACTGATCTTAATTTTGTCCGCCACCAACAGGCTTTGTCCCGGCACCCTGCATTCCACCCCCAGGCTTTTCCCCAGCACCCTGCATTCCACCCTCAGGCTTTCCCCTGACATCCTGCACCGCATCGCCAAGCTTCGCCGCTAATGCCATGCAGGGCTTTGGCACGAAAATCATCCTGAAACAAATGGTCCTGCTATTCTTGGAGAGGCACCCTCCTATATCAGACGACCTTGAGTCAGAGTTCCTCACTATTGCCGATCATATCTGCACGCTGTTTCAAAGCATCACTGACAGATTCCGCAACATCGTTAATGAGGAGCAGGTGAAGTGTACCGACTCTGACAGTAAGCAGTACTGGGCTTACACCTTAGACTGGGAGTACATGAAGAGGTGCTCATCATCCCAGTGCCTGGGGATTGAAGCCTTCACATGTGATGAGGAGAGATGTTTAGTGTTGGCCACCTTGTTTGCAAAGAAATTGTACCCCAAGATGTTCCTCTCAGCAGCAGACGTCGACAAGGCTGAAGATTCAGGGAGCAATGGAGTAAGCAATGGTTTTAAGTGTTTATCTTATTAAAGTCCACTCATTCAGTTGTCTCTGATCCAAAAATGTATTGTTGACAATATTGGTAAAATTGTTTTTAAAATAAACTGCAATGTTGCAAATGTTATGTTAAATAATATCTATATTAAATATTTCATATTTTTCTTTCAGTCTGTGGACATGAACCTGGCAATCGTCGACAAATTTGTCCCTAAACCTGTCAAGGTGTTGGAGTTGCTTCAACCCCTGTCACTTCCAGACATCAAAAAGCCCTTGACCACTATCCATGACAAAGTGCTGGACAACATCACAACACCCCTGGTTGATTCCCCAGTTAAGGTAGACAACATCACAACACCCCTGGTTGATGCCCCAGTTAAGGTGGAAAACATCACAACACCCCTGGTTGATGCCCCAGTTAAGGTGGACAACATCACGACACCCCTGGTTGATTCCCCAGTTAAGGTGGACAACATCACAACACCCCTGGTTGATGCCCCAGTTAAGGTGGAAAACATCACAACACCCCTGGTTGATGCCCCAGTTAAGATAGACAACATCACAACACCCCTGGTTGATGCCCCAGTTAAGGTAGACAACATCACAACACCCCTGGTTGATGCCCCAGTTAAGGTGGACAACATCACAACACCCCTGGTTGATGCCCCAGTTAAGGTGGACAACATCACAACACCCCTGGCCACTAATCCAGTCCACCTTAAGGTTACGGATGAACCAGTTGACCTCCAGTCAGGTGAGTTACATTAACACAGATCACTTTGACAGGTTTTCATTTCCCTCTGTAATATAAGGTATTAGCTAATGTTTTATTTTAACATGACAGTTTTATAACTAACTAATTTGTAACTAATTTAAGCTATTTTTTTTGGTGATTGATCTTCTCCTTCTCATTTCCAGAAGATGTTGTGGTCATTACACCAAAGAAAAGCAGAGTCATGAGCTTCTTCCGTCGACTTTTCTGCTGCATATACGAAGATGATTTGATGGTGTGAACCTAACCAGCTTTTCAGAGGATGACTTCAGCTCACACACAAACACACTGGCGCGCACACACACATATACGCATGCACACACACACACACACACACACGCACACACACACCAGATGTTGTTTAACATGAGTTTCGCATGTTAAATATTTCTCTATAATTTTTCCTCATTAAATATTTTATTATGTCTTCATTCAATGACTATTTTTACTATTTACAGTAGCAATCAATTTGTATTGTTATTTTTTTGTAACTATTTACAGTTTCAATTCACATTTCATCACAAACTTAGAGTTTTTTACAATCGCTCGGACCCATTTCTCAATACTTAGGTCACTTTTTCAAAACTCTTCACACAGTGAGCATAACAGCAGTCTATGTGGGCTAAACTATGGATCATTTTTCATTGCTTTGGCACAAAATGCATTCAATGACTACATCTTTCAATTTTCATAAACTCTTTTCTCACTCAGACACAACCACCACCAAAACTCTATGTACCTACAGGCCAATTTGCACATGTTTACATACACTTTTCAAAACTGTTAAACTTAAAATCAAAACCTAAAATGACACAAAATTGAATAAGACATACATTTGCTACATTTCTACAGTAATAGCGAATTGAAATATTTTCCAAATCTATAAAATGAAATTCTATCAAAACAATTAGACCAACCACAGCTGATTCCCATTGTAGATGAACACCCACCCAGGTGTTAGTCTTTCAATTTCATTACCATCTATACAAAAGGGGACATTTTAGGAATAATGCTGTACTGTAATGTAAACATGGACCCAGCCAGAGATAGAGAAGTGGCTGACAGAGGAAGAAGAGTGGCTGGGAGAGGGAGAGGAGTACATATGAGTGGTGGAAGAAGACCGAGAGGAAGATCAAGAGCTGTAGTCTCAGATGAGATTAGGGCTACTATAATTGATCATGTAATATATTATGATCTATCAATGAGAGAGGCTGGTCTGAGAGTGCAGCCAAATCTGCAACACTCAAATTTCCAGCAAAACAACAGGTAAGATGTGCATTCTGCAAGGGCATCTGACTGAACTGCACATTACAGAAGTGTATTGAGCAAAGCCTCCAAACCTACTTAACCTACTTGTAATTGTTTTTGTATTTCTGCTTAGGACCCAACGGTTACCTCCTACAGGCGGGAGAGGTAGGATTTTCACTGCTGTGCAGGAAACTGCAATCATTGATATGGTCACCAGAAGCAATGGCAAAAAACTCACAGAGATTCGGGACAGAGTGTTGGCAGACAATGTAAGCATGACAACTATTTCTAGAGTCCTGAAATAACATCAAGTCAGGATGAAGCAGTTGCGCACTGTCCCCTTTGAGAGGAACTCTGAACGAGTCAAGCAACTCAGGAACAAATAAGTCCAGGTAAGATGACTATAAAATATAGAACTGGTTTTTGAACTAAACCAAACAGGGCAGAGGCAGAGGCACACAATGGCATGTTTTAAGGTATAATGTAAACTACCGTAGTAGCCTAACTCTTATGTTGTCTTGTGGATTTATTTTAGAGAGTATTCATCTTTGTGGATGAGGCTGGTTTCAACTTGGCCAAAACACGGTGGCGAGGAAGGAATGTGATTGGGAAAAGAGCCTCAGTGGATGTCCCGGGCCAGAGGGGTGCCAATATCACAATGTGTGCAGGGATATCCTCCGATGGATGGCTGTTACACAAACCTCTAATTGGGACATACAACACCGAGCGTCTCATTTAATTCCTGGATGACCTCTATGGAAGGGTTGTGCCAGGTGAGGAGAGGTTCACAGTGAGGCGAAAACGTTTGTAATTGTATGGGACAATGTGGCGTTTCACCACTCCTGCAGTCACAGAGTGGTTTGCAGCCCATTCCAGGATGATGTCATTTTTCCTCCTTCCTTATTCTCCGTTCCTCAACCCCATAGAGGAATTATTTTCCTTATGGAGGTGGAAGGTTTATGACCACCATCCACATGATCAATTGTCCCTCCTGGACGCAATGAAGGCTGGATGCCTGGACATATCTGCAGAAGATTGCCAGGGATGGACCAGGCATGAAAAAATATTCTTTCCTAGGTGTATTGCCCAAGATGACATAAGATGTGACGTGGTTGAGAACCTGTGGCCAAATGCATATGACAGGGTTTACTAGCATTGCTACTGTATCTGTATTGGTAGATGGTGTATATGCAAATTATTGTATTTTGGAATGACATGAGACATGTATGTAGTGTTTTGGTAGTTTTAGGGCATTTTGAACGTGAAATTAACTGCTGTGCCAAGCTGAAAGTTAGTTATGCTCACTGTGTGAAGAGTTTTGAAAGAATGACCTAAGTATTGAGAAATGGGTCCTAGCGATTGTAAAAAACTGTAAATGACATATTATTTATGCATCAACATGTATTGAACGTCTGTTAGCCTGAGTTTCCTAGTTTAATAACTGTATTTGTTCCGTTTTCCAGCAGATGGCAGTCTTGTCTAATATCTGGAGTCATGTATGTTACAGTAATTCGGATGACCTTGTGCCTTTGTATATACATTCTTAGTCATTATCATGTACTATAAAACAAATACTACATTGAATATATATATAAGTATATAACAAGCATGACCACAGTACAGTATTGACAAGCAAGACCACAGTACAAAGAACAATGGTCTTTATGTATATGCTATTAAACTAGTAGTCAGAAAGATAGGGCCATATCCAATAATCTCTGTTTCTTCGATTGCAAAATCTCTATGGGTAATAAACAGGGGTCCCTGTTGGACTAGATAGATTAGGGAAACCAAAGAAAGCTTTACAGTTTACTTTGCAGCAGGGAACTAGTAGGGAACTCCCCCCCCCCCCCCCAGACCCATGCAGTCGCGGATCTACAGCTTCCGCCAATGCCCTCCATCCAGGTTTCCCACTTCTACTCTTTGACACACACACACACACACACACACACACACAAACACACTGTGCCTGGCTTGCACTGAGGTGGGTTTCAAGTTTACAATGCACTTCTGTTGATGTCTGGCCAGTTCCTTTTTCCTTGTGAGGTATAAAAAGGTCACAAAGCAGCCATATGGCTCAGCTTTATAACATTTGCTGCTCTGTTCTCCACAATAACTCTTAGCCTCTCTGGTGTATGCTAAAGACTGTTCTCTACCGCTATGTAGCATATATCAGTGCTCTGTGGTCATCTCTGGTCAACAATCATATACATTATTGTTATTTCCAAATAGATTGTAGATGTAGGCTATATGCAAGTGTAAATAAATGTAGACTGTATTTATAGGCTAACCATTGCCATTGTCATTGATGTTTTGGTAATAAATACATGTTTGTATATTTAATTACACAGGAGTCAATCAAATCAAACAAATCATTTTGCTGACAATTATTCCTATGTTGATGTTTTCGTTATTTGATCATCGACATCATGCATTTTTGCATTAGCTTTTACGAGTGAGGAACGAGAGCGCAGCGCATCACCTATTATCGAACATGTAGCCTACGCAACAATACGCACAATCCATAAGAGTATGTTCACAATCAATTTCTATGGAGATGGAATTTTTGATTTCTCCAGAATGTCAGAATGTTAGCTAAAAACATTCGTTTGCGCCAACCCAAGCACGAACACATTTGCGAATTAGCTACGATTACTCATCTTTATTTTGAGTTATTGTCAAAAGTCCATCTATCATTTCCTCAAATAATTCATGGATTTTAGCAATAAAATCCCGCGTGCCCTTTCTACATCTGCACAGGTAAATCCTATGATATATCTAATTTGAGTTTTAATAGTTCAATTATGTCCTTGTAGAAAGTCCTGGTATGTTTTTCTGTTCTCAAGATGTTCAGTCCGAGTGCTGAATACCGCCAGACTGTAGAGCGGTGCTGGGACAGGAACTACTACAATGAGCAGGTAAAATTAAATCATCTTCATTTCAGAAAACACTTACACCATATCGAAAGTGTATGTTACAGTGGAGTAAATGTGAATGTTGTAGTGAGTGAACGTTATTTATGATAAGACTTACATGGAGAAAATCGAACCATTCTGCAATTAAAATGGATGGCCCTCCCTTCAGCAAAATATATTTGACCTAAAACCCTACTTTAAAATATAGTGACCCTCCCATATACCCAAAATATTAACAAAAACAAAGTGGATAACAGATAACATGACTACCGTTTACCCTAACTTCTTGGACAGACAAGAGCTCTAGATTTAGGTTTATAAATTGTAACATGGGAACATGGCAACATGGGAATTTTGATAGCACACAGGGCTGTGGGCCAGAAGGTTAGGGTAACATAAGGACTGAATGCAAGTCTAATTTACACATCTCCATCTGGCTTTCTGGGATCACTATATTTTTTAATTGGAAACATATATTTTTTAATTGCAGCTGCAGAGTTTTAAAGCAGCCTATCACTCTAATATCGTTGCTTTAAATCAGAGCACGAACAAGCAGTCTCTCTCCATCCATTCCATTCAAATTGCATCCTGTTTCAGATATTTACAGTATATACTGTATATATAGCCTGTATATACAGTACCAGTCAAAAGTTTGGACACACCTACTCATTCCAGGGTTTTTCTTTATTTGTACTATTTTCTACATTGTATAATAACAGTGAAGACATCAAAACAATGAAATTACACATATGGGATCATCTAGTAACCAAACAATTATTAAACAAATCAAAACATATTTTTTATTTGAGATTCTTCAAAGTAGGGACCCTTTGCCTTGATGACAGCTGTGCACACTCTTGGCATTTTCTCAATCCGATTTTCCAACAGTCTTGAAAGAGTTCCCACATATGCTGAGCACTTGTTGGCTTTTCCTTCACTCTGCGGTCCAACTCATCCCAAACCATCTCAATTGGGTTGAGGTCAGGTAATTGTGAAGGCCAGGTCATCTGATGCAGCACTCCATCACTCTCCTTGGTCAAAATGCCCTTACACAGCTTGGAGGTGTGTTTTGGGTCACTGTCCTGTTAAAAAACAAATGATAGTCCCACTAAGTGCAAACCAAATGGTATCGCTGTAATATGCTGTGGTAGCCATGCGGGTTAAGTGTGCCCTGAATTCGAAATAAATTACAGACAATGTCACCTGATTGGCTCAAACACATTAAAAAGGAAAGAAATTCCACAAATGCACTTTTAACAAGGCACACCTGTTAATTGAAATGCATTCCAGGTGACTACCTCAGGAAGCTGGATGAGAGAATGCCAAGAGTATGCCAAGCTGTCATCAAGGCAAAAAGGGTGGCTTTAAAATCTCAATATAAAATATGTTTTGATTTGTTTAACACCTTTATGGTTACTACATGATTCCATACAGAGGAGGAAAAAGTATTCAATTGTCATG
The DNA here is from genome assembly GCF_002021735.2 of Oncorhynchus kisutch. Lineage (NCBI taxonomy): Eukaryota > Metazoa > Chordata > Actinopteri > Salmoniformes > Salmonidae > Oncorhynchus > Oncorhynchus kisutch. The sequence continues at coordinate 8,573,211 of NC_034198.2, forward strand.
CTTGAGTACAGATAAAGATACCTTAATATAAAATGACTCAAGTAAAAGTGAAAGTAACCCAGTAAAATACTACTTGAGTAGAAGTCTAAAAGTATCAAATTTGAAATGTACTCTAGTACAGTGGTGGAAAAAGTATTCAATTGTCATACTTGAGTAAAAGTACAAAGTAAAAGTAAATGTTATACATCGAATTCCTTATATTTGGCAAACCAGACTCCTTTTTTACAACTTTTTTAACAGCCATGGGCACACTCCAACACTCAGACATCATTTAGAAAGGAAGCATTTATGTTCAGTGAGTCCACCAGATCAGAGGCAGTAGGAATGAACAGGGACATTATCTTGATAAGTGTGTGAATTGGACATTTTTCCTGCACTGGTAAGCATTCCATTTGTAACTAGAACTTTTGGGTGTCAGGGAAAATGGATGGAGTAAAACATACATAATTTTCTTGAAATCAAATCAAATCCAATCAAATTTATTTATATAGCCCTTCGTACATCAGCTGATATCTCAAAGTGCTGTACAGAAACCCAGCCTAAAACCCCAAACAGCAAGCAATGCAGGTGCAGAAGCACGGTGGCTAGGAAAAACTCCCTAGAAAGGCCAAAACCTAGGAAGAAACCTAGAGAGGAACCAGGCTATGTGGGGTGGCCAGTCCTCTTCTGGCTGTGCCGGGTGGAGATTATAACAGAACATGGCCAAGATGTTCAAATGTTCATAAATGACCAGCATGGTCGAATAATAATAAGGCAGAACAGTTGAAACTGGAGCAGCAGCACAGTCAGGTGGACTGGGGACAGCAAGGAGTCATCATGTCAGGTAGTCCTGGGGCATGGTCCTAGGGCTCAGGTCCTCAGAGAGAGAGAAAGAAAGAGAGAATTAGAGAGAGCATATGTGGGGTCGCCAGTCCTCTTCTGGCTGTGCCGGGTGGAGATTATAACAGAACATGGCCAAGATGTTCAAATGTTCATAAATGACCAGTATGGTCGAATAATAATAAGGCAGAACAGTTGAAACTGGAGCAGCAGCACGGCCAGGTGGACTGGGGACAGCAAGGAGTCATCATGTCAGGTAGTCCTGGGGCATGGTCCTAGGGCTCAGGTCCTCAGAGAGAGAGAAAGAAAGAGAGAAGGAGAGAATTAGAGAACGCACACTTAGATTCACACAGGACACCGAATAGGACAGGAGAAGTACTCCAGATATAACAAACTGACCCTAGCCCCCCGACACATAAACTACTGCAGCATAAATACTGGAGGCTGAGACAGGAGGGGTCAGGAGACACTGTGGCCCCATCCGAAGACACCCCCGGACAGGGCCAAACAGGAAGGATATAACCCCACCCACTTTGCCAAAGCACAGCTCCCACACCACTAGAGGGATATCTTCAACCACCAACTTACCATCCTGAGACAAGGCTGAGTATAGCCCACAAAGATCTCCGCCATGGCACAACCCAAGGGGGGGCGCCAACCCAGAACAGGATGACCACATCGGTGAATCAACCCACTCAGGTGACGCACCCCTTCCAGGGACGGCATGAGAGAGCCCCAGTAAGCCAGTGACTCAGCCCCTGTAATAGGGTTAGAGGCAGAGAATCCCAGTGGAAAGAGGGGAACCGGCCAGGCAGAGACAGCAAGGGCGGTTCGTTGCTCCAGAGCCTTTCCGTTCACCTTCCTACTCCTGGGCCAGACTACACTCAATCATATGACCCACTGAAGAGATGAGTCTTCAGTAAAGACTTAAAGGTTGAGACCGAGTTTGCGTCTCTGACATGGGTCAAACCATTCACAGAGACAAACTGATATCTTTCCGACAGATAAGATCTAAACCAGGCCAGACCAGGCCTTTAGGAATGTAGTGAAGTAAAAGTAGTCAAAAATATAAATAGTAATGTACAGATTCCCCCCAAAACTACTTAAAGTATTTTAACTTACGTACTTTTCACCACTGATTCCATATGAGTTATTTCAGTTTTGATGTCTTCAATATTATTCTACAGAAAGTAGTAAATAATAAAGGAAAAACTGGAATGAGTAGGTGTGTCCAAACTTGTGACTGGCACTGTAGGCTACTTAACAGCTTCTACCCACAAACCATAAGACTCCTGAATAGCAAAATCAAGATGCTACCCGGCCTATTTGCATTGTCCCCACCCACCCACCCATTTTTACACTGCCGCTACTCTCACTGCTGCTACTCGTTTATTATCCATGCATAGTCACTTTACCTCTACCTACACGTACATATTACCTCAATTACCTCAACTAACACACATTGACTCTGTAGCCCCGCACATAGACTCTGTACTGGTACCCCCTGTATATAGCCTGATACTGTTATGTTATTGTTGCTCCTTAGTTATTTGATATTTTTTGTTGTTATCTATTTATTTTTTACTTCAGTTAATTTTAGTAAATACTTTTTTAACACTTTTTTTTCATAAAACTGCATTGTTGGTTAAGGGCTTGTAAGTAAGCATTTCACTGTAAGGTCTACTACACCTGTTGTATTCGGAGAATGTGACAAATAACATTTTTGATTTGAAGAGCTTTGCAAGCCTGGACTGTGCAATATTTGCACATTATTATTTCTGTTTTAATTCTTTAAGGTCTGTAGGAGGTGATAGGGATCATGGCTAGACAGCAATTTTCAAGTCTTGCCATATATTTTCAAACAGATTTTCAAACAGGCCACTCGGGAACATTCACTGTCTTCTTGGTAAGCAACTCCAGTGTAGATTTGGCCTTGTATTTTAGGTTATTGTCCTGATGAAAGGTGAATTCATCTCCCAGTGTCTGGTGCAAAGCAGGTTTTCCTCTAGGATTTTTCCTGTGCTTAAATCTGTCCCATTTCTTTTTATCCTGATAAACTCCACAGTCTTTGTCAATGTCAAGCCTACCCATATAATGATGCAGCCACCACGATGCTTGAAAATAAGGAGGCAGTTACTTCGTAATGTGAAGTGTTGGATTTGCACCAAACATGGGCTATATTTAGGTCAAATAGGACGACATAATTATTAACTTGACCATGCTTAAAGAAATATGCAATGTCTAATTGATATTGTTACCCATCTACCAAGCACTGCCCTCTTTACGAGGCTTTTGAAAACCTACCTTGTCTTTGTAGTTGAATCTGTGCTTGAAATTCTATACTTGACTGAGGGACCTTACAGATGTTGTATGTACAGGGGACAGAAGAAAGGGTAGTCATTAAAAAATCATGTCATCCCCTTCAGACCTTGGGACTATACGTTTCTATATGTACAAAGCATAGATCTGAGATATTGAGCATCAAAGTGTTCACTTCGCAGATCTCAGAACAGTTTTGTAGATCATTCTTCTTTCATAACCCAGCAAGGTCCTCACCTTAAAGGTACCTATAAAGTGCTGAGTATCAAAATCCTAAGCCATTTGTAAATCTGTTGTTTTAGAGGTGGGGGGTGGCTACGTTATGGCCATTCTTCTGAAAAAGTAAATGCAAAATGTAAGGTTTTGAGATAATGGGTATTAGTACAAACCCTGCCCACCTGTCAATTCAGACCGGCTAAAGCAAACCCTAGGTTGTCTTTTTGACAACATGATTTGTCTTGCAGAAGAAGCTGATGAAGCAGTTTTTGGTGCTCCAGAGACAAGGCCTCCAGAGTCATGTCCCTGAACATTATCTGCACAGTATGTTTGTTAGCTACAGTGGCGACCCGTCATTCAGGGCAGGTGGGGTAGAATTGTATCATTCTGAACTTTATCCACAACGTTATATTACATTTTGTTGCAACTCGAGGGATACCTCTCTGTCCATTCTTCCAGCAGGCTACACAGAGAATGGAACAGCTGTATAGGGGAAACAGCTTGATTCGCACAAAATGGAATAAAATGTTGCGGATACATTTGGAATGACACAATTTCATGTGTACAACATCTAAAGACCAGCATCGCTATATTGAGAGCATTTGTTCATGTTTTTTCAGAGCCCCAGTACTGCAAAACGATGATGAGGAAGTGAATCGCTGGTTGGGGTAAGTTTTTCAAAAACAAGTAAAATTACCCCAAAAATGTCAGGACCCTTCTGTAACATGCCATTTACATCAAAAATAGATTTTTTGTTTTTAAAGCAGTCTATACAATATGTTATGAATTTGCAATACATATGATATGTTTCCGAATTCCACTTATTTGTGGCTAACGTCAGCTAGGTGACTAACGTTAGCAAGGCTAGGGGTTAGGGGTTATGGTTAGGGGAAGGGTTGTTTTACATGCTAAGTTGTTGCAAAGTAGCTAAAGAGTTCTAAGTAGTTGCAAAGTTGCTAATTAGCTAAAAAATTATAAAATTGTCAATGATGTGATTCGAACACGCAACCTTTGGGACTTCCCCAATCAACCTCCCTCATTTTGTTTTTGGCTTAAATATCCTTATTTCTTATGTACAACGTAACATATCATACTCATTTGAGTGTCACAGATTTACATTTACTATGTTACGTCTAGTATTTGAGGCCAGGCTGCTGTACTGCAATTCACTCCGGTTTTCTCCCTGACCACAAAGGCTGCCATTTTCCTCCCATTCTGTAACTTTGAGCGTTTATGACATAGCCCTTATAATTTTATAGGATCTCAATGCCATGTACACTACCACTGTCATTCACTGCAAGGGCATAGACATTCCCACTGGGGAGCCAGGTCCACCAACTCGGCTTGAGTAAAGAAATATGTATATATCTTTTGAATTGCTTGTGTTCTGAATGGGACATGATTTTCTTTTTACCTAAACACCATCAGATAGAATTCATAGCAATCAGTGATTGTGATGAAATATAACAGAACAGATGTTCTGGAATGACATTCACTCTCCCGGGATGGGTTGCCAAAAATAACTAACTGAAAGCCACACTCCCAATAAGCCACAAATATGACTGCATTGAGGCATATTTCACTATGCTTCTATGGCTATATGCACCATGCCACAGCCTATTTCATTTGTTCATTTAGCAAACAATTCAGCTCATAATTAAGTGCCTTTATCAGTCAACATATCTATATTGTAACTTCAGTTAGCTTTAAAAATGCATTTTCTCTCAGCCTCATGGCAAAATGTGTACAATAGCAGGAAGTTTCTGGCCCACCCAAATGTCTGCAGGCCCACCCACCAACAAATGTCTGGCTACGCCACTGAATCACCATCATAGGCTCAATGGGAAATCAATGTGAAAGTAGAGGAAGGATAAAAAAGGCAGGAATGTTCAGTTGCTCTGTATTTGATTTTAAGGTTCAGAAAGGAAGCAGAGGAAGGGAATGACATAAGTCACCTGGTAAGAGATTGGAAAGATCTCTACAGTATAAGTTAAGTGGAGATAATATACAGTTAGTGAGTTATCCTTTCTAATAAACAATGTCCTTATTTAGCATTGGCTCATGGTATGTTGATATCAATATTTTACCCTCACTGCTATGGGCATTAATGGCACCCCCTGTTTCCTGTGACAGACCTGGGAGGTGAACACTCAACTCAGAATGAGGGACGTTGAACATGAGGCTTTTACTGAGTTGGCCACCGACCTTAGTCAGGCCATTAACTCACTTGACTTTACTGCTGATCTCTCCTACCTGTGAGTCACATTCACTCTTTATGTTACAGTTATTTGGTCTATGTATTATTCTATCCATCCACTGATGCTAAATGAAATGACGAGTGCAGGGGCCGATATCAATCGAACTTCATTTACTGTATGTAGCACATTTCTTACAGAGGATGCGTTTCAAAGTGCATAAAAGTGTTTCCTCTTCTCTCTATCTGGCTTGTATATTTTAGAAACCCTGAGAACTGCGATGAAGTTGTAAGAGCTCTAAAGAGCATTTCCCAGAGCCTGGCCTTCCAGCCGTACTCCGAGCTGTGCTGTCCCTCTAAGGTGGTGGTGGACATCGTGTCCAGGCTGCTCCAGGCCCTCTGGTCCTGCCAGATGGAGAGCCCCTGTGACCAGTCCTCCATGGCCCTGAGTGACATGAGTGTCACCATAGTGCTGGCAGTAGTGGAGAACCTCTCTAGAGTTCTGAAGGCTCCTCCTGTCGCTCAAGTCTACTACTCCCGTTCCACTGGTGTCAGGATGGTCCACTCACTCAACCGTAAGATCCAGTGCCTAAACAGCCCTGAGGACCTTAGGAGAGCTCTTTTCACCCAAAGTTCCACCTTGATCAGCACCATCATTGAAGCTGTGAGCACCAAAGTCCAGAGGCTGTTTGAAGCTCCTGCTGACTACATTCCATTAAGCTCTATCCGCAGCTGGCTATCAGAGCCCAAGGCGAGCGAGGTTCGTCCAAAGTGCCCTGACCAGCTGGTAATCTCCTCGGAGCTCCTGAGGAACATCATCGGTATGATAGTTTATGTAGTCTTCGAAGGCCACCTAGAGGAAGACATCAACCTTCATTACTGGCCCCTCATAAACGACATAATCCACCAGCTGTCACTGTGTGGGGTCAAAGTCACAAAGAAAGGGGGCAAGGCCAACTGGCACATTGGCTGGTACCAGATCCTTGAGATGGTGACAAACATCCATACTCATCTTCACTGCTATACTGGCACAGAGCTGGTACTAAAGTTTGCAACATCTGCCAGGGCCACCATGCTAACGAGGCACATGGTTCACCATGTGGTCGAGGAGCTGGTAAAGCTGAAGGACGTGGATGAAGGGACACTAGCTTCAGGGAGCAGTGAGGTAAGCAATGATTACAAGTGTTTATCTTTATGAAAGTCCACTCATACAAAGCATTTTTGTTGTTGTTGTTGTTGGTAAAAATAAGATTTGCAATGTCGCAAATATTACGTTAAATATGATGTCCTTGTTGCTTTCAGTCTGTCACAGCACCCCTAATCACTAACCCCGTCAAAGTGGACAACATCACAACAACCATGACCACGACTCCAGTTGACCTCCAGTCAGGTGAGTTAAATTGACACGGATCACTTTAATAGGTGTCCATGTCTTACTGTAATATAACTTATTAGCTAATGTTTTGAAAATAGACAGTTTCGCAATAAGTTGTGTTTGTATGAGATGGATTTTCTCATTCTAATTTCAAGGGAATGTTGTGGTAAAACACTCAGCACCCTGTATTCCACCTGCAGGCTTTGCCCCGGCACCATGCATATTACCCCCAGGCTTTGCCACTGCATCCTGCATCCCACCACCAGTCTTTGCCCCGGCATCATGCCCACTCCCAGCAGGCTTTTCCCCGGCATCATGTCCCCCACCACCAGGCTTTGCCCCTCTATCATGCCCCCCACCACCAGGCTTTGCCTCTCTATCATGCCCCCCACCACCATTCTTTGCCCCTCTATCATGCCCCCCACCACCAGGCTTTGCCTCTCTATCATGCCCCCCACCACCATTCTTTGCCCCTCTATCATGCCCCCCACCACCAGGCTTTGCCCTTCTATCCTTCCCCCCAACACCAGGCTTTGCTCCTCTATCCTGCCCCCCACCACCAGGATTTCCCCAGGCATCATGCCCCCCAACACCAGGCCTTGCCCCTCTATCATGCCCCCCACCACCAGGGTTTGCCCATCTATCCTGCCCCCCACCACCAGGCTTTGCCCAGGCATCCTGCCAGCCACCACCAGGCTTTGCCCTTGCATCCTGCCCCCCACCACCAGGCTTTGCCCAGGCATCATGCCCCCCACGATCAGGCTTTATTCCGGCGTCATGCCCCCCACCACCAGGCTTTCCCCCGGCATCTTGCCACCCACCACTCACTATCGCAGATCATATCTGCACTCTAATTCAGAGCATCACTGCCAGATCCAACAACATCGTCAACAAGGAGCTGGAGAAGTGTATCGACTCTTATAGTAAGAGCATCTGGGCTGACACTTTCTACTGCGAGTACATGAAGATGTACCCATCACCCCAGGGGATTGAAGCCTTCTCAATAGATGAGGAGAGATTTTTAGTGGTGGCCAACATAATCGGCAGAATATTGCTGAACAATCTCCAGCTAGAGATGCTCCTCTCAGTGGAAGACTTTAATGTGGATGAAGTAGGGAGCAGTGGGGTAAGCAACGATCACAAGTGTTTATCCTTATGAAAGTCCACTCATTCAATTTTCTCTGATAAAAATAAAGAGGTAAAGAGGAGATATGAAATGTAACAAATGTTCTGTTAAATATTGTGTCCTTGTTGCTTTCAGTCTGTGGACTTGAACCTGGCGATCCCAGAGACCGCTAACCCTGTCAAAGTGGTAGACATCACAACACCCCTGACCACTAATCCAGTCAACCTTGAGGTTTTGGATGAAACACTTGTCCTTCAGTCAGGTGAGTTACACTGTCACAATCACTTTGACAGGTGATCATTTTTCACTGTAATGTAACTTACTGGCTCAAGTTTTATAACTAGACAGTTTGGTAATTAAGTTAAAGACGTCCTCCAGAGATTGTTGAACTTTTCCTGTTGAAAAGCGATATCCCAAGTATAAATCCAGTAAAGTACACACACTAAAGCAGTGGTCACCAACTGGCCAATGGCAGTCGACTGGTCGATCTCCAAGGCATTCCTAGTCAATCACCAAACATGTATGTAAAAAACCCAACAATAAAGCCTTAAAGTTTTTATGTAAGACTGATCTTCACTTTGTCCGCCACCACCAGGCTTTTCCCCGGCACACTGCACCCCGCCACCAGGCTTTTCCCTGGCACACTGCACCCCACCACCTGAATTTGCCCCAACACCCTGCACTCCACCCCCAGGCTTTGCCCTGACAACCTACACCTCGTCGCCAAGCTTTGTCGCTAATGCCATGCAGGGCTTTGGCACCAAAGTCATCCTGAAACAAATGGTCCTGCTATTCTTGGAGAGGCTCCCTCCTTCGTCAGAGGACCTTGAGTCAGAGTTCCTGACTATCACCGATCGTATCTGCACGCTTTTTCAAAGCATCACTGCCAGATTCCGCAACATCGTTAATCAGGAGCTGGAGAAGTGTACCGACTCTGACAGTAAGAAGTACTGGGCTTACACCTTCTACTGGGAGTATATGAAGAGGTACCCATCATCCCAGTGCCTGGGGATTGAAGCCTTCACATGTGATGAGGAGAGATGTTTAGTGGTGGCCAAAATGTTTGCAAAGAAGATGTGCCCCAAGATGCTCCGCTCAGCAGCAGACTTCGACGAGGCTGAAGATTCAGGGAGCAATGGAGTAAGCGAAAATTTCAAGTGTTTATCTTTATGAAAGTCCGCTCATGAAATTATCTCTGATAAACATACAAATATATGTCAATGTTGTGAAAAAGAAGATATGAAATGTAGCAAATGTTCTGTTAAATATTGTGTCCTTGTTGCTTTCAGTCTGTGGACTTGAACCTGGCGATCCCAGAGACCGCTAACCCTGTCAAAGTGGTAGACATCACAACACCCCTGACCACTAATCCAGTCAACCTTGAGGTTTTGGATGAAACACTTGTCCTTCAGTCAGGTGAGTTAAACTGTCACAATCACTTTGACAGGTGATCATTTTTCACTGTAATGTAACTTACTGGCTCAAGGTTTATAACGAGACAGTTTGGTAATTACGTTAAAGACGTCCTTGTTGAACTTTTCCTGTTGAAAAGAGATATCACAAGTATAAATCCAGTAAAGTACACACACTAAATCAGTGGTCACCAACCGGCCAATCGCAATCGACTGGTCGATCTCCAAGGCATTCCTAGTCAATAACTAAAGATGTATGTAAAAAACTCAACTATAGACTGATCTTCACTTTGTCCGCCACCAACAGGCTTTTCCACGGCACACTGCACCCCACCACCAGGCTTTTCCCCGGCACCCTGCACCCCACCAACAGAATTTTCCACAGCACCCTGCATTCCACACCCAGGCTTTGCCCTGGCAACCTGCACCTCGTCGCCAAGCTTTGCCGCTAATGCAATGCAGGGCTTTGGCAGGAAAGTCATCCTGAAACAAATGGTCCTTCTATTCTTGGAGAGGCTCCCTCCTGCGTCAGAGGACCTTGAGTCAGAGTTCCTGACTATCACTGATCGTATCTGCACGCTGTTTCAAAGCATCACTGCCAGATTCCGCAACATCGTTAATGAGGAGCTGGAGAAGTGTACCGACTCTGACAGTATGCAGTACTGGGCTTACACCTTCTACTGGGAGTATATAAAGAGGTACCCATCATCCCAGTGCCTGGGGATTGAAGCCTTCACATGTGATGAGGAGAGATGTTTAGTGGTGGCCAAATTGTTTGCAAAGAAGATGTGCCCCAAGATGCTCCCCTCAGCAGCAGACGTCGACAAGGCTGAAGATTCAGGCAGCAATGGAGTAAGCGATGATTTCAAGTGTTTATCTTTATGAATGTCCACTCATTAAATTATCTCTGATAAAAATACAAATAAATGTCAATGTTGAGAAAAAGGAGATATGAAATGCAGCAAATGTTCTGGTAAATATTGTGTCCTTGTTGCTTTCAGTCTGTGGACTTGAACCTGGCAATCCTAGAGACCGCTAACCCTGTCAAAGTGGTAGACATCACAACACCCCTGACCACTAATCCAGTCAACCTTGAGGTTTTGGATGAAACACTTGTCCTTCAGTCAGGTGAGTTACACTGTCACAATCACTTTGACAGGTGATCATTTTTCACTGTAATGTAACTTATTGGCTAAAGTTTTATAACTAGACAGTTTGGTAATTAAGTTAAAGACGTCCTCCAGAGATTGTTGAACTTTTCCTGTTGAAAAGCTATATCCCAAGTATAAATCCAGTAAAGTACACACACTAAAGCAGTGGTCACCAACCGGCCAATCGCAATCGACTGGTCGATCACCAAGGCTTTTCTAGTCAATCACCAAACATGTATGTAAAAAACCCAACAATAAAGCTTTACGTTCCTATTTTTTGTATTACTTTTACGCTTTTGGTGGTAGGTGCACTTGATTCAGCAGCCCTAGCGCCGGGAAGGCATAGTGTTCCCATGTTGAACCATTTCATGTGTCTGGAGGTAGAACGCGTACCCGGCAGGCGCAGAGAGCAAATCAAATGAATTGGTGCATGAGGTGGAAATAATGCAGTGGGCCTTGAGTTTCACCCTCAGCTGGAGTGCAGAGGAGTCAGTTGAGAGGCAGCCTCACTGCTTCTCCCTCCCCCCAACCTGACCATCAGTCCTGTAAAAAAATTATAGTGAATTATTATGCTCACTCAGCTTTGCCTCCCAAATAATACAACACATTATCTTATTACCAGTGTTATCATATATTAAAAAATATATATATATATTATTTAAACACACGGTGTGAAAAGATCAACAGATCAACAACTGCATTGTCGAACTAGAAGCACAAGCATTTCGCTACACTCGCATTAACATCTGCTAACCATGTGTATGTGACAAATAAAATTTGATTTGATTTGATATGATTTGATATGCACATTGGCAGGCCAATCCAAGCATAGCCAATATGCAGTCATAATGTATTGGGCCTACAGCCTACTGAACAAATCTCATTGCTACAGAACAGTTTAGAAATAGTTAATGTTGCATAGGTTAACTTTTTTTAAAGTCATGTTTAAAAAAAATCTGGGCGGTAAGATCTGGACTTGCATTTTAACTCAGAAATTGATCTTGACTCAGAAAGTGATTTTGACTCAGAAAAGGTTGGCGACTATTGCTCTCAAGGGGAAAATAATACGTTTTTAGCAAAATACAGTTTCTTAGAGACAACTGCCAACTTCAAGGAGCAGGCTATTCAAGGTGTTGGTCTGATGGTGATCCGTGATGTCATCGGCTGCCCCCCTTTCTTGAGGAACAATAAAGAAGCAATATAGAACAAAAGAGAAATGGCCCACCCCCACACTTGTGCTATGTCATGACATACCTAGACCACCTGTTGAGAGGTGACTTTTGTTAAGTACATCAGGTGTTAACTGAGGTGAAAAGGACACTAGAGTGCCACTTCTAGTTTTTATGTAAGACTGATCTTAATTTTGTCCGCCACCAACAGGCTTTGTCCCGGCACCCTGCATTCCACCCCCAGGCTTTTCCCCAGCACCCTGCATTCCACCCCCAGGATTTTCCCCAGCACCCTGCATTCCACCCCCAGGCTTTTCCCCAGCACCCTGCATTCCACCCCCAGGATTTTCCCCAGCACCCTGCATTCCACCCTCAGGCTTTCCCCTGACATCCTGCACCGCATCGCCAAGCTTCGCCGCTAATGCCATGCAGGGATTTGGCACGAAAATCATCCTGAAACAAATGGTCCTGCTATTCTTGGAGAGGCACCCTCCTATATCAGACGACCTTGAGTCAGAGTTCCTCACTATTGCCGATCATATCTGCACGCTGTTTCAAAGCATCACTGACAGATTCCGCAACATCGTTAATGAGGAGCTGGAGAAGTGGACAGACTCTGACAGTAAGCAGTACTGGGCTTACACCTTAGACTGGGAGTACATGAAGAGGTGCCCATCATCCCAGTGCCTGGGGATTGAAGCCTTCACATGTGATGAGGAGAGATGTTTAGTGTTGGCCACCTTGTTTGCAAAGAAATTGTACCCCAAGATGTTCCTCTCAGCAGCAGACGTCGACAAGGCTGAAGATTCAGGGAGCAATGGAGTAAGCGATGGTTTTAAGTGTTTATCTTATTAAAGTCCACTCATTCAGTTGTCTCTGATCCAAAAATGTATTGTTGTCAATATTGGTAAAAAAAAATATTAAAAAAATCTGCAATGTTGCAAATGTTATATTAAATAATATCTATATTAAATATTTCATATTTTTCTTTCAGTCTGTGGACATGAACCTGGCAATCGTCGACAAATTTGTCCCTAACCCTGTCAAGGTGTTGGAGTTGCTTCAACCCCTGTCACTTCCAGACATCAAAAAGCCCTTGACCACTATCCATGACAAAGTGCTGGACAACACAACAACAACCCTGGTTGATGCCCCAGTTAAGGTAGACAACATCACAACACCCCTGGTTGATGCCACAGTTAAGGAGGAAAACATCACGACACCCCTGGTTGATGCCCCAGTTAAGGTGGACAACATCACAACACCCCTGGTTGATGCCCCAGTTAAGATAGACAACATCACAACACCCCTGGTTGATGCCCCAGTTAAGGTGGAAAACATCACAACACCCCTGGTTGATGCCCCAGTTAAGGTGGACAACATCACGACACCCCTGGTTGATTCCCCAGTCAAGGTGGACAACATCACAACACCCCTGGTTGATGCCCCAGTTAAGGTAGACAACATCACGACACCCCTGGTTGATGCCCCAGTTAAGGTGGACAACATCACAACACCCCTGGTTGATTCCCCAGTTAAGATAGACAACATCACAACACCCCTGGTTGATGCCCCAGTTAAGGTAGACAACATCACAACACCCCTGGTTGATGCCCCAGTTAAGGTGGACAACATCACAACACCCCTGGCCACTAATCCAGTCCACCTTAAGGTTACGGATGAACCAGTTGACCTCCAGTCAGGTGAGTTACATTAACACAGATCACTTTGACAGGTTTTCATTTCCCTCTGTAATATAAGGTATTAGCTATTGTTTTATTTTAACATGACAGTTTTATAACTAACTAATTTGTAACTAATTTAAGCTATTTTTTTTGGTGATTGATCTTCTCCTTCTCATTTCCAGAAGATGTTGTGGTCATTAAACCAAAGAAAAGCAGAGTCATGAGATTCTTCCGTCGACTTTTCTGCTGCATATACGAAGATGATTTGATGGTGTGAACCTAACCAGCTTTTCAGAGGATGACTTCAGTTCAGACACAAACACACTGGCGCGCACACACACATATACGCATGCACACACACACACACACACACACACATACACACACACACACACACACACACACACACACACACACACACACACACACACACACACACACATACACACACACACACACACACACACACACACACACACACACACATACACACACACACACACACACACACGCACACACACACCAGATGTTGTTTAACATGAGTTTCGCATGTTAAATATTTCTCTATAATTTTTCCTCATTAAATATTTTATTATGTCTTCATTCAATGATTATTTTTACTATTTACAGTAGCAATCAATTTGTATTGTTATTTTTTTGTAACTATTTACAGTTTCAATTCACATTTCATCACAAACTTAGAGTTTTTTACAATCGCTCGGACCCATTTCTCAATACTTAGGTCACTTTTTCAAAACTCTTCACACAGTGAGCATAACAGCAGTCTATGTGGGCTAAACTATGGATCATTTTTCATTGCTTTGGCACAAAATGCATTCAATGACTACATCTTTCAATTTTCATAAACTCTTTTCTCACTCAGACACAACCACCACCAAAACTCTATGTACCTACAGGCCAATTTGCACATGTTTACATACACTTTTCAAAAATGTTAAACTTAAAATCAAAACCTAAAATTACACAAAATTGAATAAGACATACATTTGCTACATTTCTACAGTAATAGCGAATTGAAATATTTTCCAAATCTATAAAATGAAATTCTATCAAAACAATTAGACCAACCACAGCTGATTCCCATTGTAGATGAACACCCACCCAGGTGTTAGTCTTTCAATTTCATTACCATCTATACAAAAGGGGACATTTTAGGAATAATGCTGTACTGTAATGTAAACATGGACCCAGCCAGAGATAGAGAAGTGGCTGACGGAGGAAGAAGAGTGTCTGGGAGAGGGAGAGGAGTACATATGAGTGGTGGAAGAAGACCGAGAGGAAGATCAAGAGCTGTAGTCTCAGATGAGATTAGGGCTACTATAATTGATCATGTAATATATTATGATCTATCAATGAGAGAGGCTGGTCTGAGAGTGCAGCCAAATCTGCAACACTCAACAGTGGCATCTATTCTGAGAAATTTCCAGCAAAACAACAGGTAAGATGTGCATTCTGCACGGGCATCTGACTGAACTGCACATTACAGAAGTGTATTGAGCAAAGCCTCCAAACCTACTTAACCTACTTGTAATTGTTTTTGTATTTCTGCTTAGGACCCAACGGTTACCTCCTACAGGCGGGAGAGGTAGGATTTTCACTGCTGTGCAGGAAACTGCAAGCAGTTTCGCACTGTCCCCTTTGAGAGGAACTCTGAACGAGTCAAGCAACTCAGGAACCAATAAGTCCAGGTAAGATGACTATAAAATATAGAACTGGTTTTGAACTAAACCAAACAGGGCAGAGGCACACAATGGCATGTTTTAAGGTATAATGTAAACTACCGTAGTAGCCTAACTCTTATGTTGTCTTGTGGATTTATTTTAGAGAGTATTCATCTTTGTGGATGAGGCTGGTTTCAACTTGGCCAAAACACGGTGGCGAGGAAGGAATGTGATTGGGAAAAGAGCCTCAGTGGATGTCCCGGGCCAGAGGGGTGCCAATATCACAATGTGTGCAGGGATATCCTCCGATGGATGGCTGTTACACAAACCTCTAATTGGGACATACAACACCGAGCGTCTCATTTAATTCCTGGATGACCTCTATGGAAGGGTTGTGCCAGGTGAGGAGAGGTTCACAGTGAGGCGAAAACATTTGTAATTGTATGGGACAATGTGGCATTTCACAACTCCTGCAGTCACAGAGTGGTTTGCAGACCATTCCAGGATGATGTCATTTTTCCTCCTTCCTTACTCTCCGTTCCTCAACCCCATAGAGGAATTATTTTCCTTATGGAGGTGGAAGGTTTATGACCACCCACATGATCAATTGTCACTCCTGGACGCAATGAAGGCTGGATGCCTGGACATATCTGCAGAAGATTGCCAGGGATGGACCAGGCATGAAAAAATATTATTTCCTAGGTGTATTGCCCAAGATGACATAAGATGTGACATGGATGAGAACCTGTGGCCAAATGCATATGACAGGGTTTACTAGCATTGCTACTGTATCTGTATCGGTAGATGGTGTATATACAAATTATTGTATTTTGGAATCACATGAGACATGTATGTAGTGTTTTGGTAGTTTTAGGGCATTTTGAACGTGAAATTAACTGCTGTGCCAAGCTGAAAGTTAGTTATGCTCACTGTGTGAAGAGTTTTGAAAGAATGACCTAAGTATTGAGAAATGGGTCCTAGCGATTGTAAAAAACTGTAAATGACATATTATTTATGCATCAACATGTATTGAACGTCTGTTAGCCTGAGTTTCCTAGTTTAATAACTGTATTTGTTCCGTTTTCCAGCAGAAGGCAGTCTTGTCTAATATCTGGAGTCATGTATGTTACAGTAATTCAGATGACCTTGTGTCTTGGTATATATATTCTTAGTCATTATCATGTACTATAAAACAAATACTACATTGAATATATATATAAATATATAACAAGCATGACCACAGTACAGTATTGACAAGCAAGACCACAGTACAAAGAACAATGGTCTTTATGTATATGCTATTAAACTAGTAGTCAGAAAGATAGGGCCATATCCAATAATCTCTCTTTCTTTGATTGCAAAATCTCTATGGCTAATAAACAGGGGTCCCTGTTGGACTAGATAGATTAGGGAAACCAAAGAAAGCTTTACAGTTTACTTTGCAGCAGGGATCTGGTTCATTTCACTTCCAGATGATTATGATGGCCTTGCCTCTCCCAACATGATGGGTGTGGGCTGTGGTGAGACTGGGAGCAAGACCATGGGAAGAACTAGTAGGACAACGTTGAGACACAACGACTACAGCACTGTGCAGTACATCCGTCGAGAGTGTTGCTGTGCTGTTTTTAAACTCCAGTCATATTCCCACACCTTTCAACAACACAACACAACACCCCCCCGAGACCCATACAGTCACGGATCTACAGCTTCCGCCAATGCCCTCCTTCCAGGTTTCCCACTTCTACTCTTTGACACACACACACACACACACACACACACACACACACACACACACACACACACACACACACACACACACACACACACACACACACACACACACACACACACACACACACACACACACACACACACACACTGTGCCTGGCTTGCACTGAGGTGGGTTTCAAGTTTACAATGCACTTCTGTTGATGTCTGGCCAGTTCCTTTTTCCTTGTGAGGTATAAAAAGGTCACAAAGCAGCCGTCTGGCTCAGCTTTATAACATATGCTGCTCTGTCCTCCACAATAACTCCTAGCCTCTCTGGTGTATGCTAAAGACTGTTCTCTACCGCTATGTAGCATATATCAGTGCTCTGTGGTCATCTCTGTCTTCACAATAGGACTGTTAAATCACCTGGCAAGAAGAGCTGAAGCAGCTCAGCTGAGAAAATGGCCCCAGTTTGCTACAGTAATTCCTTTGATATCCTAGCCTCTCCCTACTTTGAAGGGGATATAATGTACGAAAATGTCCCTTGTGTCACTTGAGCCCAATACACAGATTTTGAGCCATAGTCGAAAATCTGCTAAAATATAATTGGCAACATTCTCCTGAAATACATGCAGGCCTATTTCACAAAACACTGTTGTGGTTCGGTGCATCAGTGTATTAAATTACTATAACAATCATATACATTATTGTTATTTCAAAATAGATTATAGATGTAGGCTATTTGCAAGTGTAAATAAATGTAGACTGTATTTATAGGCTAACCATTGCCACTGTCTTTGATGTTTTGGTAATAAATAGATGTTTGTATTTTTAATTAAGCAGCAGTCAATCAAATCCAAAAATTATTTTGCTGACAATTATTGCTATGTTGATGTTTTCGTTATTTGATCATCGACATCATGCATTTTTGCATTTGCTTCACTTTCGGCGCCGACAGAGATGGCCGCCTCGCTTCGCGTTCCTAGGAAACTATGCAGTTTTTTGTTTTTTTACGTGTTATTTCTTACATTAATACCCCAGGTCATCTTAGGTTTCATTACATACAGTCGAGAAGAACTACTGAATATAAGATCAGCGTCAACTCACCATCAGTACGACCAAGAATATGTTTTTCGCGACGCGGATCCTGTGTTCTGCCTTACAAACAGGACTACGGAGTGGATCCTATGCAGCGACCCCAAAAAAATGACTCCGAAAGAGAGGGAAACAAGGCGGTCTTCTGGTCAGACTCCGGAGACGGGCACACCGTACACCACTCCCTAGCATTCTTCTTGCCAATGTCCATTCTCTTGACAACAAGGTTGATGAAATCTGAGCAAGGGTAGCATTCCAGAGGGACATCAGAGACTGTAACGTTCTCTGCTTCACGGAAACATGGCTCACTGGAGAGACGCTATCCGAAGCGGTGCTGCCAACGGGTTTCTCCACGCATCGCACCGACAGAAACAAACATCTCTCTGGTAAGAAGAGGGGCGGGGGCGTATGCCTTATGGCCAACGTGACATGGTGTGATGAAAGAAACATACAGGAACTCAAAGCCTTCTGTTCACCTGATTTAGAATTCCTCACAATCAAATGTAGACCGCATTATCTGCCAAGAGAATTCTCTTCGATTATAATCACAGCCGTATATATCCCCCCCAAGCAGACACATCGATGGCTCTGAACGAACTTTATTTAACTCTCTGCAAACTGGAAACGATTTATCCGGAGGCTGCATTCATTGTAGCTGGGGATTTTAACAAGGCTAATCTGAAAACAAGACTCCCTAAATTTTATCAGCATATTGATTGCGCAACCAGGGGTGGAAAGACCTTGGATCATTGTTACTCTAACTTCCGCGACGCATATAAGGCCCTGCCCCGCCCCCCTTTCGGAAAAGCTGACCACGACTCCATTTTGTTGATCCCTGCCTACAGACAGAAACTAAAACAAGAGGCTCCCACGCTGAGGTCTGTCCAACGCTGGTCCGACCAAGCTGACTCCACACTCCAAGACTGCTTCCATCACGTGGACTGGGAGATGTTTCGTATTGCGTCAGATAACAACATTGACGAATACGCTGATTCGGTGTGCGAGTTCATTAGAACGTGCGTTGAAGATGTCGTTCCCATAGCAACGATTAAAACATTCCCTAACCAGAAACCGTGGATTGATGGCAGCATTCGTGTGAAACTGAAAGCGCGAACCACTGCTTTTAATCAGGGCAAGGTGTCTGGTAACATGACCGAATGCAAACAGTGCAGCTATTCCCTCCGCAAGGCTATCAAACAAGCTAAGCGCCAGTACAGAGACAAAGTAGAATCTCAATTCAACGGCTCAGACACAAGAGGCATGTGGCAGGGTCTACAGTCAATCACGGACTACAGGAAGAAATCCAGCCCAGTCACGGACCAGGATGTCTTGCTCCCAGGCAGACTAAATAACTTTTTTGCCCGCTTTGAGGACAATACAGTGCCACTGACACGGCCTGCAACGAAAACATGCGGTCTCTCCTTCACTGCAGCCGAGGTGAGTAAGACATTTAAACGTGTTAACCCTCGCAAGGCTGCAGGCCCAGACGGCATCCCCAGCCGCGCCCTCAGAGCATGCGCAGACCAGCTGGCCGGTGTGTTTACGGACATATTCAATCAATCCCTATACCAGTGTGCTGTTCCCACATGCTTCAAGAGGGCCACCTGTTCCCAAGAAAGCTAAGGTAACTGAGCTAAACGACTACCGCCCCGTAGCACTCACATCCGTCATCATGAAGTGCTTTGAGAGACTAGTCAAGGACCATATCACCTCCACCCTACCTGACACCCTAGACCCACTCCAATTTGCTTACCGCCCAAATAGGTCCACAGACGATGCAATCTCAACCACACTGCACACTGCCCTAACCCATCTGGAAATGAGGAATACCTATGTGAGAATGCTGTTCATCGACTACAGCTCGGCATTCAACACCATAGTACCCTCCAAGCTCGTCATCAAGCTCGAGACCCTGGGTCTCGACCCCGCCCTGTGCAACTGGGTACTGGACTTCCTGACGGGCCGCCCCCAGGTGGTGAGGGTAGGCAACAACATCTCCTCCCCGCTGATCCTCAACACTGGGGCCCCACAAGGGTGCGTTCTGAGCCCTCTCCTGTACTCCCTGTTCACCCACGACTGCGTGGCCACGCACGCCTCCAACTCAATCATCAAGTTTGCGGACGACACAACAGTGGTAGGCTTGATTACCAACAACGACGAGACGGCCTACAGGGAGGAGGTGAGGGCCCTCGGAGTGTGGTGTCAGGAAAATAACCTCACACTCAACGTCAACAAAACTAAGGAGATGATTGTGGACTTCAGGAAACAGCAGAGGGAACACCCCCCCATCCACATCGATGGAACGGTAGCAAGTTTTAAGTTCCTCGGCATACACATCACAGACAAACTGAATTGGTCCACTCACACAGACAGCATCGTGAAGAAGGCGCAGCAGCGCCTCTTCAACCTCAGGAGGCTGAAGAAATTCGGCTTGTCACCAAAAGCACTCACAAACTTCTACAGATGCACAATCGAGAGCATCCTGGCGGGCTGTATCACCGCCTGGTACGGCAACTGCACCGCCCTCAACCGTAAGGCTCTCCAGAGGGTAGTGAGGTCTGCACAACGCATCACCGGGGGCAAACTACCTGCTCTCCAGGACACCTACACCACCCGATGCTACAGGAAGGCCATAAAGATCATCAAGGACATCAACCACCCGAGCCACTGCCTGTTCACCCCGCTGTCATCCAGAAGGCGAGGTCAGTACAGGTGCATCAAAGCTGGGACCGAGAGACTGAAAAAAAGCTTCTATCTCAAGGCCATCAGACTGTTAAACAGCCACCACTAACATTGAGTGGCTGCTGCCAACACACTGTCAATGACACTTTAATAATGGGAATAATGGGAATTGATGGGAAATGATGTAAATATATCACTAGCCACTTTAAACAATGCTACCTTATATAATGTTACTTACCCTACATTATTCATCTCATATGCATATGTATATACTGTACTCTATATCATCGACTGCATCCTTATGTAATACATGTATCACTAGCCACTTTAACTATGCCACTTTGTTTACATACTCATCTCATATGTATATACTGTACTCGATATCATCTACTGTATCTTGCCTATGCTGCTCTGTACCATCACTCATTCATATATCCTTATGTACATATTCTTTATCCCCTTACACTGTGTATAAGACAGTAGTTTTTTGGAATTGTTAGTTAGATTACTTGTTCGTTATTACTGCATTGTCGGAACTGGAAGCACAAACATTTCACTACACTAGCATTAACATCTGCTAACCATGTGTATGTGACAAATAAAATTTGATTTGATTTGATTTGATTTAGCTTTCACGAGTGAGGAACGAGAGCGCAGCGCATCACCTATCACACGCAGTGTGACTATTATCGAACCTGTTAACCTACAGTATTACGCAACAATACGCACAATCCATAACAGTATGTTCACAATCCATTTCTATGGAGATGGAATGTTTGATTTCTCCAGAATGTCAGAATGTTTGCTAAAAACATTAGTTTGCCAACCCAAGCACGAACACATTTGCGAATTAGCTACGATTACTCATCTTTATTTTGAGTTATTGTCAAAAGTCCATCTATCATTTCCTCAAATAATTCATGGATTTTAGCAATAAAATCCCGCGTGTCCTTTCTACATCTGCACAGGTAAATCCTATGACATATCTTATTTGAGTTTTAATAGTTCAATTATGTCCTTGTAGAAAGTCCTGGTATGTTTTTCTGTTCTCAAGATGTTCAGTCCGAGTGCTGAATACCGCCAGACTGTAGAGCGGTGCTGGGACAAGAACTACTACAATGAGCAGGTAAAATTAAATCATCTTCATTTCAGAAAACACTTACACCATATCGAAAGTGTATGTTACAGTGGAGTAAATGTGAATGTTGTAGGGAGTGAACGTTATTTATGATAAGACTTACATGGAGGAAATCGAACCTTTCTGAAATTAAAATGGATGGCCCTCCCTTCAGCAAAATATATTTAACCTAAAACCCTACTTTAAAAAAAAAGTGGCACTCCCATATACCCAAAATATTAAGTAAGACAAAGTGGATAACAGATGACATGTCTACCTTTTACCCTAACTTCTTGGACAGACAAGAGCCTTAGATATGCAGTTTTATAAATGGTTAATCATCCTGTAAGCATTAAATGGCAACATGGGAATGTTGATAGCACACAGGGCTGTGGGCCAGAAGGTTGTGGGTTTGCAGACCACCGTGGCAACCTGGTCTCAGAGTATTTATCATGTACGTAAATCCGAGACATTCGATTTAGTATGACATGTTACACTTTGTATGGTACGTATTCATTTGTGGATGTCCATCTCACCCATTTCGTATGATATGATACAAATTACAATTCGTATTATTTGTTACGATTTTGAAAAACATACAATATGTTACAAATTTGCAAAAGTACAATTTGTTAGGAATTTGAAAAATGTGTGATATGTTACGAATTCTAGCTAAGTGTCTAACGTTAGCTAAGCTAGGGGTTAAGGTTAAGTTTAATAGTTAGGTAAAGGGGAAGGGTTAGTTAACATGCTAAGTAGTTTCAAAGTTGCAAAACATTTGTAATTAGTTAAAAAGTTGCTAATTACCTCAAATGTGTGTTGCTAACCTATGGGTTGCTAGATGTTCGCATTATATCTCACTAGGGTTGAATAGCATGAACTCAGTTACAGAGATTTAATGAGATATAGCACCCAAAATCACTCCCTTTATATCAACAGCATGACGTGAAATGGAACTGTTAAATTACTGTATATGCGATGTCTAAATCTGGCCTCTCTACGGCCTACTCTCTGCGTGATCAATCATCAATGCTCATGGTGCGGACAGACAGCCCATCTCAGTATGGGGTGTAGTTCACAATGCATGTAGACCTATCATCTCATCATGGTAACTGTTTTTCTTATGATAAAGGCCTAAATTTGCTGCAACATAGCCTATGCTACAGTAACATAAGGACTGAATGCAAGTCTAATTTACACACCTCAATCTGGCTTTCTGGGATCACGATATTTTTAAATTGTTAATACAAAAAAATCAATTGCAGCTGCAGAGTTTTAAAACAGCCTATCACTCTAATATAGTTGCTTTAAATCAGAGCACGCACAAGCAGTCTCTCTCCATCCATTCCATTCAAATTGCATCCTGTTTCAGATATATACAGTATATACTGTATATATAGACTATATATACAGTACCAGTCAAATGTTTGGACACACCTACTCATTCCAGGGTTTTTCTTTATTTTTACTATTTTCTACATTGTATAATAACAGTGAAGACATCAAAACTATGAAATAACACAAATCATGAATCATGAAGCAACCAAAATAATGATTAAACAAATCAAAATATATTTTACATTTGAGATTCTTCAAAGTAGTTACTCTTTGCCTTGATGACAGCTGTGCACACTCTTGGCATTCTCTCAACCAGATTTTTCAACAGTCTTGAAAGAGTTCCCACATATGCTGAGCACTTGTTGGCTGCTTTTCCTTCACTCTGCGGTCCAACTCATCCCAAACCATCTCAATTAGGTTGAAGTTGGGTGATTGTGAAGGCCAGGTCATCTGATGCAGCACTCCATCACTCTCCTTGGTCAAATTGCCCTTACACAGCCTGGAGGTGTGTTTTGGGTCATTGTCCTGTTAAAAATGAAATGATAGTCTCACTAAGCGCAAACCAGATGGTATTGATGTAAAATGCTGTGGTAGCCATGCTGGTTAAGTGTGCCTTGAATTCTAAATAAATCGCAGACAATGTCACCTGATTGGCTCAAATACATTAAGAAGGAAAGAAATACCACAAATGCACTTTTAACAAGGCACACCTGTTAATTGAAATGCATTCCAGGTGACTACCTCAGAGAGAATGCCAAGAGTATGCCAAGCTGTCATCAAGGCAAAAAGGGGGGCTACTTTAAAGAATCTCAAATATAAAATATGTTTAGATTTGTTTAACACATTTTTGTTTACTACATGATTCCATACAGAGGTGGAAAAAGTATTCAATTGTTATGCTTGAGTACAAGGAAAAGATACCTTAATATAAAATGACTCAAGTAAAAGTGAAAGTAACCCAGTAAAATACTACTTGAGTAGAAGTCTAAAAGTATCAAATTTGAAATGTACTTAAGTACAGTGGTGGAAAAAGTATTCAATTGTCATACTTGAGTAAAAGTACAAAGTAAAAGTAAATGCTATACATCAAATTGCTTATATTTAGCAAAACAGACTCCTTTTTTATTACATTTTTTTAACAGCCATGGGCACACTCCAACACACAGACATCATTTAGAAAGGAAGCATTTATGTTCAGTGAGTCCACCAGATCAGAGGCAGTAGGAATGACCAGGGACATTATCTTGATAAGTGTGTGAATTGGACATCTTTCCTGTACTGGTAAGCATTCAAAATGTAACTAGAACTTTTGGGTGTCAGGGAATATGGATGGAGTAAAACGTACATCATTTTCTTTAGGAATGTAGTGAAGTAAAAGTAGTCAAAAATATAAATAGTAATGTACAGATACCCCCAAAAACTACTTCAAGTATTTTAACTTTTCACCACTGATTCCATATGTTTTATTTCAGATTTGCTGTCTTCAATATTATTCTTCAGAAAGTAGTAAATAATAAAGGAAAAACTGGAATGAGTAGGTGTGTCCAAACTTGTGACTGGCACTGTAGGCTACTTAACAGCTACTACCCACAAACCATAAGACTCCTGAATAGCAAAATCAAGATGCTACCCGGACTATTTGCATTGTCCCCACCCACCCACCCATTTTTACACTGCCGCTACTCTCACTGCTGCTACTCGTTTATTATCCATGCATAGTCACTTTACCTCTACCTACACGTACATATTACCTCAATTACCTCAACTAACACACATTGACTCTGTAGCCCCGCATATAGACTCTGTACCGGTACCCCCTGTATATAGCCTGCTACTGTTATTTTATTGTTGCTCCTTAGTTATTTGATATTTTTCTATTTATGTTTGACTTTAGATTATCTTAGTAAATACTTTTTCACACTTTTTTTTCATAAAACTGTTGGTTAAGGGCTTGTAAGTAAGCATTTCACTGTAAGGTCTACTACCTACACCTGTTGTATTCGGCGCATGTGACAAATAACATTTCATTTGATTTTTGATTTAAAGAGCTTTTTGCAAGCCTGGACTGTGCAATATTTGCCCATTATTATTTATGTTTTAATTCTTTAAGGTCTGTCTAGGAGTTGATGGGGATCATGGCTAGACAGCAATTTTCAAGTCTTGCCATTGATTTTCAAACAGATTTAAGTCAAAACTGTAACTTTGCCACTCGGGAACATTTACTGTCTTCTTGGTAAGCAACTCCAGTGTAGATTTGGCCTTGTGTTTTAGGTTATTGTCCTGCTGAAAGGTGAATTCATCTCCCAGTGTCTGGTGCAAAGCAGGTTTTCCTCTAGGATTTTTCCTGTGCTGAAATCCGTCACATTTCTTTTTATCCTGATAAACTCCCCAGTCTTTGTCGATGTCAAGCCTACCCATATAATGATGCAGCCACCACGATGCTTAAAAATAAGGATGCAGTTACTTCGTGATGTGAAGTGTTGGATTTGCACCAAACATGGGCTGCATTTAGGTAAAATAGGACGACATAATTATTAACTTGACCGTGCTTAAAGAGATATTCAATGTCTAATTGTTATTGTTACCCATCTACCAAGCACTGCCCTCTTTACGAGGCTTTTGAAAACCTCCCTTGTCTTTGTAGTTGAATCTGTGCTTGAAATTCTATACTTGACTGAGGGACCTTACAGATGTTGTATGTACAGGGGACAGAAGAAAGGGTAGTCATTAAAAAATCATGTCATCCCCTTCAGACCTTGGGACTATACGTTTCTATATGTACAAAGCATAGGTCTGAGATATTGAGCATCAAAGTGTTCACTTCACTTCAGAACTGTTTTGTAGTTCATTCTTCTTTCATAACCCAGTAAGGTCATCACCTTAAAGGTACCTAAAGTGCTGAGTATCAAAATCCTAAGCCATTTGTAAATCTGTTGTTTTAGAGGTGGGGGGTGGCTACGTTATGGCCATTCTTCTGAAAAAGTAAATGCAAAATGTAAGGTTTTGAGATAATGGGTATTATTCAAGTCCCAGATCTCAGAATTGTTTATTGATGTCTTCCTCTTCATGACTTAATAAATACAGTGCATTTGGAAAGTATTCAGACCCATTGACTTATTCCACATGTTGTTACGTTACAGCCAAAAATAGATGTAAACAAAATTCCCCTCTTCAATCTACACACAATACCCCATAACGACAAATTAAAAACAGGTTTTAGACATTTTTGCAAATGTATAAAAATATAAAACAGAAAGATCACATTTACGTAAGTATTCAGACGCTTTACTCAGTACTTTGTTGAAGCACCTTTGGCGGAGATTACAGCCTTGAAACTTCTTGGCTTTTACGCTACAAGCTTGGCACACTTGTATCTGGGGAGTTTCACCAAGATGCTTAGGGTGGTTGTCCTGTTGGAAGGTGAACCTTCGCCCCAATCTGAGGTCCTGAGCGCTCTGGAGCAGGTTTTCATCAAGGATCTCTCTGTACTTTGCTCCATTCATCTTTCCCTCAATCCTGACTAGTCTCCCAGCCCCCGACACTGAAAAACATCCCCACAGCGTGATGCTGCCACCACCATGCATCAGGAATGGTGACAGGTTTCCTCCAGATGTGACGCATGGCATTCAGGCCAAAGAGTTCTTTCTTGGTTTCATCAGACCAGAGAATCTTGTTTCTCATGATCAGAGAAAACTTTTGGTGCCTTTTGGAAAAATCCAAGTGGGCTGTCATATGCCTTTTACTGAGGAGTGGCTTCCATCTAGCCACTACCATAAAGGCCTGATTGGTGGAGTGCTGCAGAGATGGTTGTCCTTCTGGAAGGTTCTCCCATCTCCACAGAGGAACTCTGGAGTTCCTTCATATTGACCATCGGGTTCTTGGTCACCTCCCTGACCAAGGCCCTTCTCCCCCGATTGCTCAGTTTGGTTGGGTGGCCAGCTCTAGAAATAGTCTTGGTAGTTCCACAATTCTTCCATTTAAGAATGATGGAGGCCACTGTCTTCTTGGAGACCTTCAATGCTCAACCCAATCCTGTCTCAGAGCTCTATGGACAATTCCTTCCACCCCATGGCTTGGTTTTTGCTCTGACATGAACTGTCAACTGTGGGACCTTTCTAAATCATTTACAATAATTTGAATTTATAACAGATGGACTCATCTCAAGGATGATCAATGGAAACAGGATGCACCTGAGCTCAATTTTGACTCTCATATTAAAGGGTCTGAATACTTATGGAAATAAGGTATTACTGTTTTTGACCTTGAATACATTTGCAAACTTGTCTGAAAACCTGTTTTGCTTTGTCATTATGGGGTATCGTGTGTAGATTGATGAGGAAAATATGTAATTTAATCCATTTTAGAATAAGGCTGTAATGTAACAACAAGTGAAAAAAGTCAAGGGGTCTAAATACTTTCCAAATGCGCTGTATATCACCTTACAGGCAATTATTTTTTACTGACAACCCAGTATTGTATAATTGGATTGCAGACAGAACCTAATAGCACCAAGTTAAAAGATGTTTGCTCAGACAGAACTTTCAGATTATACATTTGTCTTTCAATGGAAATGGAGTTCAAGAAAAATCGGACATATCTCACATGAAAGGACCACCTACAGGGAATCTCTATGTGAGTAACTCATTTTTGACCAAAATTCAGAGAGAACTTTAGTTCCAAGGTCTTGCCCTATTTTTTCACACCGTTCATGTAATTTATGTGATTTGTTAAGCCACATTTTACTCCTGAACTAATTTAATCTTGCCTAAACAAGGGGGTGAATACTTATGCAACGACTATATTTGAGTTATTTCATTTTTATTCATTTGTAAATGTTTCTTCTCACTTTTACATGATGGAGTATTTTGTGTAGATCATTGACAAAAAATCCCACTTTGTAATACAAGAACATTTGAAAACATCCACAAGGGGGATGAATACTTATGATTCCCACTGTACATAATTTACACACACACACACACACACACACACACACACACACACACACACACACACACACACACACACACACACACACACACACACACACACACACACACACACACACACACACACACACATAGAAGTCAGCTCAGACAGATCCAGCTCAGTGAGGTCCAGCTCATGTGCTCCATCAACAACAGCACAATTTTATTTTGAAAGGAAAATGTATGTGTTTTTTCAACAAATGTCAGTGCATCGATTTGTTTTTCTTATCAAATCGCTTATAACTAAAACTTACTGATTCCTGCATCAAGACACACTACATATCAAATCACCTTGAAAGGGAAAGATGCACATGTATTTTACTAGGCAAGTTGACTGAGAATACATTCTCATTTACAGCAATGACCTGGGGAATAGATACAGGGGAGAGGAAGGGGATGAATGTGCCAATTGGAAGCTGGGGATGATTAGGTGGCCATGATGGTATGAGGGTCAGTCATGACACTGTAGTTCATACCCCTACTCTTACAATAAGTGCCATGGGATCTTTAGTGACCAGAAATCCGGCACCCTACACAGGGTAATGTCCCCAATCACTACACTGGGGAATTGGGATATTGTTTTTTAGACCAGAGGAAAAAGTCCCTTCTACTGGCCCTCAAACACCACTTCCAGCAGCATCTGGTCTCCCATCCAGGACCAACCCTGCTTAGCTTCAGATGCAAGCCAGCAGTGGGATGCATGGTGGTATGCTACTGGCACATCCCTAGTACAAACCCTGCCCACCTGTCAATTCAGACCGGCTAAAGCAAACCCTAGGTTGTCTTTTTGACAACATGATTTGTCTTGCAGAAGAAGCTGATGAAGCAGTTTTTGGTGCTCCAGAGACAAGGCCTCCAGAGTCATGTCCCTCACCACACCACCGTGGAGGACATGAGCAACTGGCTTATTAAGAACAAGTCCCTGGAGCGGTGAGTACAGCTACTTGTACTATGTATCATATAATTAGGAATCAGAATACTAGAATTGACATGAACCTTCATATGACAGTATAAAAGGTCAGCCATTTTGGTAAGGGAGTTGGTAAACCAGTGGTCAGCCAGTGCTATGATAAAATATTGTGTAAAACAATGAATTTGAACATTATCTGCACAGTATGTTTGTTAGCTACAGTGGCGACCCGTCATTCAGGGCAGGTGGGGTAGAATTGTATCATTCTGAACTTTATCCACAACGTTATATTACATTTTGTTGCAACTCGAGGGATACCTCTCTGTCCATTCTAGCAGCAGGCTACACAGAGAATGGAACAGCTGTATAGGGGAAACAGCTTGATTCGCACAAAATGGAATAAAATGTTGCGGATACATTTGGAATGACACAATTTCATGTGTACAACATCTAAAGACCAGCATCGCTATATTGAGAGCATTTGTTCATGTTTTTTCAGAGCCCCAGTACTGCAAAACGATGATGAGGAAGTGAATCGCTGGTTGGGGTAAGTTTTTCAAAAACAAGTAAAATTACCCCAAAAATGTCAGGACCCTTCTGTAACATGCCATTTACATCAAAAATAGATTTTTTGTTTTTAAAGCAGTCTATACAATATGTTATGAATTTGCAATACATATGATATGTTTCCGAATTCCACTTATTTGTGGCTAACGTCAGCTAGGTGACTAATGTTAGCAAGGCTATGGGTTAGGGGTTATGGTTAGGGGAAGGGTTGTTTTACATGCTAAGTTGTTGCAAAGTAGCTAAAGAGTTCTAAGTAGTTGCAAAGTTGCTAATTAGCTAAAAATTATAAAATTGTCAATGATGTGATTCGAACACGCAACCTTTGGGACTTCCCCAATCAACCTCCCTCATTTTGTTTTTGGCTTAAATATCCTTATTTCTTATGTACAACGTAACATATCATACTCATTTGAGTGTCACAGATTTACATTTACTATATTACGTCTAGTATTTGAGGCCAGGCTGCAATTCACTCCGGTTTTCTCCCTGACAACAAAGGCAGCCATTTTCCTCCCATTCTGTAACTTTGAGCGTTTATGACATAGCCCTTATAATTTTATAGGATCTCAATGCCATGTACACTACCACTGTCATTCACTGCAAGGGCATAGACATTCCCACTGGGGAGCCAGGTCCACCAACTCGGCTTGAGTAAAGAAATATGTATATATCTTTTGAATTGCTTGTGTTCTGAATGGGACATGATTTTCTTTTTACCTAAACACCATCAGATAGAATTCATAGCAATCAGTGATTGTGATGAAATATAACAGAACAGATGTTCTGGAATGACATTCACTCTCCCGGGATGGGTTGCCAAAAATAACTAACTGAAAGCCACACTCCCAATAAGCCACAAATATGACTGCATTGAGGCATATTTCACTATGCTTCTATGGCTATATGCACCATGCCACAGCCTATTTCATTTGTTCATTTAGCAAACAATTCAGCTCATAATTCAGTGCCTTTATCAGTCAACATATCTATATTGTAACTTCAGTTAGCTTTAAAAATGCATTTTCTCTCAGCCTCATGGCAAAATGTGTACAATAGCAGGAAGTTTCTGGAACACCCAAATGTCTGCAGGCCCACCCACCAACAAATGTCTGGCTACGCCACTGAAACACCATCATAGGCTCAATGGGAAATCTATGTGAAAGTAGAGGAAGGATAAAAAAGCAAGGAATGTTCAGTTGCTCTGTATTTGATTTTAAGGTTCAGAAAGGAAGCAGAGGAAGGGAATGACATAAGTCACCTGGTAAGAGATTGGAAAGATCTCTACAGTATAAGTTAAGTGGAGATAATATACAGTTAGTGAGTTATCCTTTCTAATAAACAATGTCCTTATTTAGCATTGGCTCATGGTATGTTGATATCAATATTTTACCCTCACTGCTATGGGCATTAATGGCACCCCCTGTTTCCTGTGACAGACCTGGGAGGTGAACACTCAACTCAGAATGAGGGACGTTGAACATGAGGCTTTTACTGAGTTGGCCACCGACCTTAGTCAGGCCATTAACTCACTTGACTTTACTGCTGATCTCTCCTACCTGTGAGTCACATTCACTCTTTATGTTACAGTTATTTGGTCTATGTATTATTCTATCCATCCACTGATGCTAAATGAAATGACGAGTGCAGGGGCCGATATCAATCGAACTTCATTTACTGTATGTAGCACATTTCTTACAGAGGATGCGTTTCAAAGTGCATAAAAGTGTTTCCTCTTCTCTCTATCTGGCTTGTATATTTTAGAAACCCTGAGGTCCGCGATGAAGTTGTAAGAGCTCTAAAGAGCATTTCCCAGAGCCTGGCCTTCCAGCCGTACTCCGAGCTGTGCTGTCCCTCTAAGGTGGTGGTGGACATCGTGTCCAGGCTGCTCCAGGCCCTCTGGTCCTGCCAGATGGAGAGCCCCTGTGACCAGTCCTCCATGGCCCTGAGTGACATGAGTGTCACCATAGTGCTGGCAGTAGTGGAGAACCTCTCTAGAGTTCTGAAGGCTCCTCCTGTCGCTCAAGTCTACTACTCCCGTTCCACTGGTGTCAGGATGGTCCACTCGCTCAACCGTAAGATCCAGTGCCTAAACAGCCCTGAGGACCTTAGGAGAGCTCTTTTCACCCAAAGTTCCACCTTGATCAGCACCATCATTGAAGCTGTGAGCACCAAAGTCCAGAGGCTGTTTGAAGCTCCTGCTGACTACATTCCATTAAGCTCTATCCGCAGCTGGCTATCAGAGCCCAAGGCGAGTGAGGTTCGTCCAAAGTGCCCTGACCAGCTGGTAATCTCCTCGGAGCTCCTGAGGAACATCATTGGTATGATAGTTTATGTAGTCTTCGAAGGCCACCTAGAGGAAGACATCAACCTTCATTACTGGCCCCTCATAAACGACATAATCCACCAGCTGTCACTGTGTGGGGTCAAAGTCACAAAGAAAGGGGGCAAGGCCAACTGGCACATTGGCTGGTACCAGATCCTTGAGATGGTGACAAACATCCATACTCATCTTCACCACTATACTGGCACAGAGCTGGTACTAAAGTTTGCAACATCTGCCAGGGCCACCATGCTAACGAGGCACATGGTTCACCATGTGGTCGAGGAGCTGGTAAAGCTGAAGGATGTGGATGAAGGGACACTAGCTTCAGGGAGCAGTGAAGTAAGCAATGATTACAAGTGTTTATCTTTATGAAAGTCCACTCATACAAATCATTTTTGTTGTTGTTGTTGTTGGTAAAAAGAAGATTTGCAATGTCGCAAATATTACGTTAAATATGATGTCCTTGTTGCTTTCAGTCTGTCACAGCACCCCTAATCACTAACCCCGTCAAAGTGGACAACATCACAACAACCATGACCACGACTCCAGTTGACCTCCAGTCAGGTGAGTTAAATTGACACGGATCACTTTGATAGGTGTCCATGTCTTACTGTAATATAACTTATTAGCTAATGTTTTGAAAATAGACAGTTTCGCAATAAGTTGTGTTTGTATGAGATGGATTTTCTCCTTCTAATTTCAAGGGAATGTTGTGGTAAAACACTCAGCACCCTGTATTCCACCTGCAGGCTTTGCCCCGGCACCATGCATATTACCCCCAGGCTTTGCCACTGCATCCTGCATCCCACCACCAGTCTTTGCCCCGGCATCATGCCCACTCCCAGCAGGCTTTTCCCTGGCATCATGTCCCCCACCACCAGGCTTTGCCCCTCTATCATGCCCCCCACCACCAGGCTTTGCCTCTCTATCATGCCCCCCACCACCATTCTTTGCCCCTCTATCATGCCCCCCACCACCAGGCTTTGCCCTTCTATCCTTCCCCCCAACACCAGGCTTTGCCCCTCTATCCTGCCCCCCACCACCAGGATTTTCCCAGGCATCATGCCCCCCAACACCAGGCCTTGCCCCTCTATCATGCCCCCCACCACCAGGGTTTGCCCATCTATCATGCCCCCCACCACCAGGCTTTGCCCCTCTATCATGCCCCCCACCACCATTCTTTGCCCCTCTATCATGCCCCCCACCACCAGGCTTTGCCCTTCTATCCTTCCCCCCAACACCAGGCTTTGCTCCTCTATCCTGCCCCCCACCACCAGGATTTTCCCAGATATCATGCCCCCCAACACCAGGCCTTGCCCCTCTATCATGCCCCCCACCACCAGGGTTTGCCCATCTATCCTGCCCCCCACCACCAGGCTTTGCCCAGGCATCCTGCCAGCCACCACCAGGCTTTGCCCTTGCATCCTGCCCCCCACCACCAGGCTTTGCCCAGGCATCATGCCCCCCACGATCAGGCTTTATCCCGGCGTCATGCCCCCCACCACCAGGCTTTCCCCCGGCATCTTGCCACCCACCACTCACTATCGCAGATCATATCTGCACTCTAATTCAGAGCATCACTGCCAGATCCAACAACATCGTCAACAAGGAGCTGGAGAAGTGTATCGACTCTTATAGTAAGAGCATCTGGGCTGACACTTTCTACTGCGAGTACATGAAGATGTACCCATCACCCCAGGGGATTGAAGCCTTCTCATTTGATGAGGAGAGATTTTTAGTGGTGGCCAACATAATCGGCAGAATATTGCTGAACAATCTCCAGCTAGAGATGCTCCTCTCAGTGGAAGACTTTAATGTGGATGAAGTAGGGAGCAGTGGGGTAAGCAACGATCACAAGTGTTTATCCTTATGAAAGTCCACTCATTCAATTTTCTCTGATAAAAATAAAGAGGTAAAGAGGAGATATGAAATGTAACAAATGTTCTGTTAAATATTGTGTCCTTGTTGCTTTCAGTCTGTGGACTTGAACCTGGCGATCCCAGAGACCGCTAACCCTGTCAAAGTGGTAGACATCACAACACCCCTGACCACTAATCCAGTCAACCTTGAGGTTTTGGATGAAACACTTGTCCTTCAGTCAGGTGAGTTACACTGTCACAATCACTTTGACAGGTGATCATTTTTCACTGTAATGTAACTTACTGGCTCAAGTTTTATAACTAGACAGTTTGGTAATTAAGTTAAAGACGTCCTCCAGAGATTGTTGAACTTTTCCTGTTGAAAAGCGATATCCCAAGTATAAATCCAGTAAAGTACACACACTAAAGCAGTGGTCACCAACTGGCCAATGGCAGTCGACTGGTCGATCTCCAAGGCATTCCTAGTCAATCACCAAACATGTATGTAAAAAACCCAACAATAAAGCCTTAAAGTTTTTATGTAAGACTGATCTTCACTTTGTCCGCCACCACCAGGCTTTTCCCCGGCACACTGCACCCCGCCACCAGGCTTTTCCCCGGCACACTGCACCCCACCACCTGAATTTGCCCCAACACCCTGCACTCCACCCCCAGGCTTTGCCCTGACAACCTACACCTCGTCGCCAAGCTTTGTCGCTAATGCCATGCAGGGCTTTGGCACCAAAGTCATCCTGAAACAAATGGTCCTGCTATTCTTGGAGAGGCTCCCTCCTTCGTCAGAGGGCCTTGAGTCAGAGTTCCTGACTATCACCGATCGTATCTGCACGCTTTTTCAAAGCATCACTGCCAGATTCCGCAACATCGTTAATGAGGAGCTGGAGAAGTGTACCAACTCTGACAGTAAGAAGTACTGGGCTTACACCTTCTACTGGGAGTATATGAAGAGGTACCCATCATCCCAGTGCCTGGGGATTGAAGCCTTCACATGTGATGAGGAGAGATGTTTAGTGGTGGCCAAAATGTTTGCAAAGAAGATGTGCCCCAAGATGCTCCCCTCAGCAGCAGACTTCGACGAGGCTGAAGATTCAGGGAGCAATGGAGTAAGCGAAAATTTCAAGTGTTTATCTTTATGAAAGTCCGCTCATGAAATTATCTCTGATAAACATACAAATATATGTCAATGTTGTGAAAAAGAAGATATGAAATGTAGCAAATGTTCTGTTAAATATTGTGTCCTTGTTGCTTTCAGTCTGTGGACTTGAACCTGGCGATCCCAGAGACCGCTAACCCTGTCAAAGTGGTAGACATCACAACACCCCTGACCACTAATCCAGTCAACCTTGAGGTTTTGGATGAAACACTTGTCCTTCAGTCAGGTGAGTTAAACTGTCACAATCACTTTGACAGGTGATCATTTTTCACTGTAATGTAACTTACTGACTCAAGGTTTATAACTAGACAGTTTGGTAATTACGTTAAAGACGTCCTTGTTGAACTTTTCCTGTTGAAAAGAGATATCACAAGTATAAATCCAGTAAAGTACACACACTAAAGCAGTGGTCACCAACCGGCCAATCGCAATCGACTGGTCGATCTCCAAGGCATTCCTAGTCAATCACTAAAGATGTATGCAAAAAACTCAACTATAGACTGATCTTCACTTTGTCCGCCACCAACAGGCTTTTCCACGGCACACTGCACCCCACCACCAGGCTTTTCCCCGGCACCCTGCACCACACCAACATAATTTTCCACAGCACCCTGCATTCCACCCCCAGGCTTTGCCCTGGCAACCTGCACCTCGTCGCCAAGCTTTGCCGCTAATGCAATGCAGGGCTTTGGCAGGAAAGTCATCCTGAAACAAATGGTCCTTCTATTCTTGGAGAGGCTCCCTCCTGCGTCAGAGGACCTTGAGTCAGAGTTCCTGACTATCACTGATCGTATCTGCACGCTGTTTCAAAGCATCACTGCCAGATTCCGCAACATCGTTAATGAGGAGCTGGAGAAGTGTACCGACTCTGACAGTATGCAGTACTGGGCTTACACCTTCTACTGGGAGTATATAAAGAGGTACCCATCATCCCAGTGCCTGGGGATTGAAGCCTTCACATGTGATGAGGAGAGATGTTTAGTGGTGGCCAAATTGTTTGCAAAGAAGATGTGCCCCAAGATGCTCCCCTCAGCAGCAGACGTCGACAAGGCTGAAGATTCAGGCAGCAATGGAGTAAGCGATGATTTCAAGTGTTTATCTTTATGAATGTCCACTCATTAAATTATCTCTGATAAAAATACAAATAAATGTCAATGTTGAGAAAAAGGAGATATGAAATGCAGCAAATGTTCTGGTAAATATTGTGTCCTTGTTGCTTTCAGTCTGTGGACTTGAACCTGGCAATCCTAGAGACCGCTAACCCTGTCAAAGTGGTAGACATCACAACACCCCTGACCACTAATCCAGTCAACCTTGAGGTTTTGGATGAAACACTTGTCCTTCAGTCAGGTGAGTTACACTGTCACAATCACTTTGACAGGTGATCATTTTTCACTGTAATGTAACTTATTGGCTAAAGTTTTATAACTAGACAGTTTGGTAATTAAGTTAAAGACGTCCTCCAGAGATTGTTGAACTTTTCCTGTTGAAAAGCTATATCCCAAGTATAAATCCAGTAAAGTACACACACTAAAGCAGTGGTCACCAACCGGCCAATCGCAATCGACTGGTCGATCACCAAGGCATTTCTAGTCAATCACCAAACATGTATGTAAAAAACCCAACAATAAAGCTTTACGTTCCTATTTTTTGTATTACTTTTACGCTGTTGGTGGTAGGTGCACTTGATTCAGCAGCCCTAGCGCCGTGAAGGCATAGTGTTCCCATTTTGAACCATTTCATGTGTCTGGAGGTAGAACGCGTACCCGGCAGGCGCAGAGAGCAAATCAAATGAATTGGTGCATGAGGTGGAAATAATGCAGTGGGCCTTGAGTTTCACCCTCAGCTGGAGTGCAGAGGAGTCAGTTGAGAGGCAGCCTCACTGCTTCTCCCTCCCCCCAACCTGACCATCAGTCCTGTAAAAAAATTATAGTGAATTATTATGCTCACTCAGCTTTGCCTCCCAAATAATACAACACATTATCTTATTACCAGTGTTATCATATATTAAAAAAAATATATATATATATTATTTAAACACACGGTGTGAAAAGATCAACAGATCAACAACTGCATTGTCGAACTAGAAGCACAAGCATTTCGCTACACTCGCATTAACATCTGCTAACCATGTGT
The DNA here is from genome assembly GCF_002021735.2 of Oncorhynchus kisutch. NCBI lineage: Eukaryota > Metazoa > Chordata > Actinopteri > Salmoniformes > Salmonidae > Oncorhynchus > Oncorhynchus kisutch. The sequence continues at coordinate 8,610,255 of NC_034198.2, forward strand.
ATGTGACAAATAAAATTTGATTTGATTTGATATGATTTGATATGCACATTGGCAGGCCAATCCAAGCATAGCCAATATGCAGTCATAATGTATTGGGCCTACAGCCTACTGAACAAATCTCATTGCTACAGAACAGTTTAGAAATAGTTAATGTTGCATAGGTTAACTTTTTTAAAAGTCATGTTTAAAAAAAATCTGAGCAGTAGATCTGGACTTGCATTTTAACTCAGAAATTGATCTTGACTCAGAAAGTGATTTTGACTCAGAAAAGGTTGGCGACTATTGCTCTCAAGGGGAATATAATACGTTTTTAGCAAAATACAGTTTCTTAGAGACAACTGCCAACTTCAAGGAGCAGGCTATTCAAGGTGTTGGTCTGATGATGATCCGTGATGTCATCGGCTGCCCCCCTTTCTTGAGGAACAATAAAGAAGCAATATAGAACAAAAGAGAAATGGCCCACCCCCACACTTGTGCTATGTCATGACATACCTAGACCACCTGTTGAGAGGTGACTTTTGTTAAGTACATCAGGTGTTAACTGAGGTGAAAAGGACACTAGAGTGCCACTTCTAGTTTTTATGTAAGACTGATCTTAATTTTGTCCGCCACCAACAGGCTTTGTCCCGGCACCCTGCATTCCACCCCCAGGCTTTTCCCCAGCACCCTGCATTCCACCCTCAGGCTTTCCCCTGACATCCTGCACCGCATCGCCAAGCTTCGCCGCTAATGCCATGCAGGGCTTTGGCACGAAAATCATCCTGAAACAAATGGTCCTGCTATTCTTGGAGAGGCACCCTCCTATATCAGACGACCTTGAGTCAGAGTTCCTCACTATTGCCGATCATATCTGCACGCTGTTTCAAAGCATCACTGACAGATTCCGCAACATCGTTAATGAGGAGCTGGAGAAGTGTACCGACTCTGACAGTAAGCAGTACTGGGCTTACACCTTAGACTGGGAGTACATGAAGAGGTGCCCATCATCCCAGTGCCTGGGGATTGAAGCCTTCACATGTGATGAGGAGAGATGTTTAGTGTTGGCCACCTTGTTTGCAAAGAAATTGTACCCCAAGATGTTCCTCTCAGCAGCAGACGTCGACAAGGCTGAAGATTCAGGGAGCAATGGAGTAAGCAATGGTTTTAAGTGTTTATCTTATTAAAGTCCACTCATTCAGTTGTCTCTGATCCAAAAATGTATTGTTGACAATATTGGTAAAATTGTTTTTAAAAATAAACTGCAATGTTGCAAATGTTATGTTAAATAATATCTATATTAAATATTTCATATTCTTCTTTCAGTCTGTGGACATGAACCTGGCAATCGTCGACAAATTTGTCCCTAACCCTGTCAAGGTGTTGGAGTTGCTTCAACCCCTGTCACTTCCAGACATCAAAAAGCCCTTGACCACTATCCATGACAAAGTGCTGGACAACATCACAACACCCCTGGTTGATTCCCCAGTTAAGGTGGAAAACATCACAACACCCCTGGTTGATTCCCCAGTTAAGGTGGACAACATCACGACACCCCTGGTTGATTCCCCAGTTAAGGTGGACAACATCACAACACCCCTGGTTGATGCCCCAGTTAAGGTAGACAACATGGTTGATGCCCCAGTTAAGGTGGAAAACATCACAACACCCCTGGTTGATGCCCCAGTTAAGATAGACAACATCACAACACCCCTGGTTGATGCCCCAGTTAAGGTAGACAACATCACAACACCCCTGGTTGATGCCCCAGTTAAGGTGGACAACATCACAACACCCCTGGTTGATGCCCCAGTTAAGGTGGACAACATCACAACACCCCTGGTTGATGCCCCAGTTAAGGTGGACAACATCACAACACCCCTGGCCACTAATCCAGTCCACCTTAAGGTTACGGATGAACCAGTTGACCTCCAGTCAGGTGAGTTACATTAACACAGATCACTTTGACAGGTTTTCATTTCCCTCTGTAATATAAGGTATTAGCTATTGTTTTATTTTAACATGACAGTTTTATAACTAACTAATTTGTAACTAATTTAAGCTATTTTTTGGGTGATTGATCTTCTCCTTCTCATTTCCAGAAGATGTTGTGGTCATTAAACCAAAGAAAAGCAGAGTCATGAGATTCTTCCGTCGACTTTTCTGCTGCATATACGAAGATGATTTGATGGTGTGAACCTAACCAGCTTTTCAGAGGATGACTTCAGCTCACACACAAACACACTGGTGCGCACACACACACACACACACGCACACACACACCAGATGTTGTTTAACATGAGTTTCGCATGTTAAATATTTCTCTATAATTTTTCCTCATTAAATATTTTATTATGTCTTCATTCAATGACTATTTTTACTATTTACAGTAGCAATCAATTTGTATTGTTATTTTTTTGTAACTATTTACAGTTTCAATTCACATTTCATCACAAACTTAGAGTTTTTTACAATCGCTCGGACCCATTTCTCAATACTTAGGTCACTTTTTCAAAACTCTTCACACAGTGAGCATAACAGCAGTCTATGTGGGCTAAACTATGGATCATTTTTCATTGCTTTGGCACAAAATGCATTCAATGACTACATCTTTCAATTTTCATAAACTCTTTTCTCACTCAGACACAACCACCACCAAAACTCTATGTACCTACAGGCCAATTTGCACATGTTTACATACACTTTTCAAAACTGTTAAACTTAAAATCAAAACCTAAAATTACACAAAATTGAATAAGACATACATTTGCTACATTTCTACAGTAATAGCGAATTGAAATATTTTCCAAATCTATAAAATGAAATTCTATCAAAACAATTAGACCAACCACAGCTGATTCCCATTGTAGATGAACACCCACCCAGGTGTTAGTCTTTCAATTTCATTACCATCTATACAAAAGGGGACATTTTAGGAATAATGCTGTACTGTAATGTAAACATGGACCCAGCCAGAGATAGAGAAGTGGCTGACAGAGGAAGAAGAGTGGCTGGGAGAGGGAGAGGAGTACATATGAGTGGTGGAAGAAGACCGAGAGGAAGATCAAGAGCTGTAGTCTCAGATGAGATTAGGGCTACTATAATTGATCATGTAATATATTATGATCTATCAATGAGAGAGGCTGGTCTGAGAGTGCAGCCAAATCTGCAACACTCAACAGTGGCGTCTATTCTGAGAAATTTCCAGCAAAACAACAGGTAAGATGTGCATTCTGCAAGGGCATCTGACTGAACTGCACATTACAGAAGTGTATTGAGCAAAGCCTCCAAACCTACTTAACCTACTTGTAATTGTTTTTGTATTTCTGCTTAGGACCCAACGGTTACCTCCTACAGGCGGGAGAGGTAGGATTTTCACTGCTGTGCAGGAAACTGCAATCATTGATATGGTCACCAGAAGCAATGGCAAAAAACTCACAGAGATTCGGGACAGAGTGTTGGCAGACAATGTAAGCATGACAACTATTTCTAGAGTCCTGAAATAACATCAAGTCAGGATGAAGCAGTTGCGCACTGTCCCCTTTGAGAGGAACTCTGAACGAGTCAAGCAACTCAGGAACAAATAAGTCCAGGTAAGATGACTATAAAATATAGAACTGGTTTTGAACTAAACCAAACAGGGCAGAGGCAGAGGCACACAATGGCATGTTTTAAGGTATAATGTAAACTACCGTAGTAGCCTAACTCTTATGTTGTCTTGTGGATTTATTTTAGAGAGTATTCATCTTTGTGGATGAGGCTGGTTTCAACTTGGCCAAAACACGGTGGCGAGGAAGGAATGTGATTGGGAAAAGAGCCTCAGTGGATGTCCCGGGCCAGAGGGGTGCCAATATCACAATGTGTGCAGGGATATCCTCCGATGGATGGCTGTTACACAAACCTCTAATTGGGACATACAACACCGAGCGTCTCATTTAATTCCTGGATGACCTCTATGGAAGGGTTGTGCCAGGTGAGGAGAGGTTCACAGTGAGGCGAAAACGTTTGTAATTGTATGGGACAATGTGGCGTTTCACCACTCCTGCAGTCACAGAGTGGTTTGCAGCCCATTCCAGGATGATGTCATTTTTCCTCCTTCCTTATTCTCCGTTCCTCAACCCCATAGAGGAATTATTTTCCTTATGGAGGTGGAAGGTTTATGACCACCATCCACATGATCAATTGTCCCTCCTGGACGCAATGAAGGCTGGATGCCTGGACATATCTGCAGAAGATTGCCAGGGATGGACCAGGCATGAAAAAATATTATTTCCTAGGTGTATTGCCCAAGATGACATAAGATGTGACGTGGTTGAGAACCTGTGGCCAAATGCATATGACAGGGTTTACTAGCATTGCTACTGTATCTGTATCGGTAGATGGTGTATATACAAATTATTGTATTTTGGAATGACATGAGACATGTATGTAGTGTTTTGGTAGTTTTAGGGCATTTTGAACGTGAAATTAACTGCTGTGCCAAGCTGAAAGTTAGTTATGCTCACTGTGTGAAGAGTTTTGAAAGAATGACCTAAGTATTGAGAAATGGGTCCTAGCGATTGTAAAAAACTGTAAATGACATATTATTTATGCATCAACATGTATTGAACGTCTGTTAGCCTGAGTTTCCTAGTTTAATAACTGTATTTGTTCCGTTTTCCAGCAGATGGCAGTCTTGTCTAATATCTGGAGTCATGTATGTTACAGTAATTCGGATGACCTTGTGCCTTTGTATATATATTCTTAGTCATTATCATGTACTATAAAACAAATACTACATTGAATATATATATAAGTATATAACAAGCATGACCACAGTACAGTATTGACAAGCAAGACCACAGTACAAAGAACAATGGTCTTTATGTATATGCTATTAAACTAGTAGTCAGAAAGATAGGGCCATATCCAATAATCTCTCTTTCTTTGATTGCAAAATCTCTATGGGTAATAAACAGGGGTCCCTGTTGGACTAGATAGATTAGGGAAACCAAAGAAAGCTTTACAGTTTACTTTGCAGCAGGGAACTAGTAGGGAACCCCCCCCCCCCAGACCCATGCAGTCGCGGATCTACAGCTTCCGCCAATGCCCTCCATCCAGGTTTCCCACTTCTACTCTTTGACACACACACACACACACACACACACACACACACACACACACACAAACACACTGTGCCTGGCTTGCACTGAGGTGGGTTTCAAGTTTACAATGCACTTCTGTTGATGTCTGGCCAGTTCCTTTTTCCTTGTGAGGTATAAAAAGGTCACAAAGCAGCCATATGGCTCAGCTTTATAACATTTGCTGCTCTGTTCTCCACAATAACTCTTAGCCTCTCTGGTGTATGCTAAAGACTGTTCTCTAACGCTATGTAGCATATATCAGTGCTCTGTGGTCATCTCTGGTCAACAATCATATACATTATTGTTATTTCCAAATAGATTGTAGATGTAGGCTATATGCAAGTGTAAATAAATGTAGACTGTATTTATAGGCTAACCATTGCCATTGTCATTGATGTTTTGGTAATAAATACATGTTTGTATATTTAATTACACAGGAGTCAATCAAATCAAACAAATCATTTTGCTGACAATTATTCTTATGTTGATGTTTTCGTTATTTGATCATCGACATCATGCATTTTTGCATTAGCTTTTACGAGTGAGGAACGAGAGCGCAGCGCATCACCTATTATCGAACATGTAGCCTACGCAACAATACGCACAATCCATAACAGTATGTTCACAATCAATTTCTATGGAGATGGAATTTTTGATTTCTCCAGAATGTCAGAATGTTAGCTAAAAACATTAGTTTGCGCCAACCCAAGCACGAACACATTTGCGAATTAGCTACGATTACTCATCTTTATTTTGAGTTATTGTCAAAAGTCCATCTATCATTTCCTCAAATAATTCATGGATTTTAGCAATAAAATCCCGCGTGCCCTTTCTACATCTGCACAGGTAAATCCTATGATATATCTTATTTGAGTTTTAATAGTTCAATTATGTCCTTGTAGAAAGTCCTGGTATGTTTTTCTGTTCTCAAGATGTTCAGTCCGAGTGCTGAATACCGCCAGACTGTAGAGCGGTGCTGGGACAGGAACTACTACAATGAGCAGGTAAAATTAAATCATCTTCATTTCAGAAAACACTTACACCATATCGAAAGTGTATGTTACAGTGGAGTAAATGTGAATGTTGTAGTGAGTGAACGTTATTTATGATAAGACTTACATGGAGAAAATCGAACCATTCTGCAATTAAAATGGATGGCCCTCCCTTCAGCAAAATATATTTGACCTAAAATCCTACTTTAAAATATAGTGACCCTCCCATATACCCAAAATATTAACAAAAACAAAGTGGATAACAGATAACATGACTACCGTTTACCCTAACTTCTTGGACAGACAAGAGCTCTAGATTTAGGTTTATAAATTGTAACATGGGAACATGGCAACATGGGAATTTTGATAGCACACAGGGCTGTGGGCCAGAAGGTTAGGGGAACATAAGGACTGAATGCAAGTCTAATTTACACATCTCCATCTGGCTTTCTGGGATCACTATATTTTTAAATTGGAAACAGAGTTTTAAAGCAGCCTATCACTCTAATATCGTTGCTTTAAATCAGAGCACGAACAAGCAGTCTCTCCATCCATTCCATTCAAATTGCATACTGTTTCAGATATTTACAGTATATACTGTATATATAGCCTGTATATACAGTACCAGTCAAAAGTTTGGACACACCTACTCATTCCAGGGTTTTTCTTTATTTGTACTATTTTCTACATTGTATAATAACAGTGAAGACATCAAAACAATGAAATTACACATATGGGATCATCTAGTAACCAAACAATTATTAAACAAATCAAAACATATTTTTTATTTGAGATTCTTCAAAGTAGGGACCCTTTGCCTTGATGACAGCTGTGCACACTCTTGGCATTTTCTCAATCCGATTTTCCAACAGTCTTGAAAGAGTTCCCACATATGCTGAGCACTTGTTGGCTTTTCCTTCACTCTGCGGTCCAACTCATCCCAAACCATCTCAATTGGGTTGAGGTCAGGTAATTGTGAAGGCCAGGTCATCTGATGCAGCACTCCATCACTCTCCTTGGTCAAAATGCCCTTACACAGCTTGGAGGTGTGTTTTGGGTCATTGTCCTGTTAAAAAACAAATGATAGTCCCACTAAGCGCAAACCAAATGGTATCGCTGTAAAATGCTGTGGTAGCCATGCGGGTTAAGTGTGCCCTGAATTCGAAATAAATTACAGACAATGTCACCTGATTGGCTCAAACACATTAAAAAGGAAAGAAATTCCACAAATGCACTTTTAACAAGGCACACCTGTTAATTGAAATGCATTCCAGGTGACTACCTCAGGAAGCTGGATGAGAGAATGCCAAGAGTATGCCAAGCTGTCATCAAGGCAAAAAGGGTGGCTTTAAAATCTCAATATAAAATATGTTTTGATTTGTTTAACACCTTTTTGGTTACTACATGATTCCATACAGAGGAGGAAAAAGTATTCAATTGTCATGCTTGAGTATAGATAAAGATATCTTAATATAAAATGACTCAAGTAAAAGTGAAAGTAACCCAGTAAAATACTACTTGAGTAGAAGTCTAAAAGTATCAAATTTGAAATGTACTTAAGTACAGTGGTGGAAAAAGTATTCAATTGTCATACTTGAGTAAAAGTACAAAGTAAAAGTAAATGTTATAAATCGAATTCCTTATATTTGGCAAACCAGACTCCTTTTTTACAACTTTTTTAACTGCCATGGGCACACTCCAACACTCAGACATCATTTAGAAAGGAAGCATTTATGTTCAGTGAGTCCACCAGATCAGAGGCAGTAGGAATGAACAGGGACATTATCTTGATAAGTGTGTGAATTGGACATTTTTCCTGCACTGGTAAGCATTCCATTTGTAACTAGAACTTTTGGGTGTCAGGGAAAATGGATGGAGTAAAACATACATAATTTTCTTTAAATCAAATCAAATCCAATCAAATTTATTTATATAGCCCTTCGTACATCAGCTGATATCTCAAAGTGCTGTACAGAAACCCAGCCTAAAACCCCAAACAGCAAGCAATGCAGGTGCAGAAGCACGGTGGCTAGGAAAAACTCCCTAGAAAGGCCAAAACCTAGGAAGAAACCTAGAGAGGAACCAGGCTATGTGGGGTGGCCAGTCCTCTTCTGGCTGTGCCGGGTGGAGATTATAACAGAACATAGCCAAGATGTTCAAATGTTCATAAATGACCAGCATGGTCGAATAATAATAAGGCAGAACAGTTGAAACTGGAGCAGCAGCACGGTCAGGTGGACTGGGGACAGCAAGGAGTCATCATGTCAGGTAGTCCTGGGGCATGGTCCTAGGGCTCAGGTCCTCAGAGAGAGAGAAAGAAAGAGAGAATTAGAGAGAGCATATGTGGGGTCGCCAGTCCTCTTCTGGCTGTGCCGGGTGGAGATTATAACAGAACATGGCCAAGATGTTCAAATGTTCATAAATGACCAGTATGGTCGAATAATAATAAGGCAGAACAGTTGAACCTGGAGCAGCAGCACGGTCAGGTGGACTGGGGACAGCAAGGAGTCATCATGTCAGGTAGTCCTGGGGCATGGTCCTAGGGCTCAGGTCCTCAGAGAGAGAGAAAGAAAGAGAGAAGGAGAGAATTAGAGAACGAACACTTAGATTCACACAGGACACCGAATAGGACAGGAGAAGTACTCCAGATATAACAAACTGACCCTAGCCCCCCGACACATAAACTACTGCAGCATAAATACTGGAGGCTGAGACAGGAGGGGTCAGGAGACACTAGGGCTCCATCCGAAGACACCCCCGGACAGGGCCAAACAGGAAGGATATAACCCCACCCACTTTGCCAAAGCACAGCTCCCACACCACTAGAGGGATATCTTCAACCACCAACTTACCATCCTGAGACAAGGCTGAGTATAGCCCACAAAGATCTCCGCCATGGCACAACCCAAGGGGGGGCGCCAACCCAGAACAGGATGACCACATCGGTGAATCAACCCACTCAGGTGACGCACCCCTTCCAGGGATGGCATGAGAGAGCCCCAGTAAGCCAGTGACTCAGCCCCTGTAATAGGGTTAGAGGCAGAGAATCCCAGTGGAAAGAGGGGAACCGGCCAGGCAGAGACAGCAAGGGCGGTTCATTGCTCCAGAGCCTTTCCGTTCACCTTCCCACTCCTGGGCCAGACTACACTCAATCATATGACCCACTGAAGAGATGAGTCTTCAGTAAAGACTTAAAGGTTGAGACCGAGTTTGCGTCTCTGACATGGGTCAAACCATTCACAGAGACAAACTGATATCTTTCCGACAGATAAGATCTAAACCAGGCCAGACCAGGCCTTTAGGAATGTAGTGAAGTAAAAGTAGTCAAAAATATAAATAGTACTGTACAGATTCCCCCAAAAACTACTTAAAGTATTTTAACTTAAGTACTTTTCACCACTGATTCCATATGAGTTATTTCAGTTTTGATGTCTTCAATATTATTCTACAGAAAGTAGTAAATAATAAAGGAAAAACTGGAATGAGTAGGTGTGTCCAAACTTGTGACTGGCACTGTAGGCTACTTAACAGCTTCTACCCACAAACCATAAGACTCCTGAATAGCAAAATCAAGATGCTACCCGGCCTATTTGCATTGTCCCCACCCACCCACCCATTTTTACACTGCCGCTACTCTCACTGCTGCTACTCATTTATTATCCATGCATAGTCACTTTACCTCTACCTACACGTACATATTACCTCAATTACCTCAACTAACACACATTGACTCTGTAGCCCCGCACATAGACTCTGTACTGGTACCCCCTGTATATAGCCTGATACTGTTATGTTATTGTTGCTCCTTAGTTATTTGATATTTTTAGTTGTTATCTATTTATTTTTTACTTCAGTTAATTTTAGTAAATACTTTTTTAACACTTTTTTTTCATAAAACTGCATTGTTGGTTAAGGGCTTGTAAGTAAGCATTTCACTGTAAGGTCTACTACACCTGTTGTATTCGGAGAATGTGACAAATAACATTTTTGATTTGAAGAGCTTTTGCAAGCCTGGACTGTGCAATATTTGCACATTATTATTTCTGTTTTAATTCTTTAAGGTCTGTAGGAGGTGATAGGGATCATGGCTAGACAGCAATTTTCAAGTCTTGCCATAGATTTTCAAACAGATTTTCAAACAGGCCACTCGGGAACATTCACTGTCTTCTTGGTAAGCAACTCCAGTGTAGATTTGGCCTTGTATTTTAGGTTATTGTCCTGATGAAAGGTGAATTCATCTCCCAGTGTCTGGTGCAAAGCAAGTTTTCCTCTAGGATTTTTCCTGTGCTTAAATCTGTCCCATTTCTTTTTATCCTGATAAACTCCACAGTCTTTGTCAATGTCAAGCCTACCCATATAATGATGCAGCCACCACGATGCTTGAAAATAAGGAGGCAGTTACTTCGTGATGTGAAGTGTTGGATTTGCACCAAACATGGGCTATATTTAGGTCAAATAGGACGACATAATTATTAACTTGACCATGCTTAAAGAAATATGCAATGTCTAATTGTTATTGTTACCCATCTACCAAGCACTGCCCTCTTTACGAGGCTTTTGAAAACCTCCCTTGTCTTTGTAGTTGAATCTGTGCTTGAAATTCTATACTTGACTGAGGGACCTTACAGATGTTGTATGTACAGGGGACAGAAGAAAGGGTAGTCATTAAAAAATCATGTCATCCCCTTCAGACCTTGGGACTATACGTTTCTATATGTACAAAGCATAGATCTGAGATATTGAGCATCAAAGTGTTCACTTCGCAGATCTCAGAACTGTTTTGTAGTTCATTCTTCTTTCATAACCCAGTAAGGTCCTCACCTTAAAGGTACCTATAAAGTGCTGAGTATCAAAATCCTAAGCCATTTGTAAATCTGTTGTTTTAGAGGTGGGGGGTGGCTACGTTATGGCCATTCTTCTGAAAAAGTAAATGCAAAATGTAAGGTTTTGAGATAATGGGTATTAGTACAAACCCTGCCCACCTGTCAATTCAGACCGGCTAAAGCAAACCCTAGGTTGTCTTTTTGACAACATGATTTGTCTTGCAGAAGAAGCTGATGAAGCAGTTTTTGGTGCTCCAGAGACAAGGCCTCCAGAGTCATGTCCCTCACCACACCACCGTGGAGGACATGAGCAACTGGCTTATTAAGAACAAGTCCCTGGAGCGGTGAGTACAGCTACTTGTACTATGTATCATATAATTAGGAATCAGAATACCTGAATTGACATGAACCTTCATATGACAGTATAAAAGGTCAGCCATTTTGGTAAGGGAGTTGGTAAGCCAGTGGTCAGCCAGTGCTATGATAAAATATTGTGTAAAACAATGAATTTGAACATTATCTGCACAGTATGTTTGTTAGCTACAGTGGCGACCCGTCATTCAGGGCAGGTGGGGTAGAATTGTATCATTCTGAACTTTATCCACAACGTTATATTACATTTTGTTGCAACTCGAGGGATACCTCTCTGTCCATTCTTCCAGCAGGCTACACAGAGAATGGAACAGCTGCATAGGGGAAACAGCTTGATTCGCACAAAATGGAATAAAATGTTGTGGATACATTTGGAATGACACAATTTCATGTGTACAACATCTAAAGACCAGCATCGCTATATTGAGAGCATTTGTTCATGTTTTTTCAGAGCCCCAGTACTGCAAAACGATGATGAGGAAGTGAATCGCTGGTTGGGGTAAGTTTTTCAAAAACAAGTAAAATTACCCCAAAAATGTCAGGACCCTTCTGTAACATGCCATTTACATAAAAAAATAGATTTATTTTTTAAAAGCAGTCTATACAATATGTTATGAATTTGCAATACATATGATATGTTTCCGAATTCCACTTATTTGTGGCTAACGTCAGCTAGGTGACTAACGTTAGCAAGGCTAGGGGTTAGGGGTTATGGTTAGGGGAAGGGTTGTTTTACATGCTAAGTTGTTGCAAAGTAGCTAAAGAGTTCTAAGTAGTTGCAAAGTTGCTAATTAGCTAAAAATTATAAAATTGTCAATGATGTGATTCGAACACGCAACCTTTGGGACTTCCCCAATCAACCTCCCTCATTTTGTTTTTGGCTTAAATATCCTTATTTCTTATGTACAACGTAACATATCATACTAATTTGAGTGTCACAGATTTACATTTACTATGTTACGTCTAGTATTTGAGGCCAGGCTGCTGTACTGCAATTCACTCCGGTTTTCTCCCTGACCACAAAGGCTGCCATTTTCCTCCCATTCTGTAACTTTGAGCGTTTATGACATAGCCCTTATAATTTTATAGGATCTCAATGCCATGTACACTACCACTGTCATTCACTGCAAGGGCATAGACATTCCCACTGGGGAGCCAGGTCCACCAACTCGGCTTGAGTAAAGAAATATGTATATATCTTTTGAATTGCTTGTGTTCTGAATGGGACATGATTTTCTTTTTACCTAAACACCATCAGATAGAATTCATAGCAATCAGTGATTGTGATGAAATATAACAGAACAGATGTTCTGGAATGACATTCACTCTCCCGGGATGGGTTGCCAAAAATAACTAACTGAAAGCCACACTCCCAATAAGCCACAAATATGACTGCATTGAGGCATATTTCCCTATGCTTCTATGGCTATATGCACCATGCCACAGCCTATTTCATTTGTTCATTTAGCAAACAATTCAGCTCATAATTCAGTGCCTTTATCAGTCAACATATCTATATTGTAACTTCAGTTAGCTTTAAAAATGCATTTTCTCTCAGCCTCATGGCAAAATGTGTACAATAGCAGGAAGTTTCTGGCCCACCCAAATGTCTGCAGGCCCACCCACCAACAAATGTCTGGCTACGCCACTGAATCACCATCATAGGCTCAATGGGAAATCAATGTGAAAGTAGAGGAAGGATAAAAAAGGCAGGAATGTTCAGTTGCTCTGTATTTGATTTTAAGGTTCAGAAAGGAAGCAGAGGAAGGGAATGACATAAGTCACCTGGTAAGAGATTGGAAAGATCTCTACAGTATAAGTTAAGTGGAGATAATATACAGTTAGTGAGTTATCCTTTCTAATAAACAATGTCCTTATTTAGCATTGGCTCATGGTATGTTGATATCAATATTTTACCCTCGCTGCTATGGGCATTAATGGCACCCCCTGTTTCCTGTGACAGACCTGGGAGGTGAACACTCAACTCAGAATGAGGGACGTTGAACATGAGGCTTTTACTGAGTTGGCCACCGACCTTAGTCAGGCCATTAACTCACTTGACTTTACTGCTGATCTCTCCTACCTGTGAGTCACATTCACTCTTTATGTTACAGTTATTTGGTCTATGTATTATTCTATCCATCCACTGATGCTAAATGAAATGACGAGTGCAGGGGCCGATATCAATCGAACTTCATTTACTGTATGTAGCACATTTCTTACAGAGGATGCGTTTCAAAGTGCATAAAAGTGTTTCCTCTTCTCTCTATCTGGCTTGTATATTTTAGAAACCCTGAGGTCTGCGATGAAGTTGTAAGAGCTCTAAAGAGCATTTCCCAGAGCCTGGCCTTCCAGCCGTACTCCGAGCTGTGCTGTCCCTCTAAGGTGGTGGTGGACATCGTGTCCAGGCTGCTCCAGGCCCTCTGGTCCTGCCAGATGGAGAGCCCCTGTGACCAGTCCTCCATGGCCCTGAGTGACATGAGTGTCACCATAGTGCTGGCAGTAGTGGAGAACCTCTCTAGAGTTCTGAAGGCTCCTCCTGTCGCTCAAGTCTACTACTCCCGTTCCACTGGTGTCAGGATGGTCCACTCACTCAACCGTAAGATCCAGTGCCTAAACAGCCCTGAGGACCTTAGGAGAGCTCTTTTCACCCAAAGTTCCACCTTGATCAGCACCATCATTGAAGCTGTGAGCACCAAAGTCCAGAGGCTGTTTGAAGCTCCTGCTGACTACATTCCATTAAGCTCTATCCGCAGCTGGCTATCAGAGCCCAAGGCGAGCGAGGTTCGTCCAAAGTGCCCTGACCAGCTGGTAATCTCCTCGGAGCTCCTGAGGAACATCATTGGTATGATAGTTTATGTAGTCTTCGAAGGCCACCTAGAGGAAGACATCAACCTTCATTACTGGCCCCTCATAAACGACATAATCCACCAGCTGTCACTGTGTGGGGTCAAAGTCACAAAGAAAGGGGGCAAGGCCAACTGGCACATTGGCTGGTACCAGATCCTTGAGATGGTGACAAACATCCATACTCATCTTCACCGCTATACTGGCACAGAGCTGGTACTAAAGTTTGCAACATCTGCCAGGGCCACCATGCTAACGAGGCACATGGTTCACCATGTGGTCGAGGAGCTGGTAAAGCTGAAGGACGTGGATGAATGGACACTAGCTTCAGGGAGCAGTGAGGTAAGCAATGATTACAAGTGTTTATCTTTATGAAAGTCCACTCATACAAAGCATTTTTGTTGTTGTTGTTGTTGGTAAAAAGAAGATTTGCAATGTCGCAAATATTACGTTAAATATGATGTCCTTGTTGCTTTCAGTCTGTCACAGCACCCCTAATCACTAACCCCGTCAAAGTGGACAACATCACAACAACCATGATCACGACTCCAGTTGACCTCCAGTCAGGTGAGTTAAATTGACACGGATCACTTTGATAGGTGTCCATGTCTTACTGTAATATAACTTATTAGCTAATGTTTTGAAAATAGACAGTTTCGCAATAAGTTGTGTTTGTATGAGATGGATTTTCTCTTTCTAATTTCAAGGGAATGTTGTGGTAAAACACTCAGCACCCTGTATTCCACCTGCAGGCTTTGCCCCGGCACCATGCATATTACCCCCAGGCTTTGCCACTGCATCCTGCATCCCACCACCAGTCTTTGCCCCGGCATCATGCCCACTCCCAGCAGGCTTTTCCCCGGCATCATGTCCCCCACCACCAGGCTTTGCCCCTCTATCATGCCCCCCACCACCAGGCTTTGCCTCTCTATCATGCCCCCCACCACCATTCTTTGCCCCTCTATCATGCCCCCCACCACCAGGCTTTGCCTCTCTATCATGCCCCCCACCACCATTCTTTGCCCCTCTATCATGCCCCCCACCACCAGGCTTTGCCCTTCTATCCTTCCCCCCAACACCAGGCTTTGCTCCTCTATCCTGCCCCCCACCACCAGGATTTTCCCAGGCATCATGCCCCCCAACACCAGGCCTTGCCCCTCTATCATGCCCCCCACCACCAGGGTTTGCCCATCTATCCTGCCCCCCACCACCAGGCTTTGCCCAGGCATCCTGCCAGCCACCACCAGGCTTTGCCCTTGCATCCTGCCCCCCACCACCAGGCTTTGCCCAGGCATCATGCCCCCCACGATCAGGCTTTATCCCGGCGTCATGCCCCCCACCACCAGGCTTTCCCCCGGCATCTTGCCACCCACCACTCACTATCGCAGATCATATCTGCACTCTAATTCAGAGCATCACTGCCAGATCCAACAACATCGTCAACAAGGAGCTGGAGAAGTGTATCGACTCTTATAGTAAGAGCATCTGGGCTGACACTTTCTACTGCGAGTACATGAAGATGTACCCATCACCCCAGGGGATTGAAGCCTTCTCATTTGATGAGGAGAGATTTTTAGTGGTGGCCAACATAATCGGCAGAATATTGCTGAACAATCTCCAGCTAGAGATGCTCCTCTCAGTGGAAGACTTTAATGTGGATGAAGTAGGGAGCAGTGGGGTAAGCAACGATCACAAGTGTTTATCCTTATGAAAGTCCACTCATTCAATTTTCTCTGATAAAAATAAAGAGGTAAAGAGGAGATATGAAATGTAACAAATGTTCTGTTAAATATTGTGTCCTTGTTGCTTTCAGTATGTGGACTTGAACCTGGCGATCCCAGAGACCGCTAACCCTGTCAAAGTGGTAGACATCACAACACCCCTGACCACTAATCCAGTCAACCTTGAGGTTATGGATGAAACACTTGTCCTTCAGTCAGGTGAGTTACACTGTCACAATCACTTTGACAGGTGATCATTTTTCACTGTAATGTAACTTACTCGCTCAAGTTTTATAACTAGACAGTTTGGTAATTAAGTTAAAGACGTCCTCCAGAGATTGTTGAACTTTTCCTGTTGAAAAGCGATATCCCAAGTATAAATCCAGTAAAGTACACACACTAAAGCAGTGGTCACCAACTGGCCAATGGCAGTCGACTGGTCGATCTCCAAGGCATTCCTAGTCAATCACCAAACATGTATGTAAAAAACCCAACAATAAAGCCTTAAAGTTTTTATGTAAGACTGATCTTCACTTTGTCCGCCACCACCAGGCTTTTCCCCGGCACACTGCACCCCACCACCAGGCTTTTCCCCGGCACACTGCACCCCACCACCTGAATTTGCCCCAACATCCTGCACTCCACCCCCAGGCTTTGCCCTGACAATCTACACCTCGTCGCCAAGCTTTGTCGCTAATGCCATGCAGGGCTTTGGCACCAAAGTCATCCTGAAACAAATGGTCCTGCTATTCTTGGAGAGGCTCCCTCCTTCGTCAGAGGACCTTGAGTCAGAGTTCCTGACTATCACCGATCGTATCTGCACGCTGTTTCAAAGCATCACTGCCAGATTCCGCAACATCGTTAATGAGGAGCTGGAGAAGTGTACCGACTCTGACAGTAAGAAGTACTGGGCTTACACCTTCTACTGGGAGTATATGAAGAGGTACCCATCATCCCAGTGCCTGGGGATTGAAGCCTTCACATGTGATGAGGAGAGATGTTTAGTGGTGGCCAAAATGTTTGCAAAGAAGATGTGCCCCAAGATGCTCCCCTCAGCAGCAGACTTCGACGAGGCTGAAGATTCAGGGAGCAATGGAGTAAGCGAAAATTTCAAGTGTTTATCTTTATGAAAGTCCGCTCATGAAATTATCTCTGATAAACATACAAATATATGTCAATGTTGTGAAAAAGGAGATATGAAATGTAGCAAATGTTCTGTTAAATATTGTGTCCTTGTTGCTTTCAGTCTGTGGACTTGAACCTGGCGATCCCAGAGACCGCTAACCCTGTCAAAGTGGTAGACATCACAACACCCCTGACCACTAATCCAGTCAACCTTGAGGTTTTGGATGAAACACTTGTCCTTCAGTCAGGTGAGTTAAACTGTCACAATCACTTTGACAGGTGATCATTTTTCACTGTAATGTAACTTACTGGCTCAAGGTTTATAACGAGACAGTTTGGTAATTACGTTAAAGACGTCCTTGTTGAACTTTTCCTGTTGAAAAGAGATATCACAAGTATAAATCCAGTAAAGTACACACACTAAAGCAGTGGTCACCAACCGGCCAATCGCAATCGACTGGTCGATCTCCAAGGCATTCCTAGTCAATCACTAAAGATGTATGTAAAAAACTCAACTATAGACTGATCTTCACTTTGTCCGCCACCAACAGGCTTTTCCACGGCACACTGCACCCCACCACCAGGCTTTTCCCCGGCACCCTGCACCCCACCAACAGAATTTTCCACAGCACCCTGCATTCCACCCCCAGGCTTTGCCCTGGCAACCTGCACCTCGTCGCCAAGCTTTGCCGCTAATGCAATGCAGGGCTTTGGCAGGAAAGTCATCCTGAAACAAATGGTCCTTCTATTCTTGGAGAGGCTCCCTCCAGCGTCAGAGGACCTTGAGTCAGAGTTCCTGACTATCACTGATCGTATCTGCACGCTGTTTCAAAGCATCACTGCCAGATTCCGCAACATCGTTAATGAGGAGCTGGAGAAGTGTACCGACTCTGACAGTATGCAGTACTGGGCTTACACCTTCTACTGGGAGTATATAAAGAGGTTCCCATCATCCCAGTGCCTGGGGATTGAAGCCTTCACATGTGATGAGGAGAGATGTTTAGTGGTGGCCAAATTGTTTGCAAAGAAGATGTGCCCCAAGATGCTCCCCTCAGCAGCAGACGTCGACAAGGCTGAAGATTCAGGCAGCAATGGAGTAAGCGATGATTTCAAGTGTTTATCTTTATGAATGTCCACTCATTAAATTATCTCTGATAAAAATACAAATAAATGTCAATGTTGAGAAAAAGGAGATATGAAATGCAGCAAATGTTCTGGTAAATATTGTGTCCTTGTTGCTTTCAGTCTGTGGACTTGAACCTGGCAATCCTAGAGACCGCTAACCCTGTCAAAGTGGTAGACATCACAACACCCCTGACCACTAATCCAGTCAACCTTGAGGTTTTGGATGAAACACTTGTCCTTCAGTCAGGTGAGTTACACTGTCACAATCACTTTGACAGGTGATCATTTTTCACTGTAATGTAACTTATTGGCTAAAGTTTTATAACTAGACAGTTTGGTAATTAAGTTAAAGACGTCCTCCAGAGATTGTTGAACTTTTCCTGTTGAAAAGCTATATCCCAAGTATAAATCCAGTAAAGTACACACACTAAAGCAGTGGTCACCAACCGGCCAATCGCAATCGACTGGTCGATCACCAAGGCATTTCTAGTCAATCACCAAACATGTATGTAAAAAACCCAACAATAAAGCTTTACGTTCCTATTTTTTGTATTACTTTTACGCTGTTGGTGGTAGGTGCACTTGATTCAGCAGCCCTAGCGCCGGGAATGCATAGTGTTCCCATTTTGAACCATTTCATGTGTCTGGAGGTAGAACGCGTACCCGGCAGGCGCAGAGAGCAAATCAAATGAATTGGTGCATGAGGTGGAAATAATGCAGTGGGCCTTGAGTTTCACCCTCAGCTGGAGTGCAGAGGAGTCAGTTGAGAGGCAGCCTCACTGCTTCTCCCTCCCCCCAACCTGACCATCAGTCCTGTAAAAAAATTATAGGGAATTATTATGCTCACTCAGCTTTGCCTCCCAAATAATACAACACATTATCGTATTACCAGTGTTATCATATATTTTAAAAAAATATATATATTATTTAAACACACGGTGTGAAAAGATCAACAGATCAACAACTGCATTGTCGAACTAGAAGCACAAGCATTTTGCTACACTCGCATTAACATCTGCTAACCATGTGTATGTGACAAATAAAATTTGATTTGATTTGATATGATTTGATATGCACATTGGCAGGCCAATCCAAGCATAGCCAATATGCAGTCATAATGTATTGGGCCTACAGCCTACTGAACAAATCTCATTGCTACAGAACAGTTTAGAAATAGTTAATGTTGCATAGGTTAACTTTTTTTAAAGTCATGTTTTTAAAAAATCTGAGCGGTAGATCTGGACTTGCATTTTAACTCAGAAATTGATCTTGACTCAGAAAGTGATTTTGACTCAGAAAAGGTTGGCGACTATTGCTCTCAAGGGGAAAATAATACGTTTTTAGCAAAATACAGTTTCTTAGAGACAACTGCCAACTTCAAGGAGCAGGCTATTCAAGGTGTTGGTCTGATGGTGATCCGTGATGTCATCGGCTGCCCCCCTTTCTTGAGGAACAATAAAGAAGCAATATAGAACAAAAGAGAAATGGCCCACCCCCACACTTGTGCTATGTCATGACATACCTAGACCACCTGTTGAGAGGTGACTTTTGTTAAGTACATCAGGTGTTAACTGAGGTGAAAAGGACACTAGAGTGCCACTTCTAGTTTTTATGTAAGACTGATCTTAATTTTGTCCGCCACCAACAGGCTTTGTCCCGGCACCCTGCATTCCACCCCCAGGCTTTTCCCCAGCACCCTGCATTCCACCCTCAGGCTTTCCCCTGACATCCTGCACCGCATCGCCAAGCTTCGCCGCTAATGCCATGCAGGGCTTTGGCACGAAAATCATCCTGAAACAAATGGTCCTGCTATTCTTGGAGAGGCACCCTCCTATATCAGACGACCTTGAGTCAGAGTTCCTCACTATTGCCGATCATATCTGCACGCTGTTTCAAAGCATCACTGACAGATTCCGCAACATCGTTAATGAGGAGCTGGAGAAGTGGACAGACTCTGACAGTAAGCAGTACTGGGCTTACACCTTAGACTGGGAGTACATGAAGAGGTGCCCATCATCCCAGTGCCTGGGGATTGAAGCCTTCACATGTGATGAGGAGAGATGTTTAGTGTTGGCCACCTTGTTTGCAAAGAAATTGTACCCCAAGATGTTCCTCTCAGCAGCAGACGTCGACAAGGCTGAAGATTCAGGGAGCAATGGAGTAAGCAATGGTTTTAAGTGTTTATCTTATTAAAGTCCACTCATTCAGTTGTCTCTGATCCAAAAATGTATTGTTGACAATATTGGTTAAAAAATTTTTTTAAATAAACTGCAATCTTGCAAATGTTATGTTAAATAATATCTATATTAAATATTTCATATTTTTCTTTCAGTCTGTGGACATGAACCTGGCAATCGTCGACAAATTTGTCCCTAACCCTGTCAAGGTGTTGGAGTTGCTTCAACCCCTGTCACTTCCAGACATCAAAAAGCCCTTGACCACTATACATGACAAAGTGCTGGACAACATCACAACACCCCTGGTTGATTCCCCAGTTAAGGTAGACAACATCACAACACCCCTGGTTGATGCCCCAGTTAAGGTGGAAAACATCACAACACCCCTGGTTGATGCCCCAGTTAAGGTGGACAACATCACGACACCCCTGGTTGATTCCCCAGTTAAGGTGGACAACATCACAACACCCCTGGTTGATGCCCCAGTTAAGGTAGACAACATGGTTGATGCCCCAGTTAAGGTGGAAAACATCACAACACCCCTGGTTGATGCCCCAGTTAAGATAGACAACATCACAACACCCCTGGTTGATGCCCCAGTTAAGGTAGACAACATCACAACACCCCTGGTTGATGCCCCAGTTAAGGTGGACAACATCACAGCACCCCTGGTTGATGCCCCAGTTAAGGTGGACAACATCACAACACCCCTGGCCACTAATCCAGTCCACTTTAAGGTTACGGATGAACCAGTTGACCTCCAGTCAGGTGAGTTACATTAACACAGATCACTTTGACAGGTTTTCATTTCCCTCTGTAATATAAGGTATTAGCTATTGTTTTATTTTAACATGACAGTTTTATAACTAGCTAATTTGTAACTAATTTAAGCAATTTTTTTTGGTGATTGATCTTCTCCTTCTCATTTCCAGAAGATGTTGTGGTCATTAAACCAAAGAAAAGCAGAGTCATGAGATTCTTCCGTCGACTTTTCTGCTGCATATACGAAGATGATTTGATGGTGTGAACCTAACCAGCTTTTCAGAGGATGACTTCAGCTCACACACAAACACACTGGCGCGCACACACACATATACGCATGCACACACACACACACACACGCACACACCACACCAGATGTTGTTTAACATGAGTTTCGCATGTTAAATATTTCTCTATAATTTTTCCTCATTAAATATTTTATTATGTCTTCATTCAATGACTATTTTTACTATTTACAGTAGCAATCAATTTGTATTGTTATTTTTTTGTAACTATTTACAGTTTCAATTCACATTTCATCACAAACTTAGAGTTTTTTACAATCGCTCGGACCCATTTCTCAATACTTAGGTCACTTTTTCAAAACTCTTCACACAGTGAGCATAACAGCAGTCTATGTGGGCTAAACTATGGATCATTTTTCATTGCTTTGGCACAAAATGCATTCAATGACTACATCTTTCAATTTTCATAAACTCTTTTCTCACTCAGACACAACCACCACCAAAACTCTATGTACCTACAGGCCAATTTGCACATGTTTACATACACTTTTCAAAACTGTTAAACTTAAAATCAAAACCTAAAATTACACAAAATTGAATAAGACATACATTTGCTACATTTCTACAGTAATAGCGAATTGAAATATTTTCCAAATCTATAAAATGAAATTCTATCAAAACAATTAGACCAACCACAGCTGACCCATTGTAGATGTATTGACAAGCAAGACCACAGTACAAAGAACAATGGTCTTTTAGGAATATGCTATTAATGTAGTAGTCAGAAAGATAGGGCCATATCCAATAATCTCTCTTTCTTTGATTGCAAAATCTCTAGTGGGTAATAAACAGAGGGTCCCTGTTGGACTAGATGAGATTAGGGAAACCAAAGAAAGCTTTACAGTTTACTTTGCAGCAGGGAGCTAGTAGGGAACCCCCCCCCCCCCCCCCAGACCCATGCAGTCGCGGATCTACAGCTTCCGCCAATGCCCTCCATCCAGGTTTCCCACTTCTACTCTTTGACACACACACACACACACACACACAAACACACTGTGCCTGGCTTGCACTGAGGTGGGTTTCAAGTTTACAATGCACTTCTGTTGATGTCTGGCCAGTTCCTTTTTCCTTGTGAGGTATAAAAAGGTCACAAAGCAGCCATATGGCTCAGCTTTATAACATTTGCTGCTCTGTTCTCCACAATAACTCTTAGCCTCTCTGGTGTATGCTAAAGACTGTTCTCTACCGCTATGTAGCATATATCAGTGCTCTGTGGTCATCTCTGGTCAACAATCATATATATTATTGTTATTTCCAAATAGATTGTAGATGTAGGCTATATGCAAGTGTAAATAAATGTAGACTGTATTTATAGGCTAACCATTGCCATTGTCATTGATGTTTTGGTAATAAATACATGTTTGTATATTTAATTACACAGGAGTCAATCAAATCAAACAAATCATTTTGCTGACAATTATTCCTATGTTGATGTTTTCGTTATTTGATCATCGACATCATGCATTTTTGCATTAGCTTTTACGAGTGAGGAACGAGAGCGCAGCGCATCACCTATTATCGAACATGTAGCCTACGCAACAATACGCACAATCCATAACAGTATGTTCACATTCAATTTCTATGGAGATGGAATTTTTGATTTCTCCAGAATGTCAGAATGTTAGCTAAAAACATTAGTTTGCGCCAACCCAAGCACGAACACATTTGCGAATTAGCTACGATTACTCATCTTTATTTTGAGTTATTGTCAAAAGTCCATCTATCATTTCCTCAAATAATTCATGGATTTTAGCAATAAAATCCCGCGTGCCCTTTCTACATCTGCCCAGGTAAATCCTATGATATATCTTATTTGAGTTTTAATAGTTCAATTATGTCCTTGTAGAAAGTCCTGGTATGTTTTTCTGTTCTCAAGATGTTCAGTCCGAGTGCTGAATACCGCCAGACTGTAGAGCGGTGCTGGGACAGGAACTACTACAATGAGCAGGTAAAATTAAATCATCTTCATTTCAGAAAACACTTACACCATATCGAAAGTGTATGTTACAGTGGAGTAAATGTGAATGTTGTAGTGAGTGAACGTTATTTATGATAAGACTTACATGGAGAAAATCGAACCATTCTGAAATTAAAATGGATGGCCCTCACTTCAGCAAAATATATTTGACCTAAAACCCTACTTTAAAATATAGTGACCCTCCCATATACCCAAAATATTAACAAAAACAAAGTGGATAACAGATAACATGACTACCGTTTACCCTAACTTCTTGGACAGACAAGAGCTCTAGATTTAGGTTTATAAATTGTAACATGGGAACATGGCAACATGGGAATTTTGATAGCACACAGGGCTGTGGGCCAGAAGGTTAGGGTAACATAAGGACTGAATGCAAGTCTAATTTACACATCTCCATCTGGCTTTCTGGGATCACTATATTTTTTAATTGGAAACATATATTTTTTAATTGCAGCTGCAGAGTTTTAAAGCAGCCTATCACTCTAATATCGTTGCTTTAAATCAGAGCACGAACAAGCAGTCTCTCTCCATCCATTCCATTCAAATTGCATCCTGTTTCAGATATTTACAGTATATACTGTATATATAGCCTGTATATACAGTACCAGTCAAAAGTTCTTTATTTGTACTATTTTCTACATTGTATAATAACAGTGAAGACATCAAAACAATGAAATTACACATATGGGATCATCTAGTAACCAAACAATTATTAAACAAATCAAAACATATTTTTTATTTGAGATTCTTCAAAGTAGGGAACCTTTGCCTTGATGACAGCTGTGCACACTCTTGGCATTTTCTCAATCCGATTTTCCAACAGTCTTGAAAGAGTTCCCACATATGCTGAGCACTTGTTGGCTTTTCCTTCACTCTGCGGTCCAACTCATCCCAAACCATCTCAATTGGGTTGAGGTCAGGTAATTGTGAAGGCCAGGTCATCTGATGCAGCACTCCATCACTCTCCTTGGTCAAAATGCCCTTACACAGCTTGGAGGTGTGTTTTGGGTCATTGTCCTGTTAAAAAACAAATGATAGTCCCACTAAGCGCAAACCAAATGGTATCGCTGTAAAATGCTGTGGTAGCCATGCGGGTTAAGTGTGCCCTGAATTCGAAATAAATTACAATGTCACCTGATTGGCTCAAACACATTAAAAAGGAAAGAAATTCCACAAATGCACTTTTAACAAGGCACACCTGTTAATTGAAATGCATTCCAGGTGACTACCTCAGGAAGCTGGATGAGAGAATGCCAAGAGTATGCCAAGCTGTCATCAAGGCAAAAAGGGTGGCTTTAAAATCTCAATATAAAATATGTTTTGATTTGTTTAACACCTTTTTGGTTACTACATGATTCCATACAGAGGAGGAAAAAGTATTCAATTGTCATGCTTGAGTACAGATAAAGATACCTTAATATAAAATGACTCAAGTAAAAGTGAAAGTAACCCAGTAAAATACTACTTGAGTAGAAGTCTAAAAGTATCAAATTTGAAATGTACTTAAGTACAGTGGTGGAAAAAGTATTCAATTGTCATACTTGAGTAAAAGTACAAAGTAAAAGTTATACATCGAATTCCTTATATTTGGCAAACCAGACTCCTTTTTTACAACTTTTTTTTCACAGCCATGGGCACACTCCAACACTCAGACATCATTTAGAAAGGAAGCATTTATGTTCAGTGAGTCCACCAGATCAGAGGCAGTAGGAATGACCAGGGACATTATCTTGATAAGTGTGTGAATTGGACATTTTTCCTGCACTGGTAAGCATTCCATTTGTAACTAGAACTTTTGGGTGTCAGGGAAAATGGATGGAGTAAAACTTACATCATTTTCTTTAAATCAAATCAAATCCAATCAAATTTATTTATATAGCCCTTCGTACATCAGCTGATATCTCAAAGTGCTGTACAGAAACCCAGCCTAAAACCCCAAACAGCAAGCAATGCAGGTGTAGAAGCACGGTGGCTAGGAAAAACTCCCTAGAAAGGCCAAAACCTAGGAAGAAACCTAGAGAGGAATCAGGCTATGTGGGGTGGCCAGTCCTCTTCTGGCTGTGCCGGGTGGAGATTATAACAGAACATGGCCAAGATGTTCAAATGTTCATAAATGACCAGCATGGTCGAATAATAATAAGGCAGAACAGTTGAAACTGGAGCAGCAGTACGGTCAGGTGGACTGGGGACAGCAAGGAGTCATCATGTCAGGTAGTCCTGGGGCATGGTCCTAGGGCTCAGGTCCTCAGAGAGAGAGAAAGAAAGAGAGAAGGAGAGAATTAGAGAACGCACACTTAGTGTTGTGCACTTGAGTGAGGACCCAAAAGCGATTTAACAAAAACAGAGTCCTTTAATGTAAAAACACAGGGAAGACATAGATCCTCTTCAGATGTAGAAAATGGCAAAATAGACAACCCTCAGAGAGGGCGACAAATGAAACAGAAAGTCCTTCTGATATTTACAAAAGAGTCCCCTTCTTAGCAGCAGAGGAGAATAGCTGGGTTGCGGCGACAGACTGCTGGTCTCTCTGGGTAGGCGCGGGTCGTAGCGGACAGAGGTACCTGATCACACGTAGCATCAGAAGAACAGGCAGATTCCGACAGGATGGGACAAGGGTGAAGCAAACAAGACGATAGTCTGGTTCTGGCATGAGAAACTCAAACGAGAATCTGACAAAGAAAGAAGCAGGAACAGAGAGAGAAATAGAGAGCTAATCAGAGGGAAAATGGGGACAGGTGGGAAAAGGGTGAACGAGGTAGTTAGAGGAGATGAGGAACAGCTGGAGGAGGAGAGAAAGAGAAGGTAGCCTAATACGACCAGCAGAGGGAGACAGAGTGAAGAGAAAGAACAGGAACAAGACATAATATGACAAGACATGACACTTAGATTCACACAGGACACTGAATAGGACAGGAGAAGTACTCCAGATATAACAAACTGACCCTAGCCCCCCGACACATAAACTACTGCAGCATAAATACTGGAGGCTGAGACAGGAGGGGTCAGGAGACTTACCATCCTGAGACAAGGCAACTTACCATCCTGAGACAAGGCTGAGTATAGCCCACAAAGATCTCCGCCATGGCACAACCCAAGGAGGGGCGCCAACCCAGACAGGATGACCACATCGGTGAATCAACACACTCAGGTGACGCACCCCTTCCAGGGACGGCATGAGAGAGCCCCAATAAGCCAGTGACTCAGCCCCTGTAATAGGGTTAGAGGCAGAGAATCCCAGTGGAAAGAGGGGAACCGGCCAGGCAGAGACAGCAAGGGCGGTTCGTTGCTCCAGAGCCTTTCCGTTCACCTTCCCACTCCTGGGCCAGACTACACTCAATCATATGACCCACTGAA
This sequence comes from Oncorhynchus kisutch, assembly GCF_002021735.2. Taxonomy (NCBI): domain Eukaryota; kingdom Metazoa; phylum Chordata; class Actinopteri; order Salmoniformes; family Salmonidae; genus Oncorhynchus; species Oncorhynchus kisutch. The sequence continues at coordinate 8,636,938 of NC_034198.2, forward strand.
GAGATGAGTCTTCAGTAAAGACTTAAAGGTTGAGACCGAGTTTGCGTCTCTGACATGGGTCAAACCATTCACAGAGACAAACTGATATCTTTCCGACAGATAAGATCTAAACCAGGCCAGACCAGGCCTTTAGGAATGTAGTGAAGTAAAAGTAGTCAAAAATATAAATAGTAATGTACAGATTCCCCCAAAAACTACTTAAAGTATTTTAACTTAAGTACTTTTCACCACTGATTCCATATGAGTTATTTCAGTTTTGATGTCTTCAATATTATTCTACAGAAAGTAGTAAATAATAAAGGAAAAACTGGAATGAGTAGGTGTGTCCAAACTTGTGACTGGCACTGTAGGCTACTTAACAGCTTCTACCCACAAACCATAAGACTCCTGAATAGCAAAATCAAGATGCTACCCGGCCTATTTGCATTGTCCCCACCCACCCACCCATTTTTACACTGCCGCTACTCTCACTGCTGCTACTCGTTTATTATCCATGCATAGTCACTTTACCTCTACCTACACGTACATATTACCTCAATTACCTCAACTAACACACATTGACTCTGTAGCCCCGCACATAGACTCTGTACTGGTACCCCCTGTATATAGCCTGATACTGTTATGTTATTGTTGCTCCTTAGTTATTTGATATTTTTTGTTGTTATCTATTTATTTTTTACTTCAGTTAATTTTAGTAAATACTTTTTTAACACTTTTTTTTCATAAAACTGCATTGTTGGTTAAGGGCTTGTAAGTAAGCATTTCACTGTAAGGTCTACTACACCTGTTGTATTCGGAGAATGTGACAAATAACATTTTTGATTTGAAGAGCTTTGCAAGCCTGGACTGTGCAATATTTGCACATTATTATTTCTGTTTTAATTCTTTAAGGTCTGTAGGAGGTGATAGGGATCATGGCTAGACAGCAATTTTCAAGTCTTGCCATAGATTTTCAAACAGATTTTCAAACAGGCCACTCGGGAACATTCACTGTCTTCTTGGTAAGCAACTCCAGTGTAGATTTGGCCTTGTATTTTAGGTTATTGTCCTGATGAAAGGTGAATTCATCTCCCAGTGTCTGGTGCAAAGCAGGTTTTCCTCTAGGATTTTTCCTGTGCTTAAATCTGTCCCATTTCTTTTTATCCTAATAAACTCCACAGTCTTTGTCAATGTCAAGCCTACCCATATAATGATGCAGCCACCACAATGCTTGAAAATAAGGAGGCAGTTATTTCGTAATGTGAAGTGTTGGATTTGCACCAAACATATTTAGGTCAAATAGGACGACATAATTATTAACTTGACCATGCTTAAAGAAATATGCAATGTCTAATTGTTATTGTTACCCATCTACCAAGCACTGCCCTCTTTATGAGGCTTTTGAAAACCTCCCTTGTCTTTGTAGTTGAATCTGTGCTTGAAATTCTATACTTGACTGAGGGACCTTACAGATGTTGTATGTACAGGGGACAGAAGAAAGGGTAGTCATTAAAAAATCATGTCATCCCCTTCAGACCTTGGGACTATACGTTTCTATATGTACAAAGCATAGATCTGAGATATTGAGCATCGAAGTGTTCACTTCGCAGATCTCAGAACAGTTTTGTAGATCATTCTTCTTTCATAACCCAGCAAGGTCCTCACCTTAAAGGTACCTATAAAGTGCTGAGTATCAAAATCCTAAGCCATTTGTAAATCTGTTGTTTTAGAGGTGGGGGGTGGCTACGTTATGGCCATTCTTCTGAAAAAGTAAATGCAAAATGTAAGGTTTTGAGATAATGGGTATTATTCAAGTCCCAGATCTCAGAATTGTTTATTGATGTCTTCCTCTTCATGACTTAATAAATACAGTGCATTTGGAAAGTATTCAGACCCATTGACTTATTCCACATGTTGTTACGTTACAGCCTTATTCAAAAATGTATGTAAAAACAAATCCCCTCTTCAATCTACACACAATACCCCATAACGACAAATTAAAAACAGGTTTTAGACATTTTTGCAAATGTATAAAAATATAAAACAGAAAGATCACATTTACGTAAGTATTCAGACGCTTTACTCAGTACTTTGTTGAAGCACCTTTGGCAGAGATTACAGCCTTGAGACTTCTTGGCTTTTACGCTGCAAGCTTGGCACACTTGTATCTGGGGAGTTTCACCCATTCTTCTCTGCAGATCTTCTCAAGCTCTGACAGGTTGGATGGGGAGCGTCGCTGCACAGCTTTTTTCAGGTCTCTCTAGAGATGTTCGGTCAGGTTCAAGTCCGGGCTCTGGCTGGGCCACTCAAGAACATTCAGAGACTTGTCCCAAAGCCACTCCTGTGTTGTCTTGGCTGTGTGCTTAGGGTGGTTGTCCTGTTGGAAGGTGAACCTTCGCCACAATCTGAGGTCCTGAGCGCTCTGGAGCAGGTTTTCATCAAGGATCTCTCTGTTTTTTGCTCCATTCATCTTTCCCTCAAACCTGACTAGTCTCCCAGCCCCTGACACTGAAAAACATCCCCACAGTGTGATGCTGCCACCACCATGCATCAGGAATGGTGACAGGTTTCCTCCAGATGTAACGCTTGGCATTCAGGCCAAAGAGTTCTTTCTTTGTTTCATCAGACCAGAGAATCTTGTTTCTCATTATCAGAGAAACCTTTTGGTGCCTTTTGGAAAAATCCAAGTGGGCTGTCATATGCCTTTTACTGAGGAGTGGCTTCCATCTCGCCACTACCATAAAGGCCTGATTGGTGGAGTGCTGCAGAGATGGTTGTCCTTCTGGAAGGTTCTCCCATCTCCACAGAGGAACTCTGGAGTTCCTTCATATTGACCATCGGGTTCTTGGTCACCTCCCTGACCAAGGCCCTTCTCCCCCGATTGCTCAGTTTGGTTGGGTGGCCAGCTCTAGAAATAGTCTTGGTAGTTCCACAGTTCTTCCATTTAAGAATGATGGAGGCCACTGTCTTCTTGGAGACCTTCAATGCTCAACCCAATCCTGTCTCAGAGCTCTATGGACAATTCCTTCCACCCCATGGCTTGGTTTTTGCTCTGACATGAACTGTCAACTGTGAGACCTTTCCAAATCATTTACAATAATTTGAATTTATAACAGATGGACTCATCTCAAGGATGATCAATGGAAACAGGATGCACCTGAGCTCAATTTTGAGTCTCATAGCAAAGGGTCTGAATACTTATGGAAATAATGTATTACTGTTTTTTACCTTTAATACATTTGCAAACTTGTCTGAAAACCTGTTTTTGCTTCGTCATTATGGGATATCGTGTGTAGATTGATGAGGAAAATATGTAATTTAATAAATTTTAGAATAAGGCTGTAATGTAACAACATGTGAAAAAAGTCAAGGGGTCTAAATACTTTCCAAATGCGCTGTATATCACCTTACAGGCAATTATTTTTTACTGACAACCCAGTATTGTATAATTGGATTGCAGACAGAACCTAATAGCACCAAGTTAAAAGATGTTTGCTCAGACAGAACTTTCAGATTATACATGTTTCTTTCAATGTAAATGGAGTTCAAGAAAAATCGGACATATCTCACATGAAAAGGACCACCTAAAGGGAATCTCTATGTGAGTAACTCATTTTTGACAAAAATGTCAGAGAGAACTTTAGTTCCAAGGTCTTGCCCTATTTTTTCACACCGTCCAATGTAATTTATGTGATTTGTTAAGCCACATTTTACTCCTGAACTAATTTAGTCTTGCCTAAACAAGGGGGTGAATACTTATGCAACGACTATATTTTAGTTATTTAATTTTTATTCTTTTGTAAATGTTTCTTCTCACTTTTACATGATGGAGTATTTTGTGTAGATCATTGACAAAAAATCCCACTTTGTAATACAAGAACATTTGAAAACATCCACAAGGGGGATGAATACTTATGATTCCCACTGTACATAATTTACACACACACACACACACACACACACACACACACACACACACACACACACACACACACACACACACACACACACACACACACACACACACACATAGAAGTCAGCTCAGACAGATCCAGCTCAGTGAGGTCCAGCTCATGAGCTCCATCAACAACAGCACAATTTTATTTTGAAAGGAAAATGTATGTGTTTTTTCAACAAATGTCAGTGCATCGATTTGTTTTTCTTATCAAATCGCTTATAACTAAAACTTACTGATTCCTGCATCAAGACACACTACATATCAAATCACCTTGAAAGGGAAAGATGCACATGTATTTTACTAGGCAAGTTGACTGAGAATACATTCTCATTTACAGCAATGACCTGGGGAATAGTTACAGGGGAGAGGAAGGGGATGAATGTGCCAATTGGAAGCTGGGGATGATTAGGTGGCCATGATGGTATGAGGGTCAGTCATGACACTGTAGTTCATACCCCTACTCTTACAATAAGTGCCATGGGATCTTTAGTGACCAGAAATCCGGCACCCTACACAGGGTAATGTCCCCAATCAATACACTGGGGAATTGGGATATTGTTTTTTAGACCAGAGGAAAAAGTCCCTTCTACTGGCCCTCAAACACCACTTCCAGCAGCATCTGGTCTCCCATCCAGGACCAACCCTGCTTAGCTTCAGATGCAAGCCAGCAGTGGGATGCATGGTGGTATGCTACTGGCACATCCCTTGTACAAACCCTGCCCACCTGTCAATTCAGACCGGCTAAAGCAAACCCTAGGTTGTCTTTTTGACAACATGATTTGTCTTGCAGAAGAAGCTGATGAAGCAGTTTTTGGTGCTCCAGAGACAAGGCCTCCAGAGTCATGTCCCTCACCACACCACCGTGGAGGACATGAGCAACTGGCTTATTAAGAACAAGTCCCTGGAGCGGTGAGTACAGCTACTTGTACTATGTATCATATAATTAGGAATCAGAATACTAGAATTGACATGAACCTTCATATGACAGTATAAAAGGTCAGCCATTTTGGTAAGGGAGTTGGTAAGCCAGTGGTCAGCCAGTGCTATGATAAAATATTGTGTAAAACAATGAATTTGAACATTATCTGCACAGTATGTTTGTTAGCTACAGTGACGACCCGTCATTCAGGGCAGGTGGGGTAGAATTGTATCATTCTGAACTTTATCCACAACGTTATATTACATTTTGTTGCAACTCGAGGGATACCTCTCTGTCCATTCTTCCAGCAGGCTACACAGAGAATGGAACAGCTGTATAGGGGAAACAGCTTGATTCGCACAAAATGGAATAAAATGTTGCGAATACATTTGGAATGACACAATTTCATGTGTACAACATCTAAAGACCAGCATCGCTATATTGAGAGCATTTGTTCATGTTTTTTCAGAGCCCCAGTACTGCAAAACGATGATGAGGAAGTGAATCGCTGGTTGGGGTAAGTTTTTCAAAAACAAGTAAAATTACCCCAAAAATGTCAGGACCCTTCTGTAACATGCCATTTACATCAAAAATAGATTTTTTGTTTTTAAAGCAGTCTATACAATATGTTATGAATTTGCAATACATATGATATGTTTCCGAATTCCACTTATTTGTGGCTAACGTCAGCTAGGTGACTAACGTTAGCAAGGCTAGGGGTTAGGGGTTATGGTTAGGGGAAGGGTTGTTTTACATGCTAAGTTGTTGCAAAGTAGCTAAAGAGTTCTAAGTAGTTGCAAAGTTGCTAATTAGCTAAAAATTATAAAATTGTCAATGATGTGATTCGAACACGCAACCTTTGGGACTTCCCCAATCAGCCTCCCTCATTTTGTTTTTGGCTTAAAATATCCTTATTTCTTATGTACAACGTAACATATCATACTCATTTGAGTGTCACAGATTTACATTTACTATATTACGTCTAGTATTTGAGGCCAGGCTGCAATTCACTCCGGTTTTCTCCCTGACAACAAAGGCAGCCATTTTCCTCCCATTCTGTAACTTTGAGCGTTTATGACATAGCCCTTATAATTTTATAGGATCTCAATGCCATGTACACTACCACTGTCATTCACTGCAAGGGCATAGACATTCCCACTGGGGAGCCAGGTCCACCAACTCGGCTTGAGTAAAGAAATATGTATATATCTTTTGAATTGCTTGTGTTCTGAATGGGACATGATTTTCTTTTTACCTAAACACCATCAGATAGAATTCATAGCAATCAGTGATTGTGATGAAATATAACAGAACAGATGTTCTGGAATGACATTCACTCTCCCGGGATGGGTTGCCAAAAATAACTAACTGAAAGCCACACTCCCAATAAGCCACAAATATGACTGCATTGAGGCATATTTCACTATGCTTCTATGGCTATATGCACCATGCCACAGCCTATTTCATTTGTTCATTTAGCAAACAATTCAGCTCATAATTCAGTGCCTTTATCAGTCAACATATCTATATTGTAGCTTTAAAAATGTTTTTTCTCTCAGCCTCGTGGCAAAATGTGTACAATAGCAGGAAGTTTCTGGCCCACCCAAATGTCTGCAGGCCCACCCACCAACAAATGTCTGGCTACGCCACTGAATCACCATCATAGGCTCAATGGGAAATCAATGTGAAAGTAGAGGAAGGATAAAAAAGGCAGGAATGTTCAGTTGCTCTGTATTTGATTTTAAGGTTCAGAAAGGAAGCAGAGGAAGGGAATGACATAAGTCACCTGGTAAGAGATTGGAAAGATCTCTACAGTATAAGTTAAGTGGAGATAATATACAGTTAGTGAGTTATCCTTTCTAATAAACAATGTCCTTATTTAGCATTGGCTCATGGTATGTTGATATCAATATTTTACCCTCACTGCTATGGGCATTAATGGCACCCCCTGTTTCCTGTGACAGACCTGGGAGGTGAACACTCAACTCAGAATGAGGGACGTTGAACATGAGGCTTTTACTGAGTTGGCCACCGACCTTAGTCAGGCCATTAACTCACTTGACTTTACTGCTGATCTCTCCTACCTGTGAGTCACATTCACTCTTTATGTTACAGTTATTTGGTCTATGTATTATTCTATCCATCCACTGATGCTAAATGAAATGACGAGTGCAGGGGCCGATATCAATCGAACTTCATTTACTGTATGTAGCACATTTCTTACAGAGGATGCGTTTCAAAGTGCATAAAAGTGTTTCCTCTTCTCTCTATCTGGCTTGTATATTTTAGAAACCCTGAGGTCTGCGATGAAGTTGTAAGAGCTCTAAAGAGCATTTCCCAGAGCCTGGCCTTCCAGCCGTACTCCGAGCTGTGCTGTCCCTCTAAGGTGGTGGTGGACATCGTGTCCAGGCTGCTCCAGGCCCTCTGGTCCTGCCAGATGGAGAGCCCCTGTGACCAGTCCTCCATGGCCCTGAGTGACATGAGTGTCACCATAGTGCTGGCAGTAGTGGAGAACCTCTCTAGAGTTCTGAAGGCTCCTCCTGTCGCTCAAGTCTACTACTCCCGTTCCACTGGTGTCAGGATGGTCCACTCACTCAACCGTAAGATCCAGTGCCTAAACAGCCCTGAGGACCTTAGGAGAGCTCTTTTCACCCAAAGTTCCACCTTGATCAGCACCATCATTGAAGCTGTGAGCACCAAAGTCCAGAGGCTGTTTGAAGCTCCTGCTGACTACATTCCATTAAGCTCTATCCGCAGCTGGCTATCAGAGCCCAAGGCGAGCGAGGTTCGTCCAAAGTGCCCTGACCAGCTGGTAATCTCCTCGGAGCTCCTGAGGAACATCATTGGTATGATAGTTTATGTAGTCTTCGAAGGCCACCTAGAGGAAGACATCAACCTTCATTACTGGCCCCTCATAAACGACATAATCCACCAGCTGTCACTGTGTGGGGTCAAAGTCACAAAGAAAGGGGGCAAGGCCAACTGGCACATTGGCTGGTACCAGATCCTTGAGATGGTGACAAACATCCATACTCATCTTCACCGCTATACTGGCACAGAGCTGGTACTAAAGTTTGCAACATCTGCCAGGGCCACCATGCTAACGAGGCACATGGTTCACCATGTGGTCGAGGAGCTGGTAAAGCTGAAGGACGTGGATGAAGGGACACTAGCTTCAGGGAGCAGTGAGGTAAGAAATGATTACAAGTGTTTATCTTTATGAAAGTCCACTCATACAAAGCATTTTTGTTGTTGTTGTTGTTGGTAAAAAGAAGATTTGCAATGTCGCAAATATTACGTTAAATATGATGTCCTTGTTGCTTTCAGTCTGTCACAGCACCCCTAATCACTAACCCCGTCAAAGTGGACAACATCACAACAACCATGACCACGACTCCAGTTGACCTCCAGTCAGGTGAGTTAAATTGACACGGATCACTTTGATAGGTGTCCATGTCTTACTGTAATATAACTTATTAGCTAATGTTTTGAAAATAGACAGTTTCGCAATAAGTTGTGTTTGTATGAGATGGATTTTCTCATTCTAATTTCAAGGGAATGTTGTGGTAAAACACTCAGCACCCTGTATTCCACCTGCAGGCTTTGCCCCGGCACCATGCATATTACCCCCAGGCTTTGCCACTGCATCCTGCATCCCACCACCAGTCTTTGCCCCGGCATCATGCCCACTCCCAGCAGGCTTTTCCCCGGCATCATGTCCCCCACCACCAGGCTTTGCCCCTCTATCATGCCCCCCACCACCAGGCTTTGCCTCTCTATCATGCCCCCCACCACCATTCTTTGCCCCTCTATCATGCCCCCCACCACCAGGCTTTGCCTCTCTATCATGCCCCCCACCACCATTCTTTGCCCCTCTATCATGCCCCCCACCACCAGGCTTTGCCCTTCTATCCTTCCCCCCAACACCAGGCTTTGCTCCTCTATCCTGCCCCCCACCACCAGGATTTTCCCAGGCATCATGCCCCCCAACACCAGGCCTTGCCCCTCTATCATGCCCCCCACCACCAGGGTTTGCCCATCTATCCTGCCCCCCACCACCAGGCTTTGCCCAGGCATCCTGCCAGCCACCACCAGGCTTTGCCCTTGCATCCTGCCCCCCACCACCAGGCTTTGCCCAGGCATCATGCCCCCCACGATCAGGCTTTATCCCGGCGTCATGCCCCCCACCACCAGGCTTTCCCCCGGCATCTTGCCACCCACCACTCACTATCGCAGATCATATCTGCACTCTAATTCAGAGCATCACTGCCAGATCCAACAACATCGTCAACAAGGAGCTGGAGAAGTGTATCGACTCTTATAGTAAGAGCATCTGGGCTGACACTTTCTACTGCGAGTACATGAAGATGTACCCATCACCCCAGGGGATTGAAGCCTTCTCATTTGATGAGGAGAGATTTTTAGTGGTGGCCAACATAATCGGCAGAATATTGCTGAACAATCTCCAGCTAGAGATGCTCCTCTCAGTGGAAGACTTTAATGTGGATGAAGTAGGGAGCAGTGGGGTAAGCAACGATCACAAGTGTTTATCCTTATGAAAGTCCACTCATTCAATTTTCTCTGATAAAAATAAAGAGGTAAAGAGGAGATATGAAATGTAACAAATGTTCTGTTAAATATTGTGTCCTTGTTGCTTTCAGTCTGTGGACTTGAACCTGGCGATCCCAGAGACCGCTAACCCTGTCAAAGTGGTAGACATCACAACACCCCTGACCACTAATCCAGTCAACCTTGAGGTTTTGGATGAAACACTTGTCCTTCAGTCAGGTGAGTTACACTGTCACAATCACTTTGACAGGTGATCATTTTTCACTGTAATGTAACTTACTGGCTCAAGTTTTATAACTAGACAGTTTGGTAATTACGTTAAAGACGTCCTTGTTGAACTTTTCCTGTTGAAAAGAGATATCCCAAGTATAAATCCAGTAAAGTACACACACTAAAGCAGTGGTCACCAACTGGCCAATGGCAGTCGACTGGTCTATCTCCAAGGCATTCCTAGTCAATCACCAAACATGTATGTAAAAAAAAAACAATAAAGCCTTAAAGTTTTTATGTAAGACTGATCTTCACTTTGTCCGCCACCACCAGGCTTTTCCCCGGCACACTGCACCCCACCACCAGGCTTTTCCCCGGCACACTGCACCCCACCACCTGAATTTGCCCCAACACCCTGCACTCCACCCCCAGGCTTTGCCCTGACAACCTACACCTCGTCGCCAAGCTTTGTCGCTAATGCCATGCAGGGCTTTGGCACCAAAGTCATCCTGAAACAAATGGTCCTGCTATTCTTGGAGAGGCTCCCTCCTTCGTCAGAGGACCTTGAGTCAGAGTTCCTGACTATCACCGATCGTATCTGCACGCTTTTTCAAAGCATCACTGCCAGATTCCGCAACATCGTTAATGAGGAGCTGGAGAAGTGTACCGACTCTGACAGTAAGAAGTACTGGGCTTACACCTTCTACTGGGAGTATATGAAGAGGTACCCATCATCCCAGTGCCTGGGGATTGAAGCCTTCACATGTGATGAGGAGAGATGTTTAGTGGTGGCCAAAATGTTTGCAAAGAAGATGTGCCCCAAGATGCTCCCCTCAGCAGCAGACTTCGACGAGGCTGAAGATTCAGGGAGCAATGGAGTAAGCGAAAATTTCAAGTGTTTATCTTTATGAAAGTCCGCTCATGAAATTATCTCTGATAAACATACAAATATATGTCAATGTTATGAAAAAGGAGATATGAAATGTAGCAAATGTTCTGTTAAATATTGTGTCCTTGTTGCTTTCAGTCTGTGGACTTGAACCTGGCGATCCCAGAGACCGCTAACCCTGTCAAAGTGGTAGACATCACAACACCCCTGACCACTAATCCAGTCAACCTTGAGGTTTTGGATGAAACACTTGTCCTTCAGTCAGGTGAGTTAAACTGTCACAATCACTTTGACAGGTGATCATTTTTCACTGTAATGTAACTTACTGGCTCAGAGTTTATAACGAGACAGTTTGGTAATTACGTTAAAGACGTCCTTGTTGAACTTTTCCTGTTGAAAAGAGATATCACAAGTATAAATCCAGTAAAGTACACACACTAAAGCAGTGGTCACCAACCGGCCAATCGCAATCGACTGGTCGATCTCCAAGGCATTCCTAGTCAATCACTAAAGATGTATGTAAAAAACTCAACTATAGACTGATCTTCACTTTGTCCGCCACCAACAGGCTTTTCCACGGCACACTGCACCCCACCACCAGGCTTTTCCCCGGCACCCTGCACCCCACCAACAGAATTTTCCATAGCACCCTGCATTCCACCCCCAGGCTTTGCCCTGGCAACCTGCACCTCGTCGCCAAGCTTTGCCGCTAATGCAATGCAGGGCTTTGGCAGGAAAGTCATCCTGAAACAAATGGTCCTTCTATTCTTGGAGAGGCTCCCTCCTGCGTCAGAGGACCTTGAATCAGAGTTCCTGACTATCACTGATCGTATCTGCACGCTGTTTCAAAGCATCACTGACAGATTCCGCAACATCGTTAATGAGGAGCTGGAGAAGTGTACCGACTCTGACAGTATGCAGTACTGGGCTTTCACCTTCTACTGGGAGTATATAAAGAGGTACCCATCATCCCAGTGCCTGGGGATTGAAGCCTTCACATGTGATGAGGAGAGATGTTTAGTGGTGGCCAAATTGTTTGCAAAGAAGATGTGCCCCAAGATGCTCCCCTCAGCAGCAGACGTCGACAAGGCTGAAGATTCAGGCAGCAATGGAGTAAGCGATGATTTCAAGTGTTTATCTTTATGAATGTCCACTCATTAAATTATCTCTGATAAAAATACAAATAAATGTCAATGTTGAGAAAAAGGAGATATGAAATGCAGCAAATGTTCTGTTACATATTGTGTCCTTGTTGCTTTCAGTCTGTGGACTTGAACCTGGCAATCCTAGAGACCCCTAACCCTGTCAAAGTGGTAGACATCACAACACCCCTGACCACTAATCCAGTCAACCTTGAGGTTTTGGATGAAACACTTGTCCTTCAGTCAGGTGAGTTACACTGTCACAATCACTTTGACAGGTGATCATTTTTCACTGTAATGTAACTTATTGGCTAAAGTTTTATAACTAGACAGTTTGGTAATTAAGTTAAAGACGTCCTCCAGAGATTGTTGAACTTTTCCTGTTGAAAAGCTATATCCCAAGTATAAATCCAGTAAAGTACACACACTAAAGCAGTGGTCACCAACCGGCCAATCGCAATCGACTGGTCGATCACCAAGGCATTTCTAGTCAATCACCAAACATGTATGTAAAAAACCCAACAATAAAGCTTTACGTTCCTATTTTTTGTATTACTTTTACGCTGTTGGTGGTAGGTGCACTTGATTCAGCAGCCCTAGCGCCGGGAAGGCATAGTGTTCCCATTTTGAACCATTTCATGTGTCTGGAGGTAGAACGCGTACCCGGCAGGCGCAGAGAGCAAATCAAATGAATTGGTGCATGAGGTGGAAATAATGCAGTGGGCCTTGAGTTTCACCCTCAGCTGGAGTGCAGAGGAGTCAGTTGAGAGGCAGCCTCACTGCTTCTCCCTCCCCCCAACCTGACCATCAGTCCTGTAAAAAAATTATAGTGAATTATTATGCTCACTCAGCTTTGCCTCCCAAATAATACAACACATTATCTTATTACCAGTGTTATCATATATTAAAATATATATATATATATTATTTAAACACACGGTGTGAAAAGATCAACAGATCAACAACTGCATTGTCGAACTAGAAGCACAAGCATTTCGCTACACTCGCATTAACATCTGCTAACCATGTGTATGTGACAAATAAAATTTGATTTGATTTGATATGATTTGATATGCACATTGGCAGGCCAATCCAAGCATAGCCAATATGCAGTCATAATGTATTGGGCCTACAGCCTACTGAACAAATCTCATTGCTACAGAACAGTTTAGAAATAGTTAATGTTGCATAGGTTAACTTTTTTTTTAAGTCATGTTTTTAAAAAATCTGAGCGGTAGATCTGGACTTGCATTTTAACTCAGAAATTGATCTTGACTCAGAAAGTGATTTTGACTCAGAAAGGGTTGGCGACTATTGCTCTCAAGGGGAAAATAATACGTTTTTAGCAAAATACAGTTTCTTAGAGACAACTGCCAACTTCAAGGAGCAGGCTATTCAAGGTGTTGGTCTGATGATGATCCGTGATGTCATCGGCTGCCCCCCTTTCTTGAGGAACAATAAAGAAGCAATATAGAACAAAAGAGAAATGGCCCACCCCCACACTTGTGCTATGTCATGACATACCTAGACCACCTGTTGAGAGGTGACTTTTGTTAAGTACATCAGGTGTTAACTGAGGTGAAAAGGACACTAGAGTGCCACTTCTAGTTTTTATGTAAGACTGATCTTAATTTTGTCCGCCACCAACAGGCTTTGTCCCGGCACCCTGCATTCCACCCCCAGGCTTTTCCCCAGCACCCTGCATTCCACCCTCAGGCTTTCCCCTGACATCCTGCACCGCATCGCCAAGCTTCGCCGCTAATGCCATGCAGGGCTTTGGCACGAAAATCATCCTGAAACAAATGGTCCTGCTATTCTTGGAGAGGCACCCTCCTATATCAGACGACCTTGAGTCAGAGTTCCTCACTATTGCCGATCATATCTGCACGCTGTTTCAAAGCATCACTGACAGATTCCGCAACATCGTTAATGAGGAGCTGGAGAAGTGTACCGACTCTGACAGTAAGCAGTACTGGGCTTACACCTTAGACTGGGAGTACATGAAGAGGTGCCCATCATCCCAGTGCCTGGGGATTGAAGCCTTCACATGTGATGAGGAGAGATGTTTAGTGTTGGCCACCTTGTTTGCAAAGAAATTGTACCCCAAGATGTTCCTCTCAGCAGCAGACATCGACAAGGCTGAAGATTCAGGGAGCAATGGAGTAAGCAATGGTTTTAAGTGTTTATCTTATTAAAGTCCACTCATTCAGTTGTCTCTGATCCAAAAATGTATTGTTGACAATATTGGTAAAATTGTTTTTAAAAATAAACTGCAATGTTGCAAATGTTATGTTAAATAATATCTATATTAAATATTTCATATTTTTCTTTCAGTCTGTGGACATGAACCTGGCAATCGTCGACAAATTTGTCCCTAACCCTGTCAAGGTGTTGGAGTTGCTTCAACCCCTGTCACTTCCAGACATCAAAAAGCCCTTGACCACTATCCATGACAAAGTGCTGGACAACATCACAACACCCCTGGTTGATTCCCCAGTTAAGGTAGACAACATCACAACACCCCTGGTTGATGCCCCAGTTAAGGTGGAAAACATCACAACACCCCTGGTTGATTCCCCAGTTAAGGTGGACAACATCACGACACCCCTGGTTGATTCCCCAGTTAAGGTGGACAACATCACAACACCCCTGGTTGATGCCCCAGTTAAGGTAGACAACATGGTTGATGCCCCAGTTAAGGTGGAAAACATCACAACACCCCTGGTTGATGCCCCAGTTAAGATAGACAACATCACAACACCCCTGGTTGATGCCCCAGTTAAGGTAGACAACATCACAACACCCCTGGTTGATGCCCCAGTTAAGGTGGACAACATCACAACACCCCTGGTTGATGCCCCAGTTAAGGTGGACAACATCACAACACCCCTGGCCACTAATCCAGTCCACCTTAAGGTTACGGATGAACCAGTTGACCTCCAGTCAGGTGAGTTACATTAACACAGATCACTTTGACAGGTTTTCATTTCCCTCTGTAATATAAGGTATTAGCTATTGTTTTATTTTAACATGACAGTTTTATAACTAACTAATTTGTAACTAATTTAAGCTATTTTTTTGGTGATTGATCTTCTCCTTCTCATTTCCAGAAGATGTGGTCATTAAACCAAAGAAAAGCAGAGTCATGAGATTCTTCCGTCGACTTTTCTGCTGCATATACGAAGATGATTTGATGGTGTGAACCTAACCAGCTTTTCAGAGGATGACTTCAGCTCACACACAAACACACTGGCGCGCACACACACATATACGCATGCACACACACACACACACACGCACACACACACCAGATGTTGTTTAACATGAGTTTCGCATGTTAAATATTTCTCTATAATTTTTCCTCATTAAATATTTTATTATGTCTTCATTCAATGACTATTTTTACTATTTACAGTAGCAATCAATTTGTATTGTTATTTTTTTGTAACTATTTACAGTTTCAATTCACATTTCATCACAAACTTAGAGTTTTTTACAATCGCTCGGACCCATTTCTCAATACTTAGGTCACTTTTTCAAAACTCTTCACACAGTGAGCATAACAGCAGTCTATGTGGGCTAAACTATGGATCATTTTTCATTGCTTTGGCACAAAATGCATTCAATGACTACATCTTTCAATTTTCATAAACTCTTTTCTCACTCAGACACAACCACCACCAAAACTCTATGTACCTACAGGCCAATTTGCACATGTTTACATACACTTTTCAAAACTGTTAAACTTAAAATCAAAACCTAAAATTACACAAAATTGAATAAGACATACATTTGCTACATTTCTACAGTAATAGCGAATTGAAATATTTTCCAAATCTATAAAATGAAATTCTATCAAAACAATTAGACCAACCACAGCTGATTCCCATTGTAGATGAACACCCACCCAGGTGTTAGTCTTTCAATTTCATTACCATCTATACAAAAGGGGACATTTTAGGAATAATGCTGTACTGTAATGTAAACATGGACCCAGCCAGAGATAGAGAAGTGGCTGACAGAGGAAGAAGAGTGGCTGGGAGAGGGAGAGGAGTACATATGAGTGGTGGAAGAAGACCGAGAGGAAGATCAAGAGCTGTAGTCTCAGATGAGATTAGGGCTACTATAATTGATCATGTAATATATTATGATCTATCAATGAGAGAGGCTGGTCTGAGAGTGCAGCCAAATCTGCAACACTCAACAGTGGCATCTATTCTGAGAAATTTCCAGCAAAACAACAGGTAAGATGTGCATTCTGCAAGGGCATCTGACTGAACTGCACATTACAGAAGTGTATTGAGCAAAGCCTCCAAACCTACTTAACCTACTTGTAATTGTTTTTGTATTTCTGCTTAGGACCCAACGGTTACCTCCTACAGGCGGGAGAGGTAGGATTTTCACTGCTGTGCAGGAAACTGCAATCATTGATATGGTCACCAGAAGCAATGGCAAAAAACTCACAGAGATTCGGGACAGAGTGTTGGCAGACAATGTAAGCATGACAACTATTTCTAGAGTCCTGAAATAACATCAAGTCAGGATGAAGCAGTTGCGCACTGTCCCCTTTGAGAGGAACTCTGAACGAGTCAAGCAACTCAGGAACAAATAAGTCCAGGTAAGATGACTATAAAATATAGAACTGGTTTTGAACTAAACCAAACAGGGCAGAGGCAGAGGCACACAATGGCATGTTTTAAGGTATAATGTAAACTACCGTAGTAGCCTAACTCTTATGTTGTCTTGTGGATTTATTTTAGAGAGTATTCATCTTTGTGGATGAGGCTGGTTTCAACTTGGCCAAAACACGGTGGCGAGGAAGGAATGTGATTGGGAAAAGAGCCTCAGTGGATGTCCCGGGCCAGAGGGGTGCCAATATCACAATGTGTGCAGGGGCAGCTTGAGGGTTTAGAGGCCATGACTAGTTTCATGAATGTGTCAAAAGATATAGTATTAAAAAACTTGAGTGTCTCCATTGATCCTAGGTACTGGCAGTTCTGTGCAGACTCAGGACAACTGAGCTTTGGAGAAATACGCAGGTTCAAAGAGGAATCCGTCATCTTTTTCTAATGATCATGATCTTTTCATCAAAGTTGTTCATGAATTAATCACTGCTGAAGTGAAAGCCATCCTCTCGTTGAATGCTGCTTTTTAGTTAGCTTTGCGACAGTATCAAAAATACATTTTGGATTGTTCTTATTCTCCTCAATTCGCTTGTAAAAAAATAGGATGATCGAGCAGCAGTGAGGCCTCTTTGATATTGCACGGTACTGTCTTTCCAAGCTAGAAGACTTCCAGTTTGGTGGAGTGCCATTCCCGTTCCAATTTTCTGGAAGCTTGCTTCAGGGCTTAGGTATTTTTTGTATACCAGGGAGCAGATTTCTTTTGACAGTTTTTTTTTTTTTAGGGGTGCGACCTAGGGTATTATGCAAGCTTAAATTTAGATCCTTAGTTAGGTGGATAACCAATTGTTGTATTCCGACGTCCTTTGGTGGGTGGTGGGAGTCTGGAAGGGCATCTAGGAATCTTTGGGTTGTCCGGGAATTTATAGCACGGCTATTTATAGCACGGCTATAAATCCAGGGTGCGACTGTGGCAATGAGTAGGTCCGGAGAGATGTTGGACAAAACCCACTGAGTCGATGATGGCTCTGAAAGCCACCAAAAATGGGAATATTATCTGCCATGACTACAAAGTCCGATAGGAATTCAGGGAACTCAATGAGGAACACTGTCGACAGCCCAGGAGGCCTGTAAACAGGAATTATAAAAAGTTATTGAGTAGGCTGCATAGATTTCATGACTAGAAGCTCAAAAGATGAAAACACAGTCATCATGTCTTTTGTAAATTTAAATTTGCTGTTGTAAAGGATAGCAACACCTCCACCTTTGCGGGATGCGCGGGAGCTATGGTCACCAGTGTAACCAGGAGGAGAGGCCTAATTTAACACAGTAAATTCATCAGGCTTGAGCCATGTTTCAGTCAGGCCAATCACATCAGGATTATGATCACTGATTAGTTCATTGTCTATGACTGACTTGGTAGTGAGGGATCTAACATTAAGTAGCCCTACTTTGAGATATCACTATCTCTTTTAATAATGACACGAATGGAGGTCTTTATTCCAGTGAGATTGCTAAGGTGAACACTGCCATGTTTAGTTTTGCTCAACCTAGATCGAGGCACAGACATGGTCTCAATGGGGATAGCTGAGCTGATTACACTGACTGTGCTAGTGGCACTAAGCTGGCAGGCTGGCTAACAGCCTGCTGCCTGGCCTGCACCTGATCTCATTGTGGTGCTAGAGCAGTTAGAGCCCTGTCTATGTTGATAGACAAGATGAGAGCACCCCTCCATCTAGGGTGGAGTCCGTCACTCCTCAGCATGCCAGGCTTGGTCCTGTTTGTGGGTGAGTCCCAGAAAGAGGGTCAATTATCTACAAATTCTATATTTTGGGAGGGACAGACAACATTTTTCAACCAGTGAGCTTATCACTTCCACTAACTGGGAGGGGACCAAAGACAATTTGTATCAAATTTACACCCTGAAGCTATGTTGCACTTCATGACCTCTGACTATTTCATAAAAAAAAAAAAAAAAAACTTGATTTATAGATATAAACAACCAAAACAGTACAACCCCAACCCCTCATTCTCCCATCCTTCCATCTATCCATCCCCTCCCCCCCTCCAAACCACCAACCCACCCACCAAGGCATCTATAAAAGTAAGTCAAATAGGAAAGAAAAACAGAAACAAACAGTAATAGAAACAAAAACAATGGGAAAAAAAGTTCAATAAAAATTATTATCAGCACAAATGGCCACAAGAACAGATATGACTGCTTACCAAACTATACACTAAGTAAAAGACAGGCTCTCCACGTATTGTATTTTATATATATATATATATATATATATATATATATATATATATATATATATATATATATTAAAAAATCAGGTAGGCCAGTTGAGAACAAGTTCTTATTTACAACTGCGACCTGGCCAAGATAAAGCAAAGCAGTGGGACAAAAACAACAGAGTTACACATGGGATAAACAAACGTACAGTCAATACACAATAGAAAAATCTGTATACATTGTGTGCAAATTAAGCAAGGAGGTAAGGCAACAAATAGGTCAATAGTGGCAAAGTAATTACAATTTAGCAATTTACAATGGAGTGATATATGCAGATGAGGATGTGCAAGTAGAAATACTGGTGTGCAAAAGAGCAGAAAAACAAATATGGGGATGAGGTAGGTAGTTGGTTGGATGGGCTATTTACAGATGGGCTGTGTACAGCTGCAGTGATTGTTATGGAAAATATAGAATCAAATATTTCACCAATACCAGAACTTGTGAATTCAATTAGACTTTATTACAAACAGTAACAGCAATTCCATGGAAGAACTAACTCTTCATTCTTAGTACTTACATAGCATCGTCACTCCACTTTATGAATCTTGTTGTCTTACTTAGTTTCCATTCTCTTATTGGCTCAGGCATTGGGGCATAGATTCTATTGGTGGCATGACATGCACACAGGTTCATGTCACTGGTGCATACTGGTGCCCCTCACTGATTAGCTAATGTTCCTGTCCAAGTTCAGGCCGATGTTCTCTATGTATGATTGCAAGATCAGATATAGCCCAGCCCAGTCACGTATTGTTGGTCTACCTTGCCTCATCCACACAGATTCTGCTTAGGTTCTGTTTTTAACGTGTCTAATGGTCAATTTGATGTTGATCCAGCTTTGTACACTCATATGGGCTCAGCCTTCATTCTGCTTACCCATGTCTATTAATTAACTAGAGGTCGACCGATTAATCGAAATGGCCAATTAATTAGGGCCGATTTCAAAGTTTTCATAACAATCGGAAGTCTGCATTTTGTTTTACACCTTTATTTAACTAGGCAAGTCAGTTAAAAACACATTCTTATTTTCAATGATGGCCTAGGTACAGTCTGTTAACTGCCTTGTTTAGGGGCAGAACTATATATTTTTACCTTGTCAGCTCGGTGATTCAATCTGGCAACCTTACAGTTAACTAGTCCAACGCTCTAACCACCTGCCTCATGAGCCTGCCTGTTACGTGAATGCAGTAAGAAGCCAAGGTAAGTTGCTAGCTAGCATTAAACTTATCTTATAAAAAACAATCAATCAATCATAATCACTAGGTAACTACACATGGTTGATGATATTACTAGTTTATCTATTGTGTCCTGCGTTGCATATAATTGATGCGGTGTGCATTCGCGAAAAAGGATTGTCGTTGCTCCAATGTGTATCTAACCATAAACATCAATGTCTTTCTTGAAATCAATACACAGAAATATATATTTTTAAACCTGCACATTTAGCTAAAAGAAATCCAGGTTAGCAGGCAATATTAACCAGGTGAAATTGCATCACTTCTCTTGCGTTTATATTGGGTATACAGGTATGCAACAGTTTGGGCCGCCTGGCTCGTTGCGAACTAATTTGCCAGAATTTTACGTAATTATGACATAACATTGAAGGTTGTGCAATGTAACAGGAATATTTAGACTTAGGGATGCCACCCGTTAGATAAAATACGGAACGGTTCCGTATTTCACTGAAAGAATAAACGTTTTGTTTTTAAGATGATAGTTTCCGGATGCGACCATATTAATGACCTACGGCTCGTATTTCTGTGTGTTATTATGTTATAATTAAGTCTATGCTTTGATAGAGCAGTTTGACTGAGCGATGGTAGGCACCAGCAGGCTCGTAACCATTCATACGAACAGCACTTTCGTGTGTTTTGCCAGCAGCTCTTCGCTGTGCTTCAAGCATTGTGCTGTTTATGACTTCAGGCCTATCAACTCCCGAGATTAGGCTGGCGTAACCAATGTGAAATAGCTAGCTAGTTAGCGGGGTGTGCGCTAATAGCGTTTCAAAAGTCACTTGCTCTGAGACTTGGAGTAGTTGTTCCCCTTGCTCTGCATGGGTAACGCTGCTTCGAGGGTGGCTGTTGTCGATGTGTTCCTGGTTCGAGCCCAGGTAGCAGCGAGGAGAGGGATGGAAGCTATACTGTTACACTGGCAATACTAAAGTGCCTATAAGAACATCCAATAGTCAAAGGTATATGAAATACAAAAATCGTATAGAGAGAAATAATCCTATAATTCCTATAATAACTACAACCTAAAACTTCTTACCTGGGAATATTGGAGACTCATGTTAAAAGGAACCACCAGCATTCATATGTTCTGAGCAAGGAACTTAACATTAGCTTTCTTACATGGCACATATTGCACTTTTACTTTCTTCTCCAACACTTTGTTTTTGCATTATTTAAACCAAATTGAACATGTTTCATTATTTATTTGAGGCTAAATTGATTTTATTGATAAATTATTTTAACTGAAAATAAGTGTTCATTCAGTATTGTTGTAATTGTCATTATTACAAATAAATCAAATAAATCAAAAAATCGGTATCTGCTTTTTTGGTCCTCCAATAAATCGGAATCGGTATCGGCGTTGAAAAATCAGTCTAGATAATGGAAAATCAAACATAGTCATGAATTTTCACCAACACAATCGGTGAGTTGCTCTGACAGCTGACGCTTGAAGTTAGTGAGGGAGAAAAGTCTCCAACTTCAGTGATTTTTGCAATTCGTTCCATTCATTGGCAGCAGAGAATTGGCTATCAAACATCTCCAATCGAAAATCAAATCAAGAGTCGGCTTTCTATTCCGCAACAAAGCCTCCTTCACTCAAGCCGCCAAGCTTACCCTAGTAAAACTGACTATCCTACCGATCCTCGACTTCGGCGATGTCATCTACAAAATGGCTTCCAACACTCTACTCAGCAAACTGGATGCAGTCTATCACAGTGCCATCCGTTTTGTCACTAAAGCACCTTATACTACCCACCACTGCGACTTGTATGCTCTAGTCGGCTGGCCCTCGCTACATATTCGTCGCCAGACCCACTGGCTCCAGGTCATCTACAAGTCTATGCTAGGTAAAGCTCCGCCTTATCTCAGCTCACTGGTCACGATGGCAACACCCATCCGTAGCACGCGCTCCAGCAGGTGTA
The DNA here is from genome assembly GCF_002021735.2 of Oncorhynchus kisutch. Taxonomy (NCBI): domain Eukaryota; kingdom Metazoa; phylum Chordata; class Actinopteri; order Salmoniformes; family Salmonidae; genus Oncorhynchus; species Oncorhynchus kisutch. The sequence continues at coordinate 8,658,676 of NC_034198.2, forward strand.
TCTCACTGATCATCCCAAAAGCCAACACCTCATTTGGCCGCCTTTCGTTCCAGTACTCTGCTGCCTGTGACTGGAACGAATTGCAAAAATCGCTGAAGTTGGAGACTTTTATCTCCCTCACCAACTTCAAACATCAGCTATCTGAGCAGCTAACCGATCGCTGCAGCTGTACATAGTCTATTGGTAAATAGCCCACCCTTTTCACCTACCTCATCCCCATACTGTTTTTATTTATTTACTTTTCTGCTCTTCTGCACACCAATATCTCTACCTGTACATGACCATCTGATCTTTTATCACTCCAGTGTTAATCTGCAAAATTGTAATTATTTGCCTACCTCCTCATGCCTTTTGCACACATTGTATATAGACCCCCCCTTCGTTTTCTACTGTGTTATTGACTTGTTAATTGTTTACTCCATGTGTAACTCTTTGTTGTATGCTCACACTGCTATGCTTTATCTTGGCCAGGTCGCAGTTGCAAATGAGAACTTGTTCTCAACTAGCCTACCTGGTTAAATAAAGGTGAAATAAAAAAAAATCTAAATCAAAAATCAAATCAAATTTTATTTGTCACATACACATGGTTAGCAGATGTTAATGCGAGTGTAGCGAAATGCTTGTGCTTCTAGTTCCGACAATGCAGTAATAGCCAACAAGTAATCTAGCTAACAATTCCAAAACTACTACCTTATAGACACAAGTGTAAGGGGATAAAGAATATGTACATAAAGATATTAGTGAGTGATGGTACAGAGCGGCATAGGCAAGATACAGTAGATGGTATTGAGTGCAGTATATACATATGAGATGAGTATGTAAACAAAGTGGCATAGTTAAAGTGGCTAGTGATACATGTATTACATAAAGATGCAGTAGATGATATAGAGTATAGTATATACATATACATATGAGATGAATAATGTAGGGTATGTAAACATTATATTAGGTAGCATTGTTTAAAGTGGCTAGTGATATATTTTACAGTGAAAAATACCTGTTGGAGTGGGTGTTCCTATGGTGACCAGTGAGCTGAGATAAGGTGGAGCAATACCTAGCAAAGACTTATAGATGACCTGGAGCCAGTGGGTTTTGTTGGCGAATATGTAGCGAGGACCAGCAAATGAGAGCATACAGGTCGCAGTGGTGGGTAGTATATGGGGCTTTGGTGACAAAACGGATGGCACTGTGACAGACTGCATCCAATTTGCTGAGTAGAGTGTTGGAGGCTAATTTGTAAATGACATCGCCGATCGGTAGGATGGTCAGTTTTACGAGGGTAAGTTTGCCAGCATGAGTGAAGGAGGCTTTGTTGCGAAATAGGAAGCCAATTCTAAATTTAACTTTGGATTGGAGATGCTTAATGTGAGTCTGGAAGGAGAGTTTACAGTCTAGTCAGACACCTAGGTATTTATAGTTGTCCACATATTCTAAATCAGAACCGCCCAAAGTAGTGATGCTGGACGGGCGGGCGGGTGCGGGCAGCGATCGGTTGAAGAGCATATGCATTTTGTTTTACTAGTGTCATGACGTTGGCCTGGGGGGTAGGTTTATGACAGTCATAAATACCTCTTCCCCACTTTTTCCTCTCTCCACCTTACTGAGGATACATGTGCAAAACTCTTGGTTAACATAGAGATTCTGGGAACATCAGAAGGGGGGGGATTAACTATATTCTGGTAATCCGACCAATGGAACATATGCGATGGTACTTAATGAATATGATGGTTGTCATCTGGTTGTCATCTGAGACATTCTCATCAATGATAGGATAACATAAGGGCTCTGCTCAATCAGTGGCCCGCCCCTGTGAAGGGACATGGGCTATAAAACTTTTCAAACACGCCCTACTCTCCCTTCCTATATAAGCTGTTGACGACAAGAAAACCTCCTGTTCCGAGGACGTGAGGAGGACGGTCCTATGTCAGAATGGTTCAGATAATAACCACAGAACGAAGCCAACATCAGCGTGAGCTTTGGTTGCGAATGGTATGAACTTTGAACTCATATTCACTACAGAAGTGATTCCTCCTATCTGTTGAGTTAGCAACAGCAGATACAAATGAGGGTTAGGAAGGAAAAGACAGGGTATCCCGTCTATCAGCCAACAACGTTACTACAACGTATCCAATTGAAAACCAGAGACATTCTTCAAAGGACTCTGTTGGGCAACACGGCCTTCTACCACCAACCTACGGAAGCGCAGCTCAGAGTAAATATTTATTGCATTTTCCTTTTCCAAATGGGCGGTAATTTAGAATGCATAAGATACTGTATTTACGATAGCACAGCTTCGGCCTTTGTTCCTCAGTCTTCCAGCTCCTTCACTCAAACCCAGCCCCTTTTCTTTTGTGTAACAAGCTGTCATATCTGTTCCCGCCCGCTTAGGGACGTTTTCCTTTATGACGTCATTTGTAATCAAGTTATGATTTAATTATGTGTATGTGTAATTCTGTGTGATTAGTTAGGTTTTAGTAAATAAATGATTAAACCCAATTTTGTATTGCTGGTTCAACTTGTTAGCCAGGGTTCGTGCAGATAACCAAGAATTTTCAACTTTCAGATGAGTCTAAATTAAGATGACAATTAATATTGACTGCTATTGATGTAAAATATTACTAGGTCTTTAGGAGTTTATTCAGAAGATAACAGCTCTATAAATATTATTTTGTGGTGCCCAACTCTCTAGTTAATTACATTTAAATTATTTTATAGAATAGTACGTTATATCACTTAATCCGTCATAGACAAAGACACGACACTAGCATTTAAGAGCAGTTGGAGGCCATGGAAGGAGTGTTGTATAGCGTTGAAGCTCGTTTGGAGGTTTGTTAACACAGTGTCCAAAGAAGGGAGAAGTAGTTAGTGAACCAGGCAAGGCAGTCATTAGAGAAACCAAGGCTGTTGAGTCTGCCGATAAGAATACGGTGATTGACAGAGTCAAAAGCCTTGGCCAGGTCGATGAAGACGGCTGCACAGTACTGTCTTTTATCAATGTCGGTTATGATATGATTTAGGAGCTTGAGCAGCTCAGAAACCTGATTGCATAGCGGAGAAGTTACGGTGGTAATCTGTTCACTTGGCTTTCAAAGACTTTAGGAAGGCAGGGCAGGATGGATATAGGTCTGTAACAGTTTGGGTCTAGAGTGTCTCCCCCTTTGAAGAGGGGATGACCACGGCCGCTTTCCAATCTTTAGGAATCTCAGATGATACGAAAGAGAGGTTGAACAGACGAGTAATAGGGGTGGCAACAATGGCGGCGGATAATTTTAGGAAGAGAGGGTCCAGATTGTCTAGCCCAGCTGATTTGTATGAATCCAGATTTTGTCGCTCTTTCAGAACATCAGCTGTCTGGATTTGAGTGAAGAAGAAGCGGGGGTAGGGCCCAGTTGCTGGCCCAGTTGCTGCAGGGGTTGCAGAGCTGTTGGCCGGGGTTGGGGTAGCCAGTTGGAAAGCATGGCCAGCCGTAGAAAAATGCTTATTTAAATTCTCGGTTATCGTGGATTTATCAGTGGTGACAGTGTTTCCTAGTCTCAGTGCAGTGGGCAGCTGAGAGGAGGTGCTCTTATTCTCCATGGACTTTACAGTGTCCCAACACTTTGTGGAGTTAGTGCTGCAGGATGCAAATTTCTGTTTGAAAAAGCTAGCCTTTGCTTTCCTAACTGTATTGATTCCTGACTTCCCTGAAAAGTTGCATATTGCGGGGACTATTCGATGCTAGTGCAGTACGCCAGAGGCTGTCTTTGTGCTGGTCAAGGGCAGTCAAGTCTGGAGTGAACCAAGGGCTATATCTGTTCTTAATTCAACATTTTTTGAAAGGGACATTCTTATTTAAGATGGTGAGGAAAGCACTTTTAAAGAACAACCAAGCATCCGCTCCGGACGCGATGAGGTCAATATCCTTCCAGGATACCCCGGCCAGGTCGATTAGAAAGACCTGCTCGCAGAAGTGTTTTAGGGAGCGTTTGACAGTGACGAGGGATGGTCGTTTGACCGCGGACCCATAACGGACGCAGGCAATGAGGAAGTGATTGCCGAGATCCTGATTGAAAACAGCAGAGGTGTATTTAGAGGGCAAGTTGGTCAGGATGATATCTATGAGGGTGCCCATGTTTACGGATTTGGGGTTGTACCTGGTAGGTTCTTTGATAATTTGTGTGAGATTGAGGGCATCTAGCTTAGATTTTAGGATGACCGGGCTGTTAAGCATATCCCAATTTAGGTCACCTAGCAATACGAACACTGACGATAGATGGGGGGCAATCAATTCACATATGGTGTCCAGGGCACTGCTGGGAACTAAGGTTATAACAAGGTTATAACAAGCGGCAACAGTGAGGGACTTATTTCTGGAGAGATGGATCTTTAAAATTAGAAGCTCAAACTGTTTGGGCATAGACCTGGAGTGTTCTGTCATACTAATCTCTACAGTAGATTGCAATTCCGCCACCTTTAGCAGTTCTGTTTTGATGGAAAATGTTGTAATTGGGGCCTTCCTAAGCCATAATTCAGACACAGCTAGGACATCAGGGTTGGTGGAGTGTGCTAAGGCAGTGAATAAGGCAAACTTAGTGAGGAGGCTTCTGGTGTTAACATGCATGAACCCAAGGCTTTTACGGTTGCAGAAGTTATCAAATGAGAGCGCCTGGGGACACACAGGGCCTTGGTTAAGCTCTACATCACCAGAGAAACAGAGGAGTAGGATGAGGGTACGGCTAAAGGTTATAAGAACTGGTCGTCTAGTGCTTTGGGAGGGAGCAGATTTACGGGTGTGGTAGGATAGACTCGGGGCATAGTGTACAGACAAGGGTATGGTAGGGTGCGAGTACAGTGGGGGTAAACCTAGGCATTGAGTGACTATTAGAGAGGTTCCATCTCTGGAGGAGCCAGTTAAGCTAGTTGTGGTCTCTGCATGTGTGGTGGGGTGGGACAAGGGGGCTATCTGAGGCATGTTGAGTAGGACTAGGGGCTCCGCAGTAAATAAAACAATGAGAGCTGCCCTAAACAAAAGTATACAAGGCATTGGGACCAGGTTAAGTCCAACTTTTGACGGGACCCACGCACAGTGTACCTAACCTTCTTCAGAGACAGAGATGACATCACCTCCTTAATCCACTGCATAAAGGAGGGAGGCTTTGCAGACTTCCAGCGAAAGAGAACAAGGCAGCGAGCTAGCAGAGAGCTAGCAATGATGCGTGGTAGCATTCTGGTCTAGGGGAAGTATTCCAAAAATGGCAGTGACAGGGTTGGGGCTAACAGTTGTATTACACATAAGTGAGAATGCCTCAAAAATGGGGTCCCAGAGGCCACTCAAAGATTGAAGTGACCAGAAAATGTGTCCCACAGTCACTGGACACTGGTGGCATCTCAAACACTTGGGGTCAAAATGTGGGTATATTTTTGCCAATCTGTCATTTGAGTAATGGAGATGATACAAAACATTTAAACTGAATAAGCCCATGCCTTATGCAAAATGATGACGTGTGGATACGCTCAATAGTTTGTTGCCATATCATCAGGTAGCTCGCCACCTATGTCTTGCTCCCATGCAGATTTTGTATTGGCAAAGGAAGGCGGATTAATGTTCTGTATTATGTTGTATAATCTGGAGATTGTGCCCTTCTGATAAGGGCTAAGATCTACCCATCTCTCGACTGGACACTTAGTAGGCTTGAGTGGAAATAAAGGGAAATGTTTTTTTGGCAAAGTATGCAGGTATCTAAAGAAAGTGGCTATTGGGAATATTATAGTCAACTCTCAGAGTATTGAATGAGACTAATGTGTTATTAACAAATAGGTCAGAAAAAAATATTCAGACCGTTCCTATGCCAGAACTGGAATGCCGTGTCAATCTGTGACGCTGGGAAGAGATGATTCGATGTTAAATGGGGAGTTCTTAAGGGAGTTCTTAACAATGGGGTTCAACACATGGGTGCCAAGGTACATGGGCATTGGGGAGGACAGGAGTGAATCCCGGAGAAGTTGGAAGGCTTGACAGTAACTATGATGGCCCAGGTTGGGCCATCCTTGTTTTCAAATGTAGAAACCCAATAAACACATTTAGATATATATTTGCTGACCAGTAGTAGTGTAAAAAATTGGGAAGGCGTTTCTATAGATATACCTTTCGCATTCATGGATTTGACTTATTCCAAATGAAGTTGGAAATGTAGCTGTCCAGTTGTTTGAACATCAATTTTGGCAAAAAAAATGGGAATAATTTGGAATAAGTACAAAAACCCAGGTAGTATAGTCATCTTAACATAATTAATGTGACCTGTTAATGAAATGGGAAGAGACAACCACCAGTGTTTTGAAGTTGTTTAAACAGAGCCTTAAATGAGCGTGCAACCTTTATCTCAAAATATGTAAAGACCTGATCCTCCACCTTAAATGGGAAATTGGCATACCCAATTCCTTCTGCTAACTAATTAATGGGGAGGAGCACACTTTTGGTTAGGTTTAACGTATAACCAGAGAATGTCCTAAAACCGTGTAGCATGTACAAGAGATAGGGTATAGACTCCACAGGGTTAGAGATGTAGCAAATAAAATTGTCTGTATACAAGGACACCTTGTGAGTTATGTTTCCCCTTAATCCTCTCCTCAGCCCACGGTGTGACAGTAAGAGGCTCAATAGCCATATCAAATAGGAAAGGGGATAAACAGCAACCCTGCGTGGCCCCACCGTGAAGAGGGAGGTAACATTGTTGGTGCGAACAGAAGCCACTAGGGACGAGTACACCATCTTAATCCAGGAAAGGAATGATGGGCCAAACCCATAGTACTGTAAATAGATATTCCCACTCAACCCGGTCAAAAGCCTTTTCAGCATCAAGAGACATGACAACCTCTGCCAGAGTAGCTTCATCATCACTTATTGAGGCATCCATGTGGGTTTGTTCATCTGAATTGAGGCAGGGGATGTCCAAATTGTCTAGAAATGCATGCATCCGTGATGTGTCAGGAAGCGCCTCTGATGAGTAAAGAGCAGAATTGATTAAATTGATTAAATTGATTTCTTTGGGATTGGTTAAATCAGCTGCAATACAGATTTCAGGTATGGTGCTGCTAGCAGCGGATTGTCGAAGCTGGTGAGAACTTGCCAGCTTTCTGTGTTCATAGAATTTTTGCCTTGACTTAAACAGAAGCTGCCCCATTTGTTTGGTGGAAAGGTTGTCAAATTCCGATTGGTGTAGCAGTCTCTGTTTGTAGAGTTCAAGAGTTGGAGAAGAGGCATATCTGTTGTCCACATCTGGAATGAGTTGCGATAGCTCCGATAACCATTTGGTGTGCTGTTTATTGTCATACGCTGTGTATTAAATAATTTGTCCCCTTAGATATGCTTTTAACGACTCCCACACAGTGCCAGGGATGCAGTTGATCTGAAAAAAGATATCAATGTGAGTTGATATGTATTTTTTGAAGGCACTGCAGGATAGTATTAGAGGGTCAAGTCACCACGCGCGTTGACACAGTACTACTGTCCGGAAAGCGGATATCTAGCTGGACAGGGCTATGGTCTGAGATAATGATGCTGTGATATTAGCTATTAGTTACAAAAGGAAGAATTCTATTGTCCAGAAGGAAAAAGTCAACCCTAGAGTATGAGTGGTGGACTGGAGAAAAAAAGGAGTACTGTTTAGCAGTGGGATTGCTCTACCCATCCTCTCTTTAGTTTATCATGGTGGCTGGACCGGAGACGGGTCTCTTGGAGAAAAACAATGTCCGGACTTAAGACCAGCATACACTCGGCTACATTAATTCCTTTCACGTTCGTTAAAATAACATCAAATTGATCAGAAATACAGTGTAGACATTGTTAATGTTGTAAATGACTATTGTAGCTGGAAATGGCTGATTTCTAATGGAATATCTACATTGGCGTACAGAGGTCCATTATCAGCAACCATCACTCTTACCATTGACGTGCGACAGCCGCAGACCATCTCCGCTGCAGTAGACTGAAGAGCTGGGAAGGATGGATGTTCTCCTTAATAGTATGTAGAACACACACACGTGTGCACAGACAGACATGCACACACACACACACACCACACATTTAGTTTTTGTCTTTCTTTATTTGAATTTACATGTTCATTTTAATACCATATTTCTAATAGAAAAGTGTTAACGCTGGTTGTTTGAAATATGTAAGTAAGTGTCTAGCACTCAATTTTATAGATGCTGTAGGAAACTTCCTGTGCCCTGCGACCTCCCTCTCCTTCAATGGCTTCAAGACAGTCCTGGAGATTTACATCATGGGAATGTTTAACAGCTGCAAGGTGGTCTATGAGAAGTGATTCAAGGTACAGCACACTCAGTATGCACTGAGATTTTTCAATCAATTAACTTTAATCCAACTACTTACCTATTTACGTGACTTGCATGGATATTCCTGTTTGTTTTTCATTGTTGTGCTACCTCAGATAGTCATACACTACATGCCAAAAGTATGTGGACACCTCCTCGTCGAACGTCTCATTCGAAAATCATGAGCATTAATATGGAGTTGGTCCCCCCCTTTTCTGCTATAACAGCCTCCACTCTTCTGGGAAGGCTTATTTGGGAAGGCTTATTTTTGTCATCCTGAAACAGGAAAGAGCCTTCCCCAAACAGTTGGCACAAAGTTGGAAGCACAGAATCATCTAGAATGTCTTTATATTCTGTAGCTTTAAGATTTCCCTTCACTGGAACTAAGGGGCCTAGCCCAAACCACAAAACAGCCGCAGACCATTATTCCTCTTCCACCCAACTTTACAGTTGGCAACGGGTGTGGCTGAAATAGCCAAATCCACTCATTTGAAGGGGTGTCCACATACTTCTGTAGATATAGTGTACTTCTGGTAAACATGTATGGATAGATAGAATTGATTCTGTCTGATGTTTGCGTTCAGGACCATGGGGGTGCCATTGTGAACAACTCTGCCACCCGTGGCTACACGGATCTCCAGGTGCATGCTGGCTCTGCCAAGGCTGCCAATGGTAAAAACATGACTGTGTCTTAAGTATATGATTGTTGCTATATTGTTATGTACAGTGGCAAGAAAAAGTATGTGAACCTTTTGGAATTACCTCGATTTCTGCATAAATTGGTCATCAAATCTGATCTGGTCTTCATCTACGTCACAACAATAGACAGTGTGCTTAAACTAATAACACACACATTATTGTATTTTGTCTATATTGAATACACAATTGAAATATAGCTTATAGCTTATGTTGGAAAAAGTATGTGAATCCCTAAGCTAATGACTTCTCCAAAAGCTAATTGAGTCAGGAGTCAACTAACCTGGAGTCCAATTAATGAGACGAGATTGGAGATGTTGGTTAGAGCTGCCTTGCCCTATAAAAAACACTCATAAAATGTGAGTTTGCTATTCACAAGAAGCATTGCCTGAAGTGAACCATGCCTCAAACAAAAGAGATCTCAGAAGACCTAAGATTAAGAATGGTTGACTTGCATAAAGCTGGAAAGGGTTACAAAAGTATCACTAAAAGCATTGATGTTTATCAGTCCACGGTAAGACAAATTGTCTATAAATGGAGAAACTTCAGCACTGTTGCTACTCTCCCTATGAGTGGCCGTCCTGCAAAGATGACAGCAAGAGCACAGCTCAGAATGTTCAATGAGGTTAAGAAGAATCCTAGAGTGTCAGCTAAAGACTTACAGAAATCTCTGGAACATGCTAACATCTCTGTTGACGAGTCTACAATAGGTAAAATACTAAACAAGAATGGTGTTCATGGGAGGACACCACGGAAGAAGCCACTGCTGTCCAAAAAAACCCATTGCTGCACGTTTGAAGTTTGCAAAAGTGCACCTGGATGTTCCAAAGCCCTACTGGCAAAATATTCCTTAGACAGATTAAACTACAGTTGAGTTGTTTTGCAAGGAACACGCAACACTATGTGTGGAGAACAAAAAGGCACAGCACACCAACATTAAAGCCTCTCATCCCAACTGTAAAGTATAGTAGAGGGAGCATCATGGTTTGGGGCTGCTTTGCTGCCTCAGGGCCTGGACAGCTTGCTATCATTGACAGGAAAATGAATTCCTAAGTTTATCAAAACATTTTGCAGGAGAATATTAGACTATCTGTCCGCCAATTGAAGCTCAACAGAAGTTGAATGATGCACCCGGACAACGACCCCAAACACAGAAGTAAATCAACAACAGAATGGCTTCAACAGAAGAAAATATGCCTTATGGGGTGGCCCATTCAGAGTCCTGACCTCAACCCAATTGAGATGTTGTGGCATGACCTCAAGAGAGCAGTTCACACCAGACATCCCAAGAATATTACTGAACTGAAAGTGTTGCAAATAGGAATGGTCTAAAATTCCTCCTGACCGTTGTGCAGGTCTGATCCGCAACTACAGAAAACATTTGGCTGAGGTTATTTCTGCCAGTTATTAAATCCAAGGGTTCACATACTTTTCCCACCCTGCACTTGTGAATGTTTACACGGTGTGTTCAATAAAGACATGAAAATGTAGAATTGTTTTTGTGTTATTAGTTTAAGCATACTGTGTTTGTCTATTGTTGTGACCTAGATGAAGATCAGATCACATTTTATGACCAATTTATGCAGAAATCCAGGTATTTCCACAGGGTTCACATAGTCTTTTAGTTTCACCACATTTTCTCAGACATAACCTAGGAAGCCCACTGATAACTTTCCCTCTCTTTCTTCACCCCACTCCCCTTTTCCTGTCCACATCTCTCTCTCCCAGATGCCATGACCAAGCACCTGGCCGTTGAGTGGGGACCAAGTGGGGTAAGGGTTAACACACTGGCACCAGGTCCTATTTCGGGCACAGAGGGCTTCTGTAGGCTGGGTAAGGATCTGTGGCTGCCTAGCTGGGATTTGATACACACGTTTGATTTCTTAAGTCGTATGCCAAAATCACACATGGCCACACATACTTTTTTTGTGATTAATCTTGCCACTCTTCTCTAACTTTTAGTTAAGTAGGTTTTAGTATACACTTGATTAAGTAGGTCTGGGTAATTCTGTGTTATTTATATGCTAGTGAGGTCAAAGTTATCAAGAACAGAGCCTGAGGAGAGGTAAACTAAATGAAGTCCTCAGTCTCATTTCTCTTTGCCCCAAATTCTGTTTCTCACGCCCATCTCTCTTGTCCTCAGGTGGCAACAGAGCAGAGAGGATGGATGCCTTCTCATCCATCCCACCGCAGCGGGTCGGCAACAAGATGGAGCTGGCCCACGGTGAGCTGTTCCTGAACAGCCGCACCTCCTCTTGTTGACGGGCCACATCATGGTGGAGGACGGTGGGAGTTGGCTCACTTCGGCCAATGACATATCCATGCTGCTCGGTATAGCTTCCTCTCAATCTGCTAAACTCTTGACACGGCCCCTTCCCCCATCACAGGTGTGTTGGACAGAAGAGGAAGTGGGGATGTAGATCTAGGAGAGGAGGACGTTGTGAAGTTGTTTTGTGGATACTGTCAAGGAAAATAGGAGGTAAACACTCAAATATTAGCAAGAACATATTGACCTTCACATCCACATGTTGAAACTGGATATAAGGTCCAAATCATGTTCTAAGTGTTGGGTTCATTTGCATTAATCCACACCAGTTTTAGATTCTAATTATTCAACTACTTTGGATTAAGAATCAATATGTTGATGAACTCTGTAGTTGTTCCATCATGTAGTCTAGTTGTTACAATTGAATTGTAAAGCACTTACAATTTACACATACAATGTCCAGAACTTTCCTAATAAACCTTTTAATAATGACACTTAAAAACTGTGCCTGCATATTGAATATCACAACCTTTTCCCAATCTCTTAATCTGCGTTTGCAGTCTCTGAAAGTTATGTACTGAGTTTGAATATTCATACAGTAGAAAATTACTTCTCCAAGCAAACACTAAGTTTCTACAGTATGTCCTCATTGCTCAAGATAAAAAGTGAAAGAAACAGTAGCACCAATAGTATAGCCAGAGATGATACAGACTTTGGTGTAGCACCTCTTCTTTAGTTAAATATGCATTCACACAGATCCACCTGAGGGGGGCGCCAATGTGTAATGCAGCTGAAATGGGTGCCTTTGGTTTGGCTACAACTGTGCAGATCAGTGGTTCCCAACACTTTTTGGGTACTGTACACCTGCCTGAAGAACCCCGTCATGCGTGTGCGACCAGCGTGATTCCTAAATTAGGTGTACATTTGATTAAAAAATAGTTTTACGCACCCAGTCGAGTTGGGCAGACTTATTTTCAATGTCAGGGAATAAGGAGTTGAGCTCACTGTTGAGTTTGGCTAAATGTGAGCTTACTATTTGCACCATAGGAGCCCTGTCAACATCACCTGTAAAAAGGTAGGTGTCAAGTTGCTGGAAACAACTTCACATTTCCTCTCCCAACGTTAGATCTTCTTCATGAATCCGCTCACTTTGTCATACTTGTAGAATGTGTGTCTTTACCTTGCAGAGTTAGATTCACATTGTTCAGCATGCTGAACACATCAGCAAGGTAGGATACCCACTTCCACAAGGGGGTCTGAGTGCTCAGACAGAAAATCACTTCGGCACACAACTCAAAAATCCTTTGTAGCGTTTTCCATCTGATTAGACAATGGACCTCGGTGTGAAGCAGTAGCTGCTAGTGCTGTCATCACAGAGCCTTTAAAATATCTGGTGATTCAGAGGACTGGACATGATAAAGTTAATCACTTTCACTGCGTCATTCAAAACATAATGTAACTCAGGACTCATTATCTTGCTGGCCAATGACTGTGGGATTTACCTTCTATATGTGGGCAATCCTGATTGTGCTCTGAAAAAAAAGTCACCAAAGTGAAACATATCCTCACCTGTAGTTCTCCCGGAGAGCTTTTAGCAGAACAGAATGTGCTCATAAATTTCCGAAATGTCTCTGTATTGCACACACGCAATCAACTGGGCTTCCCCACTGACATCAGTCGATTCGTCCAACTGCAGAGAAAACAGACCGGAATAATTCTCATTTTTTCACGACATACAATGACATTCTAGACGATTCTGTGCTTCCAACGTTGTTGCAACAGTTTGGGAAGCCCTTTCCTGTTTCAAATCAAATCAAATTGTATTTGTCACATACACATGGTTAGCAGATGTTAATGTGAGTGTAGCGAAATGCTTGTGCTTCTAGTTCTGACAATGCAGTAATAACCAACAAGTAATCTAACTAACAATTCCAAAACTACTGTCTTATACACACAAGTGTAAGGGGATAAAGAATATGTACATAAAGATATATGAATGAGTGATGGTACAGAGCGGCATAGGCAAGATACAGTAGATGGTATCGAGTACAGTATATACATATGAGATGAGTATGTAAACAAAGTGGCATAGTTAAAGTGGCTAGTGATACATGTATTACATAAAGATGCAGTAGATGATATAGAGTACAGTATATACGTATACATATGAGATGAATAATGTAGGGTATGTAAACATTATATCAGGTAGCATTGTTTAAAGTGGCTAGTGATATATTTTACATCATTTCCCATCAATTCCCATTATTAAAGTGGCTGGAGTTGAGTCAGTGTGTTGGCAGCAGCCACTCAATGTTAGTGGTGGCTGTTTAACAGTCTGATGGCCTTGAGATAGAAGCTGTTTTTCAGTCTCTCGGTCCCAGCTTTGATGCACACCTGTACTGACCTCGCCTTCTGGATGATAGCGGGGTGAACAGGCAGTGGCTCGGGTGGTTGTTGTCCTTGATGATCTTTATGGCCTTCCTGTAACATCGGGTGGTGTAGGTGTCCTGGAGGGCAGGTAGTTTGCCCCCGGTGATGCGTTGTGCAGACCTCACTACCCTCTGGAGAGCCTTACGGTTGTGGGCGGAGCAGTTGCCGTACCAGGCGGTGATACAGCCCGCCAGGATGCTCTCGATTGTGCATCTGTAGAAGTTTCAGTACTACAATGCCCCAATGCACAAAGCGAGGTCCATACAGAAATGGTTTGTTGAGATCTGTGTGGAAGAACTTGACTGGCCTGCCCAGAGCCCTGAGCTCAATCCCATCGAACACCTTTGAGATGAATTGGAACGCTGACTGCGAGCCAGGCCTTATCGCCCAACATCAGTGCCCAACCTCACTAATTCTCTTGTGGCTGAATGGGAGCAAGTCCCCACAGCATTGTTTCTACATCTAGTGGAAAGCCTTCCCAGAAGAGTGGAAGCTGTTATAGCAACAAAAGGGGACCAACTCAATATTAATTGCCCATGATTTTGGAATGAGATGTTCGACTAGCAGGTGTCCACATACTTTTGGTCATGTACTGTATTTTTGCGTCCTATTTTGGAAACTGCGGTTCGTTCTATGCGCGTGCGTGAAACGTCACTGCTGTATGCGGCTGAGGGGGGTGGCAGGGGCATTTGCTGCTGATGAAATTGTGAACGGCCTCTGTTCTAGCTAAATATTGGCAACATATTTTGTATGTTTGACACATCTCGGAGCATCTTGTGACGGTCATCATGTCTTTGGAGTGCGTTGGGATGGTAAATACATTTCGAGAGGCCGGGAATAGCTGAAGAAATTTTAAGCAAACAGACTGAATATGTTCCTGACACAGGTGGATGATTCTTGGAATAACGTTAAGTTAGCTATCTTGGATTCGAAACGTATGGAGAAAAACACCAAACGCGGATGTAAATGAGAATTATTGACAAAACGAACAAACTAACTTTACTGGGAAGATTACATTTGACAAAATGTCCTCATAGCCAGTCCAATTTAGTTTCAGAATCAGAGATTGACAATTTGGCTTGTTAGCTAGTTAACGTTTGCTAGCTAATTAAAGCGTCCTTCAAGATATGAGAGTGGGGATGTTTGGAAGCGTTAAGTCAATGTTATTAAACATGTCAGTCAGTAAGCAAGCCTAACTATTTCAATTGGACATGCCTTATGTAAAAAGAGTCAAGCGTTGTTAACTAGCCAAGTTAGCTAGAAAGCTATTTATTTACTCACTCCCAAGGTTGGCGTATTTTCATCCACTGGCACGCACTGTCAAGTACATCGTAAATCGCATTGGCTAAAAGCTAGCTGGCTAGCCTGTTACAATGGTCACACTTTGCAACCAAATTGTGGATAACTTTTTGGACCTTGTTAGCACATGTTAACTATTTAAAATAACTTTAACGCGTTCGTGGTATTTATTGCATCCAATTTATAGCATGAATCTCATGTTATGCTAAATATTTTCTAACTGATGTGTTAGGCAGTCAGTTGTGTGAGCAAGAAGGTCCCCTCGCGTTAGTCCCAATGCAATTAATGAGTGTTTTAGATAACACGCTAAATTGATCAAGTCACTTAACTATTACAGGAACTCATCTTTTTGTGTGTATCGCTTCACGTTTTTTTGAATCATAGCGACCTTTTATGACGTTAGCCTGTTGTTGCCTCATTATTATGTTGGTTCTTAGAACATTTCTATTTAGTTTTAGCGCTATTTTAAGTCACATGTCACCAATAAATTTGTTGAATTCCAAAGTACAAATCAAAGTTCATAATTCTATGGAATTAATTATAAATTAATCTGAAAATGCAAATTTGGCTAGTTGACAACATTTAAAAAGTGCATGCTTAGACGGGGTAAATGAGTCGTGGATCATTTAGGCAACAACTAGGGCAAGTAGACAAATCAATAAATATGGGAAGTACACTGGTTTTAAGCACTAAGGTGTTTACACAGTGCTAAAATGTCATAAATTCAAAACGAGACAGTGAAGGCAGGTGTTTTATTTACCATCAGGCAACATCTGCCCATGGATCTCGTCAAGGACGTTGTCTATCGTGTAGAATAACAATATTGAAATTGAGGAAGAATTGGATGTTTGCTTTGAAATAAATTATAATTTTCTAGTTTACTGGGGAATTAGCTATCTACTCAAATGGAACATACTCTGATGTCTAGCCCTCTGGGATATTCAGAGTGGGATTCAGAACGCATACCCTCCCATGGATTCCTCCTCATGGATTCAGACAAAGGAGCCATGCTGCCTCAGAGAGAAAGTGATCAGACAGGTTTGGATTTCCAGAAAGTCAACCAGGGTGTATCTCTAAGCCTGGAAGAGCTTTTTCAGGAGAACGCCTTAAATTTAGATAGCCTTTTCAGGACCTCCACTTACTCTGGTGGAGACCAGATCTTGCCCTGGGAGGGATGTCAATCTAATCATTCCCAAGATGTCCCCCTGGGTAAACCAGCAGAGGTATCGCCTCTCAAAGACAAAATTGAGGAACAAAACAATGTCAGTGACAGCCCACTACCTGGGCTTTTATTCTCCAAAATGGCTAATTTGTTCAGGGACATCTCAGCCTGCGACGAACAAAATCCACCTGTGGGTGACAGAGACCCTGTTACCTGTCACAGGGAGCTGATAACCCTCAGTGAACATCCTTCCACTGTGAAGGTTTCAGATAGGACTCCAGATACTAACACTGAGGCGTCCTCTTTGTTGATAGTTCACCTCTTATCTGAACACTCCCCTTTTCCCTCTGGCCCTGCTCCTTCAGATGAGGTAAACCCACAAGGTGTCTGTGAGAAGCTTTTATTTCCATCTCTGGATCAGGACAGAGGCCAACCTCCTCCCTTGCAAGGTGGGGAGACTGTGCCACCTGAAAATGGGGACAAATGTTTATTCCTAGGACCTGTGACTAATCTGCCCACAGTCAGTAACATTACCTCAGAAGGTTTACTTGAGAGCAGCCTCTCACACAACACCATCCCTTTTGACCGCCCTAGCCTATCTCCAGAGGTTCAGGTGGGATCTGTGCCTTTGCTGGATCTGGAGGTTCCCGACTGTGGCCCCAGCCTCTACCCTACTCATCTCGACTCACCTACCTGCACGGGTGCTCCATCAGATTCAACTGCAGAGGATTCAGAGCAGGAACACACGTTGGCTACTACAATCCTGACTCTCTCAGACCACAGAGGTGAGGGGGACTCGGCCCTCCTTCTGAACTCCTCACCATTGATTGAACCCCTGTTGCCAAAGGTACTCTCTGACAGAGATGCTTCGATCCTGGGTCACCTGCCCAGTGGCTGTAGCTCAGATAAAAATGGCTCCCAGGATTTGATGGAAGACAAAATTATCTTTGATGTTACTAAACACGAGGGAGAGGAGGAAATGGCTCTGGATCAGTGCAATACCTCAGATGCGCTACGTGATGAGGAAACTTGGGACTTGAAACTACCCGAGGCTATACAGGGTGACGATGAGGTAAGGTTGGCAGACTTGGACCTATTTGCCAGAACCACAGATTGTCACAAACAGGATAGTTTTGATGGCCTGGTTCTGGAGATGAATGGTTTGTCTTCTGAGTCTGGATGGACAAGTGAACAAGCAGTGGAGAATCTGTCACTCTCTAAGATGGTGGGGTCTGACTCCATGCCTGTGGTTCCCATAGTGAATCGGAGAGAGGAAGACCCGTCACCTCTGAAGGTCGTGTTTGATGCTCTGGACCAGGATGGGGATGGATTTGTACGCATTGAGGAGTTTATGGAGTTTGCTGCTGCCTATGGGGCTGACCAGGTGAGACACACCTCCTTTTAGATTTTAGTCTGTGTGTTGTTTTTGTTATTCTGGTCCCAGTCAGTGGAGTATTGAGTATAAGGTTATGGTTAATTGGCAATATGAAAGAGTTCTGTATGCTTGTCAACCTAGAGATCATGAGGCTCATTCTAAATGATTTACTATTGATTCTCCACTTTACGTTAGAAAGCTTCCTTTAAAAGCTTAGTTAATTACATAAACTGAAATCCATCCCTCTATCAGTGTTTCATCAAAGGGTTTCATTTGTAAGCTATTTTGTACGAAAGGCTGGGCAGGCAAGCTAACTGGTAGGCCTTTGCTAATGCTAATTATCACAACCAGTTTCAGAGTAAAAGAAGCCTAGATTATACACGTCAGGCAACATATTATCACATAGAATAGGCATACACTCTTATTTGTTCAAATGCTTTTCTTTTCCATGATGGGGGAGCTCACTGGTGGTTTACGTTACCCCCAAATGCGATAGAACCATAATCCTGAACACTATGGCTTTGCTGAGCAACACAGGCTATTTTATAATTCAAGCCCTAAAGGCAAACCTCCAGCTTTGATTTATTTTATCAGCAATAAAAGTAAACTAGACTACAAAGGGTTTGTTAATACACTATTGGAACATGACCAGACAAGGCTTGAGAATATTTTCATGCTCTATAGCTTGGTTTTGACGTGAATTATGTGAGGATGGTCAGTGTTCAAGAGCTGGGATTTGGCATGAACGTAGTGATAAATCTGAATGAAAACATGGCGTGAAATAAATTCTGACAGGGCTGGCCTAGTACCTTCAGCCTTCTTATTCAACAAAGCACGCCACAAAGATGACCAAATGTATCATTAGGCAACATACCTCATCCCATTGTACTGGATAATCTCGTGAAATGTTTGCTCTGTCCTGCCCCACCTGTGACCTTCACCCATTCTCCAATCTCTCCAAGGCATCTTGCGTTACACCCAGGACTATCACTTCAATTATGTGGTTTTACTTAGGAAATGTTGCCATGTCAAGAAAAACATACAAACACCCTCCACTGCTGTTGGGCAGTGGTGTTGATGTGCTATTATCTGTACATAAACAACAAAGTTATAAAGGTGTCAGGTTCCTCTGTTCAACATTCTTGTCTTTGTGCCTGTCTCAGGTCTGTTTTATAACAAGTAGACCTAGGCCTACTTCCAGTAAAGCACCCAACCTTTCAGTTGCCAATAACAGGCACAAGGTTGGATGCAAATACCAGTGTAACTGTCCCTAAGGCTAGGGGAAGCCAAACTTCCCCTAAAGTAAATTGAATTGCCAAAATTATAACATAATTAGCTGACAGTAGTCTATACATGAATAAAATAATTCAAAATAGGCTTCTACACTAGAAAGCATGATTTGGCCACAGAGGATCATTTACATATTTTTTAAATGGATTGTTTTAATGCTACAGCATACAATGACATTCTAGATGATTCTGTGCTTCCTTTGTGGCAACAGTTTGAGAAAGGCTGTTTCCTGTTTCAGCATGACAATGGCCCCGTTCACAAAGCGAGGTACATACAGTGGTTCATCAATTGAATGTTTTGAGATTATGCCGCTGGGTTTAGAGGTAATTTGTGGTTTAGTACATTACCCTGCGTCACTGCTTCATTGCTCCAGACCACCACAAGGGGGAGTTAGAGCTCTGATTATGCTTTTGGGTCCCAAGGCCTAATGCTTCTCTACCAGACAATGAATGGGCGATACAAACCAAGTAGAAATTGATAATTGTGCACGACTTCAACATTGGATTTAAATTAACTGAATGATGAAGAATGTGATTGAATTTAGAACAATGGTGTAAGAATTGCTATTCCTCTGTCCTGCACGCACACTCCAAAAAATACATTTTTTTTCTTTTTGGACTGCAGCATATTACTTACTAAAACTGTTGTTACACTAAGGTTTTTATTCAAAGAGAAACAAAAATGTTTATTATATTCTAAAGATGTGTTGACTGAATATACACCGCTCAAAAAAATAAAGGGAACACTTAAACAACACAATGTAACTCCAAGTCAATCACAATTCTGTCAAACTGTCCACTTAGGAAGCAACACTGATTGACAATAAATTTCAAATGCTGTTGTGCAAATGGAATAGACAACAGGTGGAAATTATAGGCAATTAGCAAGACACCCCCAATAAAGAAGTGGTTCTAGGTGGTGACCACAGACCACTTCTCAGTTCCTATGCTTCCTGGCTGATGTTTTGGTCACTTTTTAATGCTGGTGGTACTTTCACTCTAGTGGTAGCATGAGACGGAGTCTACAACCCACACAAGTGGCTCAGGTAGTGCAGCTCATCCAGGATGGCACATCAATGCGAGCTGTGGCAAGAAGGTTTGCTGTGTCTGTCAGCGTAGTGTCCAGAGCATGGAGGCGCTACCAGGAGACAGGCCAGTACATCAGGAGACGTGGAGGAGGCCGTAGGAGGGCAACAACCCAGCAGCAAGACCGCTACCTCCGTCTTTGTGCAAGGAGGAGCAGGAGGAGCACTGCCAGTGCCCTGCAAAAGGACCTCCAGCAGGCCACAAATGTGCATGTGTCTGCTCAAACGGTCAGAAACAGACTCCATGAGGGTGGTATGAGGGCCCTACGTCCACATGTGGGGGTTGTGCTTTACAGCCAAAGTTTTGGCATTTGCCAGAGAACGCCAAGATTGGCAGATTCGCCACTGGCGCCCTGTGCTCTTCACAGATGAAAGCAGGTTCACACTGAGCACATGTGACAGAGTCTGGAGACGCCGTGGAGAACGTTCTGCTGCCTGCAACATCATCCAGCATGACCGGTTTGGCGGTGGGTCAGTCATGGTGTGGGGTGGCATTTCTTTGGGGGGCCGCACAGCCCTCCATGTGCTCGCCAGAGGTAGCCTGACTGCCATTAGGTACCGAGATGAGATCCTCAGACCCCTTGTGAGACCATATGCTGGTGCGGTTGGCCCTGGGTTCCTCCTAATGCAAGACAATGCTAGACCTCATGTGGCTGGAGTGTGTCAGCAGTTCCTGCAAGAGGAAGGCAATTGATGCTATGGACTGGCCCCAGACCTGAATCCAATTGAGCACATCTGGGACATCATGTCTCGCTCCATCCACCAACGCCACAGACTGTCCAGGAGTTGGCGGATGTTTTAGTCCAGGTCTGGGAGGAGATCCCTCAGGAGACCATCCGCCACCTCATCAGGAGCATGCCCAGGCATTGTAGGGAGGTCATACAGGCACGTGGAGGCCACACACACTACTGAGCCTCATTTTGACTTGTTTTAAGGACATTACATCAAAGTTGGTGGTTTTCCACTTTAATTTTGAGTGTGACTCCAAATCCAGACCCGTCATGGGTTGATAAATTTGATTTCCATTGATAATTTTTGTGTGATTTTGTTGTCAGCACATTCAACTATGTAAAGAAAAAAGTAGTTAATAAGAATATTTCATTCATTCAGATCTAGGATGAGTTATTTTAGTGTTCTCTTTATTTTTTTGAGCAGTGTGTGTGTGTGTGTGTATGTATGTGTGTGTGTGTATATATATATATACATATATTACACACACACATTATCCGTTATTTAACTAGGCAAGTCAGTTAAGAACAAATTCTTATTTTACAAGCCTACCGATGGAACTGTGGGTTAACTGCCTTGTTCAGGGGCAGAACGACAGATTTTAACCTTGTCAGCTCTGGGATTCAATCCAGCAACCTTTCAGTTACAATGATCTAACCACTAGGCTACCTGCCACCCCTAAATAGTTAAGGCCGATTCCAGCCTTACTGAAGCACCCCCAGATCATCACCGATCCTCCACCACATTTCACAGTGGGTGCAAGACACTGTGGCTTGTAAATCTCTTCAGGTCTCACACCCACTGTGAAATTTGGTGGAGGATCGGTGATGATCTGGGCCACAACGGTGATGATCAAGTCACATACAAGGTTGTCCTGGAAGAAAACTTGCTTCCTTCTGCTCTGACAATGTTCCCCAACAGGACAATGCTTTCCAGCAGGACAATGCTCCATGCCACACAGCCAGGTCAATCAAGGTGTGGATGGAGGACCACCAGATCCAAGACCCTGTCATGGCCAGCCTAATCTCCAGACCTGAACCCCATTGAAAACCTCTGGAATGTGATCAAGAGGAAGATGGATGGTCACAGGCCGTGCTGCTAGAATTTTTGAGCCAGGAGTGGCATAAAGTCACCCAACATCAATGTGAAAAGACTGGTGTAGAGCATGCCAAGACGCATGAAAGCTGTGATTGAAATTCATGGTTATTCCACCAAATATTGATTTCTGAACTCTTCCTAAGTTAAAACATTAGTATTGCGTTGTTTAAAAATGAATATGAACTTATTTTATTTGCATTATTCTATGTCTGACAACACTGCATCTTTTTTGTTATTTTGACCAGTTGTCATTTTCTGTAAAAAAAAAAAAGACCAGTTGTATTTGGGAAGAATGTTGTCAGTAGTTTATAGAATAAACCAAAAATGTTCATTTTACCCAAACACATACCTAAGTATGTAAGTAGTAAAACCAGAGAAACTGAACATTTTGCAGTGGTCTCTTATTTTTTTCCAGAGCTGTATCGGTCATGGTCCTGAGTGGCGCAGCGGTCTAAGTCAGTGCAAGAGGGATCACTACAGTTCCTGGTTCCAATCCAGGCTGTATCATATCCGGCCGTGATTGGGAGTCCCAATAGTGCAGCGCACAATTGACCCAGTGTCATCTGGTTTTGCCGGGGTAGGCCATCATTAAGAATTTGTTCACTAAGAATTTGTTTTTAACTGGCTTGCCTAGTGAAATAAAGGGTAAAGAAATATATACTTCTATATAATGTCTTACAGAGCCTTTTCATAAGTCCACTTAAGTTTCTTAAACTGTCTTCTGACTGTGATTAGAGCGATGTTGTGCTCTGATGCCAGCAGTTTGCAGACTGTATTTGCTGATCGCCCATCATTTTCAACCATCTATCTGTGAGTCGATGGCTTGAGTAGTCTCGCTGGAAATTGTAATGAAAGTACTGTACAAAGTAAATATTTTTTATTATGGTCTGACATGTCTGCAGAAATGCAGCAATTTTGTAATGTGTTTTGTTTGGTAAATTGTTTTGTAAATATGAATTCACATTTGTGGTGCCACTAAGTAAACAATTAATTAAATCAATATTGTTATTAAAATATTTTTTTATAATGGAGGGGGGTTGGACAGGGAGTTAAAAAAAATGTACCCCAAAAGTTTCTTTGAGGAACCGTTATAAAGTTCTTCTAATAAACGTTATCAAGTGTTCTTTGAAGAACTTATAAGGGTTCCCCCACAGTTTCAATTTGAAGAACCCCCTGAAGGATACGCCAGAAACCTTTTCTTTTAGAGTTAGGAGTAAATAGTCAACTATTTCAGCATTGTTTCGCACTGCTCTGAGACAAGCAAGACTACTTAATAAACATATACATTTTAAAAGTAATTTTTTATTAACCCTGTGTTGTAATTGTATAAAAGCCCCTTAGATATTAATTTAGACCCTTCTAAGTTTTATGGATCTGCCAGTATTTTCATTTAGAGATTCCAGTAAAGAAATGTGTATGTAGAAGGTTAACTTTCTTCACCAGTTCTCTTACCATTTTGTACAGTTGTGTGGTTAACCTACCAGTTGGTGTAACTGTAATGTTATTTCTCTTGAGAGGAATTTTGCTCTTCACTATCACAGTATTAAACATTTTCAAATGCATTAATTAATTCAATTGCTTTAGCCGACATGTTTCGGTTCATCTGATGAAGGATTGACCCGATCTATAAACCCAGGACAATAGTAAAACGGCCATCAAGCAAAACAGACCAATGAAGCACGGGTAAACGGTGGGAGTAACTATGACTCTCTTAGGACTGGGTAGGGTAAGGGGGCCCACGCCCTCCTTTTCTCCCTTCCCTCGGCGCAGGGTTTTGGGCCGGAAGGGTGGCTTTGGCTCTCGCCAGAGTTAGGATCTTCAGGTCGCCTGGGTTGCGACCGACCTGCTCCTTCCCCCCTTTCCCCGTTAGGTACGGCTGCATGGCGCACCCCCGTTCCCCGTTAGGCACGACCGCATGGCGCACCCCCAATATCAAGGTGCACATGGGCCTATTTATATCATGAATATGAATTCAGAGGGCAGAAATGATTAAATATTAAAGCATCTCACTAAAGGCGTCAGTCATACAAAAGTTATACTTAAATCTGAACTGGTTGGAGGTTATAAGAGTACATGTCCATAAAGGCTAGATGATTTTTCAAGCTTTTCAAACATTCATAGATGACCAGCATGGTAAAATAATATAAACTGTGGTTATAGAGTGTGCAACCGGTCAGCATTTTAGGAGTAAATTCCGTTGGCTTTTCATAGCCGAGCATTCAGAGATCAAGACAGCGTGTGAGAGAGAGAGAGGATCGTAACACACAGTAACGCATGGAATATAGCAATACGTTTAATATGCAATGCAGATCACCTATTACCCTTCTCAGAGTTTTAAGAATTGTGTGTGTTAAGTTATTTGTGACATTGTGGCATTTAAAGCACATTGAAGATAGGCTATTGCTTCAAATCCTATTGCTTCTATCTGCTTGTGATCAACTATTTCAGCACCGTTTCACGCTGCTCTAAGACAAGCATGGGGACTGGTCTTGATAAATCAATGAGATTTTTATTTTCACTGAATATCCGTTTGGGTATTGGTTAGACTACAATTAGGGTGTGAAAATGTTAGGATTATTTTGCTCTTAGTACTGTAGCCTACTCCCCACCAGTCATGTTGTACAGCGCCATATTTTCCTAACGGAAACCCTGATATAAGTTTTTCTTGGAATAGAAACACCATAATATTAATCAAATTAATTAAGCTACATTTCTTAATCAATCCCATATACTATGTTCTTACAAAAGGTTTTAAATTCTCTAGTACAGACAATATTAAAGACTGTCAAATGCTGCTCAAAGTGATCAGACTATCACTAACTAGCATTAATGGCAACAATGGCTGACACTTAAATAACGTGCCAAGGTGTGCTGCAGTATGACGCAACCTTTACAGGAAGAACCACTGTACAGAAATGGTTTGTCGAGATTGGTGTGAAAGAACTTGACTGGCCTGCACAGAGCCCTGACCTCAATTGGAACGCTGACTGTGAGC
Source organism: Oncorhynchus kisutch (assembly GCF_002021735.2). Classification (NCBI taxonomy): domain Eukaryota; kingdom Metazoa; phylum Chordata; class Actinopteri; order Salmoniformes; family Salmonidae; genus Oncorhynchus; species Oncorhynchus kisutch. The sequence goes on from NC_034198.2 coordinate 8,683,413, forward strand.
CAGGCCTAATCGCCCAACATCAGTGATGACCTCACATCCAGGCTCTGGCTGGGCCACTAATGGACATTCAGAGACTTGTCCCGAAGCCACTCCTGTGTCGTCTTGGCTGTGTGCTGAGAGTCATTGTCCTGTTGGAAGGTGAACCTTCACCCCAGTCTGAGGTCCTGAGCGCTCTGGAGCAGGTTTTCATCAAGGATCTCTCTGTACTTTGCTCCATTCATCTTTCCCTTGATGCTGACGAGTCTCCCAGTCCCTGCCGCTGAAAGACATGATGCTGCCACCACCATGCTTCACCGTAGAGATGGTGCCATATTTCCTCCAGATGTGACGCTTGGCATTCAGGCCAAAGAGTTCAATCTTGGTTCGATCAGACCAGAGAATCTTGTTTCTTGTCCTTTCTGTGCCTTTTGGCAAACTCTAAGCGGGCTGTCATGTGCCTTTTACTAAGGAGTGGCTTCCATCTGGCCACTCTACCATAAAGGCCTGATTGGTGGAGTGCTGCAGAGATGGTCTCCCATCTCCACAGAGGAACTCTGAAGCTCTGCCAGAGTGACCATTGGGTTCTTGGTCACCTCCATGACCAAGGCACTTCTCTCCCAATTGCTCAGTTTGACCTCTAGGAAAGGTCTTGGTGGTTCCAAACTTCTTCCATTTTAAGAATGATGGAGGCCACTGTTCTTGGGGACCTTCAATGCTGCAGACATGTTTTGGTACCCTTCACCAGATCTGTGCCTTTACACAGTTCTATCTCGGAGCTCTACTGACAATTCCTTCGACCTCATTGATTGGTTTTTGCTCTGACATTCATTGTCAACTGTGGGACCTTATATAGACAGGTGTGTGCCTTTCCAAATCATGTCCAATCAATTGAATACCAAAGGTGGACTCCAATAATGTTGTAGAAACATCTCAAGGATGATCAATGGAAATAGGATGCACATCGACAACAGCCACCCTCGAAGCAGCGTTACCCATGCAGAGCAAGGGGAACAACTACTCCAATTCTCAGAGCAAGTGACGTTTGAAGCGCTATTAGCGCTAACTAGCTAGCCATTTCACATCACATCGTTACACCAGCCTAGTCTCGGGAGTTGATAGGCTTGAATTCATAAACAGCAGAGCTGCTGGCAAAATGCACAAAAGTGCTTTTTGAATGAATGCTTATGAGCCTGCTTGTGCCCACCATCCCTCAGTCAGACTGCTCTATCAATTCATAGACTTAATTATAACATAATAACACACAGAAAGTCATTCATATGGTCGAATCCGGAAACTATCATCTCGAAAACAAAACATTTATTATTTCAGTGAAATACGGAACTGTTCCGTATTTTATCTAACGGGTGGCATCCATCAGTCTAAGTATTCCTGTTACATTGCACAACCTTCAATGTTATGTCATAATTACGTAGAAATTCTGGCAAATTAGTTCGCAATGAGCAAGGCGGCCCAAACTGTTGCATATACCCTGACTCTGCATGCAATGAACGCAAGAGAAGTGACACAATTTCACCTGTGTCACGCGGGACTAGGTGGGTGTGCAGGAATCAGATGCAGAGAGAGAGTAACGAAGTAAAGTGCTTTACTATTGCACACCAAACTGATAAGCCCAATACAATACAGGGCGCAGGACACTATACCAGACAACCCAAAACCACAGGGTGTCCAGTATAGAAAATAAAATACACTACGAACTAATATGTACACATGTAACAAAGACAATCCCGCACAAAACAAGGGCGGGTCAAACTACTACATATAGGGAAGCTAATTAAACCAAAATACACACAGGTGAAACTAATAAGACAAAACCAACAGACAAACGAAAAAGGGATCGGTAGCGGCTAGTAGGACGGTGACGACGACCGCCGAGCACCGCCCGAACAGGGGAGCCAACTTCGGCGGAAGTCGTGACAACCTGGTTAATATTGCCTGCTAACCTGGATTTCTTTTAGCTAAATATGCAGGTTTAAAAATATATATTTCTGTTTATTGATTTTATGAAAGGCATTGATGTTTATGGTTAGGTCCTTTTTCGCGATTGCGCACTGCATCGTGAATATGCAATGCAGGACACGCTAGATAAACTAGTAATATAGTCAACCATGTGTAGTTATGATTGATTAAGTTTAATGCTAGCTAGGAACTTACCTTGGCTTCTTACTGCATTCGCGTAACAGAAGAGTGTTGGACTAGTTAACCGTAAGGTTGCAAGATTGAATCCCTGAACTGACAAGGTAAAAATCTGTCTTTCTGCCCCTGAACAAGGCAGTTAACCCACCGTTCCTAGGCCGTCATCAAATAAGAATGTGTTCTTAACTGACTTGCCTAGTTAAATAAAGATTAAATAAAGGTGTAAAAATTTTTTTTTTTTTTTAACAATATTTTTTTCCTATTGTTATGAAAACTTGAAATCGGCCCTAATTAATCGGCCATTCCGAATAATCGTTGACCTCTAGTCCTAACCTATATACAGATAATGCTTGGTCATTCCCTCCTTGCTCAGCGGTAATCCAACCTTCTCAGTAATGAGGTTGCAGAAATGCATTGCTCTTTCTGGTGTCTGCACCATAAATCATGTGAATGAGTGTGATGCCATGCCATAAACAAAATATAGCCTAAAAAGGTCCATAAAGGCATGAAGCATAACAGTGTGGGCCTATAAAGTTTGTTTATAGCAACTTATCTTCTCTATGTGGTAAATGTTGTAAATGTTGTCGTTCCTTGTGGCTTTTTATTTTGCCTATAAGCTTCACAAATAATTGTATTTTCCTTGTGGTGAAAGCTCTTGGCAAGTCTCTTGTGTGTAACCAAAAATGGTTCACAAGTAGGTCTGAGCAGAGGAGAATTCATTTCTAGCCTAGCTAACTTCACACTGCTCGGCCTGTATAGGACATTCCCTGAATTGATCATTGTAGATGGGTGAAGAAATTGCATGTATGGTGTGATATCAGATATCTGATATTTGCATTGTTATCGTGATCCTTTAATGGGGCCTCAGAGTTGAATGCAAATCCCTTCCCAGAATTATTCCAGGAAGAGGTCTTGTGGTGTGACAATCAGGCAACAGTGTGGCTGAGTGGGAGGAGAGAACAGTGAACAAGAAGAGGACAGATAATACAGTGCCTTCGGAAAGTATTCACACCCCTTGACTTTTTCAAAATGTTGTTGTTTTTCAGCTTGAATTTACAATGGATTAAATATAGCTTTTTTGTCACTGGCCTACACACAATACCCCATGATGCCAAAGTGGATTCATGTTTTACATTTTTTTATTGTTACAAATTAATTATACATGAAAAGGGGAAGGCAAGCCTAAATAAGTTGAGTAAAAATGTGCTTAACAAGTCACATAATAAGTTGCATGGACTCCCAACTGTGTGCGATAATAGTGTTTAAAGCTGCAATATGTAAATGTTTGGGCGACCTGTCCAAACTCAAATAGAAATGGATGTTATAGATCTGTCATTCTCATTGAAAACAAGTCTAAGAAGCGGTATCTTTTCTATGTGCTTTTTCTGTGTTTCCCTTAAGTTTAGTTTTTTACTTTCAGTTTTGTACACTAGCTTCAAACGGCTGAAAATAAAATATTTTCGGTTTTGGAAAATATATTTCACAGCGATGGTAGAATGATTCTCTACACTATTCTTGCTTATTTTGTCACATAAACTGAAATTAAGCGAATAATTCTAATTTTAGCATCCAGGAAATGGCAGCATGATTACTGCATAGTGCATATTTAAGGTTTTTGAATGACTACCTCATCTCTGTACCCCTCACATACAATTATCTGTAAGGTCCCTCAATCGAGCAGTGAATTTCAAACACAGATGAAACCACAAAGACCATTTTTTTTGTTGCCATGCTTCGTAAAGAAGGGCACCTATTGGTAGATGGGTGCTGGTCTCACCCACTCTCTTACTCGAGGTGTGAAGAGAGGTGTTTCCTGTGTGTTATAGTGACCCTGCCCTCAGGTCGACTGGCCTCATTCTCTGCTATTAAAATATTTGCAACTGCTTTAAACGACCCATCTATTCACTACCACCCACCCCCCTGGTCAACCTAATTTATGGAAGATTTGCATAGCAGAGATGGGGAGCAGGAAGGGCTTGACTGTAACATTTAACCTGAACTCTTACATAATTTTAGTGTTAAACCACAAAACAAGGCAAACCGCTCCCATCTCACCTCTATAACGTCAGCTGAGTTTAATCGACTAGCTGGAAACATATGTCGGTCTATCACCTTGAGGGCTGTAAATCTCAGTCAATCGACAGTTTGCTAAGAGTTTCAGCTGCTCCCGCTCTGTAGTCGTGGCCAAAAGTTTTGAGAATGACACAAATATTATTTTTCACAAAGTCTGCTGCCTCAGTTTGTATGATGGGAATTTGCATATCCTCCAGAATGTAATGAAGAGTGATCAGATGAATTGCAATTAATTGCAAATTCCCTCTTTGCCATGCAAATGAACTGAATCCCCCAAAAACATTTCCACTGCATTTCAGCCCTGCCACAAAAGGACCATCTGACAGCATGTCAGTGATTCTGTCGTTAACACAGGTGTGTCAATCATGGTTAACTGCAAGGAAATACGTGCCGTCATCATTGCTTTGCACAAAGAGGCTTCACAGGCAAGGATATTGCTGCCAGTAAGAAAGATTGCACTTAAATCAACCATTTATCGGATCATCAAGAACTTCAAGGAGAGCGGTTCAATTGTTTTGAAGAAGGCTTCAGGGCGCCCAAGAAAGTCCAGCAAGCGCCAGGACCGTCTCCCAAAGTTGATTCAGCTGCGGGATCGGGGCACCACCAGTACAGAGCTTGCTCAGGAATGGCAGCAGGCAGGTGTGAGTGCATCTGCATGCACAGTGAGGCGAAGACTTTTGGAGGATGGCCTGGTGTCAAGAAGGGCAGCAAAGAAGCCACTTCTCTCCAGGAAAAACATCAGGGACAGACTGATAAGTACAGGGATTGGATGGCTGAGGACTGGGGTAAAGTAATTTTCTCTGATGAATCTCCTTTCTGATTGTTTGGGGCATCTGGAAAAAAGCTTGTCCGGAGAAGATAAGGTGAGCGCTACCATTAGTCCTTTTCCAGCATGACGGAGCACCTTGCCATAAGGCAAAAGTGATAACTAAGTGGCTCGGGGAACAAAACATTGATATTTTGGGTCCATGGCCAGGAAACTCCCCAGACCCTAATCCCATTGAGAACTTGTGGTCAATCCTCAAAAACCCACAAATTCTGACAAACTCCAAGCATTGCTTATGCAAGAATGGGCTGCCATCAATCTGGATGTGGCCCAGAAGGTAATTGACAGCATGCCTGGGCGGATTGCAGAAGTCTTGAAAATGAATGCTCAACACTGCAACAATGGACTCTTTGCATCAACTTCATGTAATTGTCAAATGCTTGTAATTATACTTCAGTATTCCATAGTAACATCTGACAAAAATATCTAAAGACACTGAAGCAGCAAACTTTGTGGAAATTAATATTTGTGTCATTCTCAAAACTTTTGGCCACGACTGTAAGCTGTTAGAGATGGAGCTCACATTTTCTAAGCAGAACGACTGTTTGGATGTATGTAACCGATTCAAAAGTGCAGAACAGGAATGCCTATTAAAAAAATGCAAAAACCAGTCAGGGTTGTACTTTGGTTTTGTGTCATCTATTCTCATGCTGAAGTTGAAGGTTTTCCCAAGGCCTACGCTTGTGTTTTGCCCACAAACTTCCCTACCCTCCCAGCTAATTGTAAATGATACATGCATGGAATGACACCGTAATGAGTATGGGACATTTTTAATCGCAACATACTGCACTTGTATCTCTCATTTCTAGGAAAAGCCTGATCATATTCTGGGTTGCCAAGGGCACCACAGTTAAAGCTCCAGGGAACGACTTTTAAACTTAACCCCCCAAAAATGGAAGAATTTGGGTCACAACTAGAAGTGATTCTTCTTCTGAGCCTATTCTTAAGAAACCAAAACAATGAAGTGCATTCCAAACATTCCAAGACAATGTCTATAATGCTAAAAGGTCTACAATGCTCTTGAGGTCTATGCCAAATACATCATTGGGGTGTAAAGCACACACACTTGTTGGCCTATCTCCCTGGATACCACCTCACTTGTTGCCAGGTTACCCGGGGAATGGATGTGGGACATCAAATAAATTATTGATTGTACAGTGTCCTGTCATTTGAGTGCCGGGTTAGGTGCACACTGTGTCTTTGGTTATATAAATCTTTATTGCTGCAAGTTGGGCATTTCAAGTTGTGTAGCCAGGTTTTGTTTCTGTGTTTGTGTGTTTTGCTTTATGTAGGCCTAGAAGTGTTGGCCTTGTGTTGAGGGAGGCAAAACACTTGGAGCTCAACCCTGGTTACCTTGCCTGAGGACACTGCAACCCTGTAAAATTGAAGCACATATTTATATGTACATTTTATAAAAGAGTTAAGAAATCAATGTCTACATGTGCAGAAACAAATAACTTTTGTATTGGTTCCTATTGTCTCGTCTTGGAAAGAAACATCCCAGTTGAAGTAGCCTAACCACAGAAGCCTCAGTGAGACAGTTTTGTGATTTTGACGATTTTCAAGGATGTTTTTACAGTCCTAGACATTTTTCCATGACGTGACTAAGCTCAATGAAATATCAGTCGTTTTAGGTAGTTCATTTTCAGATGTACTCTGAGATAGCAAAGCCACAACCTTTTCAATTTGGATGCTGTCCCCTGTTTCTTAATTCAATTTGCTCAGTTTTACCCTGTGTGCTCATTGTCTGTTACATCACGTTCATTTGGACAGAATGCAATCTGATTTATTCATAAAGCATTCAGGCAACAAAGCTGATTTAAATATAGTGTGAAGTGAGCTTTATGATTGATGTGTTTGAAAGGTCTCTCATGGTTGTCTATATTACAGGTGAAGGATCTGACCAAGTTTCTGGATCCTAGTGGGCTGGGGGTGATCAGCTTCGAGGACTTCTATCGAGGAATCACGGCCATCAGCAATGGAAGTGAGTCAGAGGATCTTCCTTTCGAAACTGGGATGACGATGATTGCCATCACATCATAGTTGGACTTTTATTTGGAAAATTAGGCGGATGTGCTTTGACTGACATGCCCCATTTTGTCCTATTGTCAACATGCCACTGGTGCAGGCCTTTGGAACATCTACATTTTAAAAAGTAAAAAAGATATATGCTGTGTTCGAATACTCATACTATCCACACTAACTGTACTATTTGTGTCGTGAATTGAATATATGGTCATATGCTTAATGGTCATAGTATGGATATAGTTAGTATGCCAAAAGTTCCCAGGTGTCGTACTAAATTTGCCCAAATATGAAGTATACACGCAAAGGACACTATTTCTGTACTTTAGGGCCCATAATGCAGTTCTTCAGGAAATGGTCGTGGCTTCACATCGTTTTCAGATTTGAAGAAAATGGCAGAAAATATGGAGCCTAAGTCCAACGATAGTGGATACAAATTCATTGCTTTAACCTCTAGAGTCGAGCAATCCCGTATCCGGGAGTGTAATTATAGCCTCAACCTCAAGCTCATTACCATACCGCAACGTTAACTATTCATGAAAATCGCAAATGAAATGAAATAAATATATTCACTCACAAGCTTAGCCAACACTTCTAGGCCTCACCTCAGATTTTCAAAATATGCTTTTCAACCATAGCTACACAAGCATTTGTGTAAGAGTATAGATAGCTAGCATAGCGTTAAGCCTAGCATTTAGCAGGCAACATTTTCACAAAAACAAGAAAAGCATTTACCTTTGAAGAACTTTGGATGTTTTCAATTAGGAGACTCTCAGTTAGATAGCAAATGTTAATTTTTTCTAAAAATATTATTTGTGTAGGAGAAATCGCTCCGTTTTGTTCATCGCGTTTGGCTAAGAAAAAAATCCGAAAATGCAGTCTCTACAACGCCAAACTTTTTACCAAATTAACTCCATAATATCGACAGAAACATGGCAAACGTTGTTTAGAATCAATCCTCAAGGTGTTTTTCACATATCTATTCGATGATAAATCATTCGTGGCAGCTGTGTTTCTCCTCGAAGCAAACGAAAAATACACGCAGCTGGAGATTACGCAATAATTGCAACGGAGGACACCAAGCGGCCACCTGGTAGATGTAGTCTCTTAAGGTCAATCTTCCAATGATTTGCCTACAAATACGTCACAATTCTGTCGACACCTTGGGGAAACGACAGAAAGTCTAAGCTCATTTGTGACCCATACACAGCCATATAAGGAGACATTGGAACACAGCGCATTCAAAATCTGGGGGACTTCCTGTATGAAATTTCATCTTGGTTTCGCCTGTAACATTAGTTCTGTGGCACTCACAGACAATATCTTTGCAGTTTTGGAAACGTCAGAGTGTTTTCTTTCCAAAGCTGTCAATTATATGCATAGTCGAGCATCTTTTCGTGACAAAATATCTTGTTTAAAACGGGAACGTTTTTTAACCCATAAATTAAAAGAAATTAATTAATTAATATCCAAGAAGTTAACTAATTATGACAAATGTTAACAAATTGTTGAGCAATGTAATAAAGTAGTTCCTTTTCAAATAAGCTACCTTACATGTTATGTTGGCTGACAATTTGTTAGCTACGCTGTCCTTAAAAGCCACTTAGCATATCATTACAGCAGTATGTACCGGTATGTTAGCTAGCTACCTAACGTTAGTTGGTTACTTATATATCAAACTTGCCAGTATATTAACTATAGGCTAACTAACTACCCAATGTTTATTGACTTGATTATTCACATCATTCTTAGCTAAATGGTATAGTCGTTGTGCGTTCTCAATGGACATTCCGGTGCTTTCATAAATTCGCTCATCTTAAATAAGCATGCCCCATTCAAAAAATGTAGATCCAGGAACAGATATAGCCCTTGGTTCACACCAGACCTGACTGCCCTTGACCAGCACAAAAACATCCTGTGGCGTACTGCATTAGCATCGAATAGCCCCCGTGATAAGCAACTTTTCAGGGAAGTTAGGAACCAATATACACAGGCAGTTAGGAAAGCTAAGGCTAGCTTTTTCAAACATATTTGCATCCTGTAGCACAAACTCAAAATAGTTCTCGGACACTGTAAAGTGTATGGAGAATAAGAACACCTCCTCCCAGCTGCCCACTGCACTGAGGCTAGGAAACACTGTCACCACCGATAAATCCACTATAATTGAGAATTTCAATAAGCATTTTTCTACAGCCTGCCATGCTTTCCACCTGGCTATCCCTACCCCGGTCAACTGCCCTTCACCCAAATCCAGATAGCTGATGTTCTGAAAGAGCTGCAAAATCTGGACCCCTACAAATCAGCCGGGCTAGACAATCTGGACCCTCTCTTTCTAAGATGATCTGCCGAAATTGTTGCAACCCCTATTACTAGCCTATTCAACCTCTCTTTCGTATCGTCTGAGATTCCCTAAGATTGGAAAGCTGCCGTGATCATCCCCCTCTTCAAAGGGGGAGACACTATAGACCCAAACTGCTACAGACCTATATCTATCCTAACCTGCCTTTCTAAGATCTTCGAAAGCCAAGTTAACAAACAGATTACTGACCATTTCAAATCCCACCATACCTTCTCTGCTATAGCAATCTGGTTTCAGAGCTGGTCATGGGTGCACCTCATCCACTCTCAAGGTCCTAAACGATATCATAACCGCCATCGATAAGAGACATTACTGTGCAGCCGTATTCATCGACCTGGCCAAGGCTTTCGACTCTGTCAATCATCACATTCTGAACTGCAGACTCAACAGCCTTCGTTTCTCAAATGACTGCCTAGCCTGGTTCACAAACTACTTCTCTGATTGAGCTCAGTGTGTCAAATCGGAGGTCCTGTTGTCCGGACCTCTGGCAGTCTCAATGGGGGTGCCACAAGGTTCAATTCTCGGGACGACTCTGTTCTCTGTCAATGATGTCGCTCTTGCTGCTGGTGATTCTCTGATCCATCTCTATGCAGACGACACCATTCTGTATACTTCTGGCCCTTCTTTGGACATTATGTTAACAAACCTCCAGACGAGCTTCAATGCCATACAACTCTCCTTCCGTGGCCTTCAACTTCTCTTTAATGCAAGTAAAACTAAATGCATGCTCTTCAACCGATCGCTGCCCGCACCTGCCTGCCTGTCCAGAATCACTACTTTGGACGGTTCTGACTTATGTGGTTCTGACTTATGTGGACAACTACAAATACCTAGGTGTCTGGTTAGACTGTAAACTCCTTCCAGACTCACATTAAGCATCTCCAATCCAGAAATAAATGTAGAATCGGCTTCCTATTTCGCAAAAAAAGCATCCTTCACTCATGTTACCAAACATACCCTCGTAAAACTGACCATCCTACTGATCCTCGACGATGTCATTTACAAATTAGCCTCCAACACTCTACTCAGCAAATTGGATGCAGTCTATCACAGTGCCATCTGTTTTGTCAACTATGCCCAATATACTACCCACAGGTCATCATCTACAAGTCTTTGCTATGTATAGCCCCGCCTTATCTCAGCTCACTGGTCACCATAGCAGCATGCGCTCCAGCAGGTACAGTGGGGCAAAAAAAAAAATCATCATGGGTACACTTCAACTATGACAGACAAAATGAGAAAAAAAATCCAGAAAATCACATTGTAGGATTTGTAATAAATTTATTTGCAAATTATGGTGGAAAATAATTATTTGGTCAATAACAAAAGTTTATCTCAATACTACGTTTTCTGTAAATCTTCACAAGGTTTTCACACACTGTTGCTGGTATTTTGGCCCATTCCTCCATGCAGATCTCCTATAGAGCAGTGATGTTTTGGGGCTGTTGCTGGGCAACACGGACTTTCAACTCCCTTCAAAGATTTTCTATGGGGTTGAGATCTGGAGACTGGCTAGGCCACTCCAGGACCTTGAAATGCTTCTTACGAAGCCACTCCTTTGTTGCCCGGGCGGTGTGTTTGGGATCATTGTCATGCTGAATGACCCAGCCACGTTTCATCTTCAATGCCCTTGCTGATGGAAGGAGGTTTTCACTAAAAATCTCACGATACATGGCCCCATTCATTCTTTCCTTTACACGGATCAGTCATCCTGGTCCCTTTGCAGAAAAACAGCCCCAAAGCATGATGTTTCCACCCCCATGCTTCACAGTAGGTATGGTGTTCTTTGGATGCAACTCAGCATTCTTTGTCCTCCAAGCACGACGAGTTGTTTTTACCAAAAAGTTATATTTTGGTTTCATCTGACCATATGACATTCTCCCAATCTTCCTCTGGATCATCCAAATGCTCACTAGCAAACTTCAGACGGGCCTGGACATGTACTGGCTTAAGCAGGGGGGACACTTCTGGCACTGCAGGATTTGAGTCCCTGGCGGCGTAGTGTGTTACTGCTTTGTTACTTTGGTCCCAGCAGGTCATTCACTAGGTCCCCCCCGTGTGGTTCTGGGATTTTGTCCACAACTGTTTGAGGTTGTGGACAGGTGTCTTTTATACTGATAACAAGTTCAAACAGGTGCCATTAATACAGGTAACGAGTGGAGGACAGAGGAGCCTCTTAAAGAAGAAGTTACAGGTCTGTGAGAGCCAGAAATCTTGCTTGTTTGTAGGTGACCAAATACTTATTTCCCACCATAATTTGCCAATACATTCATTAAAAAATCCTACAATGTGATTCTCTGGATTTTTTTCTTCTAATTTTGTCTATCATAGTTGAAGTGTACCTATGATGAAAATTACAGGCCTCTCTCATCTTTTTAAGTGGGAGAACTTGCACAATTGGTGGCTGACTAAATACTTTTTTGCCCCACTGTATATCTCACTGGTCACCCCAAAGCAAATTCCTCCTTTGGTTGCCTTTCCTTCCAGTTCTCTGCTGCCAATGACTGGAACGAACTGCAAAAATCACTGAAGCTGGAGACTCATGTCTCCCTCACTAGCTTTAAGCACCAGCTACCAGAGCAGCTCACAGATCACTGCACCTGTACATAGCCCATCTGTAAATAGCCCATCCAACTACCTCATCCCCTTACTGTATTTATTTATTTATCTTGCTCGTTTGCACCCCAGTATCTCTACTTGCACATTCATCAATCACTGCACATTAATTGGTATATAGTAATTACTTCGCCACCATGGCCTATTTATTGCCTTACCTCCCTTATCTTACCTCATTTGCACACACTGTATAGACTTTTTCTACTGTATTATTGACTGTATGTTTGTTATTCCATGTGTAACTCTGTGTTGTTGTATGTGTCGAACTGCTTTGCTTTATCTTGGCAAGGTCACAGTTGTAATTGAGAACTTGTTCTCAACTAGCCTACCTGGTTAAATAAAGGTGAAATATTTTTTTTTATAAAAAATAATTATCTACTCCGATTTCAGAGCACTCTCGTCTGAGTTTACCAGAGCAGAATAATGAATTTATGGGCACTCAACACCGGTTGAATTTGGTCAGTGACAGTTACCATTGGCAAAAAAAGCTAAATTAAATTGTTGCCAGCAACACAGTTAGTCATAGTTAGTCATGGATAACATGAAAACTGCTAACAGAAAGCTGGATAACATAAAAACTGCCTAACCAGCTCTTCTAGGGCGAGTAAAATGGTCAGAGTGGTCACTCTCATTTGTGTCTGGAAGTAGCTAGCAAGCTAGCCAACGTTAGCTTGGGTGCTTGATTGCTATTGTAAGGTCAGAACGCTCAAATCAACCCTACTTCTCGGCCCAAGCGCCCAGTGTGCATTCCAAGAGCGATACGCTCTGAATTTACAAACAGACAATCTGACAACTCTGAATTTACGAGCGCACTCTGGCACTCCAGATTGAATTTAGGAACAAACCTGAAGTTGTAAAATGTCTAACTAGTAATTTAACTAGCTAGCAAGAGGTTGCATAACAACAGCATCAACTTCCAGTAGACTGGCAGAGGTAGTACGCTCAACTGAAAGGATACTGTTCCATTTGCAGTATACTAAAATGAACTAATAGTATATAGTATGTAGTATACAGTATGTCAGTATGGCTTTTCAAACACAGCTATCGCCTACACCATCACAATAAATCCAGGATTTATTTTAGACAGGTCTAAAGAAACATGAACTTGAGAAAATGTAGCCTATTTCAGAAGAACAGAATTGCATACTTCAAATAAAATTGTATTTGTCACATACACATGGTTAGCAGTTGTTAATGTGAGTGTAGCGAAATGCTTGTGCTTCTAATTCCAACCATGCAGTAATATCTAACAAGTAATCTAACAATTTCACAACAACTACCTTATACACACAAGTGTAAAGGAATGAATAAGAATATGTACCAAAAAATGGCCGAGCGGCATAGGCAAGATGCAGTAGATGGTATAGAGTACAGTATATACATATGAGATGAGTAATGTAGGGTATGTAAACATTATATAAAGTGGCATTGTTTGAAGTGGCTAGTGATACATTTATTACATCAATTTTTCATTATTAAAGTGGCTAGAGATGAGTCAGTATGTTGGCAGCAGCCACTCAATGTTAGTGATGGCTGTTTAACAGTCTGATGGCCTTGAGATAGAAGCTGTTTTTCAGTCTCTCGGTCCCTGCTTTGATGCACCTGCACTGACCTCGCCTTCTGGATGATAGCGGGGTGAACAGACAGTGACTTGGGTGGTTGTTGTCCTAGATGATCTTGTTGGCCTTCCTGTGACATCGGGTGGTGTAGGTGTCCTGGAGGGTAGGTAGTTTGCCCCCGGTGATGCGTTGTGCAGACCTCACTACTCTCTGGAGAGCCTTACGGTTGTGGGTGGAGCAGTTGCCGTACCAGGTGGTGATACAGCCTGACAGTATGCTCTCAATTGTGCATCTGTAAAAGTTTGTGAGAGTTTTAGGTGACAAGCCAAATTTCTTCAGCCCCCAAAGGACATCCAGCCAACTTGACACCAGAGTATGTGAGTGGAGCGTAGTAAGCGCGTAGCAGAGCGTGCCTAATTTTACTAGAGAGCGGAGCAAGTTTCCAAACGTGTCAGCCTTCTCGCCTGTTCCAATTTTGCTAACTAGCATTGAATCTGGCCCAATATGCCTGAAGGAACATTCTATTTCGATAGGATTATTTTGCATAAAAATAATACTCCTACCTAAAGAAAAAGAAAAACTCCATATCCCTGCCCCACCTTGCAAGAGTGGCTCTAAGGGTGTTTAGCTTCCCCAATGGCACTGCAAGCATGGAGAGGGTATTCTCGACTGCTGGACTGCTCTCCAGGCATCATCGCATGAGCCTGAATCAAATTAAATCAAATCAAAGTTTATTTGTCACGTGCTCTGAATACAACAGGTGTAGTAGACCTTACAGTGAAATGGTTACTTACAAGCCTTACTTACTTACAAGCACTAACCAACAGTGCAATTTTTAAGGAAAACATAGGTATTAGGTAAACAATTGATAAGTAAAGAAAAAAAAAGAAAGGTTAAATTACTGTGAAAATAACAGTAGCGAGGCTATGTACAGGTGGTACCTGTACAGAGTCAATGTGCGGGGGCAATTGAGGTAATATGTACATGTAGGTCTAGTTAAAGTGACTATGCATAGATGATAAACAGAGAGTAGCAGTAGTGTAAAAAAGGGGGTTGGGGGGTGGCGGGACACAATGCAAATAGTCCAGGTAGCCATTTGATTGCCTGTTCAGGAGTCTCATGCCTTGGGGGTAAAAGCTGCTGAGAAACCACAGACTTTGGCCAAACTCGTGTTACTAAAAGTTAATTCAAAGGCACTGTAGACAGATGCTAATAATGATCCTGCCAGCCTAGTGTTTTGCACTCACATATTTTGCCAGGTAAATTGCCTGAGAACATGTTCTCATTTACAGCAATGACCTAAGGGAATAGTTACAGGGGAGAGGAATGAGCAAATTGGGGATGATTAGGTGGCCATGATGGTGTGAAGGCCAGATTGGGAATTTAGCCAGGACACCGGGGTTAGCACCCCTACAATAAGTGCCATGGGAGCTTTAGTGACCACAGAGAGTCAGGACACCTGTTTAAACATCCCATCCGAAAAACAGAACCCTACACAGGGCAATGTCCCCAAACACTGGAATATTTTTTTAGACCGGGGGAAAGGGTGCCTCCTACTGGCCCCCCAACACCACTTTCAGCAACATCTGGTCTCCCATCCAGGGACTGACCAGACTAACCCTACTTAGCTTCAGAAGCAAGCCAGGAGTGGAATGCAGGGTGGTATGCTGCTGGTCCCATGCTTCACAATAATATTTAGTTGTAGACTATAGAAATTAAATAATAGGCTCCTTCTTAGGCTACCTGTCTAGCTCCTGACCTATTTAGTGTTCATGTGCTGTTTAACACATGTAGCCTATTTGAAATGATGAGTGCTTTTTTACAGTCACCTTTTCATGTTTATTCAAATACTTTGTATTCCAATCATATGGTTTGTTTTCAATACTTCAAAACCAAATGGTTTGTCCAGGTAGTCACAAAAATAGGTGGGTGTTAAATGGTGATTTTAATGAATTGAGCACATTTTGAGTGGCAGTTTTATTTCCTGTGAGCGAGGAGGGGTTTTTAGCGGCGCAGTTGGAAAGGATGTGGAGTGAGGAGCGAAATTTCCAACAGCTCAACTCTGCTCAGATATACTCTGCTTGACAGAACTGTGGGAAGCAGTGGAGTCAACATGGGCCAGCATCCCTGTTGAATGCTTTTGAGAGTCCATGCCCTGGCGAATTGAGGCTGTTCTGAGGGGAAAAACGGGTGGGATACTCAATATTAGGAAGGTGTTCCTAATGTTTCGTATACTTGTGTATACTTTTAAAGTTTGCACTTGTAATAAAAAAGCTGAAATCCTTTTTTTATTCACTTGGCTTAAACACAATGCAGCCTATTTTTCATTCTTTCATTCTGTGACATTCAAAGTCAGGGTTGCTAAAATTATAATATATATATTTTTTTTAAACCAAAAATTAAGAATCCAGATTATTGACAATATAAACAATATAAAAACGTTTTTGAGAAAGATATTTTGAAAAATGAGATTCCTTAATCCCAGAAAATGTCATTTTGATAATTATTTTCAATTGTGGTTATTTGTTGAAAATATAAGGTTGTGTCCAGGGGCGAAAATCTGATATCAACTTTGGAGGGGACAATTACATGAAATTTTCTCAAGAGCAATTCCTGTGGGAGACACCAAAAGTAGTGCTGTAACACATAGCCTATGTTGTAATATGTTAAATGTATATTGAGGAACCATAATTACTACTACTGGATAATTGATAGGTACAGTAGTTAAATGAAGTGTTGTCCCAACTTGTTAAAATGTTTAAATCATTATAATACTACTACTAATAATAGTTATAGCAGTGTTTCATAACAGTCCAGTATGTATGCAGGTATTTGTATTTACAACCAGCAATACCAAGCAAGGTCTGTAGGTGGTAATGGTACTGTACACTGTATGGGTTGCAGGTTTCATAAATACAATGAACATGGTGCGATCTCATCTCAAAGAATCTCCATTGAGAACCATCACAAAGTTGGTCCACGCACTGAACTGACCTTTTTATTTAACTTTTTCTGATTAATTTATATAGTCATTAAATATGTGCCACTGAGTCTATTACAACATCTTTACAAGAACAAAACGCTCAGAATAAGTACAGTTGTAAAAGCAAGATAACTACTTAAATGAAAAACCCAAACAAATCAACCAAAATATCCTTCAGAAATACTTAGTTATTGTTCAGTAAGTGTCTCAACTCTTCAAACAACAGCTATTTATTATTATTATTATTATTTTTTACCAGGCAAGTCAGTTAAGAACAAATTCTTATTTTCAATGACGGCCTAGGAACAGTGGGTTAACTGCCTGTTCAGGGGCAGAACAACAGATTTGTACCTTGTCAGCTCAGGGATGCGAACTTGCAACCTTTCGGTTACTTGTCCAACGCTCTAACCACTAGGCTACCCTGGCAAAGTATGCAATTTTAAATAAAATAAATAATTAGTCAGTGTACTGTCATGTACTAAAAACTACTAAACAAAATAACAAATATCATACTATACACCCCTAGGGGTCCCTGGTGTAATGGCAAGGGGTCCATGAAATAAAAAAAGTGTAATGAATGTATTCAGCAGCACAAGGATTCCACTAACTTTACATATAATATAGAGGGGGTGTAGGTCCCTGAGGACCACTCAAAACCTTGCCTGCCTTTCCTCAAAATATGCAGGGGTTCCAGTACTCAAAAAAGGTTGAGAACCACTGCTATACACACTATACACACTACTGAACAAAATGTTTGAGGGTTTCAATGGATCCAACAAATTGCTGGCAGATATTTTCCCTCAAGACCGTCCAGCCTGTCTTTCTGTACATTACAGACAAAATTCTGATCAGCACCTCAACTTGGTCAACCAACCCCCGCACCTCCACTGGAAGCCTCCTGAGGACCTCTGCTGCCTCTCAACTGCTGCTACAGGGGTATTTGTTGCGAAAGAGAGGCAACTGCACTGAAAGAGAATCTATTTTCAGCTCAGGGTACTGATCTAGAGACTCATCCAACTCCCCCATGAGAAGCACTCTTTCCAACTTTTACAGAATGTTTAGACTGTCCTGGTCAAAACGGTCGCCAAACTGAACCTCCACACCATCCAACACTTTAAAAAAGTTCTGCCCTATAGTGATCCACTGCTTTGCCAGTAAATCGTCTTGAGTGTGTCTCAATGGATTCAATCAATGTTGTTGCTTTCTCATACAGTGCAAGGTAGCTTTCGTCATTTCTGCTGTTTACCCCACGCGCTGGATAACTGGACACGGATTGGATTCAGCTGATGTGCTGTTACAGTTACACAGTGGCGGTGAGTTTGGCAGTTTTGATGTGCTGTTACAGTTACACAGTGGCGGTGTTTGGCAGTTTTGATGTGCTGTTACAGTTACACAGTGGCAGTGTTTGGCAGTTTTGATGTGCTGTTACAGTTACACAGTGGCGGTGTTTGGCAGTTTTGATGTGCTGTTACAGTTACACAGTGGCGGTGAGTTTGGCAGTTTTGATGTGCTGTTACAGTTACACAGTGGCGGTGTTTGGCAGTTTTGATGTGCTGTTACAGTTACACAGTGGCGGTGTTTGGCAGTTTTGATGTGCTGTTACAGTTACACAGTGGCGGTGTTTGGCAGTTTTGATGTGCTGTTACAGTTACACAGTGGCGGTGTTTGGCAGTTTTGATGTGCTGTTACAGTTACACAGTGGCGGTGAGTTTGGCAGTTTTGATGTGCTGTTACAGTTACACAGTGGCGATGAGTTTGGCAGTTTTGATGTGCTGTTACAGTTACACAGTGGCGGTGTTTGGCAGTTTTGATGTGCTGTTACAGTTACACAGTGGCGGTGAGTTTGGCAGTTTTGATGTGCTGTTACAGTTACACAGTGGCGGTGTTTGGCAGTTTTGATGTGCTGTTACAGTTACACAGTGGCGGTGTTTGGCAGTTTTGATGTGCTGTTACAGTTACACAGTGGCGGTGAGTTTGGCAGTTTTGATGTGCTGTTACAGTTACACAGTGGCGGTGTTTGGCAGTTTTGATGTGCTGTTATAGTTACACAGTGGCGGTGAGTTTGGCAGTTTTGATGTGCTAAATCCTGCACTAATGAAGGCAGCATCTGCTCTTTGGCCAATAGATGGCTGGCTTGAAAACCCTTGACTACAGTGAAAACAACACTCCTTTTATTGATGGATTATAATGTAGCCAGGGGATATCGCAAAACCATCTCTCTTGAAAAGTCAACATTCTGTTGGCAAGAGTTTGCGGTTCTAAAAATTGTGGGTGTGGCTGATATGGTTTTGTGCCATCACTGAGGTAACTGGACAATGATGTGCCACTGTCCCCTATACTGGTGCTGCTGGCAACAAGGTTGACACCTGGTCCTGCTGTGGCTGTGCCACTGTCCCCTATACTGGTGCAGCTGGCAACAAGGTTGACACCTGGTCCTGCCGTGGCTGTGACACTGTCCTCTGAAGTCTCTCTCCTTGGCTCTTTCCCTTTCACCACCCTCACTGACTCACAGTCTGTCTCCTAGAAAAGAAATAAGGTGTTTACCGTACTCCTAACTACCAGTACCCAAAACGACACAATTAATCACAACAGCAATACCATTGTCTTAAACAAATCTTAGCTTAGTTCAGTCACCAGTTTAAGTTGAGAGTGGGGGTATCCATGGCATTTTCCAATTATGTCCCTATTTTACAAGTCACATTTTTTAGAACCTTTCATAATGTTGCCAAACAAAGACTCAACAAACTTACCTGAGACTCCCTGCCCATCTGTCCCCAGCTCTGCTGTCTGTGTGCCCTCTGTTGCCTGATCTGCCTAATGACATCATTGTGAAACGTTTCCATTAGCATTTCACTTCTTTCTAATGAACATTTTATCAACTAGTGTTAGGCTACTAGGGTTCTTGCTTTGCGTTTTGGTGTACTGAAAAATACTGTGATGTCTGTCTTTTTACTTTTTTCTGACATTTTTGTACCTGGCAGGCTGGCTAGCTGCACACACACACATCTTATTTTCTATAATTCTATATGGGCTTCGATCTAAAAGGTAGCTAGCAAATGTGAAACGGATTGCAGTGACATGAGTTGACAGCTGTATGAGTTCACCATTTACACAACATATGCTGCAACCTTTTGTAATTTTAATATAGTTTGTTTCATATTGGCTGGCTTCCAACAATAGCTGAATTTGCAAAGCTAGCGAGCACCAATTCCGTTTCTGTGGTGTTTGCTATAATCTTTGCTATTGTCAGTTTACTCCAAGATCAGCACACGTGCTTCAAATTCCCATAGCGACAATTTAGTTTTTGCAACGAGACCATTAAAGATATTTAAGACAATGGTAGAAGAGAGTGTAGTTCTGTTCAGTTGGGAGTTCAATTTATCGCTAACCTTATCACAGGGACTTTGAAGCACTACAGCTGCATGCTGATCTTGGAATAAACTGACGATAGCAAAGATTCCATCTTTGACGACGCCACATAAATGGAATAGGTGCTAGCTTAATAGTTCATGTTTACCCGCTAGCTCTGCAAATTCAGCTAGTGTGTGTGTAAACCCTGCCAACATAAAAAAAAAAAATAACATTGCAATGGCGCGATTGACTGGATTAACCTCACGTCAGTTACGTGCATTGAGTGCCTTTCAGAAAGTAGATACGAACCCTCTGTTACCTGCCAGATAAGGAACTGGCAGTGGATCAAACCATTGTGAGGCAATCTTTTGAAACTTAAAAACGCTCTATTAAGTGTCTATAATCAGCTCAAGTGCTTTCATTGCGTATTATTAATATTATTGAAATTACATAGTTATGTTTACAGTGATATATCGGGGGGGACAAATCATACTTTTCCCAGGATGGAGGGGTCGTGTCCCCCCCGTCCCCCCCTGGGATTTCTGCCTATGGTTGTGTCATTAGATTTGGAGTGTTGTCACAAGATAAAAAATGTGAATACCACTGCACTAACTTAAATCTTTGTTTACTTTGAGTTGACCATATTTACTCTGCTTACCTAATTATGTCTGTGTAGTGGCAGTGTTCTATTGTTTTCGTGGCATATTGTCTTTACAATAGCATTGGGTTGACTTTGTTCTGTATGTGTTTGCAGGTACAGAGCCCCAGCTCTATGATGTGCACTTCAGCCCAGGGGACAGAGCAGTGGGCTGCCCAGAGGAGTACGATGAGGTAGGTGATGTCATTGGATATCATCACAGTTATTGGTTACATTACAGTTACTGCTGGAAATATGACCACTCAACACATACATTATAATAGCAGTGTGACTGCACAGAATATCAATGAACCCCTCTACATAAAGCCGCATGATATGGGCCAGGGTGGTCTAATGTGAATGAGCAGTCCTGTATAGTGGTATAGCATGGCATACCACTGTGACTGCCCATTTGTAATATATTATGACCTTGTGTGGTCCAGTTGTGCTGTTACCATTGTCCCTTTGCATACAGAGTTCCCTGGCTGAACTCTCTGCGCCCTCACTCATTCCACAGTAATCAGCAAGTGGCCAGCAAAGCTATCCTTACCACTCTGAGAATATTCTGCATGCTGAACACTACGGTTTGGCACAGGGTCCAATGACATCTGGCAGAAATTTCACATCGTATTTTTCTTTCGACCAAATATTGAATGGTTAGAGTCTCTGGTCATATGTATAACAGGTACATAAGTATCTATATCCACAGTAAAACGAGTCCTATATCGACATAACCTGAAATGCCGCTCAGCAAGGAAGAATCCACTGCTCCAAAGCCGCCATATAAAAGCCAGACTACAGTTTGCAACTGCACATGGGGGCAAAGATTGTACTTTTTGGAGAAATGTCTGTTCAGCCATAATGACCATCGTTATGTTTGGAGGAAAAGGGAGGCTTGGAAGCCGATGAACACCATCCCAACCGTGAAGCACGGGGTGGCAGCATCATGTTGTGGGGGTGCTTTGCTGCAGGAGGGACTGGTGCACTTCACAAAATAGATGGCATCATGAGAGGGAACATTATGTGGATATATTGAAGCCACATCTCAAGACATTCAGGAAGTTAGAGCTTGGTCGCAAATGGGTCTTCCAAATGGACAACGACCCCAAGCGTACTTCCAAAGTTGTGGAAAAATGGCTTAAGGACAACAAAGTCAAGGTATTGGAGTTGCCTTCACAAAGCCCTGACCTCAATCCTAGAGAACACTTGTAGGCAGAACTGAAAAAGCGTGTGCGAGCGAGGAAGCCTGCAAACCTGATTCAGTTACACCAGCTCTGTCAGGAGGAATTAGCCAAAATTCACCCAACTTGTTGTTGTGGAAACTTGTGGAAGGCTTCCCGAAACATTTGACCCAAGTAAACCATTTAAATGCAATGCTACCAAATACTAATTGAGTGTATGTAAACTTCTGACCCACTGGGAATGTGATGAAGGAAATAAAAGCTGAAATAAATCATTCTCTCTACTATTATTCTGACATTTCACATTCTTAAAATTAAGTGGTGATCATAAGGTAATTTTTACTAGGATTAAATGCCAGGAATTGTGAAAAACTGAGGTTTAATGTATTTGGCTAAGGTGTATGTAAACTTCCGACTCCAACTGTATATGTTTTGACCATGACAGTTTACAATCTAAGGTAACGCCAAGTAATTTAGTCTTCTCAACTTGTTCAACAGCCGCCATACCGTTCATTTCCAGATTCAGCTGAGGTCTAAATCTTAAGGAATGATTTGTACCAAAGACAATGCCCTTAGTTTTAGAGATGTTCAGGATCAGTTTATTGCTGGCCACCCATTACAAAACAGACTTTAACTCTTCATTAATGGTTTCAGTTACTTCATTAGGTGTGGTTGCTGATGCTTATATGGTTGAATCAGCATTATACATGGACACATATGCTGTGTTTAATGCCAATGGCAGTTCATTTGTAAATATAGAAAAGAGTAGAGGGCCTAGAGAGCTGCCCTGTGGTACACCACACTTTACATGTTTGACATTTGAGAAGCTTCCATTAAAGAAAATCCTTTGAGTTCTTTTAAATTGATAGCTCTGAACCCACGATATGGCAGAGGTTGAAAAGCCATAACATATATGTTTTTTCAACAACAGGTTATGGTCAATAATATCGAAGGCTTCACTGAAATCTAACACTACAGCTCCCACAATCTTCTTCTTTTTAATTGATTTCAACCAATCATCAGTCATTTGTTAATTTGTTTACAGAGAAATAACATTGTATTCGGTCAAACACCATTTTTTGCAAAGAGCTGGTGGCAAGCTTCTTGGTCTGCTGTTAGAATCATTTAAAGGCCACTTTACCACTCTTGGGTAGCGGAATTACTTAATGCTTTTCTTTCATGATTTGTTTTTTATGCATTAATACTTTTTTTACAGTTTCTTCTTTTGGGGGGGGGGGGGGGGGGGGGGTTAGTCACATCATTTCTCAATTTGCAGTAAGTAAGCCAGTCAGACTTTTTAGCCACTCCTTTTGCCCCATCTCTTTCAACCATACAGTTTTTCAATTCCTCATTAATCCATGGAGCCTTAACAGTTCTAACAGTCTGTTTCTTACAGGTGCATGTTTATCAATAATTGGAAAAAGCTATTTCATAAATTCATCAAGTGCAGCATCTGGATGCTCCTCATTAATCACATCAGACCACCAAATATTTGTAACATCATCTACATAAGAGTCAGAGAAAAATATTTTGTATGATCTCTTATACACTATTTTAGGCCCAGCTGTTGGAACTTTGGCTTTCCTGGATATAGTCACTGTATTGGGATCACTGCATCCAATGGGCATGGATGCAGCTTTAGAACTAAGTTCTACCAGTATTAGTAAAAATGTGATCAATACATGTGGATGATCTTGTTCCTGTAGTGTTTGTAAACACCCTGGTAGGTTAATTAATAACCTGAACCAGATTACAAGCATTGGTTACAGTAAGAAGCTTCCTCTTGAGCGGACAGCTTGATGAAAACCAGTCAATATTCAGATCCCCAAGAAAGTAAACCTCTCTGTTTACATCACATACACTATCAAGCATTTCACACATATTATTTAGATACTGACTGTTTGCACCTGGTGGCCTATAGCAACAACCCAAAAGAAAAGGCTTTAGATGTGCCAAGTGAACCTGCAACCACAACACTTTAATAACCCTTGACACAAGATCTTCTCTAAGCATGACAGGGATATGGCTCGGAATATATACAGCAACACCTCCCCCATAAGCATTTCTGTCTTTTCTATAGATGTTATATCCTTGTATTGCTACTGCTGTATCATCAAATGAATTATCTAAGTGAGTCTCAGAAATGGCTAAAATATGAATGTTATCTGATGTTAGCAAGTTATTGATTTCCTTAACCTTATTTCTAAGGCTACATATATGGGCTATTTTCAACCCTTCACTGGGTAGGTTATCAGAGAAAGACATACTGTAATACTGAAAAGAGCAAACAAAGCAAGAGAAAAAAAAATACATTCAGCAGTCCATTAATCAATTGGTGTGTGTGTGCTACGGGGTTGAAGCTACGAACCCATAGGCTTGGCTCTCTCATCATGTTCCAAACATATTGCTCACCATATGTCTGCTGCAAAGGGACAAAAGTGAGCCATTAGAAAACTAGTTTTGATCAGTTATGGAAATAAAAGTGTGGAAAACAAATAGGCTCCCTGTTTAAATAGAAGATGGAGAAAAAGCTATGAAGGAGGTTTTAGTGCAGGTACAGCCAACTAGCACAAAAATAATATTGTCAAACATATCGTCAAACATACAGTAATATCTCGATATGTAACTATCACCCCCCCCCCCATCACTATTAACTTGTTGACATGTTGAATCAAGTCCAACGCCTTTTTTAAATGGACTTTGATTATTATTAAACCAATAATCCCTACATGATGAGGAGAATATGGACAGAATTATGAAATCCTGACATTAAAACGGAATTCAACAATATATAAACATTTGTTGAACCTAGGAGATTGACTAAATGTATTGAACTTATTGGAAAATGTATGACTTTGACCAATATTATCGTAAGACAAAATGTATCAGTGATTCATATTTTCCTTAAATTTTCTGAAGAGGCAACACAGGAATGCCTGTCTGTGTGTGCTGTTTGACTACCACTTTGTGTAGCTATTAGCGATGATGCTAATAATGACAACTGGTTTCTTGTGGATGGAATGGCTTTCCCAAAAACCTCAATAAAATATCTACAAAGTATACCGACCTGGTATCATGATTATTTGTGTTACTCCAGTGGCAATTTGTTTAGCAAACTCAGTTACACGTGTGCTACAGAAACACAGCTAACCAATCAAGTCTCTCTGATGTTGCAATTGAATTAAAGGGTATCTACACCCAAAAATACAAATGTATAAAAATATATATATTTTTCACCAAAAGTGGTCTCCTGATGTGGTTAGTCTCCTGATGTGGTTAGTCTCCTGATGTGGTTAAAGTATTGTTGTGGACATTCAATTTTGAAGTTTTTCCTGTTAAATATGTGTGATTTTTGAGAGTGAAAACCCCAAAAATAATAATAATAATAATAAAAAATAAAACCGGGAGAAAATAAAATGGAGAAAACATAATTTAGGAAAACAATCTAACAGATTTTATAGGTCCTTACTTAGAAAGTCCAAATAACACCTGTTTTGACCAATGGGTAAAGTAATACGTTAATTGTGTACATAATCCTCTAACAAACCTCATGTCTCTATCATAATCTGTTCAAAAGTTATTGCTGTTTTTACCCTTGTAGGATGGCCAAAATTACGGTGTCTAAATCAGTTTATGACAGAAAAAGTGGTCAGAAATAAGAAGAATTGCACAGCATCACGTCAGCTAGGCTGGATGCTGTGCGAGAATGAAGGCTACCTGACAGGCTCACTTTCCCGTTGAACTCATCATCTTTATTCTACAATCCGCAGGGCATATACAAATATAGAGGTAAAATAGATATTGATTTTGAGACATGCATGTAGTATTTTCATAGTTTTATTTAATCTTCATATTAATGCGAAATTCCTGTTCTTTTTTTGAAGATTTCTCACAAAACAAGCGTATCTCTGTGAAATGTCAACGGAGCACTGATCAGCTTTTTATTTTCAAAGGCTTTTACATTTAATTCAGCTCCTTTCATGGTAATTAAGCTTTTTGCAACCCGGAAAAACAACTTTGAAAACGACCACCACAACATGTAAAGTCCTCAAAAGTTGCTGCAAGAAAGCTCCACCCTCTGTCAACGGCGCTCTGTGCTCATTATAGAATGTATTGTGTTACGAAATCCGACATATAATGTTAATTAAATGTTAGAGAAACGATGGAACGATTCAGAACATGAATAATTTTCTTTGTAAAATGTATTCACCAAGTGAAATGTCATCACCAAAGCTTGTTTTCACCCACTCTGGGTAGAGTATGGACACCCTACCCTACCTATAGTTATTGCACACACCTCCACAAAAACACAGTGAAGGGAGTTACAGAAACGGATCTGTCCTCTCCATAACATTGAACTAATCATGAACTGCTGTATCTCTATAGTATACATTTAAAAAAACAAATTCTGCCCTAGGAAATAGCAGTAGCTGAATTGGATAGTTGGTGGTTGGTGCTAGTGAAGTCGACGCCACACCTGTGTCCCTTAACTCGTTTTTCCCCCTGGGGTCCGAGCATTGAAGGTTCCTCTCTCAATAGCCACGCTGTTCTTGGCTCTCAAAACAGGAGAAGTGAGGTAGCTGGGCGGAGGGCCTGCTTGCCTTGAGAAACCAAAGACCCCACCTACTTTTCCTCTTCCTTTGCCTTCCCGCTCTCAAACAAACACCCAGCCAGTGTGTGGTTTCCACCTGTCATTGTGAGAGAATATCTCTCTGTCAGTACATAGTCATTGTGGCCTAACCTCTTCTTGTGGCCTTTTCTCTAAGCTTAGAGGTGCTTAGACATCCAATCCAGCCAATCCAGCCCCCTCTCCTCAGCCTCCTCCCCAGGCAAAGGGTTCAATCTCTAGGCTTACGTCATGCTGGTTTTGTCTCCTTAAGGTAAACGGTGAGTAAAATAAATAAGTAAACAGCGAGTCAGTTTATGGCTATGCACATACAGTATATGGCAGTCTTCGTCAAATTCGACCAGGAACTAGAGTCATTGAAACTGAAAAATTTAAAGGGGACATTGCTCCCTCTATTTCATGTGATATTTTGACCATCAAATTCAGTGAGAGGAGTAGATTGGCTGGTAGTTGAGGTACCGTATGCTATACCGCTTCCTTCCCCTGCCCTTCGGACTCTTTTCAGTCTACAGAGTCCACCCCTTTTGAGAAGGTCTCATGACAGGCCAGTCTTCCTACATGTGAGCCCCAGGCAGACATAATGGTTTTGGGAATGGTGGACAGCCCTCTGGGCCCGGTTCCTCCTGGAGCTCCACACAGACCGGTAGGGGAGGCTCTTTGACTATTGTCCTTATGTCCTCAGTCACCTAAGCTTAAGTTAAGCCTAATTTTATAAGTAACCAGACAATGTTTATTGATTATAATGTGGGTTTAGCAATCTATTGATTGTTGATGAAATGCAAATGAGAGGAGACGTATGTGAGTTTGCGGTCGCACGCCGCCAATTGGTTTGTGCGTGCTAAACCTATTGTTATGTGTTGCCCAGTATATAACTTTATTAATGTATTTATGATCAGGAAGTACAAATGTGATGTAATGTTTTGACGATTAAATCGTGAGGGTTAAAGCTTCAATGTAGATGCTTACCTTGTTATCCTTGTTTATTGAAAAGAGTTTTGTTCATTTCCTGGTCTGAGAATTGATGGGGAAATGGGGTGCATTGAGAGCATACTTGATGAATGGTAATGCGGTAGCTTATCCCGTGGGACGTACATGTTTATATCCCAGGTTGTATTTATGCTTAAAAGCATGTGTGGCACCTTTATTGTTAGTAATTAATGTGATATAGTTTTTTCAATTGCTCCCACAGTTGATTTCTTCAAACCAAGCTGCTTACCTATTGCAGATTCAGTCTTCCCAGCCTGGTGCAGGTCTACAATTTTGTTTCTGGTGTCCTTTGACAGCTCTTTGGTCTTGGCCATAGTGGAGTTTGGAGTGTGGCTGTTTGAGGTTGTGGACAAGTGTCTTTTATACTGATAACAAGTTCAAACAGGTGCCATTAATACAGGTAACGAGTGGAGGACAGAGGAGCCTCTTAAAGAAGAAGTTACAGGTCTGTGAGAGCCAGAAATCTTGCTTGTGTCACGCCTTGGTCTTAGTGTTTTGTGTTTTCGTTATATATTTGGTCAGGCCAGGGTGTGACATGGGTTTACGTGTTGTATTTCGTATTGGGGTTTGTTGTATTTGGGATCGCGGCTGATTAGGGGTGTGTCTAGTTAGGTTTGGGCTGCCTGAGGCGGTTCTCGATCAGTCAGGTGTTTCTTGTTGTCTCTGATTGGGAACCGTATTTAGGTAGCCTGAGTTTCACTTTGTATTTCGTGGGTGATTGTTCCTGTCTCTGTGTAGTGTTCACCAGATAGGCTGTAATAAGTTTCACGTTCCGTTTGTTGTTTTTGTATTAATTCGTTATTTCATGTACCGTCACTTTTTCATTAAAAACATGAGTAACCACCACGCTGCATTTCGGTCCGACTCTCTTTCTACAAACGAAGAACGCCGTTACAGCTTGTTTGTAGGTGACCAAATACTTATTTTCCACTATAATTTGCTAATAAATTCATAAAAAATCCTACAATGTGATTTTCTGCATTTTTCCCCTCATTTTTTCCGTCATAGTTGAAGTGTACCTATGATGAAAATGACAGGCCTCTCTCATCTTTTTAAGTGGGAGAACTTGCACAATTGGTGGCTGACTAAATACTTTTTTGCCCCACTGTATATACTGTATTTTATACTATTTATTGCATCTTGCCTATGCCGCTCTGTTCATCCATATATTTACAGCCTTGCAAAAGTATTCGGCACCCTTGAACTTTGCAACCTTTTGCCACATTTCAGGCTTCAAACATAAAGATATAAAACTGTATTTTTTTGTGAAGAATCAACAACAAGTGGGACACAATCATGAAGTGGAACGACATTTATTGGATATTTCAAACTTTTTTAACAAATCAAAAACTGAAAAATTGGGCGTGCAAAATTATTCAGCCCCTTTACTTTCAGTGCAGCAAACTCTCCAGAAGTTCAGTGAGGATCTCTGAATGATCCAATGTTGACCTAAATGACTAATGATGATAAATACAATCCACCTGTGTGTAATCAAGTCTCCGTATAAATGCACCTGCACTGTGATAGTCTCAGAAGTTTGTGGGGGTTTTAGGTTCCAAGCCAAATTTCTTCAGCCTCCCAAGGTTGAAGAGGTGCTGTTGTGCCTTCTTCACCACACTGTCTGTGTGGACCATTTCAGTTAGTCAGGGATGTGTACACCAAGGAACTTGAAGCTTTCCACCTTCTCCACTGCAGTCCCATCAATGTGGATAGGGGCTTGCTCCCTCTGCTGTTTCCTGATGTCCACGATCAGCTCCTTTGTTTTGTTGACGTGGGGTGAGAGGTTGTTTCCCTGGCACCACACTCCCAAGGCCCTCACCTCCTCTGCGGCCTGAGGTCCTTAAGGACATTCAGAGACTTGTCCCGAAGCCACTCCTGTGTTGACTTGGCTGTGTGCTTAGGGTTGTTGTTCTGTTATAATGCGAACCTTCACCCCAGTCTGAGGTCCTGAGCGCTCTGGACCAAATCAAATCAAATCAAATCAAATCAAATTTATTTGTCACGTACACATGGTTAGCAGATGTTAATGCGAGTGTAGCGAAATGCTTGTGCTTCTAGTTCCAACAATGCAGTAATAACGAACAAGTAATCTAACTAACAATTCCAAAAAAACCTACTGTCTTATACACAGTGTAAGGGGATAAAGAATATGTACATAAGGATATATGAATGAGTGATGGTACAGAGCAGCATAGGCAAGATACAGTAGATGATATCGAGTACAGTATATACATATGAGATGAGTATGTAAACCAAGTGGCATAGTTAAAGTGGCTAGTGATACATGTATTACATAAGGATGCAGTCGATGATATAGAGTACAGTATCTACGTATGCATATGAGATGAATAATGTAGGGTAAGTAACATTATATAAGGTAGCATTGTTTAAAGTGGCTAGTGATATATTTACATCATTTCCCATCAATTCCCATGATTAAAGTGGCTGGAGTAGAGTCAGTGGCATTGACAGTGTGTTGGCAGTAGCCACTCAATGTTAGTGGTGGCTGTTTAACAGTCTGATGGCCTTGAGATAGAAGCTGTTTTTCAGTCTCTCGGTCCCAGCTTTGATGCACCTGTACTGACCTCGCCTTCTGGATGACAGCGGGGTGAACAGGCAGTGGCTCGGGTGGTTGATGTCCTTGATGATCTTTATGGCCTTCCTGTAGCATCGGGTGGTGTAGGTGTCCTGGAGGGCAGGTAGTTTGCCCCCGGTGATGCGTTGTGCAGACCTCACTACCCTCTGGAGAGCCTTACGGTTGAGGGCGGTGCAGTTGCCATACCAGGCGGTGATACAGCCCGCCAGGATGCTCTCGATTGTGCATCTGTAGAAGTTTGTGAGTG
Source organism: Oncorhynchus kisutch (assembly GCF_002021735.2). Classification (NCBI taxonomy): domain Eukaryota; kingdom Metazoa; phylum Chordata; class Actinopteri; order Salmoniformes; family Salmonidae; genus Oncorhynchus; species Oncorhynchus kisutch. The sequence continues at coordinate 8,713,613 of NC_034198.2, forward strand.
CTTTTGGTGACAAGCCGAATTTCTTCAGCCTCCTGAGGTTGAAGAGGCGCTGCTGCGCCTTCTTCACGATGCTGTCTGTGTGAGTGGACCAATTCAGTTTGTCTGTGATGTGTATGCCGAGGAACTTAAAACTTGCTACCCTCTCCACTACTGTTCCATCGATGTGGATGGGGGGGTGTTCCCTCTGCTGTTTCCTGAAGTCCACAATCATCTCCTTAGTTTTGTTGACGTTGAGTGTGAGGTTATTTTCCTGACACCACACTCCGAGGGCCCTCACCTCCTCCCTGTAGGCCGTCTCGTCGTTGTTGGTAATCAAGCCTACCACTGTTGTGTCGTCCGCAAACTTGATGATTGAGTTGGAGGCGTGCGTGGCCACGCAGTCGTGGGTGAACAGGGAGTACAGGAGAGGGCTCAGAACGCACCCTTGTGGGGCCCCAGTGTTGAGGATCAGCGGGGAGGAGATGTTGTTGCCTACCCTCACCACCTGGGGGCGGCCCGTCAGGAAGTCCAGTACCCAGTTGCACAGGGCGGCGTCGAGACCCAGGGTCTCGAGCTTGATGACGAGCTTGGAGGGTACTATGGTGTTGAATGCCGAGCTGTAGTCGATGAACAGCATTCTCACATAGGTATTCCTCTTGTCCAGATGGGTTAGGGCAGTGTGCAGTGTGGTTGAGATTGCATCGTCTGTGGACCTATTTGGGCGGTAAGCAAATTGGAGTGGGTCAAGGGTGTCAGGTAGGGTGGAGGTGATATGGTCCTTGACTAGTCTCTCAAAGCACTTCATGATGACGGATGTGAGTGCTACGGGGCGGTAGTCGTTTAGCTCAGTTACCTCAGCTTTCTTGGGAACAGGAACAATGGTGGCCCTCTTGAAGCATGTGGGAACAGCAGACTGGTATAGGGATTGGTTGAATATGTCCGTAAACACACCGGCCAGCTGGTCTGCGCATGCTCTGAGGGCGCGGCTGGGGATGCCGTCTGGGCCTGCAGCCTTGCGAGGGTTAACACGTTTAAATGTCTTACTCACTTCGGCTGCAGTGAAGGAGAGACCGCATGTTTTCGTTGCAGGCCGTGTCAGTGGCACTGTATTGTCCTCAAAGCGGGCAAAAAAGTTGTTTAGTCTGCCTGGGAGCAAGACATCCTGGTCCGTGACTGGGCTGGGTTTCTTCCTGTAGTCCGTGATTGACTGTAGACCCTGCCACATGCCTCTTGTGTCTGAGCCGTTGAATTGAGATTCTACTTTGTCTCTGTACTGGCGCTTAGCTTGTTTGATAGCCTTGCGGAGGGAATAGCTGCGCTGTTTGTATTCAGTCATGTTACCAGACACCTTGCCCTGATTAAAAGCAGTGGTTCGCGCCTTCAGTTCCACACGAATGCTGCCATCAATCCACGGTTTCTGGTTGGGGAATGTTTTAATCGTTGCTATGGGAACGACATCTTCAACGCACGTTCTAATGAACTCGCACACCGAATCAGCGTATTCGTCAATGTTGTTGGCTGACGCAATACGAAACATCTCCCAGTCCACGTGATGGAAGCAGTCTTGGAGTGTGGAGTCAGCTTGGTCGGACCAGCGTTGGACAGACCTCAGCGTGGGAGCTTCTTGTTTTAGTTTCTGTCTGTAGGCAGGGATCAACAAAATGGAGTCGTGGTCAGCTTTTCCGAAAGGGGGGCGGGGCAGGGCCTTATATGCGTCGCGGAAGTTAGAGTAACAATGATCCAGGGTCTTTCCACCCCTGGTTGCGCAATCGATATGCTGATAAAATTTAGGGAGTCTTGTTCTCAGATTAGCCTTGTTAAAATCCCCAGCTACAATGAATGCAGCCTCCGGATAAATCGTTTCCAGTTTGCAGAGAGTTAAATAAAGTTCGTTCAGAGCCATCGATGCAGGTTCTCATCAAGTATCTCTTTGTACTTTGCTCTGTTCATCTTTCCCTTGATCCTGACTAGTCTCCCAGTCCATGCCGCTGAAAAACATTCTTGCAGCATGATGCTGCCACCACCGTGCTTCACCGTAGGGATGGTGCCAGGTTTCCTCCCGACGTGACACTTGGCATTCAGGGGAAAGAGTTCAATCTTGGTTTCATCAGACCAAAGAATCTTGTTTCTCATGGCCTGGGAGTCCTTTAAGTGGCTTTTGGCAAACTCCAAGTGTGCTGTCATGTGCCTTTTACTGAGGAGTGGCTTCTGTCTGGCCACGCTACCATAAAGACCTGATTGGTGGAGTGCTGTAGTTGTCCTTCTGAAAGGTTCTCCCATCTCCACAGAGGAACTCTGGAGCTCTGTCAGAGTGACCATCAGCTTCTTGGGCACCTCTCATATCAGGATTCACCTGAGCTCAATTTCGAGTCTCATAGCAAAGGGTCTGAATACTTATGTAAATAAGGTATTTATTTGTATTTGGAGAAAAAAATTGCTAACATTTCTAAGAACCTCTTTTCTCTTTGTCATTATGGGGTATTGTGTGTATATAGAGGCATTTTGAAAATATTTTTAATCCATTTTAGAATAAGGCTCTAACATAACAAAATGTGGAAAAGGGAAGTGGTCTGAATTCCTTATGAATGCATTATATGTAATTCAAATACTGACCTACATTGTATGTTTGTGACGATTCAAATGTTTAAGATATGGCTGCATCGTTCTGCAGACCCAAAACCGATCCAAATGTATCATGCATTGGTCAGCAAATGTACTCAAACGTTACGAATCACAGATTCACAAATAGTTTTTGCTCAAATGACTTTCTTCCTTCTGAAAATACCTCATCTTTTGTGACAACTGATCAATCAATCAAATGTATTTATAAAACCCGTTTTTACATCAGCCGATGTCACAAAGTGCTATACAGAAACCCAGCTTAAAATCTGCAAGCCATGCAGATGTAGAACTGATGCTTTCTCTCCTTCAGTGTTGAACTAAGCATGTAATTGTGTTGACAGTCAATGACCTGCACGTTATTTTTCATTTTGACCAACCCCAGGGAATATAAGTAGCCTTGTCAAACTGCTCACTGTGCCCAGCTTCACACGTTGACCAACGCAAGGTATGAGGCCTGTTCCTGATCTTGCACATCTGCGTGGCACCTTAAGCATTGAAATGCTAAAATGGCTTGCGCGATGTTCACATATTTTTGGTCATGTAGTGTATGTCACAACAGGTAAAAATGTGTCAAGACTGTGTAATGACAAAAGTTGTGTAAGCTGTTATGACATATTATGACATGGTTATGACCGTGTTATAATGCTGGGTGTCAAGTAAGGTTTTTTACCTGTTTGTCAGCAAGTCTGTCAGCAAAGTTACAGCTAGGAGAAAAGTAGGGCGTAACAATCAAACTAGTATACCATACAGCCTACAGTATGTAGTCATCACCTCTTAACTGGGTGTGTTTACTCTTTGTTAGCTAATACATAGAGTCCATCCACATATCAGCTACTGTACCAGCCCTCATACTGCTATTTTTAGTCACCTGTTAATGATTTCTCAATTTAAACGATGTCCACTTAACTCTCTCTGTCCCAGATACATTGGACCACTATTGTGGAGGATTCCCAACTTGATCTAATAAGATTACTAAAATTGTCCTATTTCCCTCCTGTAGCAGAACGAGGTGACGGATAGTGCCTACCTGGGCTCGGAGAGCACCTACAGCGAGTGTGAGATGTTCACCGACGAAGATTCGGGAGCCCTAGTCCAGCCAGAGATGCACGAGGATGTGGAGACGGACAGTGGCATCGACGCAACGCTGCACGACCCCGAGGACAGCCACAACAGGTCAGTTCTGACTTACTTAAGCCTCTTTACTCCATGTGGAGCATAGGGCTGCATGTCCTTTGCATTTTTTTCTGCTTCTCCTCAGGACAGGCCCATGGTCCAATAGTCAGTCCTGACCGTGACCGTGACCTCTAACCTTAACCCGATCCACATACCGTTGGCCAAAGTCAAACCCTAACCCCATACACCTTCCCCTCCTACTTAGAACTACCATAAACATTAACCTTGAGGTAATGTTTTAATGACATCTGTAGCTAAGTCAAGGTGAAACAGTTGAGGCAGAAGTGGGTCAAAACTGTTAGTGATGCGCGGGTTGACTCATGTCCCCTGGTTATATCCACGGGGAGGGCAGGTTTAGGATCATAAAATATTGTGTGGATGAAGGGTGGGTGTGTGGCGGGCAGCTTGAAGAGAGAAAACAATATATTAAAAATACAAATGTAAAATTCTATTTTATCTATAGTCTACATTGACATTCATCTTTAATTGTTTTCAGGCTATCTGGCATTAGTGCATAAGAGTATAAGCTTCAGTGCTTTTGGGAAAGGGCAGAAAAAGTCAATGTTGATCCACTGAGGCAAATGGGACAATGTCAGAGTTTAATTCAGTAAGAGAAAAGCTACGAAATGGAGAGTTGAAAATAATGAGAAGGTAGGGCCGTGAAAGTAATGTTTGCAAAAGATTTGGTGAAGTGGTAAAATAGTATGATAGCAGTGCTGGCTATGTTGTTTGTGTGTGATTATTGTGAGGTGCTATACAGATTCGACAGTCACAAGACAGGGCCTTCAAATAGGCCTATGGCACATCAAGGGAACTGTTGCTTACTGTTCAGATGGGAAACTGAAATCTAGACACTGACTTTAGGGCTGTAACCTTTCACATAGCCTGCAGAATTAAGCATTTCTTGCATTAACATTATATACCAAATGTGACCAGTTTCAAGAAGCTAGGCGTATGTTGCACATCACTACTTCACAGGAGAGGCATTTGAACGTCTTTTAATGATTTTTTTACCAAAATGCGTTTTTTTGGCAGAAATACCTTCTAGAACTTGTGAACTTTCATGTCCTTTAATAACAAACTTGTATTCCCTCTGTAAATACGAATACAATTGTTAAATTACGAGCCGAGTTGGTTTAGCCACTGAAAAAGACAGGAATCTTCCCGCTCGCCATGATTGGCTGCTCTAATGGATGGGCTGGACATGCCGGGAGATGAGTTTGGATTGGTCTGTCATGTAGCATGCTTCTGTCTAACGTGAACTGCTCAGTATGTGTTGATAATCCTTTCTACCACAGATTACGGGCATCTATTGTATTTCATGAACATGTGTACATGTCTAGACAATATTGACCCATCCACTTAGCTAGATGTGGCTGGGGGGTGGTTACAGCATTTCTTTCACATGATCCACCAATTTAGACAAGTGTGTCTGGGTAAACGTCAGCTAATAATTATCTGGACACTTTTTGTTTTTGATATTGCTCCTATGTAAATATGCAAGTAACCATTTCACTGTACCGTTTACACCTTCTGTATCTTGCGTATGTGACAAATAAACGTTGATTTAATTTAATTTAGTCTGTGTTTACCAGAGACAGTAATGTGAAGAACAACATGACCTGCACCAAAGTCAGGTTAGGATATAGGCCAAAAGTGTATTTTTACCTGGAGCTTTTCCTTCCTGTAGGCTACTACTTTTAGTCATTAAATATTTGGTTGTTAACTACATTACCCACTCTGTTTAACACATGGATTCACACAATCCTTAAAGAGATGGGGTGGCGCTAAAGCTTAAGAGGGTGTGAACGATGCTGAATGAGTGTAGACAAAGAAGGGCTCTCCAGTAGGTGTACCAAAGTATTCAAAGGCCATTTTCTCAAAAGTGGGGTAATAAGTTGATCAACTTTCGAAGCAGAATTACTTTCCCGTTGTTCCTCAACTGCAGTGAACAATATACAATTTTCTAGCTCTGAGTCTCTACTTTTATCCAATGTAAAACACCCCATTTAAAATGTTGCTACATAGGACCGAATCCAGGTTGTGGGTCACAAGTGTATATTTTGACTCAGGAACAGGAGTGGAGAAATATGATTTCTTTCTTTCAGCATTTGAGAGAATGTTAGGGACGTCTGTAGACGTGCTATCTCTATCAGCACCATAAAAAGTGGTATTTCAACCACGTAAAATATGCATCCAACCCGAACTGAAATCTTATCAGAAACATGTTGGGTAATTTTCACAGCTTTCTATTTCCTCTCAACTGGTCAAACTGATGACATTTTGCACAGAAAACCTTTTCCGTTCTTTTGGACGGTTATTGTATTTTCTCCTCTGTGCCTAAACGTCTTTGCTCCTCGAAAGAAGCAGAGATGAGAGAGAACTTACCGATGTCACCTAGATTGAAGCATTCATTCTATCGATTTATGACATTCTGGTGAGCAAGGGTTTATTTAGTCTTCTAGGGCAACATAGAGTGCCTTCAGAAAGTATTCAGGCCCCTTGACTTTTTTCACATGTTACGTTACAGCCTTATTCTAAAATGGATAAAAAAAATTTAAACACATTTGTTAAGTGCCACCCCTGAAGGAGGGAGGTGCAGGAATCAGGAGCAGGAGATCAAGGAAGTCCCAGTGGCACAATAGTTTATTCCCGAAAGTCCCAACTCAACAACAACATGGGGGGGAATATGCCCAAACAAGGTCGCCACACACAGGGAAAATAAGCGATACACACGGGGGAGAAACTCTACTCCTACACACAACCAAACCGGTACAACTGCCGTGTGAAATAAAAGAAAACATGGTGCAGACACGCACCCCTAACCACAGTAAAACAATCCTGCACAAAGACTAACAGGCAGTGGAGGTAAATAAACCCACTGAAATGAACTAATGGGTCACAGGTGCACACAATACAGACAGACACAAACGAAAAGGAAAAATGGATCGGTAGCAGCTATTAGGCCGGCGACGACGACCGCTGAGCACCGCCCGAACAGGGAGAGGAGCCACCTTCGGTGGAAGTCGTGAAAACAATACCCCATAAAGCGAAAACAGTTTAAATGTTTAATTTTGCACATTTACATAAGTATTCAGACCCTTTGCTATGAGACATGAAATTGAGCTCAGGTACATCCTGTTTCCATTATCCTTGAGATGTGTCTACAACTTGATTGGAGTCCAGCTGTGAGTAATTCAATTGATTGGACACGATTTGGTAGGAAATAGACCTGTCTATATACGTCCCACGTTTAACAGTGCATGTCAGAGAAAAAAACAAGCAATGAGGTTGAAGACAATACCCATATAGAGCTCCCGAGACAAGATTGTGTCGAGGCACAGATCTGGGGAAGGGTACCAAAAAATGTCTGCAGCATTTGAAGGTCCCCAAGTACACAGTCTTCAAGTACATCATTCTTAAATGGTAGTTTGGCCCACCCGGCCAAACTGAGCATACTTATGTAAATGTAATATTTTTTATACATTTGCAAACGTTTCTAAACAAAAAAGAAGAAGAAAGAAACAGTTTCTGCCCGTGTCATTATGGGGTATTGTGGGTAGATTGATGAGGAAAAAAAAAAAAATATCAATAAAAAATAAAAAAGCTGTAACCTAACAAAATGTGAAAAAAGTCAAGGAGTCTGAATTCTGAAGGCACTGTATAATGACAGAAGAGATGCTGCTTGTATCTAATTATAGACAGTTGACTAACAAATTGAGAATTGAGGTTTATCTGCAAAGAGATGATTCTGATATAATTGGCTTTAAAGTTACAAACCCTCATTGGTTTGAATTGTGTCAGCAACGTATATCTTTTGTTTTCTTTTAAACGTATTAACATGGATTGAGGTATTTAGTGTACTATGCAGTGCCTTAGACCACTGCGCCACTCGAGAGGCCTAATATATATTTTTTTTTTAAAAATGCAGATAGAACCGTATAGTCCCAAGCTCTCGAAATAGCCTACAAAAAAATCAGAAATTATAAACAGAAACATATCTAAGTTACGCAAACATAATACTGCACCACCTGTAAAAAAATTGTTCTGCTGTCTCCCACTGTAGGCTACAGTGCATTTTCTATATTAGCGGGTTAGGGTTGTTTGCCAGCCTCAGATTTTCACGTTATCACATATAGTTGGCAGTTGTGGATGGGCTATTAGCAATTGCGGGACGGTGCAGTTGAACAAACAGCTTTACCCACGCACCACTAAAAGCTGTCCTGAAACCACGATATCACTGCTCATCACTCAGACACCAGGGTTTGCACTGTAACAGATAAAGTAAATGTAGGAGGCCTTTGACTAAATACTATCGGTGGCCAACTCAGAAAAGTCAAAGTAATACTATCCTCAGCAATCACAGCCTATCTATCATCAAGCCTTTTTTTTCACCTTTATTTAGGCCAGTTGAGAACAAGTTGTCATTTACAACTGCGACCTGGCCAAGATAAAGCAAAGCAGTGCGACAAAAACAACAGCACAGAGTTAAACATAAACAAACGTACAGTCAATTATACAATTGAAAAATATATGTACAGTGTGTGCAAATGTAGAAGAGTAGGGAGGTAAGGCAATAAATAAGCCATGGAGGCTAAATAATTACAATTTAGCATTAATGCTGGAGTGATAGATGTGCAGATGATGATGTGCAAGTAGAGATACTGGGGTGCAAAAGAGCAAGAGGATAAGTAACAATATGGGGATGAGGTTGTTGGGTGTGCTATTTACAGATTGGCTGTGTACAGGTACAGTGATCGGTAAGCTGCTCTGACAGCTGATGGTAAAAGTTAGAGAGGGAGATATAAGACTCCTGCTGTCACGCCCTGGCCTTAGTTATCTTTGTTTTCTTTATTATTTTGGTTAGGCCAGGGTGTGACATGGGTGATGTATGGTTTTCGTCTCATCTAGGGTGTTTGTACTGTCTAGGGGGTTTTGTAGTTTTATGGGGTTGTGTTCATTCTAGGTGTTTATGTAAGTCTATGGTTGCCTAGATTGGGTCTCAATTAGAGGCAGGTGTTTATCGTTGTCTCTGATTGGGAACCATATTTAGGCAGCCATGTTCTTTGGGTATTTTGTGGGTGATTGTTTCCTGTGTCAGTGTTTGTGCCACACGGGACTGTTTTGTTGCCAGTTCACTTTATTATTTTGTATTTGTGTTCATGTTTAGTTTTTTTTATTAAAAACCATGGACACCTACCACGCTGCGTATTGGTCCGATCCTCGTTTCACCTCTTCAGAGGAAGAGGAGTAAATCTGCCGTGACACCTGCTTCTGTGATTTTTGCAATTTATTCCAGTCATTGTTAGCAGAGATCTGGAAGTATAGAAAGAGAGTCCAGATTGTCTAGCCCAGCTGATTTGTAGGGGTCCTTATTTTGCAGCTCTTTCAGAACATCAGCTTTCTGGATTTGGGTGAAGGAGAAATGGGGATGGCGAGTTGCTGTGGGGGGTGCAGAGCTGTTTACTGGGGTTATCGATTATCTTAGATTTACCGGTGGTGACAGTGTTTCCTAGCCTCAATGCAGTGGGCAGCTGGGAGGAGATGCTCTTATTCTCCATGGACTATACAGTGTCCCAAAACTTTTTGGAGTTAGTGTTACAGGATGAAAATTTCTGTTTGAAAAAGCTAGCCTTTGCTTTCCTATCAGCCAGTGTATATTGGTTCCTAACGTCCCTGAAAAGTTGCATATCGCGGGGTCTATTTGATGCTAATGCAGTATGCCACAGGATGTTTTTGTGCTGGTCAAGGGCAGTCAAGTGTGGAGTGAACCAAGGGTTATATCTGTTCTTAGTTCAATGTTTTTTGAAAGGGCTATGCTTATTTAAGATGGTGAAGGAAGCACTTTTTAAGAATAATCAGGCGTCCTCTACTGACGGGATGAGGTCATTATCCTTCCAGGATACCTGGGCCAGGTTGATTAGAAAGGCCTGCTCACAGAAGTGTTTTAGGGAGCATTTGACAGTGATTAGGATGGTCGTTTGACCCGTAGACCCATGATGGGCAATGAGGCAGTGATTGCTGAGATCCTGGTTGAAGACAGCAGAGGTGTATTTAGAGGGTGTTTACAGATTTAGGGTTGCACCTGGTAGGTTCCATGATTATTTGTGTGAGATTGAGGGCATCTAGCTTAGATTGTTGGATGGCCGGGGTGTTGAGCATATCCCAGTTTAGGTCTCCTAACAGTACAAACTCTGAAGATAAATGGGTGTTAATTAATTCACATATGGTGTCCAGGGCACAGCTGGGCGCTGAGGGGGGTCTATAACAAGCGGCAACATTGAGAGACTTATTTCTGGAAAGGTGGATTTTTAAAAGTAGAAGCTCGAACTGTTTGGGCACAGACCTGGATAGCATGACAGGCTATCCAACTCTGCAGGCTATCTCTCCAGTAGATTGCAACTCCATCCCTTTTGGCAGTTCTATCTTGGCAGAAAATGTAGTTGGGGATGGAAATTTCAGAATTTTTGGTGGCAGAATTTTTCTTCCTAAGCCAGGATTCGGCTAGGACATCAGGGTTGGCGGCGTGTGCTAAAAGCATTGCTAGATTGTTTTACTATTTAACTCGTAAAGCAGCTTGTGTTTCCTAACCAGGCAAAGGGTAGCTAACTAGAAAGCTGGTGGTGACTGGTTAGCTAAGGTGAAGCAAAGCAAATCAAATCACATTTTATTGGTCACATACACGTGTTTAGCAGATGTTATTGCGGGTGTAGCGAAATGCTTATGTTTCTAGCTCTGACAGTGCAATAATAATTACAAGTAATTTCTGCGTGCATATCAGCTAGAAAGATGTGTCGGCATCGAGTAATTGTCTCTGGCCCCCTCCCAGTTAGGGGGAGTGATGAGCTCTACAGCAGAGTCTCACAACTCAATCGCTGGTTGAAAACTGTTTTCTGCCCCTCCCAAAAGTTAGAATTTGTAGATAATTGGCCCTCTTTCTGGGACTCACCCACAAACAGGACCAAGCCTGACCTGCTGAGGAGTGACGGACTCCATCCTAGCTGGAGGGGTGCTCTCATCTTATCTACCAACATAGACAGGGCTCTAACTCCTCTAGCTCCACAATGAAATAGGGTGCAGGCCAGGCAGCAGGCTGTTAGCCAGCCTGCCAGCATAGTGGAGTCTGCCATTAGCACAGTCAGTGTAGTCAGCTCAGCTATCACCATTGAGACCGTGTCTGTGCCTCGACCTAGGTTGGGCAAAACTAAACATGGCGGTGTTCGCCTTAGCAATCTCACTAGGATAAAGACCACCTCCATTCCTGTCATTACTGAAAGAGATCATGATACCTCACATCTCAAAATAGGGCTACTTAATGTTAGATCCCTTACTTCAAAGGCAATTATAGTCAATGAACTAATCACTGATCATAATCTTGATGTGATTGGCCTGACTGAAACATGGCTTAAGCCTGATGAATTTACTGTTTTAAATGAGGCCTCACCTCCTGGCTACACTAGTGACCATATCCCCCGTGCATCCCGCAAAGGCGGAGGTGTTGCTAACATTTACGATAGCAAATTTCAATTTACAAAAAAAAAAATGACATTTTCGTCTTTTGAGCTTCTAGTCATGAAATCTATGCAGCCTACTCAATCACTTTTTATAGCTACTGTTTACAGGCCTCCTGGGCCATATACAGCGTTTCTCACTGAGTTCCCTGAATTCCTATCGGACCTTGTAGTCATAGCAGATAATATTCTAATCTTTGGTGACTTTAATATTCACATGGAAAAGTCCACAGACCCACTCCAAAAGGCTTTCAGAGCCATCATCGACTCAGTGGGTTTTGTCCAACATGTCTCTGGACCCACTCACTGTCACAGTCATACGCTGGACCTAGTTTTGTCCCATGGAATAAATGTGGTGGATCTTAATGTTTTTCCTCATAATCCTGGACTATCGGACCACCATTTTATTACGTTTGCAATTGCAACAAATAATCTGCTTAGACCCCAACCAAGGAACATCAAAAGTCGTGCTATAAATTCACAGACAACACAAAGATTCCTTGATGCCCTTCCAGACTCCCTCTGCCTACCCAAGGACGCCAGAGGACAAAAATCAGTTAACCACCTAACTGAGGATCTCAATCTAACCTTGCGCAATACCCTAGATGCAGTTGCACCCCTAAAAACAAAAAAAATGTCTCATAAGAAACTAGCTCCCTGGTACACAGAAAATACCCGAGCTCTGAAGCAAGCTTCCAGAAAATTGGAACGGAAATGGCGCCACACCAAACTGGAAGTCTTCCGACTAGCTTGGAAGGACGGTACCGTGCAGTACCGTAGAGCCCTTACTGCTGCTCGATCATCCTATTTTTCTAACTTAATTGAGGAAAATAAGAACAATCCGAAATTCCTTTTTAATACTGTCGCAAAGCTAACTAAAAAGCAGCATTCCCCAAGAGAGGATGACTTTCACTTTAGCAGTGATAAATTCATGAACTTCTTTGAGGAAAAGATTATGATTATTAGAAAGCAAATTACGGACTCCTCTTTAAACCTGCGTATTCCTCCAAACCTCAGTTGTCCTGAGTCTGCCCAACTCTGCCAGGACCTAGGATCAAGAGAGACGCTCAAGTGTTTTAGTACTATATCTCTTGACACAATGATGAAAATAATCATGGCCTCTAAACCTTCAAGCTGCATACTGGACCCTATTCCAACTAAACTACTGAAAGAGCTGCTTCCTGTGCTTGGCCCTCCTATGTTGAACATAATAAACGGCTCTCTATCCACTGGATGTGTACCAAACTCACTAAAAGTGGCAGTAATAAAGCCTCTCTTGAAAAAGCCAAACCTTGATCCAGAAAATATAAAAAACTATCGGCCTATATCGAATCTTCCATTCCTCTCAAAAATTTTAGAGAAGGCTGTTGCGCAGCAACTCACTGCCTTCCTGAAGACAAACAATGTATACGAAATGCTTCAGTCTGGTTTTAGACCCCATCATAGCACTGAGACGGCACTTGTGAAGGTGGTAAATGACATTTTAATGGCATCGGACCGAGGCTCTGCATCTGTCCTCGTGCTCCTAGACCTTAGTGCTGCTTTTGATACCATCGATCACCACATTCTTTTGGAGAGATTGGAAACCCAAATTGGTCTACACGGACATGTTCTGGCCTGGTTTAGATCTTATCTGTCGGAAAGATATCAGTTTGTCTCTGTGAATGGTTTGTCCTCTGACAAATCAACTGTAAATTTCGGTGTTCCTCAAGGTTCCGTTTTAGGACCACTATTGTTTTCACTATATATTTTACCTCTTGGGGATGTTATTCGAAAACATAATGTAAACTTTCACTGCTATGCGGATGACACACAGCTGTACATTTCAATGAAGCATGGTGAAGCCCCAAAATTGCCCTCGCTAGAAGCATGTGTTTCAGACATAAGGAAGTGGATGGCTGCAAACTTTCTACTATTAAACTCGGACAAAACAGAGATGCTTGTTCTAGGTCCCAAGAAACAAAGAGATCTTCTGTTGAATCTGACAATTAATCTTAATGGTTGTACAGTCGTCTCAAATAAAACTGTGAAGGACCTCGGCGTTACTCTGGACCCTGATCTCTCTTTTGAAGAACATATCAAGACCATTTCGAGGACAGCTTTTTTCCATCTACGTAACATTGCAAAAATCAGAAACTTTCTGTCCAAAAATGATGCAGAAAAATTAATCCATGCTTTTGTCACTTCTAGGTTAGACTACTGCAATGCTCTATTTTCCGGCTACCCGGATAAAGCACTAAATAAACTTCAGTTAGTGCTAAATACGGCTGCTAGAATCCTGACTAGAACCAAAAAATTTGATCATATTACTCCAGTGCTAGCCTCTCTACACTGGCTTCCTGTCAAAGCAAGGGCTGATTTCAAGGTTTTACTGCTAACCTACAAAGCATTACATGGGCTTGCTCCTACCTATCTCTCTGATTTGGTCCTGCCGTACATACCTATACGTACGCTACGGTCACAAGACGCAGGCCTCCTAATTGTCCCTAGAATTTCTAAGCAAACAGCTGGAGGCAGGGCTTTCTCCTATAGAGCTCCATTTTTATGGAACGGTCTGCCTACCCATGTCAGAGACGCAAACTCGGTCTCAACCTTTAAGTCTTTACTGAAGACTCATCTCTTCAGTGGGTCATATGATTGAGTGTAGTCTGGCCCAGGAGTGGGAAGGTGAACGGAAAGGCTCTGGAGCAACGAACCGCCCTTGCTGTCTCTGCCTGGCCGGTTCCCCTCTTTCCACTGGGATTCTCTGCCTCTAACCCTATTACAGGGGCTCTCTCATGCCGTCCCTGGAGGGGGTGCGTCACCTGAGTGGGTTGATTCACTGTTGTGGTCATCCTGTCTGGGTTGGCGCCCCCCCCCCCCCCCTTGGGTTGTGCCGTGGCGGAGATCTTTGTGGGCTATACTCAGCCTTGTCTCAGGATGGTAGGTTGGTGGTTGAAGATATCCCTCTAGTGGTGTGGGGGCTGTGCTTTGGCAAAGTGGGTGGGGTTATATCCTTCCTGTTTGGCCCTGTCCGGGGGTGTCCTCGGATGGGGCCACAGTGTCTCCTGACCCCTCCTGTCTCAGCCTCCAGTATTTATGCTGCAGTAGTTTATGTGTCGGGGGGCTGGGGTCAGTTTGTTATATCTGGAGTACTTCTCCTGTCCTATTCGGTGTCCTGTGTGAATCTAAGTGTGCGTTCTCTAATTCTCTCCTTCTCTCTTTCTTTCTCTCTCTCGGAGGACCTGAGCCCTAGGACCATGCCCCAGGACTACCTGACATGATGACTCCTTGCTGTCCCCAGTCCACCTGGCCATGCTGCTGTTCCAGTTTCAACTGACCTGAGCCCTAGGACCATGCCCCAGGACTACCTGACATGATGACTCCTTGCTGTCCCCAGTCTACCTGGCCATGCTGCTGCTCCAGTTTCAACTTCCACCTGACTGTGCTGCTGCTCTAGTTTCAACTGTTCTGCCTTATTATTATTCGACCATGCTGGTCATTTATGAACATTGAACATCTTGACCATGTTCTGTTATAATCTCCACCCGGCACAGCCAGAAGAGGACTGGCCACCCCACATAGCCTGGTTCCTCTCTAGGTTTCTTCCTAGGTATTGGCCTTTCTAGGGAGTTTTTCCTAGCCACCGTGCTTCTCCACCTGCATTGCTTGCTGTTTGGGGTTTTAGGCTGGGTTTCTGTACAGCACTTTGAGATATCAGCTGATGTACGAAGGGCTATATAAATAAATTTGATTTGATTTGAAATTTGATTTGATTTAATGCAAGATATGTAAACATTAGTAAAGTGACTTGTGTTCCATTTATTAAAGTGGCCAGTGATTTCAAGTCTATGTATATAGGCAGCAACCTCTATGTGCTAGTGATGGCTATTTAACAGTCTGATGGCCTTGAGAGAGAAGCTGTTTTACAGTTTCTCGGTCCCAGCATTGATGCCCCTGTACTGACCTCGCCTTTTGGATGATAGCGGGGTGAACAGGTAGTGGCTCGGTTGGTTGTTGTCCTTGATTATATTTTTGGTCTTCCTGTGACATCGGGTGCCTTAGGTGTCCTGGAGGGCAGGTAGTTTTCCCACAGAGATGCGTTGGGCAGACTGCACCACCCTCTGGAGAGCCCTGCAGTTGCGGGTGGCGCTGTTGCCGTACCAGGCGTTGATACAGCCTGACAGGATGCTCTCAATTGTGCCTCTGTAAAAGTTTGAGGGTTTTAGGTGCCAAGCCAAATTTATTCAACCTCTTGAGGTTGGGGAGGCACTGTTGCGCCTTCTTCACCACACTGTCTGTGTGGGTGGACCATTTCAGTTTGTCAGTGATGTGTACGCTAAGGAACTTGAAGCTTTCCACCTTCTCCACTGCGGTCCCTTTGATGTGGATAGGGAGGTGTACCCTCTGCTCTTTCCTGAAATCCACGATCAGCTCCGTTATTTTCCTTGCACCACACTCCCAGGGCCCTGTTCCCTGTCTCGTCATTGTTGGTAATCAGGCCAACTATTTTTGTGTCATCTGCAAACTGATTGAGTTGGAGGCGTGCATAGCCATGCAGTCATGGGTGAACATGGGGTACAGGAGGGGGATGAGCACGCATCCTTGTGGGGCCCCAGTGTTGAGGATCAACGAAGTGGAGGTGTTGTTTCCTACCTTCCCCACCAGGGATGCGGCCCATCAGGAAGTCCAGGACCCAGTTGCACAGGCTGGGGTTCAGACCCAAGGCCTCAAGCTTAATAATGAGCTTAGAGGGTACTATGTTGTTGAGTTACGGTAAATTAACAGCATTCTTACATAGGTATTCCTCTTGTCCAGAAGGGTTAGGGCAGTGTGCAGTATGATGGCGATTGCATTGTCTGTGGATCTATTGGAGCGGTAAGCAAATTGAAGTGGGTCTAGGGTGACAGGTAAGGTAGAGGTGTTATGATCCTTGGCTAGTCTCTCAAATGTCCGTAAACACAGCAGGCAGCTGGTCTGCGCATGCTCTGAGGACGGGCTAGGGATGCCGTGTTTAGTTTGTCCGGAAGCAAGATGTTGGTGTCCACGACGTGACTGGTTTTTCTTTTGTAGTCCGTTATTGTCTGTAGACCCTACACCACATACGTCTCGTGTCTGAGCCGTTAAAATAAGTGTTCATTCAGTATTGTTGTAATTGTCATTATTACAAATACATTTAAAAAATCTGCTGATTAATCGGTATCGGCTTTTTTGGTCCTCCAATAATCGGTATCGGTATCGGCGTTGAAAAATCATAATCGGCCGACCTCTAGTTTTGATTGCCTTGCGGTGGTTCGCCCTTTCAGTTTTGCACGAATGCTGCCATCTATCTAAGGTTTCTGATTAGGTTAGGTTTTAATAGTCATAGTGGGTACAACATCTGCTATACACTTCCTGATAAACTCAGTCACCGTATCAGTATATTCATCAATATTGTTCTTGGAAGCTACTTGGAATATATCCCAGTCCGCGTGATCTAAACAATCTTGAAGCATGGATTCTGATTGGTCAGACCCGCGTTGAATAGTCCTTAGCACGGGTACTTCCTGTTTGAGTTTCTGCCTATAGGAAGGGAGGAGCTAAATGGAGGCATGGTCAGATTTGCAGAAAAGTGGGCGGGGGAGGTCCTTGTAGGCATCCCGGAAGTTGGAGTAGCAGAGGTCGAGTGCTTTAGCTGCGCAAGTACTACAGTCAATGTGTTGATAGAACTTCGGCGGCCTCATGAAATCTGCTTTGTTAAAATCCCCAGCTACAATAAATGCGGCCTTTCCAGTTTACATAAAGTTCATTGAAGTTCTTTGAGGGCCGTCGTGGTATCGGCTTGAGGGGGGTTATGCACGGCTGTGACTATAACCGAAGAGAATTCTCTTGTGTGGTATCCTAGGTCGGGTGAACAAAATGACTTGAGTTCCTGTATGTTATCACAATCACACCATGAGTCATTAATCATGAAACATACTCCCCCTCCCTTCTTCCCAGATAGATATTTATTCCTGTCTCTGCGATGAACTGAGAACCCAGCTGGCTGGATGGACTCATACAGTATATCCCAAGAGTGCCATGTTTGCGTGAAACAGAATATGTTACAATCCCTTATGTCTCTCTGGGAAGAAACCCATGCCCTGAGCTCATCAACTTTATTATCTAGAGACTGAACATCAGCGAGTAATATACTTGGGAGCGGTGGGTGGTGTGCGCACCTCCTAAGTCGGACTAGAAGACCACTCCGAGTACCTCTTCTCTGCCGGTGGTGTTTTGGATAAGCCTCTGGAATCAGTTCAATTCCCCTGGGGGTTGCGAACAAAGGTATATACTTTATGACACTGTCAAGAAGCATTATGACCATCATAATAATATGAGCCAGATAGGCCTATCACAATAATTTAACAATAATGTAATATGGTAATTTAAAAACAATATTGTATAATATTATTATTATATTATTATTATATTATTATATATTATATTATTATTATATTATATTATTATTATACCGTTATTGTATAATAAATATATATTGTTTTTTAAATGACAATATTAAATTATTTTAATTAAGCACACATTGACTGGGATGAATGCATGATCGGATTTTAGGAGCAGGACAAGACACCTTCTTTTTAACTGATGACTGATATAAGGGCATGCACGTGATAGGCATATCTGGCTCATATTATTATGATGGTCATAATGCTTCTTGTTATTTAAAATATGCTGGAAAAAAATAACTGGAAAGTATTCATTACAACAACAACTAAGGATTTAAGAAATAAACTTTCAAACGAAAGGAAACTTTTTGGTCAGGGAAAAACTGATTTGAATAAATGTGGGTTTTGACACTCAAATGTAGGTGTCATAAAATAACACAATATATGTCACAACAGGTGTAAATAAATGGGTCATGACAGTGTTATGAGAGATATAGGGCAGACACTTCAGAACAAACGTACTTTAGTTTTTTGGGGGACTATCTGTTGTTCCACGTAGTGAATCTGTTATTCAATGCGTTTGTTTGGGCTAATAGCAGAATTCATCACGTAATTTTATGTATATTATCCTTGGTATGACCAAATGATCCTTGGTATGACCATTTAAAAATAATCCATATTGCTTGGAAAATTTGCCTGAGCAGACAGTGTTGAAATAAGTGTTTTATGAGATAATGTGCAAGAATAGAAGGTGTCAACAAATGTTATAGTCATCATAAGAATGTTTTACTGTCATACAAAAGATCAGCTCCTCCCTTGACGGGGATCGTTCACTTAATGTTTTTGGGCTTTTTACCTAAACTCAATTAGGTTACATGTTAATTATGTTTTATGTTTAGGGGAAGGCACCTTTTGCCTGTTTTTGGAGTATTATCAAAGCCCAACATATTTGATTCAAGTCAGTGCAACTTTAGTTGTACCCTTAGGGGCAATAACTAGACACATTGCCCCTTAGGGCAAATACTGAAAACGTTGTCATCATGTGCTCTTCATCTGAGGATTTGTTTGATTGGGGTCCACCCCTAATGCATTAATTGGGTCAAATGTTAGAATGAGGAGATGATGATTAGTCTAATTGTGGGCACTATGTAGTGTGTTCCCCCACCCACCTGATTACAGCCAGATTAGTGGCTGCCACCTGTTTGGGACAGCCACTTTGTTTTCTCCTTTTACCTTTATTTAACTAGGCAAGTAAGTTAAGAACAATTTCTTATTTACAGTGACGGCCTAGGAACAGTGGGTTACCTGCCTTGTTCAGGGACAGAACAACAGATTTTCACCTTGTCAGCTCGGGGATTCGATCTAGGAACCTTTCGGTTACTGGGCCAACGCTCCAACCACGAGGCTATCTGCCACCCCACTTGACAATGTCCTTTTTACGTTCCAGATATCTCTGTTAAGTGTTTGATACTAATTGAAGAAATTTAGCCTACATCAAGCGATTTTTGATGTAGGCTACGACTATATTAACTTGATTTTACTTCAGGCCTAAAGGTTGAGCATATGAATCTGCTCTATGAAAGAGAGAGGGTGTCTGCCCTCCGTGTAAGTAAATCCAACAGCTGCTGTTTGGGGTCTTTATTCTGAGCGCATACATGTTTTTGCATGTAGTGCTGGGGTCTGTCACGAGGGAGGAGGAAGTGTAGGGGCATATAAGGCCTTGTCTGCTGATTGCGTTACCCAGCTCTCCTGCTTGATGACTGCTTGTTGGGGATGTGTTTGGACTTCCTGTTCACAGCTGAGCCTTAAATTCCAGGAAGTGTGGAGTTAGCTTTTTTCACTTTTTTCCTTTTTTTTCTGGAGGGCCCCATCTTCCCTCCTCTGCTACCTGACACCTCTTTCCTTCATGCTGAAGGGGGACAAAGCCCGGGCCGGCAGAGACTCTGACACTTCCACTTGATCCTGTTTCAGCAGTCCTGCACTGTTAGCGATTTGGCAGTAATTATGGAAGGTCTTCCCCTGGCTCTCCAGGGCTGAACTTCCCCTGAAATAAATTACTTTCAGTAAATGTTGACCTTTCTCTGTGTTGAATCTTGTCAGGCAACTTGTTGACACATTTTGAATGGAAATATAGTCCACTGCCAAACAGCAGTCTATCTGACATGCCTTTTCTTCTCTGCTAACTATGTCAGATCATGCTCCTGTTAGTCTTTCCTTACAGGTGTTTTCTTATATAACTTTCTAACTTCAGTTTACGGTGGTAATCTCAGGCTTCCCTGAGGCAGATTTGTCTGCGTTTCAACTCAGTTCCTTCTTCAAGTTCCACATTTCCTGTGTTGTCCTGTCTGTCACTGATGGGTCAGAAGATCACTGCAGGTGAATTACAGAAACCAACCACAACCATTTTGAGTTGATGTCAGTGTAAAAAGGTTTACAATTGGCAGCGGTGTGTCAATAGTCACCTTTGACCATCAGAGGTAAAGATAAACAAAACAAATGAAGCAAATCAGCACAATAACAACACACTCCTGCCTCAGTCATGTGCTCTTGCATTAACAACGAGACTAATTTCCTATTCCCACACACGATGACTCAACAATATGTCAGTAATGTTTAACAATAGGGCACTCCAGTGCCCTTTTCACTTAATTTAACACCAGATCTACTGAACAAACGGCACATCTCAATACGTGGTCCAGGTATGTCATGACATAGCAAAATGGGGGATGGGCCTTTCCTATTTTGTTCTCTATTGCTTCTCTATTGTTCCTCTAGCAAGTCTGATGACTTCACAACTTCCCATCAAACCTAGTCCTTGAATGCCTTTACTGGGAATACCTTGGCTCTTGGCTGGGGATTAGGAGTTTAACAGGATTACCCACCCTACCCCATCCACCCGTCCTGTCCTACCCCAGCATCCCCTCACTAGGCTGGGCCCTGGCCAGTCACTGCGCTTGCCTGGTGCCCCTGTTTAACCCTAAATTTGATTAACCCTCAGGCACTCACAGCCTGCCTCCCCATCTTGTCTCAAGTCTACGAGAAAGAGCCCATGGTAACAGGGAATGACCGACTGGTCACTTGTGAGTACTGATCATTTGTGGGGACAGACTGTGATGAACACTTTCTAGTCGCCCACATTGGTGGGAACCTATTAATTCAAATCTCTTAGGGATCCCTAAGCACGAATCCCGCTCGAATCCCGTTAGCGAGATTGATTTGACAACATCCAGTGAAATTGTACTGCGCCAAATTCAAACTACAGAAATATCAATATTCAACCTTCACGGAAATATAAGTGATAACATCAAAATAAAGCATAACTTCTTGTTAATCCAGCCGCTGTGTCAGATTTCAAAATGGCTTTACGGCGAAAGCAAACCATGCGATTATCTGAGGACAGCGGCCCACATACAAACACATGAAAATAATTTTTCAACCAGGCAGGTGCGACACAAAAGTCAGAAATAGCCAAAAAATAAATGCCTTACCTTTGAAGATCTTCTTCTTTTTGCAATCTCAAATGTCTCAGTGACACAATGAATGGTCGTTTTGTTCAATAAATTCCTTCTTTATATCCCCAAAATGTCCATTTATTTGGCGCATTTGATTCAGAAATACACCGGTTCCAACATGACTACTAAGTGTCTAATAAGTTACCTGTAAACTTGGTCCAAACATTTCAAACAATGTTCCTAATCCAACCTCAGGTATCCTAAAATGTAAATAAACAATTCAATTTAAGATGGAATAAACTGTTTCTAATACCGGATTAAAAAAACGTGAAGCCGCTCCAGTTCATGCGCAACAAATAAGAAACAAAAGATTAAAGCCCTTCAGAGTGACACCTACAAAGAACAGCCCTACTTCTTCATTTCTCAAAAGAAATGCATTGAACAATTTCTAAAGACTGTTGACATCTAGAGGATGTCTAATAAAACCAGGTCTCCCATAGAAACCCATTGGAAAACACAGTGACATCAACGACAAAAAATCCCTGGATGGATTGTGCTCGGGGTTTCGCCTGCCAAATTAGTTCTGTTATACTCAAAGACATTATTAACAGTTTTAGAAACTTCAGAGTGTTTTCTATCCAAATATACTAATTATATGCATATCCTAGCTTCAGGGCCTTAGTAGCAGGCAGTTTACTTTGGGCATGCTTTTTATCCGGATGTGAAAATACTGCCCCCTATCCCAGAAAGGTTTTAAACATTCACTGCAAGGAAAGAAGAGTGCAATTTCAATTTTCTGGGGACAGTAGACTGATCTCGAGTGGACAAGGTCTTTGGGATCGTCTCTTAACTGGAGAGCTGGGCAGTACTACTTGGGTTGGTGTAGCCAATGAGTGTTCAGGATTCTGCTCTGGTTGGCTGGAGGTTGTCTGTCTCCAGTTGCTCCGAGGTTGAGACGCGGGGGCAGCAGACAGCGTTTAAAGATGCGGTCTCTCTCCTCACCCGCCCTCTATGTGCGGGACCTTACTAGGGACCTCAGTGTTGGGCTGAGTAGTGGGTAAGTGGGTCCGAATGTTGGGTTGAATTGCTACTTGCTTGTGCTAGTGATGGCTATTTAATAGTCTGATGGCCTTGAGAGAGAAGCTGTTTTCAATCTCTCGGTCCCAGCTTTGATGCACCTGTACTGACCTCGCCTTCTGGATGGAAGCGGGGTGAACAGGCAGTGGCTCGGGTGGTTGTTGTCCTTGATTATATTTTTTTCCTTCCTGTGACATCGTGTGTTGTAGGTGTCCTGGATGGCAGGTAGTTTGCCCCCGGTGATGTTTTGTGCAGACCGCACCACCCTCTGGAGAGCCCTGCGGTTGTGGGCGGTGCTGTTGCCGTACCAGGCGGTGATACAGCCCGACAGGATGCTCTCGATTGTGCACCTGTAAAAGTTATAGTCTTGGAAGCGTGGAATCTGATTGGTCAGACCAGCATTGGATAGACCTAAGCATGGGCGCTTCCTGTTTTAGTTTCTGCCAATAGGAGGGGAACAACAAGGTGGTCAGATTTGCCAAAAGGTATGCATCGCGGAAGTTGGAGTAGCAATGGTCGAGTGTGTTAGTCGTTCATGTACTACAATCGATATGCTGATAGAATTTAGGTAGCCTTGTTCTCAATTTTTTTATTTTTAAATCCCCATCTACAATAAACAAGAATAGATGCGAGTCAAGTGAAGAGAGACTCTAACTTAACTCAACCTTACTTTAGCTAAAGCCTCATAAGTGTGCATGAGATTTGTGGAACGGGCTGTTCACAATCACACATACATGTACAGTGCATTCGGAAAGTATTCAGACCCCTTGACTTTTTCCACATGTTGTTACCTTACAGCCTTATTCTAAAATGGATAAAATAATTTTTTCCCTTCATCGATCTTCACACAATACCCCATAATGAAAAGCAAAAATAGGTTTTTAGAATTTTTTGCAAATCTATTAAAAATAAGAAACTTAAATATTACATTCGCACAAGTATTCAGACCCTTTACTCAGTACTTTGTTGACGCACATTTGGCAGCGATTACAGCCTTGAGTCTTATTGGGTATGACACTACAAGCTTAGCACAGCTGTATTTGGGGAGTTTATTCCATTCTCCTCTGCAGATTCTCTTAAGCTCTGTCAGGTTGGATGGGGAACGTTGCTGCACAGCTATTTTCAGGTCTCTCCAGAGATGTTCAATCGGGTTCAAGTGCAGGCTCTGGCTGGGCCATTCAAGGACATTCAGAGACTTGTCCCGAAGCCACTCCTGCGTTGTCATGGCTGTGTGCTTAGGGTCGTTGTCCTGTTGGAAGGTGAACCTTCATCCCTGCCTGAGATCCTGAGCACTCTCGAGCAGGTTTTCATCAAGGATCTTGCTGTACTTTCCTCTGTTCATCTTTGCCTCTATCCTCACTAGTCTCCCTGCTGTTGAAAAACATCCCCACAGCATGATGCTGCCGCCACCATGCTTCGCCGTAGGGATGGTGCCAGGTTTCCTTCAGACATAACTCTTGGCATTCAGGCCAAAGAGTTCAATCTTGGTTTCATCAAATCAGAGAATCTTGTTTCTTTAAGTGCCTTTTGGCAAACTCTAAGCTGACTGTCATGTGCCGTTTACTGAGGAGTGGCTTCTGTCTGGCCATTAAAGCCTGATTGGTGGAGTGCTGCAGAGATGGTGGTCCTTCTGGAAGGTTTTCCATATCCACAGAGAAAGTCTGAAGCTCTGTCAGAGTGACCATTGGGTTCTTAGTCACCTCCCTGACCAAGGTCCTTCTTCCCTGATTGCTCAGTTTGGCCGTGCGGCCAGCTCTAGGAAAAGTCGTGGTGGTTCCAAACTTCTTCCATTTAAGAATGATGGAGGCCACTGCGTTCTTGGGGACCTTCAATGCTGTATACATTTTTGGTACCCTTCCCCAGATCTGTGCCTCAACAAAATCCTGTCTCGGAGCTCTACGGACAATTTTTCCGACCTCATGGCTTAGTTTTTGCGCTGACATGCACTGTCAACTGTGTATATAGACAGATGTGTGCCTTTCCAGATCATGTCCAATCAATTGAATTTCCCACAGGTGGACTCCAATCAAGTTGTAGAAACATCTCAAGGATGGTCAATGGAAACAGGATGCATCTAAGCTCAATTTCGAGTCTCATAGCAAAGGGTCTGAATACTTATGTAAATTAGGTATTTCTGGGTTTATTTTGTACAGATTTGCAAACATTTCTAAAAACCTGTTTTCGCTTTGTGATTATGGGGTATTGTGTGTTGATGGTTGCCAAATTTTTTTTTTTATACATTTTTGAATAAGGCTGCAACGTAACAGAATGTGGAAAAAGTCAAGGGGTCTGAATATTTTGTAGATATTGTAGATGCATAGAACCACAAACCATGAAGCCTGTAAATGATCAAACAAGGTGTACCAGCATGTACCTGCATTTCCACCCCTGACAA
Organism: Oncorhynchus kisutch; assembly: GCF_002021735.2. Taxonomy (NCBI): domain Eukaryota; kingdom Metazoa; phylum Chordata; class Actinopteri; order Salmoniformes; family Salmonidae; genus Oncorhynchus; species Oncorhynchus kisutch. The sequence goes on from NC_034198.2 coordinate 8,738,226, forward strand.
CATTCACACAGAATCCAGTTCCTCCTAAATTGGCTAAGTGCAGGAAAATACTTTTTTAAATAGGTTTGCTGTGTGTACCTGAAGGGCTATTATTATCCTATTTTTCTCTTTCTCTCTTTTATACACACTCATTCTTGTTCCCTCTCTCCCTCAGGTTCTCCTTGAGCTCAGAGCTGCACAGCCTCTCCCTGGTGACAGTGATCGGCAGGGAGGAGGAGAACTTTGAGGACTTTGGGGAAAGCAACACCTCGGAGCTGCTGCTGGACACCACTGAGGAGGGGACAGATGGAGAGGGAGACTCGTCCCACCTCCAGACTCTGGACCAGAACAAATGCTCCTCAATGCTACTCTCTCCCAGGTACAGACCACCCTTAAAGAACGGACACAGTCAATGGCCCACACCAACTAAGCACTCCAAGTACGACTGTGATGTATAGGAATATGTAGGCTAGACTTAGTACCACTAATCAGTTGAAAACGGACATGTCGGATGAAGGTCACCCACAGTATCTGCCATATTGTTGCCAACGATAATATTATTTAATCCTAGGATATCACCTCTAAAGTCAAACACAGTTGTTAGTAGTCTTTGTCATTGGCTCCTGTCTGGGAACAGGGAAATTGTTGTCCTGCTGGATAGAGTAGCAGGGTAGATTTAATTAGCTACATTTTAACAGTCACAACCTCCCCCGGTGCTGTTATAACCAGACTGACTGGCTATATGTTTGGAAAGACTGGAGGTCAAACATGACAAGGACTCTCTGGAGACGTCCTTCCCATTCCACCCCTGCTGCCTCCTGTTCCTGAAGGGTGAGATAAAAGGGAACATGGGCAAAGTTCACTTACTCACACTCTCTCTCCCTGTTGCTGCTTACTCAGTGAAACTGAGGACACTGGATGGAAAAACTTGCTCCCTTCTCTCTGCCCTTCATTGCTCGCTCTGAGGTATCTGAAAGGACTAGGCAGGTGAAAGCAATATGGTGCAAACTTATTTATTTTTTAAAAAATGGTTTGAAGGGCAGGCAGAGCTACTTCACACCATATACTTTCACACATCCAGTCCCCTTGAGTTTGCAAGGGCAAGTTATCAAGGGCAAACAGAGCCATGTTTCTGGAATGGAATTCAGACAAAATTGAAAATTACAGGCTTTCCATATGCTGCCTAACAAAGCTGCGGGTTGAGGCGGCCAATATGGATAAGTGTCTGTTTCACCTGACCACACCAGAACACTCACTCCCCTCTCGCCTTCCTCTGACACGGTACTGCTCTGCCTGAACACTCCTGAGCACTTCCTCTCGTTTTTCTGCGGTCATTCCACCCCCTTCTTCTCTTACGCTTTGTTTTCATCAGAGACGCTAAGCCGGATAATGCGTAATTCCTGTTTGCTTGATATTTTCCCAAGCTCTTAGCTAGCTAACTACCTAGATTTTCTCTCTCGGTCACAATATGTAAATAAGATGGCCTAAATGGCTTGGCTTTATTGATTCCTTCTGAGTTACAAGTAATACTAAACCTTTGTTCCCCTCTGTAATTCAACGTTACAACCATAACTTCCTTCCAACTAGAATTAATGGGCACTAAGCGAGTTTGAATCAGTCCATTGTGATTTACAGTGTGTTGCAGGAGCATTGTGGTTAGTGCAGTGCTGTGATGCCAAGAGACGTACTACTGGTCAAAGCTGAAGTGTAAAATTGATCTGACCACTTTCACACAGATGTGTGTAAACGACACCTCTGTACACACAGGATGTTAACCACTCTCCTCGTCTTACAAGACAAACACACACACCTAGAGACGGTACACTGCTGCTTCACTGTCACTCTGTCTACAAACACACTGTTGCGTCACTACTACTGCAACACACACATACATAACCTACTGCAGCTGTTACTTCACATTAGTGTCCTTCACTATACCTTCCTGATATTGAGTTGCACACCCACCTTTTGCACTCAGAACAGCCTCAAAGTCATCAGGGAATGGACTCTATTAGGTGTTGAACGCATTCCACAGGGATGCTGGCCCATGTTGACACCAATTCTTCCCACAGTTGTGTCAAGTTGGCTGGATGTTCTTTGGGTGGTGGACCATTCTTGATACACACAGGAAATTGTTGAGTGTGAAAAACCCAGCAGCGTTGCAGTTCTTGACACAAACCGGTGCGTCTGGCACCTACTACCATACCCGGTTCAAAGGCACTTAAATCTTTTGTCTTGCCCACTCACCCTCTGAATGGCACACATACACAATCCATGTCTCAATTGTCTCAAGGCTTAAAAATCCTTCTTTTAACCGGTCTTCTCTCCTTAAGCTACACTGATTTGAAGTGGATTTAACAAGTGACATCAATAAGGGATCATAACTTTCACCTGTATTCACCTGGTCAATCGATGTCAATGAAAGAGCAGGTGTTCTTAATGTTTTGTACACTCAGTGTATTAAAGTGAGCCCAATGACAGGACAAAACCTCGGATGCAACAACGCTTAGATGGAATCCAACCTTTCAGTAAACCCCACAGCCCAATTTGTCTCACTTTTCACAAACTCTGATAATCCTGCGCTCTTGATCCCCAAAGCTTCCTCACTGTGCACCCCACTTTTCTGTCACTCACTCCCTCTCCTTTCCCCCCCTCTCTTCCTCTCCCCAGCGCCCCAACTACTCTCCCTGCAAGCTTTCAGAGCTTCCTTAGGGAGGAGGTGCTGGACTTTTTCTGTAACCAATGTCACAAACAAATCTCTCGCCTGGAGGACCTCTCCACTCGCCTCAATTTCCTAGAGATGAATAGGTAACACTTCTCACCATCACTAAGGTTACCCGTGTGTGTGTGTGTGTGTGTGTGTGTGTGTGTGTGTGTGTGTGTGTGTGTGTGTGTGTGTGTGTGTGTGTGTGTGTGTGTGTGTGTGTGTGTGTGTGTGTGTGTGTGTGTGTGTGTGTATTGCAGTGTTGACAAGGAAACACGCATTACTTTAGTTGTCTGTGCATGTGCTGTCCTGTTATGTTCAATTGGTAAGATGCACACATGCGTGCTGTGTTTAATGTCAAATAGACAGACACATGCACAGATTATGATGGTGTTTTTGAATAGGTTCGTCACACATATCTCACTCGCTCTACTCATCTTCACTCTTCAGTGCACGTTTGTGTGTGAGTTGTGGTGTTTGGCTTGACTCAGCTTGTTTTGGGGAGAACCTCTCACTCAAACTCAGGCTTGCTCATTGTATCTGTACTGTATTGTTATAATAGGATTCATAAGGTTAAAGGGCATAGTTGTTTTTAAACTGAGTTTGGTGGACTGTCATGCTTTTCTCTAGCTGTTGGTGCTATGTGGCCAACAGAAGGTTTGCACAGAGTTCCCATTGCTCATATCAGTGCATGACTTATACGTTTCATACATACATACTGTATCTCACATCCTGTCAAGCTCATGGAAAGAATTCCATCTGTGCAGTGACAAATGTAAAAAAATAAAGATTTAAAAAAGAATGCTAAATCTGAAATAACTTCACAGGTGAGTAATGTCAATTGCAATGGTTTGAACCTTTTGTTTTATCAGGGAGTCACACAGATCAAGGTCTCTTACAGATGAGCCCTAAATTACAGAAAATACACACATCAAAATATAAATACAAAATGCAAGCTGAAAGAAAAACACAGTCGTTAAAAACACACTTTCGTCAGTAATAAAGTTCTCAATCAGCCTTCTGAATGAGCCACCAGAACCTCAAATTTAAGAAAGATTGTTCCACAAATAAGGTGCAAGAAAACTTAAAGCTAATTTATCTAACTCAATAGAGACCAAAGGAATTTCCACAGTTAGCCATCCCAGAGGCCGGGCGTGGTAACTCGTGTAATCTAAAGTTTAGTAATGATGTTAGGTATAGTGGGACTTTTTGTAAAAGGGCTTTATAAAGGAACACATAGCAATGTATCAAGCTAAGTGACATCAAAGAGGGCTCACCAACTTTCTGGTTGCAGTGAATGCAGTGATGAGAACCAAAATGTTTCCCCGATTTACAGTGCAGTGTGCTATGATAAACTGCATCTAACAGCTGAAGTGTCAGCTGCATTCATATAGATGATATCACCATAGTCTTGGACAAATACGAACGTCAACTGAATGATCTGCTTTGTACTATTTAGCGAGAGGTAGGACCTTTTTCTATAGAAAAATGCCATTTTTATTCTCAGCTTCTTAACTAACTCAGCAATATGCTTTTTAAACGACAGCTTTTCATCTATCCAAATGCCCAGTTATTTGTAAGCATGGACACGATCAATATGGACACCATCCAAAATACATATGCTTAAATCATCAGACTTATTTTTACGCGCTCTAGAGAACAGTATATACTTAGTTTTATCAGCATTCAGTACACATTTCTGTTTTTTTTTTCTAATACAAGGAAGGCAGTCTGTAGTTCAGATAGAGCATGGTCAACCGTGGGGGCAATAGCACACACAACAGTATAATCGGCATACAAGTGCAGGTTACAATTTTTTACAGACAACTCGATATTGTTAATCTAAACAGTAAAAAGTACAGGACCATGAATCGACCTCTGAGGTACACCTTTCGTAATATCCAGAAAACCTGATTTAACACCATCAGTAGATATACATTTTTGGTATTTTATTAGGATCCCCATTAGCTGTTGCAAAAGCAGCAGCTAATGGGGATCTATCTGTTAAGTCATTTTTTAACCAGTTACAGTGCCTTGCGAAAGTATTCGCCCCCCTTGAACTTTGCGACCTTTTGCCACATTTCAGGCTTCAAACATAAATATATAAAACTGTATTTCTTTGTGAAGAATCAACAACAAGTGGGACACAATCATGAAGTGGAACGACATTTATTGGATATTTCAAACTTTTTTAACAAATCAAAAACTGAAAAATTGGGCGTGCAAAATTATTCAGCCCCTTTACTTTCAGTGCAGCAAACTCTCTCCAGAAGTTCAGTGAGGATGTCTGAATGATCCAATGTTGACCTAAATGACTAATGATGATAAATACAATCCACCTGTGTGTAATCAAGTCTCCGTATAAATGCACCTGCACTGTGATAGTCTCAGAGGTCCGTTAAAAGCGCAGAGAGCATCATGAAGAACAAGGAACACACCAGGCAGGTCCGAGATACTGTTGTGAAGAAGTTTAAAGCCGGATTTGGATACAAAAACATTTCCCAAGCTTTAAACATCCCAAGGAGCACTGTGCAAGCGATAATATTGAAATGGAAGGAGTATCAGACCACTGCAAATCTACCAAGACCTGGCCGTCCCTCTAAACTTTCAGCTCATACAAGGAGAAGACTGATCAGAGATGCAGCCAAGAGGCCCATGATCACTCTGGATGAACTGCAGAGATCTACAGCTGAGGTGGGAGACTCTGTCCATAGGACAACAATCAGTCGTATATTGCACAAATCTGGCCTTTATGGAAGAGTGGCAAGAAGAAAGCCATTTCTTAAAGATATCCATAAAAAGTGTTGTTTAAAGTTTGCCACAAGCCACCTGGGAGACACACCAAACATGTGGAAGAAGGTGCTCTGGTCAGATGAAACCAAAATTGAACTTTTTGGCAACAATGCAAAACGTTATGTTTGGCGTAAAAGCAACACAGCTCATCACCCTGAACACACCATCCCCACTGTCAAACATGGTGGTGGCAGCATCATGGTTTGGGCCTGCTTTTCTTCAGCAGGGACAGGGAAGATGGTTAAAATTGATGGGAAGATGGATGGAGCCAAATACAGGACCATTCTGGAAGAAAACCTGATGGAGTCTGCAAAAGACCTGAGACTGGGACGGAGATTTGTCTTCCAACAAGACAATGCTCCAAAACATAAAGCAAAATCTACAGTGGAATGGTTCAAAAATAAACATATCCAGGTGTTAGAATGGCCAAGTCAAAGTCCAGACCTGAATCCAATCAAGAATCTGTGGAAAGAACTGAAAACTGCTGTTCACAAATGCTCTCCATCCAACCTCACTGAGCTCGAGCTGTTTTGAAGGAGGAAGGGGAAAAAAGGTCAGTCTCTCGATGTGCAAAACTGATAGAGACATACCCCAAGCGACTTACAGCTGTAATCGCAGCAAAAGGTGGCGCTACAAAGTATTAACTTAAGGGGGCTGAATAATTTTGCACGCCCAATTTTTCTGTTTTTGATTTGTTAAAAAAGTTTGAAATATCCAATAAATGTCGTTCCACTTCATGATTGTGTCCCACTTGTTGTTGATTCTTCACAAAAAAATACAGTTTTATATCTTTATGTTTGAAGCCTGAAATGTAGCAACAGGTCGCAAAGTTCAAGGGGTCCGAATACTTTCGCAAGGCACTGTACATGCAGCCTTGTCTAGGCCAATTTGAAGAAAGCCTCTGAATTAGCAGTGAGTGATCAACAGTATCGAAAGCCTTTGACATTTGAATTTATTATGGATCCCTTCCTGGGGTCCCTCAAAATTAAGGCAGTTATACAATTTAAAAAACATTACAATACATTCATTACAGAATTCACAACACACTAAATGTGTGCACTCAGGCCCATACTCCACTACCACATATCTACAACACAAAATCCATGTGTACGTGTGTGTATAGTGCTGCCCTCTTCATGTCAATGAAGAGGGCCGCACAATGTTGCCTTTTATCAGTACAGTTAACCACATTTATAACTAGGGAGGCAGCAGAGATAGTGCTATATGATCTGGTTTAAAACCCAACTGATGTACATTTAGAATATATTTCAAAGATAAGAAAGATCTTAGCTGAGAATGAATCAAGGACTCTAATATTTTAGCTAGGCAAGAAAGTTTAGAAATAGGCCAATAATTATTTAGGTCACAAGGGTCACCACCTTTGTGAAGGTGGAGTACATGGGCCTCCTTCCAAACCTTGGGGACAGCACCAGATATAATCGTCAGGTTAGAAATATGGGTTAATGAATCAGCAATCAGGGGGTCAGAGAGCTGCAGTAAAAATGGATCAAAAGCATATCAGATCCAGCTGATATTTTTTTTTTTTTTACATCAATCTTAAGCAGGCATAAAGCAAATCACAGATAGTAAATTATTGAAATGAAAACAAACATTCTCTAGAAGTTGACGGGTTAACCGTCGAGTCAGCTAAAAGCTGGCAGAGGGAAGAGCAGTCGATTGACTGAGCAGGGTCAACTACACCACCGTTTCTCTCAAATAAAAAGCCTGCCGAGATAAAATTAGGATTGGTGTATGGTTTATGTGATTGCTCTCATGTTCCATTTCAAGTATTCCATTGCAACCTTACAAATAGACTTAATCATCTTGTGCCTGTTCAATGAGTGCTGATAAATAATATATATTTTTGTGCCTGGGTTGTGATCATTAAGCACATAACATAAGAAAATCGACTGTAAACAGGGAGGGACTAGGCCTGCCTCACACGTGTCCAATAAGAAACACGCATGTTCGTTTCCTGTTGCAACACATTTTAAAACAACTTCTGTTGAGTGCCCTAATGACCCCAATGACCCTGGTTGCGTGTGTGAGTACTCCGATGTGCATGTGAACATGTACCATACTTTAGGAGCCTATCCTCTCATTATAACAACCTCTCTGCTTTTTGGAGCGAGGGATGAGGGGGTGGGGAGTAGGAAAGCGGGACACTAGGAGATGGACAGTGTCTCTTTCCTCTTATACTTTCTCTCTTCCTGACTGGTTTCCTGTCTGGCTTCCATTCAGCTCCAGCAAGAGGCTGTCCAGCAAGAAAGTAGCACGGTAGGTCAAAATGTATTCGTTGAATTAATTCTGTAGAATATTATTTTAAATTGAATGTGAAAATATGTTGTATTTTTGGGATAAACATAACAAGCTATCTTGACTTATCTTGAAATTGTAGCTGGTGTGGATTAGCAACCATTAAAACCATTTATCATATTTCCTCTCCGGTGTTCCAGTCACCTCCGGAACAGCTCCGTGACGCTGGACAGCATGGGCGAACTGTCCCGGGACATACTGGATCTGGCCGACACCGACATCACTGAGAAGGTCAGAGTTCAACATCACAACACGGCATCATAACATTATACAGCATCATACAGAGTTTATCAACAGTATCAAACAGCAGTATACAGCACTGAATATTAATGTAAAGAAAGAGTTCAGAATCAACCAGCGCAATAGCACCATATTATACAGCACTGAACATCAAAGAAAATATCATTTAGTTCTCAATAACATCACTTAAATGCTACAAAAAACATGTCAGTTCCACACACTGTTGTACCACATAACACCTTGTAAAGACTCTGAAGATTAGCGCCCCCCCCCCCCCCCCCCTCCTATTAAACAAACAGCACTGCTCTGTTCTAACCCTCACCCCGTCCCTCTCCCAGGTGCTCCTGCTGGAGCGTCGTGCAGCAGAGCTGGAGAAGGACTCGGAGGCCAGCGGGGAGCAGCACACACGGCTCCGCCAAGAGAACCTGCAGCTGGTGCACCGGGCTAATGCCCTAGAGGAGCAGCTCAAGGAGCAGGAGCTCCACGCTGACGACCACTTCCACCAGGAGACCCGCCGCCACAAAGACGCCCTCTCCAAGCTGGAGCGGGAGAGGAGCCTGGAGCTGGAGAACCTGCAAGCTAGGTCAGTGGTATGGGGTGAGTGTGTGTCGGTTGTGTGTGTGCATGTGTGAGAACTACAATAAGTTGACTTATAGAAGCTAATAGGGCAGGTCTGTTTGTATGTCTGTAAGTGTATTGGGGACCTGGGGCAGGTGTTTATGTATATCTGCACTGTGTATGTGAGTATGGAGAGATGGGAATGAATTGGATGGATGACCCATAGGCCAGGTGCATGCAAGCAACTCAATATTTATATTTATTTATTCTTTATTTTATTTCACCTTTATTTAACCAGGTAGGCAAGTTGAGAACAAGTTCTAATTTACAATTGCGACCTGGCCAAGATAAAGCAAAGCAGTTCGACACATACAACGACACAGAGTTGGATGCAGTAAAACAAACATACAGTCAATAATACAGTAGAAACTAAAAGTCTATATACGATGTGAGCAAATGAGGTGAGATAAGGGAGGTAAAGGCAAAAAAAAGGCCATATGGTGGCAAAGTAAATACAATATAGCAAGTAAAACACTGGAATGGTAGATTTGCAGTGGAAGAATGTGCAAAGTAGAAATAAAAAAGAATGGGGTGCAAAGGAGCAAAATAAATAAATAAAATAAATACAGTAGGGAAAGAGGTAGTTGTTTGGGCTAAATTATAGGTGGGCTATGTACAGGTGCAGTAATCTGTGAGCTGCTCTGACAGCTGGTGCTTAAAGCTAGTGCTGGAGATAAGTGTTTACAGTTTCAGAGATTTTTGTAGTTCGTTCCAGTCATTGGCAGCAGAGAACTGGAAGGAGAGACGGCCAAAGAAAAAATTGGTTTTGGGGGTGACCAGAGAGATATACCTGCTGGAGCGTGTGCTACGGGTCGGTGATGCTATGGTGACCAGCGAGCTGAGATAAGGGGGGACTTTACCTAGCAGGGTCTTGTAGATGACATGGAGCCAGTGGGTTTGGCGACGAGTATGAAGCGATATACAAATATAGCGAGGGTGGCCAGCACTTGTGCCTGTTGCATAGGCCTTTAGAGGCTGTGATTGTGAACAGTGCAATTGTCTGTGTTTGTCAATTGCACTGTGGGACATCACTGCCTCCTACTGGTCTAGAGTACCACTGACCCTTGCAAATCCTTTGAGTTCAAAGCAGTAATCTTTTTGTAGAGTAGTCACATCAGTGTCACAGCAGCTTAGTTTTGTTGTGCTGTGTCTGCTCAGCTGTGAATGTCAGTGTATGGAACAGAATAGGAATTATTTTTATTTGTTGAATGAATAATTTTAATATATTGATCCAAACACATTAAAATCAAATCAAATTGTATTTGTCACATGCACCGAATACAACAGGTGTAGTAGACTTTACCGTGAAATGCTTACTTATGAGCCCTTAACCAACAATGCAGTTCAATAAATAGAGTTAAGAAAATATTGACTAAATAAACTAAAGTAAAAAATTAAATAAAAAAGTAACACAAATTACAATAATAAAGGCTATAAACAGGGGGTACCGGTACCGAGTCAATGTGCGGGGCTATAGGTTAGTCTAGGTAATTTGTACATGTAGGTAAGGGTAAAGTGACAGCGAGTGTAGCAGCAGTGTAAAAACAAAAGGGGGGATCAATATAAATAGTCCGGGTGGCTAGTCTTATGGCTTGGGGGTAGAAGCTGTTAAGGAGCCTTTTGGACCTAGACTTGGCGCTTCGGTACCGCTTTCCGTGCGGTAGCATAGAGAACAGTCTATGACTTGGGTGACTGGAGTCTTTGACAAGTTTTTGGGCCTTCCTCTGACACTGCCTAGTATGGCAGGAAGCTTGTCCTGGATAGCAGGAAGCTTGGCCCCAGTGATATACTGGTCCATACGCACTACCCTCTTTAGCGCCTTGCGGTCGGATGCCAAGCAGTAACCACACCAGGCGATGATATAACCAGTCAAGATTCTCTCGATGGTGCAGGTGTAAAGCTTTTTTAGGATCTGGGGACCCATGCCAAAACTTTTCAGTCTCCTGAGGGGGAAAAGGTGTTGTCGTGCCCTCTTCATGACTGTCTTGGTGTGTTTGGACCATAGTTTGTTGGTGATGTGGACATCAAGGAACTTGAAACTCTCGACCTGCTCCAGGTTGTACAACACTGCCAGGTCTCTCACCTCCTCCCTATAGCCTGTCTCATCATTGTCGGTGATCAGGCCGCTCAGCCCTGAGTGAACAGGGAGTACAGGAGGGGAATAAGAACGCATCCCTGAGGGGCCCCCGTGTTGACGATCAGCGTGGTAGGTGTGTTGTTGCCTACCCTTTCCACCTGGGGGAGGCCTGTCAGGAAGTCCAGGTTCCAGTTGCAGAGAAAGGTGTTTAGTTCTCTGCAGGGTCCTTAGCTTAGTGATGAGCTTTGAGGGCACTATGGTGTTGAATGCTGAGCTGTAGTCAATGAATAGCATTCTCACATAGGTGTTCCTTTTGTCCAAGTGGGAAAGGGCAGTGTGGACTGCGATTGAGATTTTTTCATCTGTGGATCTGTTGGGGTGGTATGCGAATGGAAGTGGGTCTAGGGTTTCTGGAATGTTGGTTTTGTGAGCCATGACCAGCCGTTTTAAGCACTTCATGGCTAACAACGTGAGTGCTACGGGGCAGAAGTCATTTAAGCATGTTACCTTCACTTTCTTGGGCTCAGGGACTATGGTGGTCTGCTTGAAACATGTAGGTTTTACAGACTCGGGCAGGGAGAGGTTGAAAATGTCAGTGAAGACACTTGCCAGTTGGTCCGCGCATGCTCTGAGTACGCGTCCTGGTAAGCCATCTGGCCCCGTGGCCTTGTGAATGTTGACCTGTTTAAAGGTCTTGCTCACATTGGCTAAGGAGAGCGTGATCACACAGTCGTCCGGAACAGCTGGTGCTCTCATGCATACTTCAGTGTTGTTTGCCTCAAAGAAATTCTAAAAGGCATTTAGCTCGTCTGGTAGGCTCGCAACACTGGGCAGCTCGTGGCTGGGTTTCCCTTTGTAGTCCGTAATAGTTTGCAAGCCCTGCCACATCCGACGAGCATCAGAGCCGGTGTAGTAGGACTCATTCTTAGTCCTGTATTGACACTTTGCCTGTTTGATGGTTTGTCGGAGGGCATAGCGGGATTTCTTGTTAGTGTCCGGATTAGTGTCCTGCTCCTTGAAAGCGGCAGCTCTAGCCTTTATCTCGGTGCGGATGTTGCCTGTAATCCATGGCTTCTGGTTGGGATATGTACAGTACCAGTAAAAAGTTTGGACACACCTGCTCATTCAAGGGTTTTTCTTTATTTTTTACTATTTTCTACATTGTAGAATAGTAGTGAAGACATCAAAACTATGAAATTACACATATGGAATCATGTAGTAACCCAAAAAGTTTTAAAAATCAAAATATATTTTAGATTCTTCAAAGTAGACACCCTTTGCCTTAATGACAGCTTTGGCATTCTCTCAACCAGCTTCATAAGGAATGCTTTTCAAACAGTCTTGAAGGAGTTCCCACATATGAGGAGCACTTGTTGTCTGCTTTTCCTTCACTCTGTGGTCCAACTCATCCCAAGCCATCTCAATTGGGTTGAGGTCCAGGGATAGTTGAGGCCAGGTCATCAGATGCTGCAATCCATCACACCTCCTCCTCCATGCTTCACGGTGGGAACCACACATGCAGAGATCATCCGTTCAACTACTCTGCAACTCACAAAGACACAGCCGTTGGAACCAAAAATCTCCAATTTGGACTCATCAGACCAAAGGACAGATTTTTACTGGTCTAATGTCCATTGCTCGTGTTTCTTGGCCCAAGCAAGTATCTTCTTCTCGTTTGTGGAAGGAGGGTTGTATAGAGGGTTGTAATGGCATTGAAGCTCGTCTGGAGGGTTGTTAACACAGTGTCCAAAGAAGGGCCAGAAGTATACAGAATGGTGTCGTCTGCGTAGAGGTGGATCAGAGACTCATCAGCAGCAAGAGCGACGTCATTGATGTATACAGAGGAGAGTCGGCCCAAGAATTGAACCCTGTGGCACCCCCATAGAGACTGCCAGAGGCCCGGACAACAGGCCCTCCGATTTGACACGCTGAACTCTATCAGAGAAGTAGTTGGTGAACCAGGTGAGGCAATCATTTGAGCAAACCAAATGAAACCAGGCTATCGAGTCTGCCGATGAGGATGTGGTGATTGACAGAGTCCAAAGCCTTGGCCAGATCAATGAATACGGCTGCACAGTATTGTTTCTTAACGATGGCGGTTAAGATATCGTTTAGGACCTTGAGCGTGGCTGAGGTGCACCGATGACCAGCTCTGAAACCAGATTGCATAGCGGAGAAGGTATGGTGGGATTCGAAATGGTTGGTATTCTGTTTGTTGACTTGTCTTTCGAAGACCTTAGAAATGCAGGGTAGGATAGATATAGGTCTGTAGCAGTTAGGGTCAAGAGTGTCCCCCCCTTTGAAGAGGGCGATGACTGCAGCTGCTTTCCAATCTTTGGGAATCCCAGACGACACGAAAGAGAGGTTGAACAGGCTAATAATAGGAGTTGCAAACATTTCGGCAGATAATTTTAGAAAGAAAGGGTCCAGATTGTCTAGCTCGGCTGGTTTGTAGGGGTCCAGATTTTGCAGCTCTTTCAGAACATCATCTGACTGGATTTGGGAGAAGGAGGAATGTGGAAGGCTTGGGCGAGTTGCTGTGGGGGGTGCAGTGCTTTTGACCGGAGTAAGGGTAGCCAGGTGGAAAGCATGGCCAGCCATAGAAAAATGCGTATTGAAATTCTCAATTATAGTGGATTTATCGTGGTGACAGCGGTTTCCAATCCTCAGTGCAGTGGGCAGCTGGGAGATGTTCTTATTCTTCATGGACTTTACAGTGTCCCAGAACTTTTTTGAGTTTGTGTTGCAGGAAGCAAATTTTTGCTTGAAAAAGCTAGTCTTGGCTTTTCTAACTGCCTGTGTATATTGGTTTCTAGCTTCCCTGAAAAGTTGCATATCACGGGGGCTGTTCGATGCTAATGCAGAATGCCATAGGATGTTTTTGTGTTGGTTAAGGGCAGTCAGGTCTGGAGAGAATCAAGGGCTATATCTGTTCCTGGCTCTAAATTTCTTGAATGGGGCATGCTTATTTAAGATGGTGAGGAAGGCATTTAAAAAAAATAACCAGGCATTCTCTACTGACAGGATGAGGTCAATATCCTTCCAGGATACCCCGGCCAGGTCGATTAGAAAGGCCTGCTCGCTGAAGTGTTCCAGGGAGCGTTTTACAGTGATGAGTGGAGGTCGTTTGACCGCTGACCCATTACGGATGCAGGCAATGAGGCAGTGATTGCTGAGATCTTGATTGAAAACAGCAGAGGTGTATTTAGAGGGCAAGTTGGTTAAAATGATATCTATGAGAGTGCCTGTGTTTACGGCTTTGTGGTGGTACCTGGTAGGTTCATTGATCATTTGTGTGAGATTGAGGGCACCAAGCTTCGGATTTTAGGGTGGCTGGGGCGTTAAGCATGTTCCAGTTTAGGTCGCCTAGCAGCACAAGCTCTGAAGATAGATGGGGGGCAATCAGTTCACATATGGTGTCCAGAGCACAGCTGGGGGAAGAAGGTGGTCTATAGCAGGCAGCAACGGTGAGAGACTTGTTTTTAGAGAGGTGGATTTTTAAAAGTATAAGTTCAAATTGTTTGGGTATAGACCTGGATAGTAGCACAGAACTCTGCAGGCTATCTCTGCAGTAGATTGCAACACCGCCCCCTTTGGCAGTTCTATCTTGTCTGAAAATGTTGTAGTTATGGATTTCAGAATTTTTGGTTGTCTTCCTAAGCCAGGATTCAGACACGGCTAGAACATCCGGGTTGGCAGAGTGTGCTAAAGCAGTGAATAAAACAAACTTAGGGAGGAGGCTTCTAATGTTAACATGCATGAAACCAACTACAGTTTTGTCAAGTCGGTTAGGACATCTACTTTGCGTGTGACACAAGTAATTGTTTGTTTATAGACAGATTATTTCACTTAAAATTCACTATCACAATTCCAGTTGGTCAAAGGTTTACAGACACTAAGTTGACTGTGCCTTTAAACAGCTTGGAAAATTCCAGAAAATTATGTCATGGCTTTAGAAGCTTCTGATAGGCTAATTGACATAATTTGAATCATTTGGAGGTGTACCTGTGGATGTATTTCAAGGCCTACCTTCAAACGCAGTCCCTCTTTGCTTGACATCATGGGAAAATCTAAAGAAATCAGCCAAGACCTCAGAAAAGTAATTATAGCCCTCCACAAGTCTGGTTCAACCTTTGGAAATTGCTCCCAACGCCTGAAGGTAGCACGTTCATCTGTACAAACAATAGTACACAAGTATAAACACCATGGGACCACGCAGATGTCATACCGCTCAGGAAGGAGACGAGTTCTGTCTCCTAGAGATGAATGTACTTTGGTGATTTTTTTTTAATCAATCCCAGAACAACAGCAAAGGACCTTGTGAAGAGGCTTGAGGAAACAGGTACAAAAGTATCTATATCCACAGTAAAATGAGTCCTATATCGACATAACCCGACATAACCCGCTCAGCAAGGAAGAAGCCACTGCTCCAAAACCGCCATAAAGCCACTGCTCCAAAACCGCCATAAAAAAGCCAAACTACAGTTTGCTACTGCACATGGGGACAAAGATCGTACTTTTTGGAGAAATGTCCTCTGGTCTTATGAAACAAAAATAGAACTCTTCAGCCATAATGGCCATCGTTATGTTTGGAGGAAAAAGGGGGAGGCTTGCAAGCCGAAGAACACCATCCCACCCGTGAAGTACGGGGGTGGCAGCATCATGTTATGTTGGTGCTTTGCTGCAGGAGGGACTTGTGCACTTCACAAAATAGATGGCATCATGAGGGAGGAACATTATGTGGATATATTGAAGCAACATCTCAAGACATCAGTCATGAAGTTAAAACTTGGTCGCAAATGGGTCTTCCAAATGAACAGTGACCCCCCCCAAGCATACTTCCAAAGTTGTGGCAAAATTGCTTAAGGACAACAAAGTCAACGTATTTGAGTGGCCATCACAAAGCCCTGACCTCAACCCTATAGAACATTTGTGGGCAGAACTGAAAAAGCGTGTGCGAGCAAGGAGGCCTACAAACCTGACTCAGTTACTCTAGCTCTGTCAGGAGGAATGGGACAAAATTCACCCAACTTATTGTGGGAAGCTTGTGGAACGTTTTACCCAAGTTAAACATTTTAAAGGCAATGCTACCAAGTACTAATTGAGTGTGTAAACTTCTAACCCACTGGGAATGTGATGAAATAAATAAAAGCTGAAATAAATGATTCACTCTACTATTATTATGACATTTCACATTCTTAAAATAAAGTTGTGATCCTAACTAACCTAAAACAGGGATATTTTACTAGGATTAAATGTCAGGAATTATGAAAAACTGAGTTTAAATGTATTTGGCTAAGGTGTATGTAAACTTCCGACTTCAAATGGATATAAGGTACACTACAGTTCAAAAGCTTGGGGTCACTTAGAAATGTCCTTGTTTTTGAAAGAAAAACATATTTTTTGTCCATTAAAATAACATCAAATTGATCAGAAACACAGTGTAGACATTGTTAATGTTGTAAATGACTATTGCAGCTGGAAACGGCTGATTTTTTCAAATGGAATATCTACATAGGCGTACAGAGGCCCATTATCAGCTACTATCACTCCTGTGTTCCAATGGCGCATTGTGTTAGCTAATCCAAGTTTATAATTTTAGAAAACCCTTTTGCAATTATGTTTGCACAGATAAAAACTGTTGTCCTGATTTAAAGAAGCAATTCAATTGGCCTTCTTTAGACTAATTGAGTATCTGGAGCATCAGCATTTGTGGGTTCGATTACAGGCTCAATATGGCCAGAAACAAATAACTTTCTTCTGAAACTCGTCAGTCTATTCTTGTTCTGAGAAATGAAGGCTATTCCATGTGAGAAATTTCCAAGAAACTGAAGATCTCGTACGACGCTGTGTACTACTCCCTTCACAGAACAGCGCAAACGGACCCTAACCAGAATAGAAATACTGAGCAAGAGGACAAGTACATTAGAGTGCTAGTTTGAGAAACAGACGCCGCACAAGTTCTCACCTGGTAGCTTCATTAAATAGTACCCACAAAACACCAGTCTCAACTTCAACAGTGAAGAGGCGACTCCGGGATGCTGGCCTTCTAGGCAGAGTTGCAAAGAAAAAGCCATATCTCAGACTGGCCAATAAAAATATAATATTAAGATGGGCAAAAGAACACAGACACTGGAAAGAGGAACTCTGCCTAGAAGGCCAGCAACATTTGTGCTGCTATTATTTCCAGAGGAGTGGAGAAAGTGAAATCTTTCAATAACACAAACCTAATTACTCATTTGAAAGTGCATCACCCCCAGACGTTCGTCGTGTCACGACTTCCGCCGAAGTTGGCTCCCCTGCCTGTTCGGGCGGTGCTCGGCGGTCGTCGTCACCATCCTACTAGCCGCTACCGATCCCTTTTTCGTTTGTCCGTTGGTTTTGTCTTATTAGTTTCACCTGTGTGTATTTTGGTTTAATTAGCTTCCCTATATGTAGTAGTTTGACCCGCCCTTGTTTTGTGCGGGATTGTCTTTTGTTACGTGTGTACATATTAGGTCGTGGTGTATTTTATTTTCTATGCTAGACACCCTGTGGTTTTGGGTTGTCTGGTATAGTGTCCTGCGCCCTGTATTGTATTGGGCTTATCAGTTTGGTGTGCAATAGTAAAGCACTTTACTCCGTTACTCACTCTCTGCGTCTGATTCCTGCACACACACCTAGTCCCGCGTGACAGAATCCTGCACCGCAACATGGAATCAGCAGGAGCAGCCGCATCTCCTCTCCCATCGATTGGAGGAAACCAGCGTTCATACCAGCGTTCTCCATAGGATTGGTTCGGGCCATGGACCAAATGATGGAGAGGATGGATCGATGGGAGAGGAGTGGCCTTCCCACCTTATCTCCAGCACCCCCTCCTCCAGCACCTCCTGTTCCTGCTACCGCATCTGGCTCCGGGGCTCTTCGGCTGACGCTCCCATGGGAGTATGATGGAACGGCGGCGGGGTGCCGGGGTTTCCTTCTACAACTGGAACTGTACCTGGCTACCGTGCGTCCTGCTCCCTCCGGAGAGGAGAGCGTGAGCGCCCTCGTCTCCTGTTTGACTGGGCGAGCTCTCGAGTGGGCCAACGCAGTGTGGAACGGTCCGGACTCGGCGAGGGATCATTACCCCGAACGGCTGTTCCACCTGCGTCAGGAGACGAGGAGTGCGCAGGACTTTGCCCTGGAGTTCAGGACCTTGGCCCCAGGAGCAGGGTGGAACGACAGGGCCCTGATAGATAATTTCCGATGCAGTCTCAGTGAGGACGTCCGCAGGGAGCTAGCATGTCAGGACACCACCCTCACACTGGATAAACTCATTGACCTGGCTATCCGTCTCGACAACCTGGCTGCCCGCGGGCGTTCTGATCAGGTCCTGTCATTTCCACTTCCCAGCCCTCCTGCCCCTATCCCTATGTTGTTAGGAGGGGCGGCTTCGAGGGGGACCGGAGGAGGAGTGTCCTCCTGCACCAGTTGTGGCCGGCGAGGGCACACAGCCGACCGGTGCTGGAGGAACTCGTCTGGGAGTCGGGAGGGCAGGCTGAGCACTACTCGATCACCCCAGGTGAGTAAGCACCAGACTCACCCAGAGCTTCCTGTTGGTCATATGTATGTGTTAACTTCTTTCCCTGGGTTTCTTCCCTCTCTACAGCATAAGGCGCTAGTCGATTCAGGCGCAGCTGGGAATTTCATGGATCGTGGGCTCGCGTTAAGGCTAGGGATTCCCCTGGTGTCGTTAGACCTACCTTTCCCCGTGCACTCCTTAGATAGCCGACCATTAGGGTCAGGAGTAGTTAGGGAGGCTGCGGTGCCGCTGGACATGGTAACGCAGGGGGGTCATAAGGAGCAGATTAGTCTGTTCCTTATAGATTCACCTGCGTTTCCAGTGGTGTTGGGCATTCCCTGGCTAACTCAGCACATCCCGGTGATTTCCTGGTGACAGGGGGCTCTTAAGTGGTGGTCAGAGAAGTGTTCAGGCAGGTGTATAGGAGTTGCCGTTGGTGCGACTACGGTGGAGAGTCCAGACCAGGTTTCCACCGTGCGCATTCCCTCTGAATATGCCGATTTGGCTATCGCCTTCAGTAAAAAGAGGGCGACCCAATTACCACCCCATCGTCGAGAGACGATGCACTTCCTAGGAGTCACGTGTATCCATTGTCCCAGGGGGAGACCGTAGCGATGGAAACATATGTTGCTGAATCGCTGGGACAGGGGTACATTCGTCCCTCCACATCACCCATCTCCTCAAGCTTCTTTTTTGTGAAGAAGGATGGAGGTCTGCGTCCGTGCATTGATTATAGAGGTCTAAATTCCATCACAGTGGGGTTTAGTTACCCACTACCTCTCATCGCTACGGCGGTGGAGTACGCGGGGCACGCTTCTTCACAAAACTGGACCTGAGGAGTGCGTATAATCTGGTACCTATCCAGGGGGGTGATGAGTGGAAAACCGCATTTAGTACTACATCTGGTCATTATGAGTACCATCTGCCATATGGGTTGAAGAATGCTCCAGCCGTCTTCCAATCCTTCGTAGATGAGATTCTCCGAGACCTGCTCGGGCAGGGAGTGGTAGTGTACATCGATGACATCTTGATCTATTCTGCCACACGCGCGGCACATGTGTCTCTGGTGCTGGAGCATGACCTGTATTGCAGGGCGGAGAAATGTGAGTTTTTCAAACAGGCCGTTTCCTTCCTGGGTTATCGTATTTCCACCTCCGGGGTGGTGATGGAGGATGACCGCGTTACAGCCGTGCGTAATTGGCCGACTCCGACCACGGTGAAAGAAGTGCAGCGGTTTGTAGGGTTTGCCAATTACTACCGGAGGTTTATTTGGGGTTTTGGTCAGGTGGCTGCTCCCATCACCTCACTGCTGAAGGGAGGACCGGTGCGCTTGCGTTGGTCAGCAGAGGCGGGCAGAGCTTTCAGTCGTTTGAAGGAGCTGTTCACCAATGCGCCCATGTTGGCGCATCCGGACCCCTCTTTAGCGTTCATAGTGGAGGTGGACGCGTCCGAAGCGGGGGTCGGGGCCGTGCAGTCCCAGCGCTCGGGCGTGCCACCCAAGCTCCGCCCTTGTGCCTTCTTTTCGAGGAAGCTCGGTCCGGCGGGGCGAAACTATGACGTGGGGGACCGGGAGTTGTTAGTTGTAGTCAAGGCTCTGAAGGTGTGGAGACAGTGGCTTGAGGGGCCGAAACACCCTTTTCTCATCTGGACTGACCATCGTAATCTCGAGTATATCCGGGCAGCGAGGAGACTAAATCCACGTCAAGCTAGATGGGCCATGTTTTTCACCACGTTTCGGTTTACCATCTCATACCGGACAGGCTCCCAAAACACCAAAGCCGACGCGCTGTCCCGCCTCTATGATACCGAGGAGCAGTCCGTTGTGCCGAGGGGGGTCCGGGATAAGCTGATCCAGTACGTGCTGATCCAGTACGTGCCGAGGGGGGTCCGGGATAAGGTGATCCGTTGGGCTCATACTCTCCCTCCTTGGGTCATCCTGGCATCGAGAGGACAGTGTTAGACAGTCTTAGAGGGCGATACTGGTGGCCCACACTGGCTAAGGACGTGAGATTTTATGTCTCCTCCTGCTCAGTGTGCGCTCAGAGCAAGGCTCCTCGGCACTTGCCTAAATGGAAGTTACAACCCCTCCCCGTTCCACAATGGCCGTGGACACACTTATCGGTGGACTTTCTTACGGACCTTCCCCCGTCCCAGGGAAGTACTACAATCCTGGTCGTTGTGGATCATTTTTCTAAGTCCCGTCGTCTCATCCCATTGCCGGTCTCCCTACAGCCCTGCAGACTGCGGAGGCCTTGTTTACCCATGTCTTCCGGCACTATGGGGTGCCTGAGGACATCGTTTCTGATCAGGGTCCCCAATTCACGTCCAGAGTATGGAGGGCGTTTATGGAGAGACTGGGGGTCTCGGTCAGCTTAACCTCAGGTTTTCACCCCAAGAGTAATGGGCAGGTGGAGCGCGTAAACCAGGAAGTGGGCAGGTTTCTGCGGTCATATTGCCGGGACCGGCCTGGTGAGTGGGCAAGTATGTTCCTTGGCCTGAGCTCGCTCAGAACTCCCTACCCCACTCCTCAACTAACCTGTCCCCTTTTGAGTGTGTGTTAGGTTACCAGCCGGTCCTGGCCCCATGGCATCAGAGCCAGACCGAGGCTCCTGTGGTTGAGGAATGGGTACAGCGCTCCAAGGACACCTGGAAAGCCGTCCAGGAATTGCTAAGGTTAGCGGGAGAACGGCAGAAGAGGAGTGCTAACCAGCACCGCAGTGAGGCCCCCGTGTTTGCACCGGGGGACAGGGTCTGGCTCTCGACCCGAAACCTGCCCCTCCGCCTGCCCTGTCAGAAGCTGGGGCTGCAGTGTGTGGGGCTGTTCAAAGTCCTGAGGAGAATAAACGAGGTGTGTTACAGGTTACAACTTCCTAGGTATTACCGTATTAACCCCTCATTTCATGTCTCTCCTCAGGCAGGTGGTGGCTGGTCCCCTGCAAGAAGGTGAGGTGCCTGAGGTCCCTCCGCCCCCTCTGGACATCGAGGGGTCCCCGGCGTACACAGTCCGTGGCATTTTGGACTCGAGACGCCGGGTGAGGGGCCTACAGTACCTCGTGGACTGGGAGGGGTACGGTCCGGAGGAGAGCTGCTGGGTTCCGGTGGGGGACATTTTGAACCCTTCTCTCCTGACAGATTTCCACCGCCTCGTCCTCCGGGTCGTCCTCGAGGCCGGTGGCGGCGAGTCCCGTCGTCTCATCCCATTGCCGGTCTCCCTACAGCCCTGCAGACTGCGGAGGCCTTGTTTACCCATGTCTTCCGGCACTATGGGGTGCCTGAGGACATCGTTTCTGATCAGGGTCCCCAATTCACGTCCAGAGTATGGAGGGCGTTTTGAACCCTTCTCTCCTGACAGATTTCCACCGCCTCTACCCGGATTTCCCGGCGCCTCGTCCTCCGGGTCGTCCTCGAGGCCGGTGGCGGCGCGCTGCGGGAGCCGCGCGTCAGGGCGGCGGTACTGTCACGACTTCCGCCGAAGTTGGCTCCCCTGCCTGTTCGAACGGCGGTCGTCGTCACCGTCCTACTAGCCGCTACCGATCCCTTTTTCGTTTGTCTGTTGGTTTTGTCTTATTAGTTTCACCTGTGTGTATTTTGGTTTAATTAGCTTCCCTATATGTAGTAGTTTGACCCGCCCCTGTTTTGTGCGGGATTGTCTTTTGTTACGTGTGTACATATTAGGTCGTGGTGTATTTTATTTTCTATACTGGACACCCTGTGGTTTTGGGTTGTCTGGTGTGCAATAGTAAAGCACTTTACTCCATTACTCTCTCTCTGCGTCTGATTCCTGCACACACACACCTAGTCCCGCGTGACACAACGACTACTTAGAACAAAAGGGGAAAAAAGTAAGCGCACACTTCCAACAACTAAACAAGTTCAAGGCGAGTAGTCATTTGAAAGAGTAAGAACATTTCAGCGAGACAACTCAAAGCAAAATCCATTAATAACGCCAAGATAATGGAATTCATTGCCCTTGACAATCAACCGTTCTCTGTCGTGGATGATGTTGACTTTCGCCTACTGGTCGAGCACCTCAAGCCCCGGTACACACTACCAAGTAGGTGCTATTTTTCAGATGTTGCACTACCGGAGTTACACAGTATTGTTGAAATGCACATCCATGAGCTTCTTGCTATGGGCATCACTGCTATTAGCTTCACGACTGACATTTGGACCAGCGATGTAGCATGCAAAGTCTGACAGCACAGTGGGTCGACAAGGATTTTGTACTGAAGAAAGCCGTATTGCATGCTCAATAATGTGCTGGTTCTCATTCCGCTGCCATTTCAATGGCATTTGAGAACATGTTTAAAACTTGGAAACATGAACACACTCCTAGCTCCATTCGATCAACTGACTCCAGAAATAAGCTCATCAACTGCGTCTGCAGCAGATGTGATACCCTCTGTCATGGCATTGAAACGCCTGCTCAACAAAACTGCCGACAGACCGTGGGGTTAAAACTTGCAAAAGTACTCTACTAGAGGCTGTGAACAAGCGATTCGGTGGCATTCTCTCTGAGCCTCTTTACTGTGTCGCGACCATGTTCGATGTTAGGTACAAGGACCGCTACTTCGATGCAGACAAAAACCAGGGTTTACGTGAAATGTTAGACACAGCTGGACAAGATGCAAACGGACACAGTGCGTACCAACGAAGAGGACCCACGACAGAAGAGTCCACGGACAGACAGAGCTGAAACTTCACTGCTTGACATGTATAATAAAATCCTGTTCGAGAATGAAACGACTGAATAAATTAACAACAAAACAGCACAGCAAGGAACTGAAAGAAATATATATGGATTATGCTTTACTGGTAATGGAAACATGTAAATGCCAACAAAATAACTTTTTGGTCAGTTTGTGTGTGTGTGTTCAACTATTTAACTGTACTAGAAAGCTTAAAAGGTCGCAAAAAATGTAAATATCGGTTATCGGTATCAGGTTTTTTGGCAAGGAAAATATCAGATATCGGTAGCGGCCAAAAATGTCATATCGGTGCATCCCTAGTACATATAGCTCGGAATAAAGCAACATTTAGTTAACAATGTGATGAGTTAAAGTTAGTGCAAAAAGGGTCAATGCAGATAGTTAAATAATTAACCAAATAGCTACCTGGACTAACTTTGGCTTGGGGGTAGAAGCTGTTCAGGGTCCTGTTGGTTCCAGATTTGGTGCATCAGACTTGCCATGTGGTAGCAGAGAGAACAGTCTATGACTTGGGAGACTGAAAATGTGTAGGGTATTCCTCTAACACCGCCTGGATGGCAGGTAGGTCGGCCCCAGTGATGTACTGGGCCGTAAACACTACCCTTTGTAGCACCTTGCGGTCAGATGCAAAGCAGTTGCCATACCAAGCGGTGATGCAGCCAGTCAAGATGCTCTCAATTAGCAACAGTTGGACTTACCCTACAGCCTTAGTCTTAAAAACCCTGAAGCAACTATCAACAGACAGAAAATAATCACTAAAAATAGAAATCCCCCCCAAATACACATTAGACATGGTCCTAAACGATATCTTAACCACCATCAATAAGAAACAATACTGTGCAGCCAAATTCATTGACCCGGCCAAGGCTTTTGACTCTGTCAATCACCACATCCTCATCGGCAGACTCGATAGCCTTGGTTTCTCAAATGATTGCCTCGCCTGGTTCACCAACTACTTCTCTGATAGTTCAGAGTTTAGTGTGTCAAATCGGAGGGCCTGTTGTCCGGGCCTCTGGCAGTCTCTATGGGGGTGCCACAGGGTTCAATTCTTGGGCCGACTCTCTTCTCTGTATACATCAATGATGTCGCTTTTGCTGCTGATGAGTCTCTGATCCACCTCTACGCAGACGACACCATTCTGTATACTTCTGGCCCTTCTTTGGACACTTTGTTAACAACCCTCCAGAGGAGCTTCAAATGCCATACAACTCTCCTTCCGTGGCCTCTGAAACTGGAAACACTTATCTCCCTCACTAGCTTTAAGCACCAGCTGTCAGAGCAGCTCACAGATGACTGCACCTGTACATAACCCATCTATAATTTAGCCCAAACAACTACCTCTCCCCCTACTGTATTTATTTAATTTGCTCCTTTGCACCCCATTATTTCTATTTCTACTTTGCACATTCTTCCACTGCAAATCTACCATTCCAGTGTTTTACTTGCTATATTGTATTTACTTTGCCACCATGGCCTTTTCTTTTGCCTTTACCTCCCTTATTTCAACTCATTTGCGCATGTTGTATATAGACTTATTTTTCTACTGTATTATTTATTGACTGTTTGTTTTACTCCATGTGTGTTATTGTATGTGTCGAACTGCTTTGCTTTGTCTTGGCCAGGTCGCAATTGTAAATGAGAACTTGTTCTCAACTTGCCTACCTGGTGGAATAAAAAAATAATAAATAGTTTTAACAAGAAATGTGTGGAGTGGTTGAAAAATGAGTGTATGTAAACTTCCGACTTCAACTGTATGCAGGTCAGCTTTGACATTGTTTTTGCACATCGGATGCCGATGTAGCCATTTTTAGCTATTATCGTCCGATTCTGATATTCTTACCGATATATCATGCATCCCTAATGTGTACATATCTACCTCAATTACCCTGTACCCTTGCACATAAACTCGGTACTCGTATCCCTCGTACATAGCCATGTTATTGTTACTCATTGTGTATCTGATATTACTTTTATTACATGTTTTACTTTTCTATTATTTCACTATTTTCTTTCTCTGCATTGTTGGGAAGTACCCATAAGTAAGCATTTCCCTGTTAGTCCACACCTGTTGTTTACTAAGCATGTGACAGATACAATATGATTTGATTTCGAATAGGGGTTGTCAATGTGTACTGCACTATGGCTATATCATTGGTGTATATTTTTAAACTGTGCTGTTTTCTATCGTAGGCTGCAGCAGCTGGATGAAGAGAACAGTGAGCTGAGGTCCTGTGTACCCTGTTACCGTGCCAACATTGAGAGACTAGAGGAGGTAAGAGCACTGTCTTTTCTCCCGTCCCTCCCTTTCCTCTCCTTTCACCTCCATATCAAGCCAAATCTGCAGTTTTCTTATCTTCCCCCATCTATTTTCCCACCAATCCTTTGTCTATTTAGCTCTTCGCTCCAATCGCTTGTTTATTTACCTCTTCTCTCCTTTATGACCCCCATTTCTCCAGTTTCTATCTCTTCCCCTCATCTCTTTCTCTGTACTTCAGCACCTTGGATTTTTAATTATACAGTGACTGAGGTTAAAGTGCAAACGGTCAGCTTTCCTTTGAGGGTGTTTTCATCCACATCAGGTGAACCGTTTAGAAATTATAGCACTTTTTGTACATAGTTCCCCCATTTTAGGGGACCAAAAGTATGAATTTCAAATCCAAAAGTGCTGGAGTACAGAGCCAGAACAACCAACAAATTGTCACTCTCCCAATACTTTTGGAACTCACTGTATCTCTCCTCTCATCCCTCCTTCCTCTTGTTTGCCCATTAGGAGAAGAGGAAGCTAGAGGATGAGTTGGAGGATGTGACTGAGAGGCTGAACGAGGAGCTGGAAACCCGCAGGAAGACGTCCGACAAGCTGACCCACGAACGCCACCAAAACCAGAGGGAGAAGGAGCACACGCAGGAGGTGAGAGGTCATGAGGTCACACCTGTACATAGCAACCCACTGTACGTCCATCTAACTCTGAATACACGTCAAATGTTGTCCTGTCTGTCATTTAGTTTTGCTCCGTCAATGAGTGGGATTAGGATTCCTTTTGGCTTTCGTTATTTTTCATCTCCTGGGTAGAAAATATAATAATTAAGAAATAAATATGGCTGTCAAAGTTTCTGCACGGACTCTATGAAGTGCAACACACAAGACAGCGTTCACTCAGTGGCAGCAGCTTCTGTTATGTAGTGATATCTGTCTGAATGTGGTCCTTAATTAAACATCCACATCTTTGAGCATTTGCATAAAATGTTTGGTTAGGGGTGGGCCAACAAGGTTCAGAAAGAGTAGCCCTGATATGGTGGAGGTATGCAGAGAGGTCTTCCACCATTCAGTTTGACGCATTGGAAAGAGTTCTCCTGAATCCCTCTCTGGCTGAGTTGTGAGTGTCGTGTCGGCCTGGCTGCTCTGCCATTGCCCTGAACACCCTCGCTTCCCTGGTGACTGCCCTGTGTGCAGTAATAATTGTGCAGTCTCAATTCCGATAGTTCTGGAAGTGCATCACATATAAGGCCTAGATTGTTAACAAATGCATGCGAGGATATGCCCATGGCCAGGCCACTACAGCTCTGACGGGTCACGCTGTCGTGGGAAGCATCCTCAGCTGCTCTGGTGAAATGCTTGTGAAGAGACTCTCCAGTTCTAAAACTGGGTGGCAACCCATCTAGTGTCGAAGATCCTGCCGATTTTGCACAGCTGAATGTCTAAACTGTCTGTGCACTCCCTCAGCTCCATAAATTTTTTGTTGGATATGCTATAAAGCACATGTACAGTGCCTTGCGAAAGTATTCGGGCCCCCTTGAACTTTGCGACCTTTTGCCACATTTCAGGCTTCAAACATAAAGATATAAAACTGTATTTTTTTGTGAAGAATCAACAACAAGTGGGACACAATCATGAAGTGGAACGACATTTATTGGATATTTCAAACTTTTTTAACAAATCCAAAACTTTGTAGCGCCACCTTTTGCTGCGATTACAGCTGTAAGTCGCTTGGGGTATGTCTCTATCAGTTTTGCACATCGAGAGACTGACATTTTTTCCCATTCCTCCTTGCAAAACAGCTCGAGCTCAGTGAGGTTGGATGGAGAGCATTTGTGAACAGCAGTTTTCAGTTCTTTCCACAGATTCTCGATTGGATTCAGGTCTGGACTTTGACTTAGCCATTCTAACACCTGGATATGTTTATTTTTGAACCATTCCATTGTAGATTTTGCTTTATGTTTTGGATCATTGTCTTGTTGGAAGACAAATCTCCGTCCCAGTCTCAGGTCTTTTGCAGACTCCATCAGGTTTTCTTCCAGAATGGTCCTGTATTTGGCTCCATCCATCTTCCCATCAATTTTAACCATCTTCCCTGTCCCTGCTGAAGAAAAGCAGGCCCAAACCATGATGCTGCCACCACCATGTTTGACAGTGGGGATGGTGTGTTCAGGGTGATGAGCTGTGTTGCTTTTACGCCAAACATAACGTTTTGCATTGTTGTTCAATTTTGGTTTCATCTGACCAGAGCACCTTCTTCCACATGTTTGGTGTGTCTCCCAGGTGGCTTGTGGCAAACTTTAAACAACACTTTTTATGGATATCTTTAAGAAATGGCTTTCTTCTTGCCACTCTTCCATAATGGCCAGATTTGTGCAATATACGACTGATTGTTGTCCTATTGCTGATTGTTGTCCTCCCACCTCAGCTGTAGATCTCTGCAGTTCATCCAGAGTGATCATGGGCCTCTTGGCTGCATCTCTGATCAGTCTTCTCCTTGTATGAGCTGAAAGTTTAGAGGGACGGCCAGGTCTTGGTAGATTTGCAGTGGTCTGATACTCCTTCCATTTCAATATTATCGCTTGCACAGTGCTCCTTGGGATGTTTAAAGCTTGGGAAATTTTTTGTATCCAAATCCAGCTTTAAACTTCTTCACAACAGTATCTCGGACCTGCCTGGTGTGTTCCTTGTTCTTTATGACGCTCTCTGCGCTTTTAACGGACCTCTGAGACTATCACAGTGCAGGTGCATTTATACGGAGACTTGATTACACACAGGTGGATTGTATTTATCATCATTAGTCATTTAGGTCAACATTGGATCATTCAGAGATCCTCACTGAACTTCTGGAGAGAGTTTGCTGCACTGAAAGTAAAAGGGGCTGAATAATTTTGCACGCCCAATATTTCAGTTTTTGATTTGTTAAAAAAGTTTGAAATATCCAATAAATGTCGTTCCACTTCATGATTGTGTCCCACTTGTTGTTGATTCTTCACAAAAAAATACAGTTTTATATCTTTATGTTTGAAGCCTGAAATGTGGCAAAAGGTCGCAAAGTTCAAGGGGGCCGAATACTTTCGCAAGGCACTGTAGCTTGTCCTTTAGTATTTTTAAATGATTGATAGATCCCATCAATTTTACCACATCGCCTACTGCAAGCTCAAGCCTGTGTGCCGAGCAGTGCCAAACAGTTAAATTAGAGAAGAGGGCCTGGAGCCTTGTTGCTACTCCACTCTTGTATCCCAGCATGACAGACGCACCATCACACGTAATTCTAATGAGGGTTTTGGAGAGAAAGTCCTCAGTAAACTTTATACCCTCTAATGCAGATAACAGATTACAGACAATTCCCTCAGCAGATAAATCCTCCAGTTCCACAAGATCAACAAAAATGTTTGCCGGTATGTCCATATCTGCCAGCGCCAGCTGTGCCACCAGAGACTCTGGGTTCGCGCCCAGAGACTCTGGGTTCGCGCCCAGGCTCTGTCGTAACCAGCCGCGACCGGGAGGTCCGTGGGGCGACGCACAATTGGCCTAGTGTCGTCCGGGTTAGGGAGGGGATGGCCAGTAGGGATATCCTTGTCTCATCGCGCACCAGCGACTCCTGTGGCGGGCCGGGCGCAGTAGGTGCTAACCAAGGTTGCCAGGTGCACGGTGTTTCCTCCGACACATTGGTGCGGCTGGCTTCCGGGTTGGATGCGCGCTGTGTTAAGAAGCAGTGCGGCTTGGTTGGGTTGTGTATCGGAGGACGCATGACTTTCAACCTTCATCTCTCCCGAGCCCGTACGGGAGTTGTAGCGATGTAGCGATCGCTGAATGCCTCTTTATATAACTCGAACTTCCAACAATGATTTTAATCAGAACAGGACATCCATTCCATTTAGCTACTGTTTTGTTGTAGTTCTCCAGTCAAAGATTTAAAGCTGCAATATGTAACTTTTTGGGAGACCCGACCAAATTCATATAGAAATGTGAGTTATAGATCTGTCATTCTCACTAAAAACAAGTCTAAGAAGTGTTATGTCTGTTATTTGTATGCTTCCCGTTCTTAAGTTTCGTTTTTAGGTTTTGTATACCTGCTTCAAATACAATGTTTTTGGTTATGGAAAATATATTTGACAGCAGTTTAGGTTGCACAATGATTCTGTACACTATATTTGCTTGTTTTGTCACATAAACTGAAATTAGGAAAACTATTACCTTTTTTGCAACGAAGAAAACGGTGGCGCTGATTTTTGCATAGTGCATCTTTAAGCAAATTATCACAATTCTAGTAGAAGCAACCTGTGGCTAGTTCATGTTGAAGAACATGGATAAGTTGTTCCTAGGCTAGATCTAATAGCTGTATTACATTAACTCAGATGTTAGCCGTATACTACGTACGTGGTTTGAGGAGTTAGCGTGGCAACTTTGGTCAACCAGTTCAACTTGGGATATCCGGTACCATGAAAGTGTCTCACCTTTTATAGACAGGTACATTTCAATGGCAACGAATCCTTCAGAACTAACCTGCTCCCGGGCAGGCTAACTCCATTTATTCTGAATGAAGTGTCTGAACTGCGAGATGCGAACCTTATTCTCCCTCTTGTAAAGATTGCGTCATCATCCCCTTCATTTGAGGAAGACGACTGATAATGTTTCTTTGTGTGTTAAAAAATAGTAATGTTAAAATACCTATCGCATTTTACATTTAGTAATGTCAGAATACATTTTACACTTCACGCACAGTAAAACTTGTATATGACTTCATATAATTATTTTATCGATAGGAATGTGAAAAAAGGTGCTTGTGCATTGATAAGCACACCAAAGACGGCATTAACGATAAGTAATAAAATAAAGACGGCACTTCAACAAGCCTATTTCACACCATAGCCTGCTGAATTTGTAAGATAACTTTTCATTCATTTTGATTTCGGAACAAATGAAAATGTGGCATAGACCCACCCATTGGGTGGCAGTGTAGCCTAGTGGTTAGAGCGTTGGACTAGTAACCGGAAGGTTGCGAGTTCAAACGCCTGAGCTGACAAGGTACAAATCTGTCGTTCTGCCACTGAACAGGCAGTTAACCCACTGTTCCCAGGCCGTCATTGAAAATAAGAATGTGTTCTTAACTGACTTGCCTGGTTAAATAAAGGTAAAAAAATAAAATAATGATTGATGTTTCAGCATTGTCTCAATGCACGCAGTTACAAGCCTGCTAGAGTTAGCAGCAGGCGGACAAGCAATATAT
The DNA here is from genome assembly GCF_002021735.2 of Oncorhynchus kisutch. Classification (NCBI taxonomy): domain Eukaryota; kingdom Metazoa; phylum Chordata; class Actinopteri; order Salmoniformes; family Salmonidae; genus Oncorhynchus; species Oncorhynchus kisutch. The sequence goes on from NC_034198.2 coordinate 8,768,692, forward strand.
ACCGACGTAGTACAGATTAAGCCTGAGCTTGAATGTGAAGCTAACTGAAACTGGCTAGCTTTAGAAAACCCTGAGTAGATCTAGCTTCAGTCGTAGTATACTGGCTGATCTGTTGTTATTGTCATCTGTGGAATTCATAATATTGTTGGACAGGTTGAAATTCTCTTTGTATCCAGAGAGCCAGCCATTTTTTTTCTATAGTTAACCCTCCAATCAGCAATTGGGTGAACACTCATTTAGAATGCCTGAAGCTTTAACAGAATTTGTGCTCGTGCATGCAAAATGTTAAACATCAAGAACATTGATAACAGAGAATAGGTCTTCTTAAACATTTGGAGCGTTTTGTTTCTGATAGAGATTATTTTGTGTTTCCATCCCTTACAATCAAAGCATAGTATGCCTGTAACTCAATGCACTGCTTTTTAAAATCTTTCTTTAGGGACAAATTTGAGCAAATTCTAAACATTTAATTAATCGCGATTAACTATAGAAAATCACGTGATTAATCACATTTATTTAAATCGTTTGAGTGCCCTAGTAAAAAAGGATACCTACAATTATTGTTTTTTTCCAACCAACCCCTCCAACGGTTGGTGACTAGTTGCTCTTGCAGAATAGACTATTGCGGTATCTCTCTCTAACTGCAGTCTCTCTCTCTCCCCTCCCTCAACCAGCTGATTGAGGACCTGCGGAAGCAGCTGGAGCACCTACAGCTGTACAAGCTGGAGGCAGAGGCCAGGAGGGGGCTCTCTCCCAGTGCCGGGCTGCAAGAGTACCAGAGCCGCACCCGTGAGGCCGAGCTAGAGCAGGAGATCCGACGCCTCAAGCAAGACAACCGTAGTCTGAAGGAGCAGAACGACGAGCTAAACGGCCAGATCATCAACCTGAGCATCCAGGGAGCCAAGAACCTGGTGACGGCCTCCTTCTCCGAGTCACTGGCAGCTGAGATCAACTCTGTGTCCCGGGGAGAGGTGAGTCACAATATAGATAGTAGACAGCAGATACACATATACAGTGCCTTCAGAAACTATTCACACCCCTTGACTTTTTCAAAATGTTATCGTCTTATAGCCTGAATTTAAATTTGTATTTTTGTATTCTATTTTTTTGGTCACTGGCTTGCACACAATACCCCATAATGTCAAAATGGATTATGTTTTTCAAAAATGTTCGAAATGTATTGAAAATGACAAGCTGAAATGTCTCGAGCCAATAAGTATTCAACTCCTTTGTTATGGTAAGCCTAAATTAGTTCAGGACTAAACAAATGCTTAACAAGTCACATAATAAGTTGCATGGACTCACTCTGTAGTAGTGTACCCCACACATACAATTATCTGTTAGGTCCCTAAATCAAGCAGTGAATTTAAACACAGATTCAACCACAAAGACCACAGAGGTTTTCCATGACTCACAAAGAAAAGCACCTTTTGGTAGATGGAAAAAAAAAAAAAGCAGACATTGAATAGCCGTTTGAGCTTAGGAAAGTTATTAATTACACTTTGGATGGTGTATCAATACACCCAGTCACTACAAAGATACAGGCATCCTTCCTAACGGTGACTAAGTCCTAATGGTGACTTTAAAACAGTTACAGAGTTCAATGGCTGTGATAGGAGAACACTGGATCAATGGATCAACAACATTGTAGTTACTCCACAATTACTAACCTAATTGACAGAGTGGGAAGAAGGAAGCCTGTACAGAATACAAATATTCCAAAACATGCATCCGGTTTGCAACGAGGCACTAAAGGAATAGTGCAAATAATGTGGCAAAGCAATTCACAAGACATTACTGACTACCACTCTCCATATGTTCAAGCGTAGTGGTGGCTGCGTCATCTTATGGGTTTGCTTGTAATCGTTAAGGACTGGGGAGTTTTTCAGGATAAAAAAATTAACTTAATGGAGCTAAGCAGATCTTGCAACCTTTTGGTTAATAGTCCAATGTTCTAACCACTAGGCTACCTGCCGCATTGATATACAGGCCATAAATATACTGTATTTCTATGTCCATTTTATCTCAGTAAGACTAATTTGGGTGAATAAAGGTGAAATAAAATGCATTTCTTGCAACTTTGATGCATCCCCCATCAAAATTCTGAATCTTAAATGCAGATAGCTGAAATCTGTATTGCATATCTTGTTGTGTCCTATTTTAACTTCTTAAATAATTGTTCAATGCAAATGAAAAGTTATCCTTCTAAACATTTCATCTGTTGTGTTGTTTGCAGTTGATGGAAGCTATCCGCAAGCAGGAGGACGTCAACTTCCGACTACAGGACTACATCGACCGCATCATTGTTGCCATCATGGAGTCCAACCCCTCCATGCTGGAGGTCAAGTACTAGAGACGGCCATTTTGGAACAGGGTAGCCTGGCGGTCTCTCCGCCTCACTGGACTGCCATACTGGGAGAGACTGGCTAAACAGTTAAAGACTGACTGCTGGGACTGACCACAAATATACAGTACCAGTCAAAAGTTTGGACACACCTACTCATTCAAGGGTTTTTCAAAACTATGAAATCACACAAATGGAATCATGTTGTATGTAAAAAAAAAAAAAAGATTTAAAAAAGTGTTAAACAATCTAAATATATTTTTGATTTTAGATTCGGCCTTGATGACTGCTGTGCACACACTTGGCATTCTCTCAACCACTTTCATGAGCAATGCTTTTCCAACAGTGTTGAAGGAGTACCCGCATATGCTGAGCACTTGTTGGCTGCTTTTCCTTCACTCTGCGGTCCAACTCATCCCAAACCATCTCAATTGGTTTGAGGTTGGGTTCTTGAGGCCAGGTCATCTGATGCAGCACTCCATCACTCTTCTTTCTCAAATAGCCCTTACACAGCCTGGAGGTGTGTTGGGTTATTGTCCTGTTGAAAAACAAATGATAGTCCCACTAAGCGCAAACCTGAAGGGATGGCGTATCGCTGGAGAATGCTGTGGTACCCATGCTGGTTAAGTGTGCCTAAAATTCTAAATAAATCACTGACTGTCTCCAGCGAAGCACCATCACACCTCCTCCTCCATGCTTCACGGTGGGAACCACACATGTGGAGATCATCCGTTCACCTACTCTGCATTTCACAAAGACACAGCAGTTGGAACCAAAAATCTCCAATTTGGACTCATCAGACCAAATTACAGATTTTCACCGGTCTAATTTCCCAAGTGGCACAGTGGTCTAAGGCACTGCATCTCAGTGCTAGAGGTGTCACTACAGACCCTTGTTCGATCCCAGGGGTCCCATAGGGCGGTGCACAATTGGCCCAGCATCGCCCGGGTTAGGGGAGGGTTTGGCCAGGGTAGGCCGTCTTTGTAAAATAAGATTTTTTCTTAACTGAATTCCCTAGTTAAATGAAGATTAAATAAAAAATGCGAGTTACATCATAGCCCGTAAAGGCTTTTGCGACTGCAGTTGAAGAAACCTTCAGAGTTCTTCAGATGTTCCCGATTGACTGACCTTCATGTCCTAAAGTAATGATGGACTGTCATTTCTCTTTGCTTATTTGAGCTGTTCTTGCCATAATATGGACTTGGTCTTTTGCCAAATAGGGCTATCTTCTGTATACTACCCCTACCTTGTCACAACACAACCGATTGGCTCAAACACATTCAGAAGGAAATCAATTCCACAAATTAACTTTTAACATGGCACACCTGTTAATTGAAATGTATTCCAGGTGACTACCTCATGAAGCTGGTTGAGAGAATGCCAAGAGTGTGCAAAGCTGTCATCAAGGCAATGGGTGGCTACTTTGAAGAATCTCAAATCAATTTTGATTTCTGTAACACTTTTTTGGTTACTACATTATTCCATTTTGTTCATGACTGCACTATTCTTCTACAAAGTAGAAAATAGTAAAAAATTAAGAAAACACTGGAATGAGTAGGTGTGTCCAAACTTTTGACTTGTAGTGTGTGTGTGTGTGTGTGTGTGTGTGTGTGTGTGTGTGTGTGTATATATATATATATAGTTGAAGTTTACATACACCTTAGCCAATACATTTAAACTCAGTTTTTCATAATTCCTGACAGTTAATCCTAGTAAAAATTCCCTGTTTTAGGTCAGTTAGATCACCACTTAATTTTAAGAATTTGAAATGTCAGAATAACAGTAGAGAGAATAATTTATTTCAGCTTTTATTTCTTTCTTCACATTCCCAGTGGGTCAGAAGTTTACATACACTCAATTAGTATTTGATTGCATTGCGTTTAAATTGTTTAACTTGGGTCAAACGTTTCGGGTAGCCTCCCACAATAAGTTGGGTACATTTTCTATAGGATTGAGGTCAGGGCTTTGTGATGGCCACTCCAATACCGTGACTTTGTTGTCCTTAAGGCATTTTGCCACAATTTTGGAAGTATGCTTGGGGTCCATGTCCATTTGGAAGACCCATTTGGAAGCTTTAACTTCCTGACTGATGTCTTGAGATGTTGCTTCAATATATCCACATAATGTTCCTACCTCATGACGCCATCTATTTTGTGAAGTGCACCAGTCCCTCATGCAGCAAAGCACTCCCATAACATGATGCTGCCACCCTGCCACAACTGTGCTTCACGGTTGGGATGGTGTTCTTCGGCTTGCAAGCCTCCCCCTTTTTCCTCCAAACATAACTATGGTCATTATGGCCAAACAGTTATATTTTTGTTTCATCAGACCAGAGGACATTTCTCCAAAAGGTATGATCTTTGTCCCCATGTGCAGTTGCAAACCGTAGTCTGGCTTTTTTATTGCGGTTTTGGAGCAGTGGCTTCTTCCTTGCTGAGCGGCATTTCAGGTTATGCCGATAATAGGACTCGTTTTACTGTGGATATAGATACTTTTGTACCTGTTTCCTCAAGCATCTTCACAAGGTCCTTTGTTGTTCTGAGATTGAGTTGCACTTTTCGCACCAAAGTACATTCATCTCTAAGAGACAGAACGCATCTCCTTCCTGAGCGGTGTGACGGCTGCGTGGTCCCATGGTGTTTATACTTGTGTACTATTGTTTGTACAGATGAATGTGGTACCTCCAGGCGTTTGGAAATTGCTCCCAAGGATGAACCAGACTTGTCGAGGGCTACAATTTATTTTCTGAGGTCTTAGCTGATTTATTTTAGGATTTCCCATGATGTCAAGCAAAGAGGCACTGAGTTTGAAGATAGGCCTTGAAATACATCCACAGGTACACCTCCAATTTATTTAAATGATGTCAATTAGCCTATCAGAAGCTTCTAAAGCCATGGCATAATTTTTTTGAATTTTCCAAGCTGTTAAAAGGCACAGTCAAATTCATGTATGTAAACTTCTGACCCACTGGAATTGTGATACAGTGAATTATAAGTGAAATAATCTGTCTGTAAACAGTTGTTGGAACAATTACTTGTGTCATGCACAAAAGTAGATGTCCTAACCGACTTGCCAAAACTATAGTTTTTTAACAAGAAATATGTTGTGGTTGAAAAATGTGTTTTAATGACTCCAACCTAAGTGTGTGTAAACTTCCGACTTCAGCTGTGTATATATGTACTGTGTATATATGTACTGTATATGTATAGCTATTTTAGGTGGGAAAAACACCCCAATTACCCTTAAAGAAGATTTGAATGGAAAATAAAATTGTCACTGTTTGTGGCTGTTATCTGAGAAAATAAGGTACGTGGTTTAACGTCCCTGGCATTTGAGCTTTGCTTTGTGTGCTTGTCTGTTCCCCCTGAATACAGTAGGATTTGGTTATGATGACTTCCCTGAATTTGGGTAGAGGGACCTGAGTTTCCCTTGTGTGTGCGAATGTGTTTTCTATGCGGGAACTCTTTCGAGAGTTGGACTGCATGGAAGAGCTAGTTAACTTGTTGCTGTCCCCTTAAACATATTTTAGACAATTAGATCTTATGAGCCTCAATGCTAACATGATTCTAAAACGTGTCCTTCAACTACATATCAGCCGATTCCATCTTTCACCGTGAGATCAGTAAATGAATGAACTCATGGGACGTTTTGTCCCGTTTCTCCTGTATTAGACTGAACCGTGTTTAAACCACATTTAAACAGTATGAAGCACTGGTCAGGAGACGAGGTCAAATTAAGTCGACCCTGGCTGCTCTCTTGAATACAGTCTTGTGGTGCCGCCTACTACATTAACCATGTTTATCCTGATTTGACTTGGATTTTCTTCTCAGTGTGAGTTAAGGCAACCCAGGTAAGGGAGGCCTTAACTCTGTTTTATAATGAAACAGTCATAGGGAGTCAGGTGGGCTAAATACTCCAATAAGAGAGCACTAACCCATCACATCACTCCCTCTAATGTAACTTTGGGGTAGTTAAAAACTGACTAATACATATATAGATACTGTACTAAATGATGCTCATATTGACATGAAATAATTGGATGGTGTAACTTGGACACTAAATCAAATTGAGAGAAAATGTTGCTCTGACTAGTTTGTATTTTTGTATTTGAGCTGAGTGCACTGGGAAGTGTAGTTCTTTGGCGTGTGACTGACCCAATTGATCCTTAGTGGACTCAAGCTGAGTGAAAGCAAAAAGGGAGCCATCTTATCAATTGGGAAGTACATGTCTGGTCTGCTTGTTACCTATAACTTACTTTCCATGAAATGTTGATAAAAAAAGCTGAATATATTTGACATGTTGATAAAAAAGCTGAATATATTTGTAATGTTGATAAAAAAAAGCTGAATATATTTGTAATGTTTTATTGAAGGAATGGAATCGGTTGTACCTAAGACAAAGTATTGTTTGTAAAAAAAAAAAATTTTAAAGGAAAGTTTATTGTTAAGGAATGTAATCGGAATTTGAAGATATCTTTTGCTTTAAGATAACATGAATTACTTAAGAATGCTAAAATTATTTGAAAACGGACTTGTTGCTTGTGGCTACCGGAGAGTTTCAAAGGTTAGATCTTGTAACTCTCCCGCAGCTTTTTGATTTAAAGGAGTAGAACATGTTTAACACATCAATGAAGCAATAACGTTGTGAAGAACAGTGGGGAGCGATGGACAGACACCACAATCGGACGTCAACAAACGGACAAAACTCTCTTCTTTACTGTAAGAGCCTCAGTTGACTAAGCCCCAATCTGAATCTCTTGAACTTTTAACCACATTTCTGAAAATAAGCAAGAGGAAATGAAAATGGCAGGCTATTGATACACATCATCAGTGCTGCCTATTCACCAATGCACTCTCTGACACGGTTGAGATACTTGACATATTGAAGGATAATATTGTTGCTGTCTCTTAACTGCTCGAACTGCAGACAACTTGTAGCATTCTGTATCAACCACGCAGCTATACTAAAGACAACTGCAGCCTCCTCCACCTTTCATCTATAAAACTCTTGCTCTGTCACCACGCTCTTCTCCTTCTTTTCAGCGCTCCGTGAAAAATGGCCTTTGGATGTAAATAACTTGTACATGTAAAGTTTTTTTCTAACCTTGTAGATTCTAGGTATTTTTATAGCTGAGGGGGGAAAAACTTTTTTGGTCTTCTGCTAAGAAATAATATGATCCTCCCCCATGGGTGTGTATGCCACTCCAGCATGTAGCATGTACACATAATTTTCTCCCATCTGTGAATCACATTCATACATTTATTCCACATTTCACATTACTTCACACTCTTTGTTAATGATTATTTTCTGTTGTTTCTCTCTAATACAAGTTGTTTTTTAGGGAAACGTTTGTAAATAGTTTTGGCATTTCTGGATTCACAAGGGATTCTGGTATTTAATGGATTTAATAGTTGAATGCTACTCATGGGGAGAAATAGTTGAATTGAGAAAAATATTTAGATTGAAATTGTTGTCTTGTACTCAAGGTAGCACACAGTACATTTCAAAAGTGTTGTGTTGAGCACCCATTGAATTGGCATCACTGACGTGTTTCATTCATTCTGGTCTGATCAATTCAAAATGGCTTTTTATATGGTGTGGTCATTCCACTTCAGCCCCACTGAAGTGTGATCCACTGTTATGCTGACGTTGCAGACAGTGACCTCTTAAAGGTCATTGTAGTTATCAGTGACACATGCTAACTCTTATCTCCCCAGCTGAGAACGGCACTGTACAGAACTACAGATCTCTTCTGTATATCACTTTCTGAATCTTTTAAACTGATCTTTAGGTTTACCCATCCATATCATATGAAAGTCTGTGGAGTTGCACTACGCCTGTTGCCTGGGGACAGGTAGTGAGGCCTCACAAAGCCAGCCACACATTATGTCAATCATAAACCAATGCAACTGTCTAATTGGTTCAAGTCATTCTGCCTTTGAGTGTAATTGATGGCTTTCCCCAGCAGTAATGAGGCTCAATGAGGCTTCAGGCAATCATTTACTACTACAGTACCCAGCAGCCAGTGGTGCATTACTAGGAGGAAACCGTAAGACATATCTTCCCACATACTGTACCCTATGTTTCCTGGATACAATAGCAAGATTACCTCCTTTTTTTGCTATTGTTCTTTGTTTCCTTCTTTATTTCAGACTGTCTAGTTCAGACAGCTAGTTGTGACACTTTGCATAATTGCTAGCTGACTGATTAGACGGAGTCCTGTCCAGGCATTCTGTTTTGCGTGGCTAAACTTGATTCAATGGGATTCTCTTATGCACTTTAAACAAGTTCCAATTTCTTTTTAACCCTCGCATTTTCAAACTGACCAAAGAATTAGGTTTTACTTCTGACCATTTTAACTATCAGCTCACACACTCATTCGCTGTAATTTGAAAACATAAACAAAAAAGTTATTCATTGTCATTGCTAATCCCAATTGTCATTGCTAAGCCCAATTGTCATTGCTAAACCCTGAAGATCTGGCCTGATAGTCTTAACACTGTGCCTCTGTCATTCATACTTTTGCCTCTTACTAACCTGATGATGAGCCCTGGGAAAGCACTGACCATATGTGACTGTCAGTTTGTTAAATTATAAAAAATAGAATATTGTAGAAACAAAAATTATACAACTGAAGTTTATTCTTACTCCGAAGGATAATGTGTAAATTATAACAGTATTGTTTACTGCTATATATTTTTCATTGAATATCCCCTGAAAGATGCAATCCTTGTTATCAGGGGCGCAACTTTCACTGTAGGGGGGCCGCCCTGTTTTAAAATTGGAATGTGATACAAAAAGAGACAACAGTGTGCTTTCGGGCCACGATTCGGGTAGTCTGTGTGGAGTGTTTATCTGACTGGATAAAAATATATATTATTATGTCCCCCTCTCTTCTAAAACCAAAGTTGCGCCCCTGCTTATTGATATTGGGGGGTTATAATTTCAAGTCATTGTAAAAAGGTCAAAGAAAACAGCGAAGTAAGAAAATAAATAAAATAATAAAATAATATTTTGTTTGATGATCTTGATATTTTGTATAATATTGCTCATCACATTTCCATTTACTATAGTCGTGGCCAAAAGTTTTGAGAATGACACAAATATAAATTTTCACAAAGTCTGCTGTCTCAGTTTGTATGATGGCAATTTGCATATACTCCAGAATGTTATGAAGAGTGATCAGATGAATTGCAATTAATTGCATAGTCCCTCTGCCATGCAAATGAACTGAATCCCCAAAAATCATTTCCAGTACATTTCAGTCCTGCCACAAAAGGACCAGTTGACATCATGTCAGCGATTCTCTCGTTAACACAGGTGTGAGTGTTGACGAGCACAAGGCTGGAGATCACTCTGTCATGCTGATTGAGTTTGAATAACAGACTGGAAGCTTCAAAAGGAGGGACGTACTTGGAATCATTGTTCTTCCTCTGTCAATCATGGGTACCTGCAAGGAAACACGTGCCGTCATCATTGCTTTGCGCAAAAAAAAGGGCTTCACAGGCAAGGATATTGCTGCCAGTAAGATTGCGCCCGTCTCCTTAAATTGATTCAGCTGCGGGATCGGGGCACCACCAGTACAGAGCTTGCTCAGGAATGGCAGCAGGCAGTTGTGAGTGCATCTGCACGCACAGTGAGGCGAAGACTTTTGGAGGATGGCCTGGTGTCAAGAAGGGCAGCAAAGAAGCCACTTCTCTCCAGGAAAAACATCAGGGACAGACTGATATTCTGCAAAGGGTACAGGGATTGGACTGCTGAGGACTGGGGTAAAGTCATTGTCTCTGATGAATTCCCTTTCCGATTGTTTGGGGCATCCGGAAAAATGCTTGTCCGTAGAAGACAAGGTGAGCGCTACCATCAGTCCTGTGTCATGCCAACAGTAAAACATCCTGAGACCATTCATGTGTGGGGTTGCTTCTTAGCCAAGGGAGTGGGCTCAGTCACAGTTTTGCCTAAGAACACAGCCATGAATAAAGAATGGCACCAACACATCCTCCGTGAGCAACTTCTCCCAACCATCCAGGAACTGTTTGGTGATGAACAATGCCTTTTCCAGCATGATGGAGCACCTTGCCATAAGGCAAAAGTGATAACTAAGTGGCTCGGGGAACAAAACATCGATATTTTGGGTTCATGGCCAGGAAACTCCCTAGACCTTAATCCCATTGAGAACTTGTAGTCAATCCTCAAGAGGCGGGTGGACGAACAAAACCCCACAAATTCTGACAAACTCCAAGCATTGGTTATGCAAGAATGGGCTGCCATCAGTCAGGATGTGGCCCAGAAGTTAATTGACAGCATGCCAGGGTGGATTGCAGAGGTCTTGAAAAAAAAGGCTCAACACTGCAAATATTGACTCTTTGCATCAACTTCATGAAATTGTCAATAAAAGTCTTTGACACTTATGAAATGCTTGTAATTATACTTCAGTATTCCATAGTAACAGCTGACAAAAATATCTAAAGACACTGAAGCAGCAAACTTTATGGAAATTAATATTTGTGTCATTCTCAAATCTTTTGGCCGTGACTGTAGATACAGCATATATGAAGGCATACGAGCGCACCTACTGACCAGAGCACCCACTGATGGGATCGGCCATTTGTATTGTCTTTGTATTGTTGTTGTTTTAATAAAATAAAAAAATGAAAACCTACATAATAAAGAAGACACTGGTATCTCGTAACCATGGTAGGATGTGGTTTCCATGGAGAAAGAATGCAGTATCCTTTGAAGTGTTTTGACCAATAGTTTTTGTGATATAAATACCATTATATTTCCAGGATTGCTGCTCATTGGAGGATTGTACCAATAATTTATTTTCTCACATAATTTTGCTGCAAATCCAGTGTTTTATTTTACCAAATTAAAAAAAGAATGTCCCTCTATGTGACAAGGGAGAACTCAAATGGTACGTTTCTTTGTAAATTGTGCAGGCATTCAAACATGTGCCCAGTATAATCTTCAGGTAATTAATATTATATGTCTATGTTTTGGATGAAAAACAACTGTCTAATACAATAGTTTGACCTAGCTCTCTCTTGTGTCACCCATTCTATGCAGAGGAAGCCTTTCCCCCTCTATCCCCAACTCCGCTGTCCCATGGAGATCTTGTCCATCCCCAGAACCTCTCCAGCAAGGTCCCTGCCTTTTTCCACTCTCAGCCTTATCAATACTGGAGCCCTTCATCTCCAACCCATCATAACCACCTGCTGGCTATGGACATGTACTACCAGAGCCCACAACAAGCCTCTGCCCCCTGGGAACAGCAAACTCCTAGCTATACTGGCTATACACCATCCTCTCATACTGAGCAACAGTATGTAAACTTCTACAATTATCCCCTCTCCCATGGAGATCACTACCATACCATGCAGTATAAGGGGGCTCCATGGTTGCCACCACCGATAAAGGTACCACAAACCCCCACCTATGACAAGCGGGTGTTGGAACAGATAGGGCCTGTGTGTCCTCTGATGGTAGCCATGATGGTGTCAGGTATACCAGTGGTACCTGTGGTTGGAATAGGCTTGGGCAGTGTGCGGTTAACAGCCCAACGGTTCATGGAAATGAACCCGAGGATGGATGTGCTTTGGAAGGAGGAGATGGAGGATATTCTGGCATCATTCAACAGTTCTGAGGAGGAGAGATACTGGAGTGAAGGATCATTCCTAGCACAGCTGTACAGCAGCCATATTCCTCTTGGCCAGTTTGACCACTTCGTCTGATAGGGCTAGGAGAGGCTTGTACAATAAAACATATTTAGTACAATATTGAGTTTTATATGACCAGTACAATGTTATCATTTAATTTTTATATTGTGGAAAGTAGCTGCCTACCTCTGGATGTTGAATATTGATTTTACTTACACTGGTATGTTTATGAAATGTTTTCAATTCTGGTTCACTCAGAATAAAAGAAAAGTCTCATTAAAAAGTCTGACTTGTTACAAACATGTTGGCCTGTTGAATGTAACTCAAAAGTCCTCACACGGAACTATTCTTGATACATATTGGGTACTTTTACCCAGTACGGACATTTTTTGTTAGCGCACTCATTTTGCGCAGCAGGCGTTTTTTTATTTGGTATTGTGAAAAAGTAGCTAAGACTAGCTAAAATAATATAGGTTGTTTTTAAAGCAGTTTGAACCTTAGTTTGTTTTGGGCTGCAGTATTTGTCCAATTAATTTAATTCACAGCGTGAAACCGTTTCAAATGTGTCGTTTATCACCCGGTGAGTAGACCAGAGATGTGGGAATACAACCTGTTATTCTGGCTAATGGTGGCTACTGGCTAGTTAGCTAAACATTCAGGTGAGTGCCTAATAGTATTTAATAATCAGTATCCCAAGATAGGACCTCTTCTATTGACGTCTGTTGTTAATTGGTCCAATAATAGCAATTAAGGGATCAGGCTGTCAGTAGTTAGCCAGCTAAATAAAATCTCATTGTTAACAGATTTATGCATTTCTTATGTAACGTTACCTAGGTAGGAAGCTAGCTAGCAGTGATTTGAAAGTATTGGTAGAACACGAACTATATAAACTAATCTTGTCTCCAACAGGTGCTGGAGAATGATGCAGTCCCTAACCCCAGATGTTGAAGTTCGACTCTCAGTGGGCCAATGCGTCCGAACTCTCACTACTTCCAAAGAGAAGGAAGAGGTGACCAAAACTCTACACACACTAACCAGTTACCTGGACGATAGGCCTCAGAGTACAATTACATCAGCTCAGCGAGCAGAGTTCAGTCGAGCCCACTACACCCGGACCCTACAGTTTCTCATCAGTAACATCAATGCTGATTGGCTCCAGCTTCTTACCGTTGCCCAGTGCACAGAATTGTGGGATGGTTTGTTCCTCCGAGGTCCTCCAGACCAGTCTCTGTTAGTGCTGATGGATGGTATCAGCTCAATGAGGTGAGAAAAATGTTTGAAGATGTTAATAGTGGATACTTAGTCTTCTAGAATCCAAAGGGCCATACTCATTTGAACCATGGACCACAGCGCGGCCAATGTATACAACAATCCCAACACTATATGTCTAAATGTTAATAGTGCAAGTCGGTTTTGGAATCCTTTGGAAGTTAACTTTAATATCATCGAAATAATTTTACAAATATAAAATATATACCCACTGTACACCTTCTAAACAGTTGCAGCTGACAGTATTTTTCAGTTACCCTTTTCTGTCTTCTTCCGTTACACAAAGGCGTTCAGAGATACTGGATAACTAATAAGAACAGGCGGTTGCCTCTGTTCCGTAAACAAGCTGTAAAGTTGCTGTTACATGGAAATATGGCGGTGTGGGATTTGTTAAAACTATGTCCATGATCAACTTGGATTAGCTAACACAATGTGCCATTGGAACACAGTTGTGATGGTTGCTGAAAATGGGCCTCTGTATGCCTATGTAGATATTCCATAAATAATCAACCGTTTCCAGCTACAACAGTCTTTTACAACATTAACAATGTCTACACTGTATTTCTAATCTATTTTAATGGACAAAAAATGTGATTTTTCTTTGAAAAACAATTCAATTTCTAAGTGACCCCAAACTTTTGAAAGGTTACTCGATGATATTACATTTCCAAAGGTTTCCAAAACCATAAGTGAGGATTGTTAATGTCTAAACCGAGCATCTGGGCTGTTTACACATTCTATGCGACAGCGAGACAGGAAGGGAAATTGACATTGATGCATTACAATGCATTGATAGTCAACATAATGGGCTACTTGATACTGTGAATAACTGTGTCTTTGCTGCCGGTGACCTGTGTGGTAATGATATACTCATCTTGTACATTTCTCTGACTGATTCTCCTTGTTTGTGTGTGTGTTTTGGTGTGCATGAATGTGTGTGATCATCTATCTCCAGCAGCCCCAGTGCAGGTCTGGACCGTTTAGTCAGCATCCTAGAGCGGTTCCTTCAGAGTGGTCGTCTGACAGTCCTACTGTGGACCCGCTGTCAGGGGACGGGTCCCTCCGACTCACCCCAGCTCAGAGAGACCCTGCTGAGCCGCCTGGTGGCTCTGCCTGACCTGACTGCCAACCAGCTGCACCACCATAACAAGACCATCTTCCTCCCCCAGCAGTACTACCCCTTATTGGCCAGAGATATGCTCACTGTGCTAGAGAGAACCTGTCAGGCTCTGAGAGGTTTGTGTGCCCATCCATCAGTTTATGTCTACTTTATATAATGCAGAAGATAGTACTTTTTTAATATAAGACAGTACTTTCTGATTATGGGCCTATTCATGGCTGTTTTATCTTTAACTGTCTTATTGGAAATGTATTTTATTATGTGTGTAACTCACTGTCAATACACTGTTGTTCCCAGATAGAAAAGACTGCTCTCTGACTTTTGTGGCCCAGGCACTGGGGAAGGCCTGTGTTCAGGGACACAGTGGTAAGCAAGGCTGTGTTCCTCCTGCATTGATGATTGTCAACTGTAACACTTTCCCATTGTATCATCAGAAATGCTACATAATTGTGTGTTTCTCTCTGCAGCGTTAGTATTTGGGGTGCTGGCCCCTCACCTCTCTTGCTGCACGCTTTCAGACATGGTGTGGCAAAGGGTGTGCTGGAAGCTGCTGGAGAATGTCCCAGAGCGCTGGCTGGAGAGCGTGCTCACTGGGATGGTGCAGGCTGTCACCAGGTGAGGGATGGGAGATAGCTAGAAGTTATCAAAAGGTGTCAAAAACATACTTTTTACTGCACCGCATTTACCCCTTTCTCTCGTAATGTAAGTGTTATTTTTCCCCTAGACCTGATGCTCTGTCCAGGATCATGGGGAACCTGGTGTTGAAGAACAAAAAGGCCCAGTTTGTCATCACCCATAAACTGCTGCTGCTCCAATACAAATATGAGGTGAGACTGTGAACTCGTGGTGAGTCTAGTCAATCTATCATTTTTGGAAATTGAAAAAGCTTCTGTTATAGCTGAAGTGTTTAACTTACTTTCTCCCAGACTCGTGTGTTGAGCATTCTTCTAGGCCACCTGGCTCAGGACAGGGAGAGAAGGCCACTACTTATACAGGTGAGTGTACAACGTATAAGACTTGTGTTGTGATGATATATGGGTATTTATGATCATATTATTGACTGTGTCCAGGTGCTGCGGTCGCTGTGCCAGGCATGGGCTAACCCCAGTGCAGTCAGACACACCCCTCTGGAGCAGCAGCTCTATGTGAGCCGGGCTCTGCTGCTGTGTGTGGGACTACTGAGTGATGCAGAGCTACAGGAGCTACGCTCAGGTAACACTCCGAAAACTACGCCACACTATTATGTAACACGGTCAGAGGTGTTCACACTACTTTCTATCCTGTCCGTCTCTGGGTTATGTTCATTTGGGCATTTAATAGAAAACATTTTCCTGCCCAATCAAACATGACCCTGTTGTCCTTTCTCCTTCCTCCCTGTCAGAGCTGCTGCAGTGCATGTTGGGAGGGATGCAGAGCCACCTGGACAGCAGTGTAGTCCGTGTGAGGCGCATGGGCATGGTGGTGGGGGAGTGTCTCAGCTCCCGCATGGATGTCAATGGAGCCAAACTCAAATTCGAAGTACAGTATTGTATGGCACCTTTCCCAAGGCTTTGGGTGCATCTCTATAGTCTGAAGTGGCTCACTGTCCCTATTTTTCTTTTCTCTGCTCATACTGATCTGAAAGAACTGAACGGGTGAAAACAAATACCATAATGCTTTCTCCTATTTACTGTTCAGATCAGTGCACTTTAAAGAAAGGAGATGTCAGGCTATGTCTGTCTTGTTATGAGTCCTGTGTAGGACTCCGGAAAGGGTGTGTTCATTTGTTGTGTTTCACCCGCTCAGTATGAGCATGATGAGGAGACCGAGGAGCTGCTCTCACTGATGACTCCACTGTCTGAGGAAGAAGCAGAGCCGCTTGATGACAGATTGGATCTTCCTCAAGACGTCAAAGGGAAGACTGTACCCTCTCAGGCAGTACCATCCCAGGCTGCTTCTGTGGCTCAGAAATCAGGAGCTGACCCAGACTCAGAGCTGGATAGGTAAGAAATAGTATTATCATAATCAAACCCATAACACTCTGTAATACCTCTTGTTATACACTACATATATTAACATAATTCTGTCTGAGACTGAAGTTTTATATTTAATTAAAATCACTACAATCTTCCCATGGACAGTTAAGAAGACATGGTTTTGTAGTGTTGTATCGATTAGGCTCTATGACCCTGTCCTGTGTGTGTTTGAACCAGTGATGATGAGCTCACCCCCTATGACATGTCAGCTGACCAGGAGATGAGCCAAGCTGCCCCACCTCGCTACCTCCGAGACTGTCTAGAGGGTAAGATACAGTATATAGGTCTCTCCATGGGTGGGAGATGGACGAAGCAACGTGTTGTATTTTACAGCAAAAGCTGCAGCAGAAGCGAACTCCTTTGTCTTTCGTCCTCGCCCACGTGTGCGCAACTGGCTGGGGAACGCGTTGTGTTGAGGGCTCCGTGGAGAAACTTGTGAAGGCTTTCATATGTCTTCCGTGGGTTGACTCATTTAAACCTATCATATATATATATATATATATAGGTTAATTTATGCTCTAAAATTATGTTTGTTTATATGGGCAGAATATAATATAAGATTAAGAAAAATGCCCTGCATTCATTTTAGACTAAATAAATAAAACAAGTTTAGGGGAATAACTTGAAAAATATAATCAATAAGCCTACTAATGCATTAATTAATAAAAATGTGCAAATATAAATACATTTTATTTCAACCTTGTAATAAGTATTAGGCTATAGTGATCGGTACCAGTGGCCTGTGTAAAGTCTACGAGTTGCATTTTTTAGATATGAAAAACAGGGAAATATTACTCTACTGCATGTCGGAGTGTCCAGATGACTGTGAGCTGATTAACCAGTAGACTAGGGGTAAATGTTAGCATCTGAATAGGAGACCCATTATAGGCCATCGCCTAACTTGCGCTATTCTTCAATAGGCTATGCGTAGGCTAATAGACCTACTTGTTGGGTGCACATTTGGTATCCAATTGTTTAGTTAGGCCTAGTGATAATGTCGACCATCATCAGCTGATCCAGGAAATATTTTTCTGAATGACAGACAAACAGCCTATAGCATGCCATGAAAAAACAGCCTGTGCGGAAAAAGTGTTTGTAAGAATGTCCAGAATATTTTGATGTCTTGTTCATTGCGCCAGTGAAGTCAGTTGGATCCAATCCAATACCCCTTCATTTATGTTGATTATCTGCTATTTTCTGCTGGATTTACAGCCGTGTCTACAAGATTTAACAGAGAAAGCATTAATGTAACGTGTTAATGTTTTCATGTTTCTGTGTGTCGAATTGGACACAGTCTAGGCTGCTGTGCGCAATTGTGTAGGATAGCCTAGGCCAGTGATTCCCAAACTTTTTTTTTAATAGTCCTATACCCCTTAACATATAACCTCCAGCTGCGTACCCCCTCTAGCACCATGGTCAGCGCACTCTGAAATGTTGTTTTTTGCCATCATTGTAAGCCTGCCACACACACTATTCAATACATTTATTAAACATAAGAATGAGTGAGTTTTTGTCACAACCTGGCTCGTGGGAAGTGACATAGCTCTTATATGACCAGGGCACAAATAATAATCAATAATTTTGCTCTTTTATTTAGCCATCTTACATATAACTTTATTTGTTCATCGAAAATTCACCACAGGTTAATGGTGTGCTTGAAAGGATGCACAAACTCTGCAATGTTGGGTTGTTTTGGAGAGTGTCTTCTTTCATTTTCCACACACAGTCTGTCCCTTTATTTAGTTTTCATGCTAGTGAGGGCTGAAAATCCACTCTCACATAGGTACGTGGTTGCAAAGGGTATCTGTGTCTTAACAGTGCGATTTGCCAAGGCAGGATACTCTGAGCACAGCCCAATCCAGAGATCTGGCAGGCTTCTGATTTAAATGACATTTTCACAGAACTGCTTGTTGCAATTTCAATGAGGCTCTCTTGTTCAGATATCGGTCAGTGGACTGGAGGCAGGGAATGAAAGAGAGAACGAATCCAGTTGTTTGTGTTATCCGTTTCGGGAAAGTACTTGCATAATTGCGCACCCAACTCACTCAGGTGCTTCGCTATATCACATTTGACATTGTCCGTAATCTTGAGTTCATTTGCACACAAAAAATAATACAATGATGTAAAGACCTGTGTGTTGTCCTTGTTAATGCAGACAGAGAAGAGCTCCAACTTCTTAATCATAGCCTCAATTTTGTCCCGCACATTATAGTTGTTTAGAGTCCCTATAATCCTATATTCAGATCATTCAGGCGAGAAAAAACATCTCCCAGATGGTGTGAAACTCGTCATCAGACAAAGTGAAAATGTTGGTCAGTAAAGAACTTTAAGCTAGTCTCTCAATTTAAAAAAAAGTTTCAATACTTTTCCCCTTGATAACCAGTGCACTTCTGTATGTTGTAAAGGTGTTACATGGTCGCTGCCCATATCATTGTATAGTGCATAAAATACACGAGAGTTCAGGGCCTTGCTTTAACAAACTTAACCATGTTCACTGTTGTGTCCAAAACATCTTTCAAGCTGTCAGCTATTCCCTTGGCAGCAAGAGCCTCTCAGTCGATGCTGCAGTGTACCCAAGTGACGTCGGGAGAAACTGCTTGCAAGCGCATTACCACTCCACTATGTCTCCCTGTCATCATGGCTTTTGCGCCACCAGTACAGATACCAACACATGTTGACCACCAAGTCTATTTGATGTCACAATGCTGTCCAGTACTTTAAAAATATCCTCTCCTGTTCTAGTTTCCAGTGGTTTGCAGAAGAGGATGTCTTCCTAATTGACCCCATAAACGTAATGGACATATACCCGGAGCTTTGCCAGGTGACTCATTCAGCTGTAACTCATAGAATTCACTGGCTTGAATACGAAGCAGTAATTCTTTCAAAACATGTCACTGATGCGTTGTGAAACAGTGTTGTTTGAAGTAATTGTCTGTATAGTTTTTTTGTCTTTTTCCCCCCAGCATTGTCCCAGCAGGAAGAATTAAGTCCTCCAAAATAGTATGGGGCTTGCATGACCTTGCCACTCGGTAGCTCAGCATATAAATCTCATCTAGCCCCTTCTTCTTATTAATGGTATCTGTTTCTGTAACCGAGGTTAGGGGATTGAATCCCCAAGCTGACAAGGTAAAAAAATCTGTCATTCTGCCCCTGAACATTGTAAATAAGAATTTGTTCTAAACTGACTCGCCGAGTTAAATAAAAATATATTTGTGCCTCTTCGATGTCTGTTCGGCGCTTGCCCGGGTAGCTCTTCGGCTGCATCAGATTCACAACTGTCAGTGTCCATGTTAGCTGGGCTAACAACATGTAGAATTACTGATGCTAGCATTGGATGTGCTCGTGGAAGCAGAACAACGTGTCGTTGACAGGTGAAGGTGTAGTACTGCTGGTATGTGTCTCTGGCTACTCGGGCGAGTATATATAAATATATATATATATATACTTTTTTTATGTGAATCACATTTTTATTTGGCGTACCCTCATCGGCATTGCTACTCCAGTTTGGGAATACCCAAGGTATTTCCTTTCTGTTATTCAGGACATTTTAATGACAACAAATGAGAAGCCTAGTGGGCTTATAAACAAAGTGATTTGGTGACTTTGATGTAAATCATGATGATGGTAAGAGCCCCAGTAACAGATTGACTCTTATCCTTTTCATCATAGAGGCTGTTACTTTGTCTCTAAAATCACAATGTTTCCTTTTTTTTTGTGACAAATAGTATTTTCTTATTTGAAACCATCAAATGTCGGCCTTTTACTAGATCCGAATAGACACAGTTTCACATTTTTTGACAGACTCAAATAGAAACAGGCAATGGGCTACAGCTTGCTTCAGTTTCCCCGCCAAATAGGCCTACAAGGAAACTCGATATACTGTACGACGACGGTGACTATGCAGGGGGATTTGTACGCAGTGTCGTGCCTTCCACAAAAAGTTATGCTTGACAAGTAAGCAGAGATGGGGGTAGGTAGCCTAGCGGTTAAGAGCGTTGTGCCAGTAACCGAAAGGTTGCTGGTTTGAATCCTTGAGCTGGCAGGGGTGGAAAGATCTGCTGTTCTGCCATTGAGCAATGTAGTTAATGCCCAACAACAAACGTCGATTAAGGCAGCCCTCCGCACCTCTCTGATTCAGATGATTTGGGGAAAATTGGGAAGACGTGTCGTTTGAATGCATTCAAACTTCCAAGAAGCCAGTTTTTCAGACTGCGCCGTATATGCCACTCCACAGAGGACTATCTATAAAAAGCAGCGGAGATGCGCAATATGTTTCTAAGAAGAGGCTACACACAATGTGTGAAAACACGAGATGAACTGCTACAAAAATACCCACTAGAGCTAAAGAACACTGTCGTGTTCACCACCACATATACTTTGCACTTGCGAAAAGTGGGAGGTGCTGTCGAGAAACTCTGGCATGTTTTATCATCGGACCTAGCTTTGCCAGCAAAATTTAAGAATCCACCACTTATTGTATATAGGAGAGGTTGCAATTTACGCGATACATTGGTCTTGACCTCCCCATAAATGTAAAGGACATATACCAGGAGCTGTGCCAGGTCCGCCACGCCTGTTGACTCATTCAGATGTAACTCATAGAATTCACTGGCTGCCAGCCACAAAAGAAAATCAGCCAGGCTCTTTTACGGCCTCTTGCCGAATGGTAGCTATAAATGCAGAGGTTGCGCACAGTGCAACAATATGATGAAGTGTGAATATTTCTGCCACCGACTGACAGGAAAACGGTTCCAAATAAATTAAATTTTTACGTGCTCCACCACCCATGTTATCTACATGATTAAATGCCCATGTGGGCTGTTATGTATGTAAAACCCGTAAATGATTTGGTTCGTTCATCCTTCCATCCATCTCTCCCCAGCCTTCCTCTCATCTGAGGACCCAGTGAGGGTGGATCTCAGTCTGAGAGCCATTGAGGGCTTGGTGAGGAAGAACACTTCTACAGCTCGAGAGGTGAGAGGTCACACACTGTTTACTACATTAAAATGATAAGCATATAGTTCCCTTGTTATAGTCGTTCCCTTAATGTTTGTCGCTCCTCAGGTCAGTGTTGAACTGAGCAAGGTGCTGCTGCACATGGAGGACAGGTACAACACTGTGGGTTTCCTGAGTCTCAGGCAGGCTGCTATGGTGGCCCTCACTGTCACCGACTCTGTCCCAGTAAGATATTTCACCTTAATCTTAACCATCTACCTTTTTATATTATGGTTTAGTTTCATACACTGAGTGTACAAAACATTAGGAACACCTGCTATTTCAATGACAGACTGACCAGATGAATCCAGGCAAAGCTATAATCCCTTATTGATGTCACTTGTTAAATCCACTTCAATCAGTGTAGATGAAGGGGAGGAGACAGGTTAAAGAAGGATTTTTAAGCCTTGAGACAATTGAGACATGGATTGTGTGTGTGCCATTCAGAGGGTGAATGGGTAAGACAAACTATTTATGTGGCTTTGAATTGGGTATGGTAGTAGATGCCAGGCGTGTGTCAAGAACTGCAACGCTGCAGGGTTTTTCACACTCAACAGTTTCCCGTTTGTATCAAGAATCGTCCACCACCCAAATTACATCCAGCCAACTGTGGGAAGCAATGGAGTCCAGCATCCCTGTGGAACGTTTTCGACACCTTGTAGAGTCCATGCACCTATGAGTTGAGGCTGTTCTGAGGCAAAAGGGGGTGCAGCTCAATATCAGGAACGTGTTCCTAATGTTTTGTACAGTCGGTGTGTATGATCAATATTCACTGCTAAATTACACCATGTCCTTTTTAATTCTCATCCGTTTCATTCACAGGTGACTGAGTATCTGACCACAGAGTTCTACTCCATGAATTACAGTATACGACAACGGCTGGATATTTTAGAGGTGAAGAGAACACGGTTCCTCCCTAGTATCTTCTGTGAATGTAGAATGCCTTTTACAAAGGCTTCATAACCATTTATTTATCTCTCCTGTGTCAGGTCCTTATTATGTCTGCGCAGGAGCTCTCTCAACCAATCACTGACAAAGGAGGTCCATCCAAGGCCATTCAGCGGGTTACCATGAATACACCCCTTTACCCCGGCGATGACCCCATACACTGGCGACAAGTGGTGGAGAGGCGGATTCAGAGTAAGACCAAACGGCTCAGTAAGGTAGGCTGCACAACAGTTTCAAGAAAGTTATTTCTTTGCCTTTTAAATAATACTGGAATTAAGACTCTAACCATACAGTAGCTAAATCTGATTCCTGATCAATGTTAAGATGGGTTTTGTTCTGCCCTCATTTCAGGGCGTCACTCACCCCCCAGCCAAGCCCACCCCAAACCGTTATGCCCCTGTTGCTGGCCACTTCTTCTTCCCTCTGCTCAGAAACTATGACAGGTAATGTGTTGGAATGTACAGTGGGGCAAGTCAGCCACCAATTGTGCAAGTTCTCCCACTTAAAAAGATGAGAGGCCTGTAATTTTCATCATAGGTACACTTCAACTATGACAGAAAAAAATAAGAAAAAATCCAGAAAATCACATTGTAGGATTTTTATGAATTTATTTGCAAATTATGGTGGAAAATAAGTATTTGGTCACCTACAAACAAGCAAGATTTCTGGCTCTCACAGACCTGTAATTTCTTCTTTTAAGAGGCTCCTCTGTCCACCACTCGTTACCTGTGTATAGGTCCCTAGCAAATGAGTGTGAGGCAATGTGAGAGAGTGTGCGTGTACAGTATTACTGTATATATACAGTATTCTTCATTTGAAGCACAGTTTATTTGTGTCACACCTTTTGTGCTACACAATTGTATTTGAGTTCTTGTATGCAAGTGAACAACCATTGTTGTTCCAATACTAACATTTCTCCTTGACCTTGACTCCTAGGCCTCAGGTGACCTTTGACCTGCTGGGCGGTGACCACCTGGTTCTGGGGAGACTGATCCACACGCTGGGACTCCTCCTGCACCTAGCAGTCAATGCTCCGGTAGGCTACAACTTGATTTCTTCTGGTGTCACCTCATAAAATGTCTCCCTTGCTTTGACTAGGCTAGTATTTGACTGAGTTAGGTGTCTAAAACATGTCCATTATTCGCTACTGCATAGCATAATGTCACCTCAGAAAATATCCCCATTGCTGTAACTATGTGATTGAATGGGTTGTCTGGTGTTTTGCAGGTGGCCACTCAGATGGGCAGAGCTCTGTTGGATTTTGTCTGGGCCGTACGCTACCACGTTGACCAGTGAGTATGTCTATACACCGTCATAAATAGGAAACTGTTTGAGTGTGGGTAGGAAGGAAGGTCTTTTGTCCAACTGGTCTATGGCTTACCCAACCTCTGTATTTCCAACATAGGATGGTGCGGCGAGGAGTCCTATTTGCTGTCTGCTCCGTCTTTCTGAGCATGCCCAGTCAGAGTTTGCTGGTGGAGCTCAGTGATCAGCTGTTTGAGACCAGAGCATGGCTGGCAGGTGAGAATACAGGGCAGAACAATAAAGTAAAATCACTTATGTTACTATATACAAGAGTAGAGACCAGACTACTTTCTCAACATACTTGACAGAGTTGTCTCATCCAGTGAATTCAGGGAGTAGAGTTTGACATTAGTGGTTTATTATGATTACATGTAGGCTGTACTTGACAGCTAAAGCTGAATTGCAGTACACTGAACATAAACAACTTTGAAAATTCACTTGGCCGCTGGATAATGGCGCCGAAGGAGATGGCTGCCGTTTTACGGTCTCCTAACCAATTGTTCTATTGTGTTTTTTTTGCATTATTTGTAAGTTATTTGGTACATAATGTTACTGCCGTTGTATCATGACCGAAAAGAGCTTCTAGATATCAGGACATCGATTACTCATCTCGTATTGGAAGAATTTTTCTGTAATGAGTCGGACGCGAAGGATTTACTTCAGACACCCGACAAGGCCCAAATCCCGTGATTCGCATGAGAAAGAGACGGAGATGTCGGGGTGCCTTTTAAGGATGAGTGGGTAATCTGCCTCTAACATCAGTACTATTAGTCAACGTACACTCATTGGATAACAAAATAGACAAACTACGATCACTAATATCCTACCAATGGGACATTAAAAACTCTATCTTATGTTTCACAAAGTTTTGGCCTCTGTGTAATGCTCATTCCTTCGACGGTAAACGTGAATCCGACCATCACCCCTGGTGAGACAAAACTGCATCTCGTCAGTGAAGAGCACTTTTTGCCAGTCCTGTCTGGTCCAGCGACGGTGGACCAGACATGTTGATGTTGTTGATGATGTTGTTGCTTGTGATGTCTGGTGAGGACCTGCCTTACAACAGGCCTACAAGCCCTCAGTTAAGCCTCTCTCAGCCTATTGCGGACAGTCTGAGCACTGATGGAGGGATTGTGCGTTCCTGGTGTAACTCAGGCAGTTGTTGTTGCCATCCAGTACCTGTCCCGCAGGTGTGACGTTCGGATGTACCGATCCTGTGCAGGTGGTCTATCCGCTGCGAGGATGATCAGCTGTCCGTCCTATCTCCCTGTAGCGCTGTCTTAGGCGTCTCACAGTACAGACATTGCAATGTATTGCCCTGGCCACATCTGCAGTCCTCATGCCTCCTTGCAGCATGCCTAAGGCACGTTCACGCAGATGAGCAGGGACCCTGGGCATCTTTCTTTTGATGTTTTTCAGAGTCAGTGGAAAGGCCTCTAAATTTTCATAACCGTGACCTTAATTGCCCACCAAGCTGTTAGTGTCTTAACGACCATTCCACAGGTGTATGTTCATTAATTGGGGTGGCAGGGTAGCCTAGTGGTTAGAGCGTTGGGCTAGTAACCGGAAGGTTGCAAGTTCAAATCCCCGAGCTGACAAGGTACAAATCTGTCGTTCTGCCCCTGAACAGGCAGTTAACCCACTGTTCCTAGGCCGTCATTGTAAATAAGAATTTGTTCTTAACTGACTTGCCTGGTTAAATAAAGGTAAAATAAAATTTAAAAATAAAAATTGTTTATGGTTCATTGAACAAGCATGGGAAATTGTTTAACCCCTTTACAATGAAGATCTGTGAAGTTATTTGGATTTTTATAAATTATCTTTGAAAGACAGGGTCCTGAAAAGGGGACTTTTCTTTTTTTGCTGAGCTTACTTGTTCATATTACTTCGACTAACCTGTGCCCCTTCACGTTGACTCTCTTCCGGTACCCCCTGTATATTGCCTCGCTACTGTTATTTTACTGCTGCTCTTTAATTATGTTATTTTCATTTTTTACTCATCTAGTTTTTACTCCACTTTTTTTTGTAACTGCATTGTTGGTTAACCTCTCTGGGATATGTTTTCCCTGGCCAAAAGCCAGGGAAAATGCAGAGCGCCAAATTCAAATAAATTACTATAAAAATCTAACTTTCATTAAATCACACATGCAAGATAGCAAATTAAAGCTACACTTGTTGTGAATCCAGCCAACATGTCAGATTTCAAAAAGGCTTTTCGGCGAAAGCAAACGATGCTCTTATCTGAGGATAGCACCTCCGTAAACAAAGAGAGAAACCATATTTCAACCCTGCAGGCGCGACACAAAACGTGGAAATAAAAATATAATTCATGCCTTACCTTTGACGAGCTTATTTTGTTGGCACTCCAATATGTCCCATAATCATCACAAATGGTCCTTTTTGTTCAATTAATTCCGTCGATATAAATCCAAAATGTCCATTTATTTGGCGCGTTTGATCCAGAAAAACACAGGTTCCAACTTGCTCAACGTGACTACAAAATATCTCAAAAGTTACCTGTAAACTTTGCCAAAACATTTCAAACTACTTTTGTAATACAACTTTAGGTATTTTTTAATGTAAATAATCAATAAAATTGAAGACGGTGTGATCTGTGTTCAATACAGAAGGAAAACAAACTATAGCTACATTTCTGGTCACGCACCTCTATCTAACAGTACACTTCAAGTGACCCTCGTTCAAGATGGCCGTACTTCTTCATTACACAAAGGAATAACCTCAACCAATTTCTAAAGACTGTTGACATCCAGTGGAAGCGATAGGAACTGCAAGAAGGTCCCTTAGAAATCTGGATTCCCAATGAAAACCCATTGAAAAGAGTGACCTAAAAATAAAAAATAAATCTGAATGGTTTGTCCTCGGGGTTTCGCCTGCTAAATAGGTTCTGTTATACTCACAGACATGATTCAAACAGTTTTAGAAACTTCAGAGTGTTTTCTATCCAAGTCTACTAATAATATGCATATCTTCTCTTCTGGGGATGAGTAAGCAGGCAGTTGTATTTGGTCATGCATTTCATCCGGACGTGAAAATACTGCCCCGTCACCAAGAAGTTAATGGCTTGTAAGCATTTCACTGTAAGGTCTACACCTGTTGTATTCGGCTAATGTGACGAAAACAATTTGGTTTGGTATAATGGTCTGGTTAGCTCGTGTACCAGCCCGAGTCGTGTCAACTTGCTTTCATCCTCAGTCCTCCTCAGCTTCTCTGCATCCACACTAGATTAGGTTTGCGCACTCCTACTAATGGGCAGCACCCACTTGGTGATGCTTAAGCTGCCACTGGCGCTAAAAAGCTCACCGCACATCAGTTCAAAGTAGTACGACTCCTTTGCTGTCGCCACACTGCAGTCCCACTTCTCAAATATAATGATTTTGTTGATGAACTGAAAATGGCATTGTTTTCAGGGTATTTCTGACCCTAAGCCTACCATTGTCACATTAGCGCTGTAAGTTTTACACGCCTTTGATGACATCATTCAGGGCTGACCTTGGGTTATGTGTATTTTAGGGATGACCAGAAGAATGTGGTTAAAAAGAGCACAGTCCAGATGTTCATGCAGCTGCTCAGTGTGTGTGAATCTGAGAACACACGCGCACACACACACACACACACACACACACACACACACAGCTGGGGTGAGCATTGCTGGGAAATGGAGGGAATCCAGGATGTCCTGTGCAGACTGTCTGTGACGCCATTCACTCATCAATGGAAATGTAAATTCTCCCAAGGACATTACCAATAGTCCAGAAGACACATGAATGTTAAAAATGTTACAGAATCATGAATGCTTGGGTTTTCAATGTGAATCAACTGTATTGCATTTTTAAAAAGCCTTGCATTTAAAAAAAATACATGCTTGTTTTATTGCTTGAACAGCCTCATTGTTCTTTATGGTTAATTTCTACCTGTTTACCGTAATAATGATACTCATGGTCCAACCTGTTGTGCTGTTGACAGACGTAGCTGAAGGTGACCCTGATACAGACTGCAGGAACCTGGCCGTGCAGAGCCTGGTGCTGCTGGAGAAGAGTCTGAAGACTGAAATGAACCCTGCTGCACTGGTCCTGCAGTCATGATCACAACATGATGATACACAGTGGACCTTGAAGTCCTATCCCTCTGGTGTACAAAAGGAAACAAACAGCTAGTGTATTGGTTGTGACTGCCGGTGTATTGGTAGTGACTGCTTTAGGACACTGTGACATGAGTACAAATTATGCTTGCCAACAGGAACTGGCTGGCAGAAAGCCTGAGGATGTGGCGGATCCTGGACACTGAAGGATGTCCTTTAAGCTAGAGCTACAGGCGCTGCATCCCCACCATATCCTGAAATGAATAAATGCATGCCAAAGGAAAGAAGTATGTTTATGTGAAGGAGGAGTGTGGAACAGTGCTACACATACACTGCATTGTTTGGTGTTTTAGGCTGTGTTTCTGTGTAGCACTTTGACATCGGCTGATGTAAAAAGGGCTTCATAGATACTGGATTTCAATCAATCACATGTAAGGGGCCATAGCTTTCATCTGGATTGAGTCTGTCATGGATAGAGCAGGTGTTCCTAATGTTTTGTACACTCAGTGTATACTTGCAGACACACACACACACACACACACGAATTCATTAAGCAGTTGAAACATACCAAGACTGGAAAGGAGGATGTCATTAGACAAAAATAAATTACATGTATTAAAATGTTTGTGGAGGATGTCTTTTTTTCTTTTTCCTGACCAGGAACATCCCTCTGTACTATAGGTGTTTGCTTACACAGGAAGTCCTGTAAATTATGTTTCCTTACACACGTGTACAACATGCATCCTTCCCCCGGAGAAAGACCACGCATGTGGACTTGTGTGTACCTCAACAAGTGATTATTTGGGAGATTAATTTCAGCTGCCTGAAACAGCAGAATCCTCCATAATAAAATACAAATATATATAAAGAGAGAGAGAGAAACCAGTAGCCTGGGAGCCACTCTGCTTTTGTTCTCATGTTTGCTGTGACAATGAATGTGTCAAGGAGCTGGGAATGCACACAACGGATCTGAGACCAGGCTACTCAGTAAATTGTTCCTGGCTCCTTTCTGTTTCAGGGCCATGGAGAGATGTCAAACACCTACAAATCCTTGCCCTCCTGAGTAGAATGACATTGTGTACCTTTGTCTATCAGAAAAATACAATCAGTAACCGTTCATGTTGCATCTAATGGACGTAATCAAATTAACAGGTTCTGGGAATATGTATTAACTTGAAGTAGAGAGCTATTTCTGTATTCAATGTCGCTTTAGTTACGGAGCTGTAAGCAACCCTGTAAAAATGAAAGTTTGTGTTGTGAGCCACATGCCATAACACACCGATTTAATCGGTAGTTTCCGTAACTCCTCCCACCCTTTCCGACGACGTTGTCGGGGTAACTAGAAGGGGCGCTTTTTTCCCTACAGGGCAGCAGAGCAAGGAGCTGTAAGCAACCCTGTAAAAATGAAAGTTTGTGTTGTGAGCCACATGCCATAACACACCGATTTAATCGGTAGTTTCCGTAACTCCTCCCACCCTTTCCGACGACGTTGTCGGGGTAACTAGAAGGGGCGCTTTTTTCCCTACAGGGCAGCAGAGCAAAACCACAGTACTGGAATTGCCAATTTGCTATTTATGTTATCACGACTATTTACCAATTTTTGGACGGCACCTATAATAAATATTTTCATGTAACTTCTCTATTCTTTTGAACTCTGACTCCTTCGTAAACTGGAGCATACAGTTTAATGCCAACGTTAGCTAACCATAGCATGCTATTTTTGCAACAGGCCCCAATGGCAATGGATTAAGTTAGCTAGCTAGCTGGCTAACGTTAGCTCGCAGCCAATGCTGATTTAGTTACCTTAGCGAAGTTACTTAGCTAGCCTGTCTTTTGCAATTAGTTTTGTCCAGTAATCCACATAACGCTCACAAATAACCAGAGGACCATTTTGAACAGCCAGGTCTGTTTGTGTTAGCTAAGTTAACGTCGCTAGCTAGCTACAGTTGTCAGGAACATCATTCCAGCAGTTTCTAGCTAACTTGCTTAGCAGCAGCAGTAGCTATTATGTTGCTTGGTTATCTGATCAAGTCACTTGATGCAACACATAAGTGACATGCTACTTACTCTCTGTTGTTATCATCTATGCATAGTCAATTTAATAACTCTACCCACGTCTACATCAACTAACCGGTGCCCCCTTACATTGACTCTGTACCGGTACCCCCCCTGTATATAGTCTCGCTATTGTTATTTTACTGCTGCTCATTAATTACTTGTTAATTTTATTCCTTATTTTTATCTGTAATTTTTGTATTATTATTTAGATGTTTTTTTTTATAGTGTTTATATATATTTTTAAACTACGTTGTTGGTTAGGGGCTCATAAGTAAGCATTTCACTGTTGTATTCAGCGCATGTGACTAATACAATTTGATTTAATTTTAATAACATTTGAAAGACCTTAGCTATTTTGCCATCTCCTATGGTTATTGTTTGGCAAGACCGCATAAACAGATCTGGGATTCAGGTTAGGGTCAGAGTGACAATGTATACATTGGAAACCATTCTACTAAGCTCCTGTCCCATGCTGACTGGTTGTGGTTGGTTCCAGAGATGTGGCGATGCGGGCGGCAGTGGGTGGGGACGAGAGTGCCCTGGACATGTTCAACTGGAGGAAGGCTGGGAAGTTAGAAGACTATTAGTGTTTTTACCTGCGTTGTCCCCTTGCGTGTGTGTGTGTTTGAATGTGTACGTGCATGCATGTCTGAGATATTCCCCTGAAACAAGCCCTCAACGGTTAGTGTGTGTTTAGGTTTGGTGCGCTGCCTGGTGTAATGAAGCAAAATTAAAGCAGCACTGTCACTGCTTGCCTTGGTGAGTGTGAATTGACTCTGTGACTCCGTGTCCTGTCGTGGAAATACTAATTAATAATGATTAGAGACAAGGTCAATCACCAATCAGGATTTTTCTTTATTCAAAACGTATTAATAACATTAATTATTGCAATAATGAAGCTGGTCGACGAACCACCGCTAGATGATTAGTTGAGAGCCCAACGAGCAGATTTGAGCCACAGCATTTTATAGCAAAGTATATCTTCCTGAATGTTCATGACAAACAACAGATGTATGGAATGGGTCACAAGGTTAAGATTTTTATGAAGGGTACTAATAATTCACAGCAGACAGTATCTGCTGTAAATACTGTTCTCATTGTGTAGAAACCAGGGTCTGGCCCCCAAAACAAGGTTCCTTTCATTATCCATACCCAAGCCATCTCTCCCTGGTACCTTCCAGTCAAACCGAAGCAACCTCCCTCACATGAATGGAATGTGACTTGTTAGGTTTATCACCCAAGGTATCGTAAATCTACTGTCAGCATTAAGCCCCAGATGCCCACTCTCCGTTCACACAGACATAATATAGTTCTAAGAACCCCCTATTCTGATGCATAAAGCAACCATTTGATGCAATGACAGTATTATAACAATCTTGTAATTTCCAGAAAAGGTACACTGTGTGAATGAGTGTGGTACACTGTGTGAATGAGTGTGGCAGGAGTAGCCCAGTGCTCAGTGTGGATGGCTCCACACAGAAGCTCTTCTATCTGAAGAGGAGAGACGTCCTAGAAATCATGAAAACCCTTTTGATGTCGCAGTACACTCTGGGACCTGAGGGGGGAGCCCCGGAGCTCATGAAGGTACAGTGTCACAGTCAATTTAAATAAAATTGTATTGGTCACGTACACAGATTACAGTGGCACAGTCAATTCAAGTGTGACTTTGTGTGTTTATGGGTTCTGTTGTCACAGGTGAAGCTGAGCGGAAAGAGTGGCCCGAAGCGCAGATATCGTTTCAACAGAGACAGGCCTCTCATCACAGCTACAGGGGAACAGGTCATCAGGTCAGACACACACACTCACTGTTGCGCTGACATACATTGTGGTGCTGACATACATTGTGTTGTAGGCTCTGGGACTTGGATAGGGATGACAACTATGTTCTCTCTCTGGATGAGAGCCTGGGTAGGACTGAACTTTACTGGTGTTGTGAAAATGTGTGCTAATTGAGTGCTATGGTAGACTTATGTTAAATGGATTACTATTACACAGTGTATATACCAGTCACTAGCCTAGTCCCAGATCTGTGTGTTATCTAGTGGTTAGAGCTTTGGACTAGTAACCGAAAGGTTGCAAGATTGAATCCCAGAGTTGACAAGGTAAAATTCTGTTGTTCTGCCCCTGAACAAAGCAGTAACCCACTGTTCCTACGCCATCATTGAAAATAAGAATTTGTTCTTAGCTGACTTGCCTAGTTAAATAAAGGTAAAATAAATCAAATTCTTGCCAGCAAATCCTGAGTGTCAAGTTTGGAGAAGCTAATCTTCACCATTAAAAAAATATAAAGCATTCCAAGCGTCATCACATTTGCAGACTTATGTAAGATAACTGACTGTTCCTAATGTTATTAGTAAATTGGATAGTCATAATTTAGGATAATAATTGAACTCAAATCACTTTAGCCAAAAAAAGACTGTTCAATGCAGCGCGAGGTGGAGTAGGCTTAGGCTAGGCTATATCAGATAGGCCTATGTTTCTTTGGCTTTGCACAGGAAAAATGTGGCCTTTTATAAAAACATTTCATACACTTCTACAACACTTTATAAGACCTGAGAGATTAGCAGAATCTTTTTTTATATGACTTTCAAGAGGCACTGACCCAATGATAATGACAGTGAATATGCACGCTCACCGGGGATGTCAGTGTCAGTGCTTGCCATTTATCTATGTCTTGTTTGTGGTGCTGGAATTCTTAGTAGGTAGCCTATGGTTTTTGTGCATATTCTGCAAACAGGCTGGTCCAAGTCATCTGGTTCTCCATTGTCGATAGGTTTGAAACGGAAATGAAACCAAAAAAGCCATCTTTTTCACCTCATTCCTCCAATCTACTGTAATAAGGAAAAAGGCCAGAGGTGAAGGGCTATCAGATCTACAGGTACCCCCGGTCCCCACTTTTCACCCCACCCCCCCTCAATGAACTGAATTTGCCTTCAAAGATTCTCTCCTATTCACACATATAACGGATTACAGTTTAATCAAAAGATTAAGTTAGCAAAACAATACCATACAATAAATAGTTAAAACTCCCGCTATGGGTAAAGTATATCTACATTCAAATGAAGTACATCAAACATTTTATAATAAATGTAAAAAGGCTTTTGAAGGTTTTTATTTTCATGATGGTTTTCATCCAAAACCATCAATGTTATGGTTATCCATTTAACGTCACAGCCCTATAGTCGTTCTCCCTTGCCTAACTCCCCATGCGTCTTCTCAGAGATCCTAGCTGCAAGCACCAACAGGGAGCGTATAGCTCTGTGGAGAATGGTGAGCCAGCCAAACACCAAGATAGAAGGCCCAGGCCCAGTGGAAACTACAGACACCCATGGAGATTGAGGGCATTGTCACCTAGATCCAGGTACACCACTTTACTGCAGTGCTACTGTAACAGTACTCTTCTTGCATTGTATGCAGTCATCGACACGGACTTCAATTTGTAGCACCAGTCATGGAAATGTATTCTGATAGAAACGGCACAAAATTGCACATCATGCAATGCACACAGCTCACCATCCATCTCTGCACTCATACACTCTGGTTTGGTGCTTGTTCACTGGGATGATTCTAACTTAACCATCATCGTAAGCAAGCCACGCAAACCAGCCAATAAGATGCCATATTGAGAAGGTGAAGGCAAGACAAAACTAAAACCAAAAACCCATTGGCTTAACAATAAAGTGGCAAGGTGAATCCCCAATATAACCGTGTTACACTACATTATACTGTATTGACTCTTGGCCACAACAGAGACAGTGTATTATATCCTCATCCCATCACCTTGTTTAGACAGATCCTAATCACAATTCATTTACAATGCGTTTTTTCATTTGTCACACCTGGCCTAAAACATTTGATTTCACTGATTGTGATCACAAAACTATTACCATTCTCATAGACAGTTGTCGTAGCAGAATCAGAATATAAAAGATCTCAGTTGCCATTATGTTGGCACTCAGAATTCATTTATAGACACTGAATTGATCTGAGAGTCAAGGGGCTATGGTGAAGCTCATATTATTAAAATATGAAGTTTAAAGTATAACTCTGACTTGTCTGTGGTTTGTAAACTCTCCTTTCACTTAGTAATACAGGAAATTACCACGACACAGTGCAGTTATATTAGTGACTATGTTGTTTAAGTTTTACGATAATGTGTTGTCTGATTGATTACAATTGTCTTGTGGAGTTTCCAGTGGGGCTCCAACCTGAGCCTGCTGGCTGCCAACAGTGTGATCACAGTGCTGATCATCTGTGAGCACGTCATGTCGGCTCACTTCGGCCAGCAGGTGGCAGCTGTGCAGCAGCTGCCACCTGCTGTGCAGCTCAGCCTCACCATGCTGTGCAGCTCAGCCTCACCATGTTCTGCTGTGCAGCTCAGCCTCACCATGTTCAGCACCAACTCCCATCTTACCCTGTGCTCAGACATGCACATCAAGGGTGTCTGCATAACCAAGGTAACCAACCCCAAAATGTGTCTCGTTACACTAGGTAACCAGCCCATAAATGTGTCCCGTCACCAAGGTAACCAGCCAGGGAGGCTATCGAGGAATTTGTTTCTGCTCAATATATGACACTTGAACTGTGTCCATCTCACACAAGCAGGTATGAGTATGTGAGGTGTGTCAAGTGGTCATCTCTTAAGGTCCGTACACACCAAAGACGATAACTATAACAATAAGTATATCGATAAGAAAGTAGAAGTTGTTCTAATTCAAGTGAACAGTAGCGTATACACTACAACGATAACAAAAAAAACAATGGAGAATATAACGATAGCTATCGTTGGGATCACTTTCAGAGCGATTTCCCCCCAACGATACAATGTCATCAACCAATCAAACACCCGTTCTATTGAAGCGTTCTAGGTGTGTGAGGAATAGTTGCCCGGAGGGGAGAGGAGATGGGGCAAAGCACACAGTGAGCTTTCCTGAATTACTGGGCATGTGAGCATATTGGTGGCCACATTAATTATAGGACGACTTGGGAGACTAATGATCCACAACAGACAGTGCATCTCAGTATCAGAAGATGCCCATATATCTTCATATGGTACAGTTTTCTGACAAAAAACACCATATGAGTGGCCTGTTAATGTACCTTTTAAACGGGTGAGAATAGACCCATAACTGATCCAAGTGGTTGCATAATCAAGCCGAGGCAGTTATTTTGGAATGAAACATACTTTCAAAACTCTGGGTGTTTTTGCAGTTATTCACTGCAGTTTACAGCCTACACAATAATTGTGTACTCGCTTGAAAACAATAATAGAATTCCTCATTGCGTTGTTTATTTGTAGCCTAGGTCACAACGTAGACCTAATCAATAGGGGAGCCTATTGAGCCTATTATGTAGAAACTGAAAACTTTGGCAGTAATTGTAGTTCTCTTCCATTTGATACCACATGATTACTTGATCAATTCACTGCGGCTAAACTGCGATTTTCACTGTAAAGTACAAAAAGTATCACACATGCAGTGCGCAGCCTGGGGGAACACACAGTGCATGTGGCATTTCATAATCTGATTACTTTTATTCTTGCACTTTGTCAGGTAAATATGTATAGCCCTAATATTTAGATAATGAATGGCCTAAGATTTAGCAAATTTTTAGCTTCTTACTTTGGCTGCATATCTCTAGCCTCTCTCTTCCAGCTGTTCCTGTGCCTAGTAGGCTATAGACTACACAAGCCTACACTATTCCTCTTCTCGTCAAGTTCTAGGAAAAGCTATAGGCTACTATAGCTTGTTAGACATTTATTTTTATAATAGGCCTGTTTGAGGAG
The DNA here is from genome assembly GCF_002021735.2 of Oncorhynchus kisutch. Lineage (NCBI taxonomy): Eukaryota > Metazoa > Chordata > Actinopteri > Salmoniformes > Salmonidae > Oncorhynchus > Oncorhynchus kisutch. Next base: position 8,804,286 of record NC_034198.2, read on the forward strand.
AAGCAGGCTTGGTTTTGTTACTTGCTGAATGTAAAATACAGCAAAGGCCAAACAACCTTTTGGGGAAAGTTAAGGAGAGAGAGTGCAGTGCGTTGGTGTGATCACTTTGACCAGTGATGATAACATTGTTGTCTGTGTTACCACATTAATAAGCCTACAGTGAGCGGTAGAATGTGTCGATCACTTGATTGACGTGTACTTTAGAACGATAAAAAATACTCTAGTGTGGATCCTTGCCAACATTTTATAGTTACGTTAAGTTTATCGTTATTGTCCTTGGTGTCGACGGGCCCTTACCATGACTGTGGCTCAGTTGGTAGAGCACGGAGCTTGCAACCCCACGGTTGTGGGTTAGATTCCTACAAGGGGCCAGTACGAAAAAGTATGCAGTCACTACTGTACGTCGCTCTGGATAAGAGCGTCTGCTAAATTACTACCATATAAACGTTTTGAATATTAGGCATCTGATGTTTAGGTGTTGTGTGTTCAGGACATAGTCACAGTGTGGAACGGGAAGCAGGTCACTGTGTACGAATCCTCAGGGACAACTCTACGCAACACGGGGTAACGTAGTTAAATAGTCACAACTCCAGCATGTTGTGCACAACACCAGTGCACAACACCAGCATGGCACTGCATAACACTATCATAAGCATTGTTAAGACAGATACTTAGTGTTATTAAGCCCTGTGTGAATCCTCCTATCCGGCTCGCCCCCAGGATATTTCCCGTGTGAGTCCCAGGTCTTAGCTGTGCTGTGAATATCTACACTGTGGAGCCCAATACGGTCCAGGTCCACACACCACAGGTCGGTCCCCTTATCTGAAACCCTCTGCCTATCCACATTCCCTCCCTTCTTACCCTTTTCTGTTCACACTTGGTACACACACACACACACACACACACACCACAGTCACACATGCATATACTCATGCACACACACACATGCATACTGCCTCATATGGCTTCAAATCTATTTCAGTGTTGTTTTTTGCTGTTTTCTGTGGCCTATATTATAGATAAGCAATGTGTATCTATCTTGCTCTGCCTCCCAGGGCACAGTGAAGCAACTGCTAGCGACAGGGCAACCTTGTGCCGCTCGGTGGGTGTCAGGGCTACCTGGTGGTTGGAACAGACACATTTAACCTTTATTTAACGAGGACAATGATCAAGGTATTTGACCTCACCCGCAGGTATACACACAGCATATAAAATTCCTATTACCTCCAGTCAATTCACATTTCTTGTAATGCCACAACCTCTGTCTCAAATCAGCATCGTTAGCCAGTATAAATAAATGAGTTATGACATTATGTCACCACTGGAGCCACTTGATATTACAAAGTCCAATTTAGTTTTGCTGGTCTCCATCATGTTTAGTTGCAACATAGCTAATATAATAATATATGCTGTTTAGCAGATGCTTTTATCCAAAGCTACTTAGTCAGGCTAATCCCTTTTATTACATACTGCAACAACATTTTCAGGGTTCATTCAATAAGTCACAATAGTGTGTGTATATTATATATATATATATATATATATATATATACAGTGCCTTGCGAAAGTATTCGGCCCCCTTGAACTTTGCGACCTTTTGCCACATTTCAGGCTTCAAACATAAAGATATAAAACTGTATTTTTTTGTGAAGAATCAACAACAAGTGGGACACAATCATGAAGTGGAACGACATTTATTGGATATTTCAAACTTTTTTAACAAATCAAAAACTGAAAAATTGGGCGTGCAAAATTATTCAGCCCCTTTACTTTCAGTGCAGCAAACTCTCTCCAGAAGTTCAGTGAGGATCTCTGAATGATCCAATGTTGACCTAAATGACTAATGATGATAAATACAATCCACCTGTGTGTAATCAAGTCTCTGTATAAATGCACCTGCACTGTGATAGTCTCAGAGGTCCGTTAAAAGCGCAGAGAGCATCATGAAGAACAAGGAACACACCAGGCAGGTCCGAGATACTGTTGTGAAGAAGTTTAAAGCTGGATTTGGATACAAAAAGATTTCCCAAGCTTTAAACATCCCAAGGAGCACTGTGCAAGCGATAATATTGAAATGGAAGGAGTATCAGACCACTGCAAATCTACCAAGACCTGGCCGTCCCTCTAAACTTTCAGCTCATACAAGGAGAAGACTGATCAGAGATGCAGCCAAGAGGCCCATGATCACTCTGGATGAACTGCAGAGATCTACAGCTGAGGTGGGAGACTCTGTCCATAGGACAACAATCAGTCGTATATTGCACAAATCTGGCCTTTATGGAAGAGTGGCAAGAAGAAAGCCATTTCTTAAAGATATCCATAAAAAGTGTTGTTTAAAGTTTGCCACAAGCCACCTGGGAGACACACCAAACATGTGGAAGAAGGTGCTCTGGTCAGATGAAACCAAAATTGAACTTTTTGGCAACAATGCAAAACGTTATGTTTGGCGTAAAAGCAACACAGCTCATCACCCTGAACACACCACCCCCACTGTCAAACATGGTGGTGGCAGCATCATGGTTTGGGCCTGCTTTTCTTCAGCAGGGACAGGGAAGATGGTTAAAATTGATGGGAAGATGGATGGAGCCAAATACAGGACCATTCTGGAAGAAAACCTGATGGAGTCTGCAAAAGACCTGAGACTGGGACGGAGATTTGTCTTCCAACAAGACAATGATCCAAAACATAAAGCAAAATCTACAATGGAATGGTTCAAAAATAAACATATCCAGGTGTTAGAATGGCCAAGTCAAATTCCAGACCTGAATCCAATCGAGAATCTGTGGAAAGAACTGAAAACTGCTGTTCACAAATGCTCTCCATCCAACCTCACTGAGCTCAAGCTGTTTTGCAAGGAGGAATGGGAAAAAATGTCAGTCTCTCGATGTGCAAAACTGATAGAGACATACGCCAAGCGACTTACAGCTGTAATCGCAGCAAAAGGTGGCGCTACAAAGTATTAACTTAAGGGGGCTGAATAATTTTGCACGCCCATTTTTTCAGTTTTTGATTTGTTAAAAAAGTTTGAAATATCCAATAAATGTCGTTCCACTTCATGATTGTGTCCCACTTGTTGTTGATTCTTCACAAAAAAATACAGTTTTATATCTTTATGTTTGAAGCCTGAAATGTGGCAAAAGGTCGCAAAGTTCAAGGGGGCCGAATATTTTCGCAAGGCACTGTATATATATATATATATTATATGTGCAGTGCTAAGAACCTGGTGGACATGATCTCTAATCTAGGATCTCTGAAATCAGTCAAGTGTAATGCCAATGGCAACCGAGTCAACATCCTGGTCTGAGTGGACACTCAGAGACACAGAACCTTGGCTTTATTCTCGAAGGATCTCATAGATAGACCTTGGTCTAGGGATTTAAAATGAAGTGATTTGAATTGCTACACTTCCAAGTCAATTAAAATTATATTATTCTTATATAACTATAAGTAGTTAATTGTCTTGTTGCTGATATATTTCTCCATCTAAGGTGAATGGGAGACCTGACCACAAAATGTGCTTCTATAATGTGGAGATGGACACACTCTCTCACTTTCACTTCTTCACTGGCAGACCACCTATTGGCATCTATCAGGCCGACGACACAGAAAGATGTGTGTGTGTTCTTTTGACTGTGTATTTTTTCTGACTATGTACAGTGGGGAGAACAAGTATTTGATACACTGCTGATTTTGCAGGTTTTCCTACTTACAAAGCATGTAGAGGTCTGTCATTTGTATCATAGGTACACTTCAACTGTGAGAGACGGAATCTAAAACAAAAATCCAGAAAATCACATTGTATGATTTTTAAGTAATTCATTTGCATTTTATTGCATGACATAAGTATTTGATCACCTACCAACCAGTAAGAATTTTTCGTTAAGAAGCCCTCCTGTTCTCCACTCATTACCTGTATTAACTGCAACTGTTTGAACTCATTACCTGTATAAAAGACACCTGTCCACACACTCAAACAGACTCCAACCTCTCCACAATGGCCAAGACCAGAGAGCTGTGTAAGGACATCAAGGATAAAATTGTAGACCTGCACAAGGCTGGGATGGGCTACAGGACAATAGGCAAGCAGCTTGGTGAGAAGGCAACAACTGTTGGCGCAATTATTAGAAAATGGAAGAAGTTCAAGATGACGGTCAATCACCCTCGGTCTGGGGCTCCATGCAAGATCTCACCTCGTGGGGCATCAATGATCATGAGGAAGGTGAGGGATCAACCCAGAACTACACGGCAGGACCTGGTCAATGACCTGAAGAGAGCAGGGACCACAGTCTCAAAGAAAACCATTAGAAACACACTACGCCGTCATGGATTAAAATCCTGCAGCGCACTGCAATCCCCCTGCTCAAGCCAGCGCATGTCCAGGCCCGTCTGAAGTTTGCCAATGACCATCTGAATGTTCGAGGAAGATTGGGAGAAGGTCATGTGGTCTGATGAGACAAAACTAGAGCTTTTTGGTCTAAACTCCACTCGCCGTGTTTGGAGGAAGAAGAAGGATGAGTACAACCCCAAGAACATCATCTCAACCGTGAAGCATGGAGGTGGAAACATCATTCTTTGGGGATGCTTATCTGCAAAGGGGACAGGACGACTGCACCATATTGAGGGGAGGATGGGTGGGGTCATGTATCGCAAGATCTTGGCCAACAACCTCCTTCCCTCAGTAAGAGCATTGAAGATGGGTCGTGGCTGGGTCTTCCAGCATGACAATGACCCGAAACACACAGCCCGGGCAACTAAGGAGTGGCTCCGTAAGAAGCATCTCAAGGTCCTGGAGTGGACTAGCCAATCTCCAGACCTGAACCGAATAGAAAATATTTGGAGCTGAAAGTCCGTATTGCCCAGCGACAGCCCTGAAACCTGAAGGATCTGGAGAAGGTCTGTATGGAGGTGTGGGCCAAAATCAGGAGGAGCGACCCAGGGATGTGTGGGGACCTTTAACAGAATGTGACTGGCAGAACGGTTGTTGTATGTGGAGGATGAGGGCTGCAGTAAGTATCTCAGATAGGCCTCACTCTAGAAGGACAGTGTACCATCAGGCCATACTCCCAAGTACTTGTATGAGGTGACTTTATACACTGTACTCTTTGAGAGAGGTAGTTAGCAAACCAGGCCAAAGACCCCTCAAAGACACCAATACTCCCACAAGAATGGAATGGCCAAGTCAATAAAAGTAGCAACACAACATTGCTTAGAATCAAGGGCAATGGTGACATCATTTAGGACCTTCAAGGTTGCAGTGACACATCCATAGCCTGAGCAGAAACCATATTGCGTACCCGAGAGAATACTATAGACATCAAGATAGCCATTCAGTTGATTATTGACAAGTTTTTCCAATATTCGGCGCATTTGATTTCACAAAATTTCGATCTGCAATCTTTTGGACATAAAAGCAATGTTGAGGGAATGTAAACTATTCTAACCAGGACCTAAAAATAACTGATATTGGTACAAGATGGAGGGAGGGTTGGAGCATAACTAACAAAATTATGAAAATGTACGCTTAATTCAGTAAAAATGTATGTACAGAATTTATTACACAAGACAAAGTTCACAAATTCAGGGTCATTGTGTTAAACAATGACTCTTTTATCCATGCCTTCTGGGAGTGCTATAAAGTCAAAGTTATGATCACAGTTAGAAGTTTTACACTTTAAGATCAGTGCAGAGGCATGCGTGCATCGGTTATATTTCAGATGGCGTCAACATAATTTACTTGTCATGCAGTAGAATGTCCTTTTAAAAAGTCACCACAAATGACTTTCTCACAGTCGATATAAAAAATTACAAAATATCCCGCGGGGCGTTCCCAACTCCTCCCTTTTCCTTTGCCACCGCTGCTGAAAATAATCCTAGGTAAAACACTGAATACGTATGTGTGGATATGTTCAGTATGTATCTGATATGTTCTGAGTCCACTTTGCTATGAACTAAAGTATCTAACCTATAGCATGTATTTGCTGTCTCGTTCAGGAGGATGTGCCGGTGGTGACTTTCTTCTGCACTCAGGAACATGGGCTTCTCCTTCAGGATTCCTACCCCAAACCAGCCGGCCTGCAGGCCCTACTGGCCCTGAACGTTTCCTGCTACTATTTCACCTGTAAGGTAGGGACAATGACAAATGTATAGTACTTTACCTGCAGGGTAGTGAATGGTATCCCTTTACTTATGAGGTGAGGCCATTCATGACTGTCAAATCAAATCAAATTTATTTATATAGCCCTTCGTACATCAGCTGATATCTCAAAGTGCTGTACAGAAACCCAGCCTAAAACCACAAACAGCAAGCAATGCAGGTGTAGAAGCAGAAACTGTATGCCTACTCTTTTGTTTACTCTTTTTCTAATTTACAAGGGACAAACTGTTTGAGTTATTTAGACAGTTATTAGGATTTTCAGTAGGCCTAAATCACCTGTAAGGTAGGGTTGCTCTCTCTCTTCCACATCCTATCCCTCAGAGATTATCTTCACAAAAGTCTGTCATTCTTTTCTTTTTATTCTACCTCATCTTTGCTGGATCTCTTCCTCCCTCCCTCTCTTTCTTGAGTATATGTGAATTTGTCATATTTCATGTGCATGTCGGTCTGTGTGTGTGCTTGGCTTCCATTCACACCAGCCGTTGTTTCAGAGGGGTGATATCTTTCTACCGAAAGTGAGTCTCTACTGCCCCTCAAGTTAGTCAGTGCTGCGAAGCTCCTCTGCTCTTCCATGGTTCTCCTATGGAAGGACCATGGATCTTTTTTCCTAGGCTAGTGGCATTGTAAAGCCTCTGTTGGGTTACAATGATTAACAGAACAATGTAATCTAGATTCTAATCTAGACCATCCAATGTTAAGTGTTTTTACATAGTATGAATACACAACTGTATTTAGATAGGTCAGATGTGCAAGGTCCATGTTTTGTAGCTTGTACTATATAATTACATATGGAATTGTATAGGATATGTGTGGCTTACACACCCTACTCCACTGGTTGGATAGGGTCAATGTGTTCTTACAGTTTGTGTCTATTTCCACTGCTTTTGTTGCTATGGTTTTCTTGTCTGTGTTTCCCTAATAGTCCGAGGTTTCATATCCGAGGAAGTTTCCTTCATTGAGCCTAATCCTTCTATGATAAAGTACTGAGTGTCACTACAGTAGCGTGAGTGTGTGCGCGCGTGTGTCCCTGCCAATTTATTGTGGGAAGCTTGTGGAAGGCTACCCGAAACATTTGATGACTATGTAGGTACTGTAGGGCAGCACTCTCTAAGGTGCAGGGTAGAGTACCGGGTGGTAGCTGGCTAACAACAGTGACCAAGTTCAGGGAAGGTACTGGGCTGAGGCCGTCTAGTGATTACTATTTAACAGTCTGATGGCCTGGAGATTGAAAAATAGCTTCTGTCTCTCGGACACCGCTGTGATGCACCTTTACTCTCTCCGCCTTCTAGATGGTAGCGGGGTGAACAGGCCGTGGCTCGGGTGGCTGAGGTCCTTGATGATTTTCATGGCCTTCCTGTGACACAAGGTGCTGTAGATTTCCTGGAAGGCAGTAGTGGTGGAAAAAGTTCTCAATTGTTATACTTGAGTAAAAGTAAAGATACCTTAATATAAAATTACTCAAAGTAAGTGAAGTAACCCAGTAAAATACTACTTAATTAAAAGTATCCGATTTTAAATGTACTAAACTACAGTGGTGGAAAAAGTATTTCATACTTGAGTAATCATCGGATGGGGCCACAGTGTCTCCTGACCCCTCCTGTCTCAGCCTCCCGTATTTATGCTGCAGTAGTTTGTGTCGGGGGGCTAGGGTCAGTTTGTTATATCTGGAGTACTTCTCCTGTCTTATCTGGTGTCCTGTGTGAATTTAAGTACAAAGTACAAAGTTCAAGTAAATGCTATACATACAATTCATTATTTTTTAGCAAATCAGATGGCACAATTTCCTTTTATATAACTTTTTTGACAGTCAAGGGCACACTCCAACACTCAGACATTTACAAAGGAAGCATTTATGTTTAATGAATCCACCAGATCAGAGGCAGTAGGGATAGCTAGGGACGTTCTCTTGATAGGTGTGTGAATTGGACCCTTTTCCTGTACTGCTAAGCATTCAAATTGTGACTAGTACTTTTGAGTGTCAGGGAAAATGTATGGAATAAAAAGTACATAATATTCTTTAGGAATGTAGGAAAGTAAAATAAAAAGTAAAGTACAGATACCCCCAAAAACTACTTAAGTAGTACATCAAAGTATTTTTACTTTAAAGTGAATATTTTCCATCACGGGAAGGTAGGCAGTGTGCCCAAGGTGATGCGCTGGGTTGACCGCACCACCCTCTGTAGGGCCTTGAGGTTGTGGATGGTACAACTGTCATACCAGCCGGTGAAGTTTGTGAGGGTCATAGGGTCCGAGACTAATTTCTTCAAATCAAATGCATTTTTATTTTTTTATTCATTATATTGCCCTTCGTACATCTCAAAGTGCTATACAGAAACCCAGCCTAAAACCCCAAACAGCAAGCAATGCAGGTGTAGAAGCACGGTGGCTAGGAAAAATTCCCTAGAAACGCCAAAACCTAGGAAGAAACCTAGAGAGGAACCAGGCTATGAAGGGTGGCCAGTCCTCTTCTGGCTGTGCCGGGTAGAGATTATAACAGAACATGGCCAAGATGTTCAAATGTTCATAAATGACCAGCATGGTCAAATAATAATAATCACAGTAGTTGTCGAGGGTGCAACAAGTCAGCACCTCAGGAGTTGGCTTTTCATATCCGATCATTAAGAGTATCTCTACCACTACTGCTGTCTCTAGAGAGTTGAAAACAGCAGGTCTGGGACAGGTAGCACGTCCGGTGAACAGGTCAGGATTCCATAGCCGCAGACAGAACAGTTGAAACTGGAGCAGCAGCACGGCCAGGTGGACTGGGGACAGCAAGGAGTCATCATGCCAGGTAGTCCTGAGGCATGGTCCTAGGGCTCAGGACCTCCGAGAGAAAAAGAGAATTAGAGAGAGCATACTTAAATTCACACAGGACACCAGATAAGACAGGAGAAGTACTCCAGATATAACAAACTGACCCTAGCCCCCCGACACAAACTACTGCAGCATAAATACGGGAGGCTGAGACAGGAGGGGTCAGGAGACACTGTGGCCCCATCCGATGATACCCCCGGACAGGGCCAAACAGGAAGGATATAACCCCACCCACTTTGCCAAAGCACAGCCCCCATACCACTAGAGGGATATCTTCAACCACCAACTTACCATCCTGAGACAAGGCTGAGTATAGCCCACAAAGATCTCCCCCATGGCACAACCCAGGGGGGGGGCGCCAACCCAGACAGGAAGATCACATCAGTGACTCAACCCACTCAAGTGACGCACCCCTCCTAAGGACGGCATGAAAGAGCACCAATAAGCCAGTGACTCGGCCCCTGTAATAGGGTTAGCCTCCTTAGATTGAAGAGGCGCTATTGTGTCTTCTTCACATTGTCTGTGTGGATGGACCACTTCAGGTTGTCTGGGATGTGCACACCGAGGAACTTAAAGCTTTTCACCCTGTCAACTGCAAGTTGACTTGCAATTTAGAACTCTTGGGTGAACTGTTGGAATCATGGAAATAGATTGATTGTCGTAATTTAGTTATCATTAGAAAGATTGGTATACCGCCATCGAGCTGTAGACCTAAGAGCGCATTTTATTTATTCCTAATATCGTAACTACGTCAAATGTCTTCCACAGATCTGACTTCCCCTTTCCCTTCTGATCAACCAGTCAATATTCACCCGGTTCGAGTTTCTTTTTCACATCCTCCAGCATCCATTTTGCTGTCGACATTACTGTATTCGGAGTATGTTATAACCAATTTATTGAGGTGATTATGATATTCTATAGGTCAGGCCATATTGGTCACATGAATGTTATACTTACATGTTTCACTTAAAGAGAGCAAAGGTTGAGGGAATAAGGAATGTTTTTCCTAAACAAATTAAAGATTTTGGTAGCAGAACTTTTCAGTCAGAAGCAAGTAAGAAACTAAATGTCTAAAATGATGTTGCAGCTTCAAAACAGACAGCGCAATAAACCCTTGCTGTGCTGTGGTGCCTTTTTGCTACAGTAGGGAGGAGAGCGAAACAACGTTTGCCAGTCACACAGGCACTCGCTGTCTTTTTTTTAACACAATGTGACCATCTGACTCTTTTTTTGAGTCCTTTGTGTATCTTAATTATTTAATCAAACAGTGTGCTTAAAGCGTCAGACAAACTCAGTGCATATGTCGTTGATTTTATTCAAACACATAGGGTGTCTGTCTATATATGGAAAAATACATGTAAACATTTTGACTAATTGATTGGTCGAAAGAACAGGACGACTCTCGGTCGACCAAGATTTTTTTTAGTCAGGGACTGCCCAAGTATCGTGATAATATTGTATCTTGAGGTCCCTGGCATTTCCCAGCCCGTGTGTGTGTGTGCGTGTGTGCGTGCGTGTGTGTGCTGTATGTTATGGTAAGGGGATGTGCTTCTCTAAACACATGGTAACACACAAATCCCCTGTCCCTGTTTGTTTCTAAAGGAGTGCCATTTCCATCCCATTCATTCAGCCAAACAGAGAAATAAGTCAGAGAGAGGGTGTGTGTCATCTATAGAGGAATACATGACTCTGGGCACTCCAATCCTAACTTCCCCAGGAGGACTGCTTTGAGCACGTATTCATATTCAAATACATCTGAAAACACAAACATAAAGGGAAATAGCATATCCTAGCTAGCCGGATATGACACTGAGTTTAATAGGTGGGATGACGGTTTCAGTATGTTCCACAAGGACAGCTATTTTTACTGCCAATATTTTTTTTCAAAGGATAGTCACTGGAGGCATTGTGTTCGATTCCTGTGTATCCCCACCCACAGGATGATGCACTTCCTGTTCTGTGTGACCACTGACCAATAACCTGTAATAAATTATTCTGCTTATCTGCATGGAAATGACCACTGCCAAGGTGGTTCAGAGTGTTGGGCCAGTAAACAACAGGTTGCTGGTTCCAATCCCAGAGTCGACTTGGTGAAAAATCCATCTTTGCAAGGCACTTAACCTTAATTTCTCCTGTAAATCACTCTGGAAAAGAACGTCTGCTAAATGACTCAAATGTAAAACAAATAGTAATAATAATAAAAACTCCTAGCAGTGTTGCTTTACTCAGAACATATCAAATATGAGGCATTTCTAAAGATAGTATCAAACAATATAGGTGAGCCTACCAACTCTAATCCTAGTCTAAATGCAAATTGAGCCTTACAGCAGCGCATAAAATGATCAGCTAATGAGATTTTATGTAACTCTAATGAACATTTTAAGTTGATAAGATTTAGAGATGTTAAGGGTTAACCGTTAGTCGATTAGCCACAGAAAATACATCATTTAATGGTATTCAATTTGTCAGAATTTTACAAATCTCATCAGTCATTAAACAGGTGCAGCACGAAGCAGCTAACAACAACAGCTAAGCAGCAACTGAAAAAATGTCTACTAGTTTTCATATCAACTTTCTTTTGTTGTCCAGAAACCAAAGGCACAATCCTAGTCATATTAACAACTTATCCTAGTTGCTTCAAATGTACATTTTCCCTCTTTCTAAGTTTCTAACGGAGATGTTCACCTCTGTCACATGAAATGGTTTGCGTAAGGTACTTCTTTTAGAACAGTGCTTTCCCACAAATTCATTACCGTAGTTGCATGTTCAATAATATGAGAGGCTTGCTATTGTCACATGTTTTTTCAAGCACTTAATGAAAAATGTCCGCTCGTTCCATGCACAGTATATAATTTTCTGTTGGTCACATCATTTTTGTGTTTGGAACGAATTTAACCGTTTGTTAACCAGTTGGTTAGTTGACAACAAAATTGACCAACATTTGCATACCTAATAAGATTAGCTATACATCAACTTAATAGGTTGGTCATTCTTAGTCTAAACTCATATAACTCAGGGGTTTTCAAGCGGGTTCTGTGGACGTACTGCAGGAGGGCCACGAAAATATATATAGATTTTAAATTTAAACTGTTTATGAATATCGCTAGCAACAACATGAGACACATTTTGAATGACATACCTACAGTAGAAAATAGGAGAATATCTTCTTTGTAATGATGTCAACTTTATTTCACAACTCCTAATATTGAGCAAATTACCCTAATTTGTATTTGTATTTGCATTTATTATGGATCCCCATTAGCTGCTAACAAGACAGCAGCTACTCTTCCTGGTGTCCAGCAAAATTAAGTCAGTTTATACAATATTAAAAACATGAACATACATCTAGACTGTGTGCCCTCAGGCCCCCACTCCACCACTACCACATATATACAGTACAAAATCCATGTGTATGTGTATAGTGCGTATGTTATCGTGTGTGTGTATGCTTGTGTCTGTGCCTATGTTTGTGTTGCTTCACAGTCCCCACTGTTCCGTAAGGTGTTTTTTTTTACCTGTTATGGCTGCAATCCCGATACCGGGATCGATATGACAACTACCAGTGAAAATAGAGGGCGCCAAAATTCTAATCACAGAAATCTCATAATTACAATTCCTAAAACAGACATGTGTCTTATATCATTTTAAATCTATTTTCGTTGTTAATCCCACCAAAGTGTCCGATTTCAAATAGGCTTTTCAACGAAAGCACTACAAACGATTATGTTAGGTCTCCACCAAACCACAATAAGCACAGCCATTTTCCAGCAAAATATAGCCTTCACAAAACCCTGAAATAATTCAAGGTTAGTGATTCATTTTATCTTTATCTTCATCAGATGACACTCATAGGACTTCATGTTACACAATACATGCATGTTTTTGTTTGATAAAGTTCATATTTAAATTTTTAAAATCTGAGTTTACATTGGCGCATTCGATTCACTAGTTCCAAAAACATCAAGTGATTTTGCATAGCCACATCATTCAACAGAAATACTCATCATAAATATAGATGATAATATAGTTATACACATGGAATTATAGATATACCTCTCCTTAATGCAACCGCTGTGTCAGATTTCAAAATCTTTTTACGGAAAAAGAAATGCGCCCACTGCACTGAGGCTAGGTAACACGGTCACCACTGATAAATCCATGATTATCGAAAACTTCAATAAGCATTTCTCAACGGCTGGCCATGCCTTCCGCCTGGCTACTTCAACCTCGGCCAACAGCTCCGCCCCCCCCGCAGCTCCTCGCCCAAGCCTCTCCAGGTTCTCCTTTACCCAAATCCAGATAGCAGATGTTCTGAAAGAGCTGCAAAACCTGGACCCGTACAAATCAGCTGGGCTTGACAATCTGGACCCTCTATTTCTGAAACTATCTGCCACCATTGTCGCAACCCCTATTACCAGCCTGTTCAACCTCTCTTTCATCTCGTCTGAGATCCCCAAGGATTGGAAAGCTGCCGCAGTCATCCCCCTCTTCAAAGGGGGAGACACCCTGGACCCAAACTGTTACAGACCTATATCCATCCTGCCCTGCCTATCTAAGGTCTTCGAAAGCCAAGTCAACAAACAGGTAACTGACCATCTCGAATCCCACCGTACCTTCTCCGCTGTGCAATCTGGTTTCCGAGCCGGTCATGGGTGCACCTCAGCCACACTCAAGGTACTAAACGACATCATAACCGCCATCGATAAAAGACAGTACTGTGCAGCCGTCTTCATCGACCTCGCCAAGGCTTTCGACTCTGTCAATCACCATATTCTTATCGGCAGACTCAGTAGCCTCGGTTTTTCGGATGACTGCCTTGCCTGGTTCACCAATTACTTTGCAGACAGAGTTCAGTGTGTCAAATCGGAGGGCATGCTGTCCGGTCCTCTGGCAGTCTCTATGGGGGTGCCACAGGGTTCAATTCTCGGGCCGACTCTTTTCTCTGTGTATATCAATGATGTTGCTCTTGCTGCGGGCGATTCCCTGATCCACCTCTACGCAGACGACACCATTCTATACACTTTCGGCCCGTCTTTGGACACTGTGCTATCTAACCTCCAAACAAGCTTCAATGCCATACAACACTCCTTCCGTGGCCTCCAACTGCTCTTAAACGCTAGTAAAACCAAATGCATGCTTTTCAACCGGTCGCTGCCTGCACCTGCATGCCCGACTAGCATCACCACCCTGGATGGTTCCGACCTAGAATATGTGGACGTCTATAAGTACCTAGGTGTCTGGCTAGACTGCAAACTCTCCTTCCAGACTCATATCAAACATCTCCAATCGAAAATCAAATCAAGAGTCGGCTTTCTATTCCGCAACAAAGCCTCCTTCACTCAAGCCGCCAAGCCTACCCTAGTAAAACTGACTATCCTACCGATCCTCGACTTCGGCGATGTCATCTACAAAATGGCTTCCAACACTCTACTCAGCAAACTGGATGCAGTCTATCACAGTGCCATCCGTTTTGTCACTAAAGCACCTTATACCACCCACCACTGCGACTTGTATGCTCTAGTCGGCTGGCCCTCGCTACATATTCGTCGCCAGACCCACTGGCTCCAGGTCATCTACAAGTCTATGCTAGGTAAAGCTCCGCCTTATCTCAGCTCACTGGTCACGATGGCAACACCCATCCGTAGCACGCGCTCCAGCAGGTGTATCTCACTGATCATCCCTAAAGCCAACACCTCATTTGGCCGCCTTTCGTTCCAGTACTCTGCTGCCTGTGACTGGAACGAATTGCAAAAATCGCTGAAGTTGGAGACTTTTATCTCCCTCACCAACTTCAAACATCAGCTATCTGAGCAGCTAACCGATCGCTGCAGCTGTACATAGTCTATTGGTAAATAGCCCACCCTTTTCACCTACCTCATCCCCGTACTGTTTCTATTTATTTACTTTTCTGCTCTTCTGCACACCAATATCTCTACCTGTACATGACCATCTGATCTTTTATCACTCCAGTGTTAATCTGCAAAATTGTAATTATTTGCCTGCCTACCTCATGCCTTTTGCACACATTGTATATAGACCCCCCCTTCGTTTTCTACTGTGTTATTGACTTGTTAATTGTTTACTCCATGTGTAACTCTTTGTTGTATGCTCACACTGCTATGCTTTATCTTGGCCAGGTCGCAGTTGCAAATGAGAACTTGTTCTCAACTAGCCTACCTGGTTAAATAAAGGTGAAATAAAAAAAATAAAAAAATAAATAAAAATGCAATATTCTGAGACGGCGCTCAATTTAAAAACACCACAGCCGCAAAGATGGCGTCAACATAAACAAGAAATTACATGATAAATATTCCCTTACCTTTGATGATCTACATCAGAAAACACTCCAGGAATCCCAGGTCCACAATAAATGTTATTTATGTCTAAACACCTTCTTTTGTATGGTATACATATCCAAATGCTAATTCTGGACAAAAACTTCAAAAAGTGATATTATCGGTCGAAGAAACATTTCAAACTAAGTACAGAATCAATCATTAGGATGTTTTTAACATATAGCTTCAATAAAGTTCCAACCGGAGTACTCCTTCTTGTCTTCGTGAGCAATGGAACGCAAGTGACTATCATGAGGAAAAAGTGGGATCACAAAATGGCTGCTTGATGGACAGCTGATATATTCTGCTCTCATTCACTCCCACAACAGCATAGAAGCCTCATTATAATTTCTATTGATGGTTGACATCTAGTGGAACCCCTAAGCAGTGCAACATCATTCATATCTCAAGGGGATTGCATTGGGGACTCTGGTGAATACATACAAGCTCAGATTTTTGACTTCCTGTTTTTATTTCAACTCAGGATTTTGCCTGCCAATATGAGTTCTGTTATACTCACAGACATCCTTCAAACAGTTTTAGAAACTTCAGAGTGTTTTCTATCCAATACTAATAATAATATGCAAATATTAGCAACTATGACTGAGGAGCAGGCCATTTGAAATGGGCACCTTTTCATCCAAGCTACTCATACTGCCCCTGCAGCCATAAAAAGTTAATCTGTTTTTTAAAATCTAAATTTACTCATTGAAGCTAATTACTTACTGGAGTATCTGACAGTGGTCGCATTCCCATGCTCAGACGTTGCATGCATCAACCATTGGTTTTGTGCCACATAATCAACTGTGCCGTCAGGCATCAGATTGCTATAACATGATGTAATTAGCTAAAATATCTAGATTTGACATGCGCCAGCAACGCTTGGGCAGAGGAACGCGGCCATAGGCTTTGAAAAAGCACCCTTGAGTGCCGCTGGCTGCTGGTAAGCTTTCTTGCCGTAATACATAAAAAAAATCTACCAATACATGGCTAGCCTTTGTTTAACCAAATAAACGGCTGCTATTAGCGAAAAGGTGTTTGGAGTTACCTTTCTATTGAATAGGCTATGTTTGAGTTTACTCTCTTAATTGTCATGTGGGGAGGTAAATAATGAAATAAACTATTGACCATATCAATTCATTTTCAAATGTTGATTACTTCTTCTTGCCATTCACCTGATGAGACGACAAGGCATGTGAAAAAAATTAAGTTTGATTAACATACACTGAGTGTACAAAACGTTAGGAACACCTTCCAAATATTGAGTTGCACCTCTTTACCCTCAGAACAGCCTCAAATTCTTTGTCATATTGATGCAGTATGTCAGATACAGTGTGGAATGTCTCTCCTCAGTCCAGAACTTCTTTGCTCTTTCCTGTCATTCATGTTGTCCTTGACTCCATGTAATACGCTACAGGGTTATCGCTCCAAGCCTTCATTTACTAAATTTCCATTGCCATCGTCCATCTATTTACGGGGGTAATGCTTCATCTTTTCCATTACCGAGTCAGAAAAAACACTTAAAGAAGTCTCCAGAAGTACAGCTAGACTGATTATGGCAATGGTCACCAGTACAGTGATTGTTGTAGTGAAGTCACAAGTTTTGTACTGTATCTCTTAGGCAAAGCTATAACTTTCTTTATGAGAAAAAATGTACACTAGTCTAACACTATTTAATAGGTCACACAATATGTCTTGGTATTTTGACAGTGCTTATCTGTGATTGTGAGTTAGCCTATAAATATAGTTAACGTATAGGCTACTTCATATAATTCTTTGTAGATGCGTGACTCCTTCAAAGCACTTACCCTTCACTATAAGCTTAATTTAGGGTCAACTGTCTCAGTATTGCTTGATACAATATAGAGCCTTTTCTCTAGATTAGCGATAGGAAACACTTCGGTGTAGATCAAGAGGACCACTGTGTACCATGGGCTAATTACTTTTACAACTGTAATGTATTGTGTTCATCGTTCATCAGTAAGCCCTAATGCATTTGAGTTTTTAGACACTTGCCACAGTTTTTTAAGATAATCCAGTAACTTTAAGTATTTTCGAACCATTAACCTCCCTCATAGAATTGAAGAAAAAGTATATGTTTGAAGAAAACCACCACGAAAAATGACAGGCGGCCTGTATACTTTTAGTTACACTAAATATTTAATTATTGAAAACAATCAATGGCAAAGGAATATTGGGGCACTTCCTCATCTCTTCTATGCTCTTCTCTGCTTCACCTACTCAGTCATCCTTCTCCTCTTTGGTCGCCTCTTCCAAGACCACCTCCTTCTGCTCCTTCATCTCCTCCAAGCACCTGCACCTCCTCATGCTCCAGGCTGCCATAGTACCCCTGGACGAGCCCCTGTGTGTCTCTTCCTCCACCTCCTTTGTGTGTTCCACCTTCCAGCGCAGACTCTCCAGGTGGCCTGCAGCTTCTAGGCTCGGTCAAACACCTCGTCCCCCTTGGGCCTCAGCCCCTCTGCCTTATCAAGGATGTTTGTTAGTAAGCCAGTGCATTGGTCCAGTCTTTCCTCCCTAGCCAGGAAAACGTTCTCCAGCTTGGGCAGGTTGTCAGTTTTTCCCCTCCAGTTAGATGTGAGAGACGTAATTGCAGTAATTCAATTAATAAATTAAGACAATGCATCAGAATCAAACTTCAGTCTTAGGTATCATGTCTTCTTACCAGGGCACAGATCCTCAGGTGCATGTTGTGCAGAATCATGACAAAGTGGTCATCCATTCCAGGGCCAGCCCTAGAAGAACCCTCTGGGGTAGCAAATGCTGTTGGTCGTATGCGAGTCATGCAGGCTATAACTATGGCAGGGGCAGCCATAGTGGCCAAATCTAGGGCAGTGAAGTCAGGGGGTGGGCAGCAAGTGTTTGAACCAAAACAAACCAATTGAACCAAAACTATTCAGAATTGGATTCCTTGACCAAAATGATCTATTGTCATGGATAGTTGGCAACACTAAGCAAAATGGAATTTTGATAAAAAGCTGGTGTTAGGAGACTTAAGTTAGGGTCAGCTGATGACTTACACTGCAATTCATGTCTTTCCTTCCATCACATCAAAGCCAATCACCAACTTCAATGAAACTTCACTCTAAATTGTCGACTCTAAATCTACTCTAAATTATGGTTTGTGAAGTTTTGCATGGGTTTTTTGATTTGTGTTGCAAATATTTTGTCTTGCCACAAATACCAGAATTGATAAGAATCCTGGACATCCTACACAATAGAAAAGTTATTTAAAAAGACAACACTAGACACTATTGCATGTGTTTTATTTATTATTATTTTCATGCATACTCACTGTTTGGTTTGAAAGTGACTACTCCACAAACGGCTGATTTCTTTGCAGCAATATGATATAAGATCATTATTTTAATACAACTGTATATAATTAATTTAAGTACATGTACCACAAGTGAGCAGATTATCAAAAGGAAAGTGTCCTCACCAAATGAGCTCAAATGTTTATGGTATTTACTGTGTCTGTTGGGCCAATCTGAAATCATCAATGACAGGACATTCATACAGAGGTCTGAGGATCTGAGCAAAATGTTGTCAAATTGCCATTAAACACCCTTTGGTGGCTTGGATAGAATGAATTAATGTGTGTACACTTCACTTGACAACACTGTGTTCTCAAGATAAAGGTAGAAATATGGTACCCAATCGACAGTTT
This sequence comes from Oncorhynchus kisutch, assembly GCF_002021735.2. Classification (NCBI taxonomy): domain Eukaryota; kingdom Metazoa; phylum Chordata; class Actinopteri; order Salmoniformes; family Salmonidae; genus Oncorhynchus; species Oncorhynchus kisutch. The sequence continues at coordinate 8,823,277 of NC_034198.2, forward strand.
TTAAGTATACTTTGAATGGATTGGATGGGGTTAACTCATTTTCAAGTCGATGCTAACTAGAGAGTTGTAACCTAAATCACTTTTAATATTAAGAATAATATAAACAATATGCAGGAAATATATGTTATTACATAAGTACACATAGAACAAAACATGTCAAGATCCAGCTTGATCTCTTCCAGGGTGTTTTCAGGGGGTGTTGCTGAGGAAATACAAATTCTCTCTCTACAAATTCCAGGGCAAACAAACCTTCAAGCACACCTTTTGAGTAATTGGCTTACAGCATGTCTACTAAAATGATACATTCACTACAGCTTATGGTTTTTAACACTGACTTTTCATTCATAATTTTAGATGGATGTTTTATGGCGAAACTATCCTTGCAGCAAGGAACATTACTCAGTCCAGGGCAGCATTTGAGTCCATGAGTCATTGTACATGATAGAAGATGTAGAACTGTACGACAGTGAAAGCATGTTAGTCCAGCATAGAGTCACGTCAAAACAAGTGTCTTCTATAGAGTCATTCATTGAGGCACCTGGTCGGATAAGAATATTAGGAGACAGTCAGAACATTGTCTGTTCTTCAGCATGTTAGGTAGTCCTTATTGACGAATGGGGGTCAGGGCTCAGGGGTGCTCAGCAGGGCGACTCCACATAGTCATTGTCGAGGCGTGGGTGGAAGTTCGACGCCAGCGAGCGGCTGATAACAATGACACGGGGCGTGAGGCAGTCGTCGCGGCGATGTAGGATGTTCCAGATGAGCATGGCGGCGGCCAGAGTGGCCAATAGGCAGGCGGCGATGTCCACGTAGCACGAGTAGGACAGGTGCGTGTACGGGCCGATCCGGTAGAAGGTCACCAAGCCGATTACCAGCACAAAACCTGGGGAGGGAGAGACAGGGAAGGGTTAATTCAATGAGACCTTAATCATTTAAAACAAATACTGTAGCTCCTCAAGTGCCTATGTGTATTTTAGTCTTCATCTCAAACAATTTATTAATTGAATTTCTTTAACAGTGATGTTAATGGAGAGGGGATGTAAAAATCTAATCTCACTGTTGCTAACTTCTAAAGCAATAACAATCAATGGGGTTTTTCTCTGGGAGGGCTTCTGAGATTTCAGCATCAAAGGAAACACAAGGAAATGTCATACTTCTCACAAAACCTATCCAAATAAGTTTTAAGGCCATTCTAATTCCTTATTGATTTAATCTTAAAACACATTGTTGTAGCCTACGCCACTATGATCCAGGTCAGGAAGATCACAAAAGAGAGAATACTATTCTCAACATGAGTCAACTATTTCAGTGTTCATCAACAAACTTTAGCTCACTGTTTTTGCCTTTTTTTGGTAACCATCACACTGTTAAGGATTGGATATGAATTGGTGAAATAACCCCTGGGGGGAATTTAACCCTGTCCTCCCAACCAACCCTGTTCTCCCACAAAGTATGACAACATTTGTAACTGAAATTAACCATCACCCACAATGGATTGACCTCTAACCTAGATCTCAAAGAGGAAGTCCATTTCATGGATTTAAGTAATGCCTGGAGCCAGTCAATAGTTCATCAATAACACTCATCTCGGAGCATGTCCAATCAAGGGTTGGTATAAATAAAGGCACCAAAAATAATTGCTGGAAAAGGGGATGATGGCCCATTAGGATTTGAATCAGTCAGTTTCTTGTGGCAGGTCAGAACGCCAGTGCCAGTGCTGGACTAGCGTTGAAATGTTGTGTAATTGGCTCTCTCTCTCAATGGGTCATTCAGATTTGTGAGCCGGTCTTTGATTATGAGAGGATGTCATTAGGTAATTGTATATATGCCTGTGTGACTTATGAGTGTGTGTATGTGTCTTATGTGAAGGTGTGTCTGCATTTGAGTGCAAGTGTTTGTCCGTCTGTGTGTGACTCCTTTTCTAAGAAACCATAAAGCCCTTCACCTCCCCAGTCCTGGGGCTCCAGGCTGGGTGGGCTGTGTGAACTGCTTTTTTTTGGCACAGTCTAATGTTTCTGGCTTCCTTCCTCTTCTTCCTCTTTCCATCCTTCCTTCCTTCCCCCATCTCCACACCCCCGCTTTGGGTTTGCATATTGGGACGTTTGACAATATCTATCAGGCAGTCTGAAAGACACTGAAAGGGCACTACCTTGAACTTTTTTAGAAGGAGTACCATGTGCGCCTAAATTGAAACATTTTGCCGCACCCAGACATTTTTGAGCACAAGAAAAAATATTTGAGGTAAGAAAGCTCGAATCTTGAATTTTTCTAGGCGCAATGGTGCTCCTAATTTCTAATTCCAGGTCGCACAGCAAATTTGTAGCCACATATGCAAGTAAAATGGTCGCACTATAGAGCCCCGATTGACTGAAACACTTATTATCTTATTTTCCAACATAATTTGCAAATAAATTCATTAAAAATCCTACAATGTGATTTTCTGGATTTTTTTTCTCATTTTGTTTGTCATAGTTGAAGTGTACCTATGATGAAAATTACAGGCCTCTCTCATCTTTTTAAGTGGGAGAACTTGCACAATTGGTGGCTGACTAAATACTTTTTTGCCCCACTGTAGGTCCTGGATGGCAGGAAGCTTGGCCCCAGTGATGTCCTGGGCCGTACACTCTACCCTCTGTAGCGCCTTACGGTCAGATGTCGAGCAGTTACTATACCAGGCGGTGATATAACCAGGATGCTCTCAGTGATGCAGCTGTAGGACTTTTAGAGGATCTGGGGACCCGTGCCAAATCTTTTCATATCTTTTCATATCTAAACTATGTCATGCCTGAATTTACTTACCAGTAATGTAAGTAAATGTAAACCAGCCCAGTAAATGCCCTCAACTTAATTTGCTGTGCACTCAACTGTGGTGTGACATCACCCACAAGACTAAGAGGTCCTGGCTTTCAAATTCCCTGACTTCTTAACCTATCGCTTTTCACTTGCTTTTCTATCCCTCCAGAAAGAAGCACATTTTCCCCTGGTATATTTTGTTTAAGTTGTGCCAATGCCCTGTTGTGTAGGGGAGACACAACTGCCAAGGCCACAGTTTGGGCATGGTGCCAGCTGTAAACCCCACCGGCTTAAGTGCAACAGAGTTTAAACCTGAATCTCAAACGCACATAACCCTTCACCTTTGACCCTCTGATCTTGACTCTCTCCATTCCGTCACACATTCCTGAGCATATCAGTCTCAAGGGGTGAAAACGGGCCGGTGTTATACTCAGCCAAGGCTCAGACCTGCCGATAGCAGTGTTGAGATATCACTGAATGGAATTGGATATTGTTATCCCACTGTCTGCATGTGATAGCTGAGGTTTTTGGCTCATCTGAAAACGCAAACAGAGCATTCTTTCCTGAGAAAGACTGGCTGCTGGTAAAAATAACTCATAACCATTCACAGCAGAGAGAGAGAAGCCAATTCTCAGTGGGGGAGGGGAGGAACGAGGGATGAATTGCTGAGTGGTGGAGGTATACTAAATTGAACCGAACTCAGGAAATGAAGGCCTTTTACACTTGAGCCTAGATTAAGTGAAGGCATTGGGAATGCTGGGAAATCACTGAGCCTGCTGCTTTTAAACATATTGTAAATAATGTCTCAATTTTCTTCCAGTGGAGATTACGTTCATGAATTGCCTGACTGGGCAGTGTATGTGCATTGATTATTCAAATGTAAAGTTAACAGGATTCTTGAAAATAACTAACGTTTATCAACCAATCAGCATCCAGGATCCCCCCCATCTTTGCCATCAGAACAGCCTCAATTCGTCGGGGCATGGACTCAACAAGGGGTCGAAAGTGTTCCACAGGGATGCGGGCCCATGTTGACTCCAATGCCTCCCACCTTTGGGTGGTGGACGATTCTTTATACACACGGAAAACTGTTGAGCATGAAGAAGCCAGCAGCGTTGCAGTTCTTGACACAAACCGGTGCGCCTGGCATCTACTACCATACCCCGTTCAAAGGCACTTAAATCTGTTGTCTTGCCCATTCACCCTCTGAATGGCACGCATACATAATCCATGTCTCAATTGTCTCAAGGCTTAAAAATCCTTATTTAACGTGTCTTCTCCCCTTTATCTACACTGATTGAAGTGGATTTAACAAGTGACATCAATAAGGCATCATAGCATTCACCTGGTCAGTCTATGTCTTGGAAAGAGCAGGGGTTCTTAATGTTTTGGCTACTCAGTGTATAATAAGGCAATGAGTAGCTTTGGGAACACTGATACCTAGTAACCATTGTTATCTCTTCTGCTATGAAGTCCTCACCAAGGGTCATCGCAAGTCATCTATTGTTTTGCTCAGTCTTGTTGATCAAATATGGTGAAGTCTTCAGATAGTGGCATTTGAGTACAAAGGAAGATTACATTTTTCCAGCAGCATGTATTTTTAGCTGGTGGAAGTAGGTGTGTATGTGTCTGTCTGACTCATTAGTCGTGTCACTATTCTTACTAATGTCAACATGTGTGAAGGGCATTTATAGTAGATGGCCTGTTTTTGAAAACAGCTACCAACGACCTCCATAGATATCCATACCTAAAATCATTCTGCCATCGTATTAAAGGGATAATCCACCCCAAACACCTAATTCCTATGATTAACGGTGTTAAAAAACACTAGTGCAGAATATGTTGCTATGGCAACAACGAACATTTCCCACAGACACACAGGACGCATTGCGAGATGGTACTTGAAGGAGAAATTTAGTTGAATAATTTAGTACACTGTTTAGATTGAGCACATCTAAGCAAAGTATATACTTTTTCATAACGATATGAACGGATGGATGTGTTCTAGACAAGAATGCCTATACCATCTATTGGCTGATTTGTTGATTTAGAGTGCAGGTAAGTTTACCTCCACTGTATTCAAATCCTACCATACCTTTTGTCTGTACATTATACCTTCAAGCTATTTTATCACCCCCAGAATCCTCCACTCTGTACCGGACGTCCTGGATGACCAATTTTCATAGCTTTTAGGCGTACCCTTATCCTACTCCTCCTCTGTTCCTCTGGTGATGTAGAGGTGAATCCAGGCCCTGCAGTGCCTAGCTCCACTCCTATTCCCCAGGCGCTCTCTTTTGATGACTTCTGTAACAGTAATAGCCTTGGTTTCATGCATGTTAACATTAGATGCCTCCTCCCTAAGTTTGTTTTATTCACTGCTTTAGCACACTCTGCCAACCCGGATGTCCTAGCCGTGTCTGAATCCTGGCTTAGGAAGACCACCAAAAATCCTGAAATCTCCATCCCTAACTACAACATTTTCAGACAAGATAGAACAGCCAAAGGGGGCGGTGTTGCAATCTACTGCAGAGATAGCCTGCAGAGTTCTGTCCTACTATCCAGGTCTGTACCCAAACAATTTGAACTTCTACTTTTAAAAATCCAACTCTCTAAAAACAAGTCTCTCACCGTTGCCGCCTGCTATAGACCACCCTCTGCCCCCAGCTGTGCTCTGGACACCATATGTGAACTGATTGCCCCCCATCTATCTTCAGAGCTCGTGCTGCTAGGCGACCTAAACTGGAACATGCTTAACACCCCAGCCATCCTACAATCTAAGCTTGATGCCCTCAATCTCACACAAAATATCAATGAACCTACCAGGTACCACCCCAAAGCCATAAACACGGGTACCCACATAGATATCATCCTAACCAACTTGCCCTCTAAATACACCTCTCTGTTTTCAACCAAGATCTCAGCGATCACTGCCTCATTGCCTGCATCCATAATGGGTCAGCGGTCAAACGACCTCCACCCATCACTGTCAAATGCTCCCTGAAACACTTCAGTGAGCAGGCCTTTCTAATCGACCTGGCCCGGGTATCCTGGAAGGATATTGACCTCAGTAGAGGATGCCTGGTTATTTTTTTTAAATGCCTTCCTCAACATCTTAAATAAGCATGCCCCATTCAAGAAATGTAGAACCAGGAACAGATATAGCCCTTGGTTCTCTCCAGACCTGACTACCCTTAATCAACACAAAAACATCCTATGGCGTTCTGCATTAGCATCGAACAGCCCCCGTGATATGCAACTTTTCAGGGAAGTTAGAAACCAATATACACAGGCAGTTAGAAAAAGCCAAGGCTAGCTTTTCCAAGCAGAAATTTGCTTCCTGCCACACAAACTCAAAAAAGTTCTGGGACACTGTAAAGTCCATGGAGAATAAGAACACCTCCTCCCAGCTTGCCCACTGCACTGAGGATAGGAAACTCTGTCACCACCAATAAATCCACTATAATTGAGAATTTCAACAAGCATTTTTCTACGGCTGGCCATGCTCTCCACCTGGCTACCCCTACCCCGGTCAACTGCACTGTACCCCCCACAGGAACTCGCCCAAGCCTTCCCTATTTCTCCTTCTCCCAAATCCAGTCAGCTGATGTTCTGAAAGAGCTGCAAAATCTGGACCCTTACAATCTGGACCCTTTCTTTCTAAAATGATCTGCCGAAATTGTTGCAACCCCTATTACTAGCCTGTTCAACCTCTCTTTCGTGTTGTCTGAGATTCCCAAAGATTGGAAAGCAGCTGCGGTCATCCCCCTCTTCAAAGGGGGGGGAACTCTTGACCCAAACTGCTACAGACCTATATCTATCCTACCCTGCCTTTCTAAGGTCTTCGAAAGCCAAGTCAACAAACAGATTACTGACTCTTTCGAATCCCACCGCACCCTCTCCGCTATGCAATCTGGTTTCAGAGCTGGTCATGGGCGCACCTCAGCCACACTCAAGGTCCTAAACGATCATTTAACTGCCATCGATAAGAAACAATACTGTGCAGCCGTCTTCATCGACCTGGCCAATGTTTTCGACTCTGTCAATCACCACATCCTCATCGGCAGACTCGATAGCCTTAGGTTCTCAAATGATTGCCTTGCCTGGTTCACCAACTACTTCTCTGATAGAGTTGAGTGTGTCAAATCGGAGGGCCTGTTGTCCGGGCCTCTGGCAGTCTCTATGGGGGTGCCACAGGGTTCAATTCTTGGGCCGACTCTCTTCTCTGTATACATCAATGATGTCGCTCTTGCTGCTGGTGAGTCTCTGATCCACCTCTACGCAGACGACACCATTCTGTATACTTCAGGCCCTTCTTTGGACACTGTGTTAACAACCCTCCAGACGAGCTTCAATGCCATACAACTCTCCTTCCGTGGCCTCCAACTGCTCTTAAATACAAGTAAAACTAAATGCATGCTCTTCAACCGATCGCTGCCTGCACCGGCCCGCCCGTCCAGCATCATCACTACTCTGGACGGTTCTGACTTAGAAGATGTGGACAACTACAAATACCTAGGACTCTCTCTTTGGCTGGCCCTCGCTTCATACTCATCGCCAAACCCACTGGCTTCAGGTCATCTACAAGACCCTGCTAGGTAAAGTCCCCCCTTATCTCAGCTCACTGGTCACTTTAGCAGCACCCACCTGTAGCATGCGCTCCAGCAGGTATATCTCTCTGGTCACCCACAAAACCAATTCTTCCTTTGGCCGCCTCTCCTTCCAGTTCTCTGCTGCCAATAACTGGAACGAACTACAAAAATCTCTGAAACTGGAAACACATCTCCCTCACTAGCTCTAAGCACCAGATGTCAGAGCAGCTCACAGATTACTGCACCTGTACATAGCCCATCTATAATTTAGCCCGAACAACTACCTCTTCCCCTACTGTATATATTTATTTATTTACTTTGCTCCTTTGCATCCCATTATTTCTATTTCTACATTGCACATTCTTCCACTGCAAATCTACCATTCCAGTGTTTTACTTGCTATATTGTATTTACTTCGCCACCATGGCCTTTCTTTTGCCTTTACCTCCCTTATCTTACCTCATTTGCTCACATCGTATATAGACTTATTTTTCTACTGTATTATTGACTGTATGTTTGTTTTACTCCTTGTGTAACTCTGTGTTGTTGTATGTGTCAAACTGCTTTACTTTATCTTGGCCAGGTCACAATTGTAAATGAGAACTTGTTCTCAACTTGCCTACCTGGTTAAATAAAGGTGAAATAAAATATATATTTAAAAATATATATATTGTTTTAAAAGCGTTATCCCCTATCGCCAGTGACAAGAAACATGTCCAGTGCATTCGGAAAGTATTCAAACCACTTCCCTTTTTTCACATTTTGTTACATTGCAGCTTTATTCTAAAAGGTATTAAATAAATAAAAATCCTCATTAATCTACCCACAATACCCGATAATGACAAGGCAAAAACAAGTTTTTCGATAATTATTTTGGCTAATTTATTAAACAAACAAAAAATATACCTTCTTTACGTTAGTATTCAAACCATTTGCTATTAGACTCAAAATAGAGCTCAGGTGCATCTGGTTTCCATTGATCATCTTTGAGATGTTTCTACAACTTGATTGGAGTCCACCTGTGGTAAATTCAATTGATTGGACATGATTTGGAAAGACACACACCTGTCTATATAAGGTCCCACAGTTGACCGTGCATGTCAAAGCATAAACCAAGCCATGAGGTAGAAGGAATTGTCCGTAGAGCTCCGAGACAGGATTGTGTCGTGGCACAGATCTGGAGAAGGGTACCAAAAAAAAGTGTTGAAGGTCCCCAGGAAGACAGTGGCCTCCATCATTTTTAAATGGAAGAAGTTTGGAACCACCAAGACCCGTCTTAGAGCTGAGCAATCAGGGGAGAAGGGCCTTGGTCAGGGAGGTGACCAAGAACCTGATGGTCACTCTGATAGAGCTCCAGAGTTCCTCTGTGGAGGTGGGAGAACCTTCCAGAAGGACAACCATCTCTGCAGCACTCCACCAATCAGGCCTTTATGGTTGAGTGGCCAGACAGAAGCAGGAGTGGCTTCGGGACAAGTCTCTGAATGTCCTTGATTGGCCCAGCCAGAGCCTGGACTTAAACCCGATCGAACTTCTCTGGGGAGACCTGAAAATAGCTGTGCAGCGACGCTCCCCATCCAACCTGACAGCTTGAGAGGATCTGCAGAGAAGAATGGGAGAAACTCCCCAAATACGTGTGCCAAGCTACATTTCCAACAATTTCTAAAAACATGTTTTGACTTTTTCATCATGAGGTATTGTGTGTAGATTGATGAGGGGGGAAAACATATTTAATTCATTTTAGAATAAGTCTGTAACGTAACAAAATGTGAAAAAAGGCAAGGGGTCTGAATACTTTCCGTATGGACTCTAGCTATGATGCGTTCCTACTAATTTCACAGACGGACCATATTGAAGGGGGGAAATTTGTATTTTACCCACAGATAGAACATAGGGTTTCACCAAAATGACAGGAGTTTCATGATTTTTATTTTGGGGATGCATTATCCCTTTACCATGAGTGACACTTTATAGCATGCCAAACAATAGTTTGTCTCAGTGGGTTCTTTTGGAAGGGAATCAGTGATTATTTGGGTGGGTCACATCTAAGACCTTCAGATAAAAGTTCCGGCGATGCCTGCCGAAGAAGCTAGCATTGAGAGGGGACCCTTTATTTGCCTCTGTTCCTGGACATTCTGTAAACAGGCATAAAAGCTAGGCCAAGCTTATCTGGACAGCAACTATCCCCACCCTACAGCATTTTTCTACCAACTAACCCAACAAACGCGCACACACATATATACACACACACACCCTCACTTCCAGAACCCAGTCAGTCCCTGTCGAACTGTCTTTCATGTCTGCTCTCCCCCTCTTTCCTCCTCTGCTCGGGGTTTGCATAACAGGTAGTCGCAGGCATTTCCTCGTCCTGAGCAGGGATTTCCTGGCGCCCGACAGTCGCTCCCTTTTTCGCTGGAACTCCGGCCCGGCCCACCAGCCCAGACTGACGGCCTGCTATATTTAGCCATCAGACCCTTGGATGCTGCGCCTGCTGTGCCACAATACTGCCCGGGGCTGACATCCCTAAACAACAAGCTGTGCACTCAACAAAATGTGACAACGTCACACTTCCTCAAAAGGGGCACTGGGACAAGGACATGCCCACACTGCCGCACAACCCTCTGGGATGGATGAAGGAGAGGGGTCTTGATTTGCCCTTACTGCCCACCTCCTCTCCTTCTTCCCATTGCTATTCCTGGTTGCTATTGACTTTCCAAGAAAATTCCTTCTTGGGACGATTCTAGTCTTTTTTTCCTCCTTTTCTGTTACCTAGTCACCCCCCTAGTTTGATTTGTTTGGTTGTTCTGGATTAATTTATGCTTTTTGTCCTGAAGCCAATCCTCAAAGCTCCAAGGGTTCCTCTTTTGGGCTCCACTGGGGAACAACAAGGGACTTTTATGTTTCTTTGCAGCAACACACTGTGACCATTTTTAGATCTGAGGAACGCTCAGAAAAGCCTCAAGCGACTCTATTGAACATTTCAAAGTTGAAATCAAAAGCCAGACACGTGTAATAGGTGTTTTATAGTGTGGTTGTCTCTCACTTATGTTTAGGTGTCTGCTGTTTAGGTGTCTCATTTGTGTTTTGGAAAAATGGAACAAAAATGTCCATGGCATGTATATGTTTATCAAATTTCACATAGAATTCAACTCTGTGCTTGACCCGCTGCAATGGTTATGTCCAGCATTGTAGGTGTCTGGTTTCCACTCTACTGGGACTGCCACATCTGGCTTCTTGTCTTTGTGCATCATGTCAGAGTCACAGTATAGGCCAGTGTTACTGTTTCTCAACCATTTTTTTGTGCCAATGACTGGCAAGCTATTGCCCTTCCTTCCATTTTTGGAGGACTGCCGACATTAAAAACTATCACTTGAGAAAAAATAATAATAATCAGGTACACCTAACTATCTCAGGGACCGGTAAACCTCATTCTAGGGACCAGTGCCGGTCCGCGGACCAGAGGTTGCTGACATTAGGCTAGGCTATATGTCATGTTGTGCAGTATATTAAACATATTGGTGTGGATGTATAGTACTCACTGGCCAACTGGAAGAGTGCGGCGATGGCCTCCTCCCACCACTGGGAGTCCTGGGTGACAAAGGGCAGCTCCATCAGGCCCAGCAGGAAGATCAGCTGACCGGCCGTCAGCGCCACCGTGGCCATCAGGTTACACGCTCGCATCATGTCAAACTGCACTGGAGGGGGGGGGGGGGGGGGGGGGGGGGGGGGCAGGGAGAGGAATTATGAATATGACAAATTATTATTTCAAACTAAACCAGAGACATTAGGGCAACATCATGTGAAGACACCTGTTGATATCAGAGTCCAATGCGTCATAGCAAATAACCATTCATGAGCTGAGCTGATCAATGTCCTTACAATGATGCATCTTTGTGTGTAGCCTTTATCAAGGGCTTAATGGAATGATGGATTCACTGCAAATCAACATTGTTTTTGCATCTGTAGACAATGCCCTATGAGTTCTGAGAGTTATTTTTGTTTGTTATTATTATTATTGTTATTTGTTTTCACTGAATGCCGCTGCGTGTTATGCAGCTGGCCTGGGAGTCAGGATCTGGCTGCCTCTGGTTTTGCTATTTATTTATTTAATTTTATTTAACCTTTATTTATCTGAGCAAGTCAGTTAAGAACAAATTCTTATTTACAATGAAGGCCTACCCCGGCCAAACCCTTACCCGGACGACGCTGGGCCAATTGTGCACACCCTGGAATCGATCCAGGGTCTGTAGTGACTCCTCTAACACTGAGATGCAGTGCCTTAGACCGCTAAGCCACTCAGGAGCCCAATAGGCCTACACTATCCATCTCCCCATACATGCACATCAATTAGGCGCACTCTTAACTAACGGTTTTGGAATGAAGCACACTCATGAAACACAAACACACATTACATTTGACAGTGCTGCGGGACTCCTGGTAGCCTGCGTACTCCGAGCCCCAGCCCAGACCCTCACACGGCATCTGAGTCCCCTGACCTCTCCTCCCGCCCCCCCGAGGTTCATCCCGGCCCCTCTCTCCTCCAGTCATGACGGGGCACATCCTCCACAGCCCCACGTTGCGCTTGCGTCCATCCTCCAGGGCCTGCAGCACCCAGCTGGGGGTGAAAGCTGCCACGTTGTTGAGTACCAGGGACAGCAGGGCCACCATCACCGCCACCGCCACCAGCCGCTGCACGGCCATGCACCGCTGCCCGCCCGCCACCTCTGCCTCCACCACCTCCTCCCTCTCTTCGTCCCCTTCTTCCTCTCCCGTGCTGCCCTGCCTCTCCTGGGCAGCAACACCAGCGGCGCTTGGGGCACCCCGGTTCTCCTCCTCCTCCACTGCCAGGCAGCTAGCGGCTTATGCTAACCCCAGGCAGTCGCACTGCTGAAGAAAAAAGGGAACGTGTTGTTAGCTCAGCTAAAGAACATCTCCGTTCATCCTCATTTGTTTTTGGTGGTGGAGGTGGGTTGGTTCAGCCTTCCTCCTCGGAGTGCACAGTGGGCAGGCATGGGTTAATCCGACCGACACCGAGGTCCATTCCACTGGCTTTGGTGACTGAATGCAGCTTGACTCTCGGACTCGAACCTCTCTTCAACCGTCTCTTTTCCACTTTTATCACCCCTTTTCTCTCCACTTCTGATTTCTTCTGGCTGCCCTCCTCACCTTTGGTTCTCTGCAATTTCAAGTTATTTTATTCTCTGTGTAAGCGCCTGTCTCTTTTTCCCCTCAGTTTCTTTCTTCGTTCTTCTGTGTTTTTTTCTTCAGACTCTACACCAGGGGTAGTGGGAAAATGGAGAAGCAGTGTAGAGCAGCAGAGCAGATCGTCTGGATCGTGTTGCTCAGCTCACTGAGGCTTAACCAAGAAAGGGCTTTGTCAGCTGTAAGAGCGATCTCTCACTGCGCAAGCTCTAGTCTTCTTCTGACCCTCCTCTCGCTCTCTCTCTCTGGGAAGAGTTGGTGCTCCTGCTCTCTCTCTCTCTCTCTCTCTCTGGGAGGAGTTGGTGCTCCTGCTCTCTCTCTCTCTCTCTCTGGGAAGAGATGGTGCTCCTGCTCTCTCTCTCTCTCTCTCTGGGAAGAGTTGGTGCTCCAGCTCTCTCTCTCTCTCTCTCTCCCTCTGGGAAGAGATGGTGCTCCAGCTCTCTCTCTCTCTCTGGGAATAGTTGGTGCTCCTGCTCTCTCTCTCTTTCTCTGGGAAGAGTTGGTGCTCCTGCTCTCTCTCTTTCTCTCTGGGAAGAGTTGGTGCTCCTGCTCTCTCTCTCTCTCTCTCTCTCTCTCTCTCTCTCTGGGAAGAGATGGTGCTCCTGCTCTCTCTCTCTCTCTCTGGGAAGAGATGGTGCTCCTGCTCTCTCTCTCACTCTGGGAAGAGATGGTGCTCCAGCTCTCTCTCTCTCTGGGAAGAGATGGTGAACCAGCTCTCTCTCTCTCTCTGGGAAGTGATGGTGCTCCAGCTCTCTCTCTCTCTCTCTCTGGGAAGAGTTGGTGCTCCTGCTCTCTCTCTCTTTCTCTGGGAAGAGTTGGTGCTCCTGCTCTCTCTCTCTCTCTGGGAAGATTTGGTGCTCCTGCTCTCTCTCTCTCTCTCTCTCTGGGAAGAGTTGGTGCTCCTACTCTCTCTCTATCTCTCTCTCTCTCTCTCTCTCTGGAAAGAGTTGGTGCTCCTGGTACAGCTCAGTCCCAGCGGCCAAAAAATGATTAGAATAAAGGGTTCAGGGTGGGAGATATCAGTCTTTGGCTCCAACAGGTTTGACCAGACAACTCCCTCCTTCACTCTCTGTGTGAGAATTTGCGCTCCTGAGACTCACTCAGAGAGGACAGCCCATAGAGCCTAAGTGGTGTTCCAGATGCTGCAGCTCTTCTTCTGCCTGAGTGTGTGTGTGTGACAGCGACAAACACACTGGCCCCCACAGCCCGACCAGCAACAGGATGCGTTTCCTGATAGGAAAATGGTCAGAGGGGGGCAAAAGGCGGACCCTCTCCTCTGTCCTTTTTTTCTCGTAAACCCTCTCTATCTCTGTCTGTTTACCTACCCTCTCTCTGTCTTTCTCTCTGTGTCGCCAAACCTATTATAGTTATTTTCTGGCTCTGAAACATCTGTGTAAGACGTGGATTCAGAGAACGATAGAGCCGTGGGGATTTGAGGGGCTGTGTTTGTATGGTCTGTGGCCATAGAGAGCAGGCTTTTGGCTGCCAGTGCAGTGCTACATAGCATGGGTCTCTGCAAGGCAAGCTTGGCCTCATTTTTCCCCGCCAGTGAGTCCCAAGGCCCCTAAAGATTCCGGGAATTTCCTGTTGCCTAACTTTAATAAACAAACCCACATCTGTATCAGCTAAAGAGAGAAGTTGGAGGAGGGGGAACACAAATAGGGTCCAGATGGGTGTGGAATTTGGAATGATGGCGGAGTGAATGGGGGATTGAGGTTGATGTAGATGAGAAAGAGAGCGAGAGAGAGAATAAGTGTGTGTGTGCATGCATGTGTGTTTGTGAGAGAGTTGAGTTGGATCTCCCTGCAATCATTCTTCTATGCCTAATCCCCCGTGGCAAGCATATATCCAAGACTTGGCTTCCTGCCCTGAGCTCTGGGTCTGGATTCCCACGCACAGATTTATACCGCTGTCTGTGATTTAAATCAATGTTTATGTGTAAAAGCGGTTTAGAAGAGATTTAGAGATGTTGATTTGGTTTGATGTTGAAAGTGGAGCCTAAGGCATTGTGCCAGAAATCAATGGCTGACTTGTATATGCAAGAAATCAAATGGCTATAACATATACTTTCAACGTTTTACTGAATGACCTTGAATCAAAAAGGAAGTTGTTTACAATGTTTTCCTTTTTCCAATACTATGTTAGTCAATAGTTTTCCATTCTCTATTGCATTATGGTTGCTGATCTTATCTTATTCCTAATATACTTTATCAAACAAAATGTCTCCCTCTAATGTCTATGATCAAACAAAATGTCTCTCCTCTTTCTCTGCACTGAGGCAGAATAGGAGAACACGGCGAGGATGTGTGTGAAGAACCGCCATCTGGATGTGGCCCGGGTGTGTCTGGAGAACATGGATAATGCCAGGGCAGTGCGGGCACTACGGGAGGCCGAGACCAAGCCTAAACTGGAGGCTGGCAGTGGCGGTACTGGCCCTGCAGCTGGGCATGCTGGTAAGAAAACCAACCAAGCAGTAGGTGATCATAGCATTTAATGGTGGCTTCACCTCATTTTCAATTAATTTCCTTAGCCAGGTATTGTCATACATGGTACATAGAGTAAAATAATGGTAAATTCTAGGTTGTTTAATTTTAACATTACCACATATACTGTCGGCACCTAGTACTTGTACCAGTAGCATCACCTATGTGATTACCCTGTAATAGTGTAAAAAGTATAGTGTAGTAAGTACATGCTATTATGGAGTACTTACCACTTTTGTCTTTATAAATTAATTATGTCATTAGTAGTATATCTGTCCATACTAAAACACTACATGTGTACTGTCTTTTTAAGATCATCATTACAGAATAAATTCTTACCTAGAGATAATGCCGCTAATCTTAAGTGTTACTAGACTTCCAATGGCCCCACAGGAGGATGCAGAGAAGCTGTATAAGATCCGTGGGCGCTTCAACCTCCTGAACAAGTTCTACCAGGCATCAGGCCAGTGGAAGCAGGCGGTGGAGACCGCAGAGACCCACGATCACATCCACCTCAGGACCACCTACTAAAGCTATGCCAAATACCTGGAGGCCATCGGACACAAGAGCATGGCCCTCGTATTGTAATGAGCCAGTTTAGCACTGATGCTATGACTGTTAACATTTGATAAGTTAGCATTTAATTTGACTATGTTAGCATTTGATACATGCAGCAAATCATTACTGGTCTACAGTGCATTAGCATTTTCACTTGAACCTTGTTCTTGTGTATACAAAATATATGAAATGCATGGTTATCTGAATGCATTTATAACATATCATCTTATTTGTATGCATTTATAACATATAATCTTATTTGTACAGTATGGGTAGATTTATCAAGGCAACAAACTATCATTATAGTAGATACAGGGTTGGGTAGGTTACTTTCTAAATGTAATCTGTTAGTTACTCAGTTACCTGGCGAAAATTGTAATCAGAAATGTAACTATTGGATTACCCAAACTCAATAACGTAATCTGATTACTTTGTTACTTTTGGAATACTTTTCCCTTAACTTAACTTCCCTTAACTACAGAATCGGCGTTCCGAAATCAGGACAGTTGCTGCTCAATATGCTATATGTGACTAGAATGGCGTTGTAAACAACAGCCAACTTTCCCGGGACATGGACATGTCTTATATCATCAGAAAACTTAAATGATTGTTAATCTAACTGCAGTGTCCAATTTACAGTAGCTATTACAGCAAAAAATACCATGCTATTGTTTGAGGATAGTGCACAACAACAAAACACTTATCAAGGCAACTGGTTTGATAAATTCACCTCTGACGGTAAAATAATGTACTTACATTCTGTAATCTTGCTCTGATTTGTCATCCTGAGGGTCCCAGAGATAAAATGTAGCATAGTTTTGTTTGATAAAATATATTTTTAGATCCATGTTCCATGTTTTATACAGCTTTTTGCATGAATTCCGACTCTTTCAACAAAACAATTTTAAAAATCTAATCGGCAAAACGTTGTTTAACCCGGTCAAGTTCGGTTTTTGTGCAATCCTCAGACACTCTGAAGAGCAAACCAAACTTGTTTCATTATTTTACATTACATATTAGCTACACAACACGTCAATTAGGTCAGCTATCATTACGCACTAATGAGACGAGTGTTCACTTGATTGACAGAGTCTTGGTCCAATGATCACCTATCGTTTTGGAACATAACTAGCTAGATAGCCAATGAGCTGGGCTTTCCAGCAGTATGTGAAGTATGTACAGTGTCTCCTGACCCCTCCTGTCTCAGCCTCCAGTATTTATGCTGCAGTAGTTTATGTGGCGGGGGGCTAGGGTCAGTGTGTTATATCTGGAGTACTTCTCCTGTCCTATTCGGTGTCCTATGTGAATCTAAGTGTGCGTTCTCTAATTCTCTCCTTCTCTCTCTCGGAGGACCTGAGCCCTAGGACCATGCCCCAGGATTACCTGACATGATGACTCCTTGCTGTCCCCAGTCCACCTGGCCGTGCTGCTGCTCCAGTTTCAACTGTTCTGCCTTCTTATTATTCGAACATGCTGATCATTTATGAACATTTGAACATCTTGGCCATGTTCTGTTTTAATCTCCACCCGGCACAGCCAGAAGAGGACTGGCCACCCCACATATGCTCTCTCTAATTCTCTCTTTTTTTTCTCTCTCTCAGAGGACCTGAGCCCTAGGACCATGCCCCAGGACTACCTGACATGATGACTCCTTGCTGTCCCCAGTCCATCTGACTGTGCTGCTGCTCCAGTTTCAACTGTTCTGCCTTATTATTATACGACCATGCTGGTCATTTATGAACATTTGAACATCTTGGCCATGTTCTGTTATAATCTCCACCCGGCACAGCCAGAAGAGGACTGGCCACCCCACATAGCCTGGTTCCTCTCTAGGTTTCTTCCTAGGTTTTGGCCTTTCTAGGGAGTTTTTCCTAGCCACCGTGCTTCTACACCTGCATTGCTTGCTGTTTGGGGTTTTAGGCTGGGTTTCTGTACAGCATTTTGAGATATCAGCTGATGTACGAAGGGCTATATAAATACATTTGATTTGATTTGATTTGATTTGATTTGTACGACAAACAGCCATCATGTTAGAGTTGAATGTAAGTACATTATTTACCTAAAGCATTTCACTACACTCACAATAACATCACCTAGCATGTGTATGTGACCAATATAATATGTTTTGATTTGAGCTGTGCGCAACAATGTTAATTTTCAGTTGAACGCAACAGGACGCACGCTAGTTTATGTTATGCAGAGGTTTGTTCTCTTCTACAAACTTTTCTCAAAACTGAAAAAGTAAAACATGGCTAATAAGAGTGGAAAGCTATATCGAAGTATACACATTTGGATGACATTTTTGCAGAAATTGACCAGGAGAGTGACAGAACGAATATATGAGGACTCTGAGTGAGCACAGTTTTGGTTCCAGCACGGAATAAATGTTTTTGGACAGAAAATATCCATCCAGTAAGTAAAATACATTTTTGCTTCTTATGCTAATGCAGTTGTTTAAATGGTTGCAGTTGGTGTGTCAACATTTTGGAGACCTACTAATTTTCTTTCATTTGAATATTTTCTACACTGTACAATAATAGTGAAGACATCAAAACTATGAAATAACACATAATCACAATCATTCCATAATCATGTAGTAACCAAAAAATGAAATTTGAAATTCTTCAAAGTCGCCACCCTTTGCCTTGATAACAGCTTTGCGTGATATACAGAAGTTAGGCCTATTTGGTAAAAGACCAAGTCCATATAATGGCAAAAACTGCTCAAATAAGCAAAGACAAATGACCGTCCATCATTACTTTAAGACATTAAGGTCAGTCAATGCAGAAAATTTCAAGAATTGCAGTTGCAAAAAGTTGCATCAAGCGCTATGATAAAACTGGCTCTCATGAGGACCACCAGAGGAAAGGAAGACCCAGAGTTGCCTCTGATGTAGAGGATAAGTTCATTAGTTACCAGCCTCAGAAATTGAAGCCCAAATAAATGCTTCAGAGTTCAAGTAACAGACACATCTCAGCATCAACTGTTCAGAGGAGACTGCGTGAATCAGGCCTTCATGGTCAAATTGCTGCAAAGAAACCACTACTAAAGGACACCAATAATAATAAGAGACTTGCTTGGGCCAAGAAACACGAGCAATGGACATTAGACTGGTTGAAATCTGTCCTTAAGTCCAAATTTGAGATTTTTGGTTCCAACCACCGTGTCTTTGTGAGACAACTAGTAGGTGAACGGATGATCTCTGCATGTGTGGTTCCCACCGTGAAGCGTGGGGGTGCTTTGCTGGTGACACTTTTATTTATTTAGAATTCAAGGCACACTTAACCAGCATAGCTACCACAGCATTCTGCAGTGATACGCCATCCCATCTGGTTTGAACTTAGTGGGACTATAATTTGTTTTTCATCAGGTGTCGTGGAAAATCTAATAATTATTCATGCTATCCCGTGTTTTACTGCTTAAAGAATAATCTCTTGTTATATGCTACTGTTTTTCTAACCTGATACTAACTTGTCTTTGTGGGACTTATCTATAGCCCAGTCTTGTGACTAATGCCAGCAGCATACCACCCTTCTGGCTTGCAGGGTTGGTCCTGGTCGGTCCCTGGATGGGAAACTAGATGCTGCTGGAGGTGGTGTTAGAGGCAATAGTAGGAGGCTGACTTTCCTCTGGTCTAAAAAAAATCTCATTACCCTGTGTAGGGTGCCGTCTTTCGGATGGGACGTTAAAACTGGTGTCCTGACTCTGTGGTCACGTAAGATCCCATGGTACTTATTGTAAGAGTAGGGGTGTTAACCACTGTGTACTGGCTAAATTCCCACTCCCTCATACCATCACGGTCATCTAATTATCCCCTCTCCTCTTCCCTGTAACTATTCTCCAGGTCGTTGCTGTTAATGAGAATGTTTCTCAGTCAACATACCTGGTAAAATAAGGGTTAAATAAAAGGTCAGTTTGGGTGCGACCTCAGCATGCAACATCCTGTGGGTTTACTATCTACAGAAAGTCACATGTATGGAAAGGAGCACATAGTGTTTGTCGTTGTGAATGCAGTTAGACTGTTGAGTTCTCGGGCTATAAACCTTGTGCTATCTTACATCTGGACAGACAACCCATTGCCTTTTACACACTATCTGCTGACTGCCACATATACAATAATGTGTGCTTCTCTATAAAAGCTGAGAACCGACACTGTTTGTTTAGTTTTTAAACTATGCACTGTTGATTCCTAATTTTTGCTAATCTTATATTACAGTGTTGTTTAAAAGAATCTGCAGACTCTCTCTCCTTTGATTTAGAATATCCACAACACGGGACAATGACCCATAATAAAGTGTTGTTTAAAAGAATCTGCAGACTCCCTCTCCTTTGATTAGAATTGCCACAACACAGGACAATGACCCAACACACCTTCAGGCAGTGTAATGGCTATTTGATCAAGAAGGAGAGTGCATCAGATGACCTGGCCGCCACAATCACCCGACCTCAATCCCATTGAGATGGTTTGGGATGAGTAAAAAAAATTATACAAAAATTAATGAACCTTTATTTAACCAGGTAGGCCGGTTGAGAACAAGTTCTCATTTACAACTGCGGCACATGGGATAAACAAACGTACAGTCAATAACACAATAGAAAATCTGTATACAGTGTGTGCAAATGAAGTAAGGAGGTAAGGCAATAAATAGGCCATAAATAGGCCAAGTAATTCCAATTTAGCAATTAACACTGGAGTGATAGATGTGCAGATGAGGATGTGCAAGTATAAATACTGGTGTGCAAAAGAGCAGAAAAAAAATATACAGGGATGAGGTAGGCAGTTGGTTGGATGGGCTGTGTACAGCTGCAGCGATCGGTAAGCTGCTCTGATAGCCGATGCTTGAAGTTAGTGAGGGAGATATGTCTCCAACTTCAGTGATTT